>NW_026705395.1:0-719509 GCF_029867415.1 Vicia villosa | reverse complement strand
TGATACGTGAAAGAGGAACAGAAGAGGAAGAGGGCTAATCAAGATCCTTGGCTAAGGAAGGGGGGACTCTTCCGGTTAACATCTTTTATCGTATTATAGATGATGGGACTGATTTAGATGCATTGTTTGTGTCAATTGGTTATATGTTAGGTTGGGGCTTTGGGATGATTTTGATGGGAATTGTTTGACGTGATGAATTGTATGATTATATGGCTGTTATGATGATTGAATGATCCTCTTTGTGTGTTATATTTGTGTTATAACATGTATGTGGCTGATATGGTGGTATTGGAGGTTCATGATATAACTTGATTTGGGTTTTGGGGATTTTGGGATGAATCCCGTAATGCTGTCAGTCGATGTGAGATCTCTGGTTTTTGCCAGTTCGCGCCGCGAAGGTGGGTGCGCGCCGCGAAGGCGTAACTTTTCTCGTTCCGCGCCGCGAACCTGTGTTTGTGCCGCGAAGGCGTGTTTTCTATTCGTTACGCGCCGCGGACTGTGTGTGGCGCCGCGTGCTGTAGCGATAATTATTTTCTTTGAAAAATGTAAAAATGTGTAACTTTCAAACCGTAAGTCCGTTTTAGACGCCGTTTTGGACGTTGTTCCTTAAATTGAATGTTCTACCATATAAAATAAATATAACAACAATAACTTGATTTTATTTTGAAAAGTATCGTTTTCTTCAAATCTGGTTTACTCTTGTTTTGCATAAATGACGAGGTGCAATGGGTTGTTGTTTGCATAATTGAATGTGTGCAATGATGGTGTTGTTATAATATGATTGCTCCTGCTTGTTATACAAATGGATGTTGTTCATGGTAAATATGGTTATCATGTATTTTGATGAATGATGAGGTAAATACTCTATCGTGGATGAGTTGCTTTGTTGTACTTGGTACGCGATTGTGAGGGGTGCTATTGTTGTGCACTGTATAATGAATGATTTACCTGCTATGATGTTGTGGTTGTAATTGGTGTTTGTTATACATATATTGTTGATGTAAAATATGTATTTTATTATGGTTGAGAAACAACATAACTGTGTGTGGCTGTTGATTATTGTGGTGGTTGATGATTATGATATCTGGTTGATTAATGTTGATGATGAGCATGTTAATGGTTGATACATGCATTTCATAATCATGTTGTGGGCTGTATCCCTTATGGTGGTGGGACAGCGGTAGCTAATTCCCATTGTGTGGAATTGGTGATAGAAGTAGCCGAATCTTTATGGTGGTGGATCGGTGAGATGGGTTATCCCATGTTTGGTACCACATGCATATAGTTGCATTTGCATTAGGTTGTTGTGTATAATTATAACATGAATGGAAGATTGTCCAATGTTATAATATTTGATGATGGTGTAATTGTTATGGTGATGTTTTTTTGGTAATGTATTCTATTGTTGTTGTGTGTTGATAAGTACTTCCTGACAATCTGAATATAATGAAATTGGATGAATAATGTGACTATGATGTGTTATTGTTTATGATTCGATAACATTTGTTAATTGTGAATGAGACTCACCCTTACTTTGATGATTTCAGATTGGCGAGTAGCGGCTTTTGGCTCTGGTGAGGATAGCTCATAGGCCAGTTTGTTTAAGTATAGTGTCGGTGTCATGCTCTGATATTGTAACACTGGGGGAACGCTAGTTTAGAGTTGATGATGATACTCTATTTTGTTGTTATTGGAGTAATTTTGTGAGATATTGCATAGATGATGTTATGCTTATCTGTTGATTAATGTTCCGCTGTATAGAAACATGATTTTGTTAAATGGATGATTTGCCCCTAAGTGAAGCATGACAATTGATTTATGATAAATTTGTTATAATTGGAATTGTGGCACCCTTGTTTTCATGTTTTACTCTGAGTTATTTTATTAATTTCCGCGGGGTTTAGAAGGGTGTTACAATAGTGGTATCAGAGCAGGTCGGTCCGTCCGGCCAATAGTCGAGTCAGTTGAGTTGCACGACGGTTGAATACTGTCGGCATATTATCCCTTGGTACGCGACATGTGAGTGAATCACTGTCGGTACTTGGTTGTTGTCACTCGGTTTTTTTTTAGGCGAACTGACTCCTTGCTCTTTCTTTTTTATTATTTTTTTTTTATTTTTTTGCAAGAGTCGCCACCGACTTTTATTTTATCCAAAAAAGGAAAGGCATAAAAGAACAGAAAAAAGACCTTTTGACAGATTTTGGGTTCGGGGGGTTGGTTATACAAAGGGAAGGTTTTAAGCACCCTTTGTATCCATGGTTATCCATGGGCTCTTAATTGCTTAGCTCACTTTTTTAAATGCTTTGTTGATTTGAAAATAGAAGAAGTGAAGATGGACAATAGGTCACATAGGTCTCTGAAGAGTTTCACCGGGAATAATGCCCTTCAAATACCAGATGAAAGTTTTGAAAATAGATGAGAAGTTTTGAAAATACGTTGTTTGAAAATGGAAGTGTTTGAGCAAGCAATTAGGAGTTACTTACTCTCAATTTATAAGATCTTTCCTGTACGTTAGCAAAATAGACAAATAGAAAATAGCAGAAACATAAATAATATGTCCAATTGGACAAAGAAAAAATAGCATAAACATAAATAATACGTCCAAATGGACAAAGAGAAAATAACAGAAACATAAATAATATGTCCAAATGGACAAAGAAAAAATAGCATAAACATAAATAATATGTCCAAATGGACAAAGAAAAATAACAGAAACATAAATAATATGTCCAAATGGACAAAGAAAAAATAGCGGAAACATAAATAATATGTCCAAATGGACAAAGAGAAAATAGCGGAAACATAAATAATATGTCCAAATGGACAAAGAGAAAATAGCGGAAACATAAATAATATGTCCAAATAGACAAAGAAAAAATAGCGGAAACATAAATAATATGTCCAAATGGACAAAGAGAAAATAGCGGAAACATAAATAATATGTCCAAATGGACAAAGAAAAAATAGCAGAAACATAAATAATATGTCCAAGTGGACAAAGAAAAAATAACAGAAGAAGAGTAATGGAACACTCTGAACAAGAGAATATTGAGCTTCGTGGTACGGTGACCACCCTTCAGGAAAAGTTGGAAAGTCTTACTACTCTGGTTGACTCCTTAATGACCGCACAAAATCAGCCGCCGCCACCCAACAGTCAAGCAACGGTAACATCTGAGGTCACTACTCCAGTTTCTACAGTTGCATTCGGTATTCCATCTTTCTCCATGCCGGAAGGTTGGGGCACGCCTTTCAGCTTTGGTACAGGTTTCCGCCATAATTTCTCTGGGGTTCAAACAGCTACGACTGAAGCGCCTGCTACGCAAGGTTCAGCATTTATTCCACATTCAGGGGTAACTTTTTCTCAAGTTACTATGGCACTTTCTCAACCCACTATGACGGTTCCGACTCCTATGGTTCACACTGTTCCTTATGATGGCAATGAGATTTACCATGATCAGGGTGATAGCACAAATCAGCGTAATCTTGTGGGAGATCTCCAAGAGCAGTTTAACAAGATTCAACTGGAAGTTAAAGCTATCCGTGGCAAAGATTTGTTTGGAAAGAATGCCCAGGAGCTATGTTTGGTTCCCAGTGTACAAATACCAGCTAAGTTCAAGGTCCCAGACTTTGAGAAGTACAAAGGAAGTTCTTGTCCACAAAGCCATCTTGTGATGTATGCCAGAAAGATGTCTACTTATGCAGATAATCATCAGTTGCTCATCCATTACTTTCAAGACAGTTTGACTGGTGCCGCACTGAAGTGGTACACAGGCTTGGATAGCACCAATATTCGGACTTTCAATGACCTAGGTGAGGCCTTTGTCCGACAATACAAGTATAACTCGGATATGGCTCCAGACAGAGATCAGCTTCGGTCCATGGCTCAGAAAGATCATGAAGCTTTCAAAGAGTATGCCCAACGATGGAGAGAAACTGCTGCTCAGATTAATCCACCGTTAAAAGAAAAAGAGATGACAAAGATCTTCTTGAATACTCTCAGTCCGTTTTATTATGAACGCATGATTGCTAGTGCTCCAAGTGATTTCACCGAAATGGTAAACATGGGGATGCGTCTAGAAGAAGGAGTCCGAACCGGACGTCTGACTAAAGAAGGTGGATCTTCAAGCGGAACCAAAAAGTTCGGAAGTGGTTTCCCAAAGAAGAAAGAACAAAGTGTTGACATGGTATCCCAAGGGAAGCCAAGAGGAAATGTCAATCGTCAACGACAGATTGCTGCTATTGCGCCAGTCGTTAATACAGCACCGAATCCGGGATTTACCCCACAGTTTCAGCAACAACAGCCTCGACCACAGGCTCAGCAGCTGAACAATAATCAGAATCGTGTGCAAAGAGCTCCACAGTTTGATCCGATTCCGATGACCTACACAGAATTGTACCCTGCACTGATTGAAAGAGGCCTTATTCAAACTAAAGCACCACCACCAGTACCTGAGAGACTCCCATGGTGGTACAAAGCTGAGGTCTCATGCCCTTATCATCAAGGAGCACCTGGCCATGATCTTGAGCATTGCATAGCTTTGAAATATGAAGTTCAGAGGTTGGTAAGATCTAATCTCCTCTCTTTCAGAAATTTGAATCCAAATGTGCAAGCAAATCCGCTGCCCAATCATGGAGGGCATGTTGTAAACATGGTATATGGGTGTCCTGGTCCATACCGGGTCTATAATATCAATTACTCAAGAGCCAATTTGGTACAAATGCACGCCACTCTCTGTCGAGGGCAGAATTTTCGCCAGCATCAATACGGTTCCTGTAGCATATGTTGTGTAGATCCTCACGGATGTTCAATTGTGAGAAGAGATCTCCAAGTTCTGTTGGATAATGGTACTCTTCAGATCTACCGAAATAGGGATGAAAATGAAGTTAACATGATAGGATGCTATCCGCATGAGCTTTTAGTCTCAGATATCAACTCGGAAATGCCTACAGTTAACGTCATCGTTCCTCATTTCAACATGCCTGAGCGCATGGAAGTTACTTACAACAAGCCGAAGGTTCCTGTTGCTCCTTTGATCATTTGTCTACCTGGACCTGTTCCTTATGACTCTGACAAGGCAGTTCCATACAACTACAATGCCACAATGATAAAGAATGGACAAGAAGTTCCTTTACCAACTCTTTCATCTGTCGTAAACATCGCTGATGTAAGTCGTGTAACAAGAAGTGGACGTGTGTATACTCCACTACCTCCAAAGCAGCCTGTTGCTCCTGCAACCAGGCAAAATCCTGTCAATACGCCAGTGGGGAATCCTGAGGAAACTCCTGTCAGTAATACAAACATTGATGTTGGTCAATCCAGTGGAACCAATGTCAATCCAGACTTTGATGAAATTTTGAAGCTTATCAAAAGAAGTGAATACAAGATTGTGGATCAGCTCATGCAGACTCCTTCAAAAATCTCAATACTTTCATTGCTGTTGAATTCAGAAGCCCACAGGGAAGCCCTGATGAGAGTTTTGGATCAAGCTTTTGTAGATCATGATGTGACTGTTGATCACTTTGATGGGATAATAGCCAACATAACTGCTTGCAACAATTTAAGCTTCTGTGATGAAGAACTCCCCGAGGAGGGTAGAAATCACAATCTTGCTTTACACATTTCTATGAACTGTCAGTCAGACTCTTTGTCCAATGTGTTGGTAGACACCGGATCTTCCTTGAATGTGATGCCAAAGACGACTCTTGCTCGTTTGTCTTACCAAGGAATGCCTATGAAGTTCAGTGGTGTAGTTGTCAAAGCATTTGATGGATCGCGAAAATCTGTTATCGGCGAAGTCAACCTTCCCATGACAATTGGTCCACATACATTTCAAATCACCTTCCAGGTCATGGACATTCAAGCTGCTTATAGCTGTTTGTTAGGACGACCATGGATCCATGAAGCAGGGGCAGTAACTTCTACGCTCCATCAAAAGTTAAAATTTGTAACAAATGGAAAATTGGTAACGATAAGTGGAGAACAAGCCTTGATGGTGAGCCATTTATCCAATTTCTCTTTCATAAGTGCCGATGATGTGGAAGGAACGCAGTTCCAAGGTCTCTCTTTAGAAGACGAATCTTCCAAAAAGAAAGCATCAATTTCTTCATATAAAGAGGCAGTAAAAGTAGTGAAAGATGGAACTACCACTGGCTGGGGGCAAGTTGTGATCCCTACCAAGAACAAAACCAGAGCAGGTCTCGGATGTTCACCAACATTCTCAAACTGCACTAAGAAGGATGAAACCCTTCGTCCGATCAAAGAAACATTCATTAGTGGAGGATTCCTTAACCCAATTCCTCAAGAGGTTAATGTCCTTATTGAAGAATGCGTCGAAGAAGGTCTACCTGATCCTGAAGAAGAATGGAAATGTTATCTCAATGACTCGGGATACATATCTCAGGAAGAACCACATCCTCCTTCAGAGAAATCCAAAGGCAATGAAACTGAACCTGTTCCTGCAGAAATCTGGGACACCTTGGGACAACCAAGTGGAAAATTTGATTATATGGTGAAATATACTGCACCTGAAAGTTACAAGATTGCGATTGAGGATATCCAACCAACTGGATGGGGAGATTCCTTTGAATATAATAGTCAACCAGAAGAGGCTTATCAATGCCCTGTCAATTTTCTCAGCAGCCTGAAGTTACTGAAGATTTCGGATTCGATGTATCTGCCAAGGTTCATAATCCTGAAGATGGTTATTATCACATAAATGCCATTTTTGAAGATGAAGGGGAAGATGATCCCGCAACTGACTCAGAAAGTGTCGCTGACAATGAGTCTCTTCATCCTGAAGACTGGGAAATACATCCTGAAAATTCTGAAGATTGTGACTCATCTTATGCTCTTCAAGAAGTAGAAGAAGACCGTTTCAACTCTACAAAGAACAAGGGTGACAAACCAGGACCTTCAAATCCTGCTCGACCAGCGGTCAATGTCAATACTGAAGATCACTCTGGGGAGAATTTTCCTGAATACATAATACACAGAGGAGTTCGTTGCTACTGGAAGGCTGTCGACGTTCCGAATGTTGTTCGCCGCTCAAAGTAATCACTTCGCTGTTATTTTGACCTCCTGCCTTGCCCAAAGCAGAGAGATGTTTTATAGGGCTTTGCTTTTAAATATTCCGCCCAAATAACTTTGTGTATAGGGCTTTGTTTTAAAAGTTTCCCTCTTTGTCCTGCCCAAGACAAATGAGTTTGTGTTTAGGGCTTTGTTTCAAAAATGAATCAAAAATAAAGTGTCATTTTGAATTCCCTACATTATGTGTTTTATTTTTGCTTTTTTCTGGAAATGGTAATCCTAAAAAACCAAAATAAAAAAAAGTTTTTCAAAAAATCTGCATACACTCTTGCATTCATAAATTTTCTGAAATAAATATAAATCACATGTGCAGATTTACTATTGATAAACCCATTGAATGCAATAACCCTATGCCCTCTCCCAACTTTGAGTTTCCTGTGTTTGAAGCCGAGGAAGAGGAAGAAGAGGAGATCCCAGACGAGATTTCTCGATTACTTAAGCACGAGGAAAGAGCCATTCTGCCTCACAAAGAGCCTTTAGAAAAGATCAACTTGGGTTCTGAAGAAGACAAAAAAGAAGTGACCATTGGATCGCTCCTTGATACTGATGTCAAGAGTAAGTTGACAGACCTTCTCAAAGAATATGTTGACGTGTTTGCCTGGTCCTACCAAGACATGCCTGGGTTGGATACCAATATTGTTCAGCATTACTTGCCATTGAAGCCAGAATGTCCGCCGGTTAAGCAGAAATTGCGAAGGACTCACCCTGATATGGCTAACAAGATCAAAGTGGAAGTTCAAAAGCAACTCGACGCAGGTTTTCTTGTCACCTCTGAGTATCCTCAATGGTTGGCCAACATAGTGCCAGTTCCGAAGAAAGATGGCAAAGTCAGAATGTGTGTTGACTACCGTGACTTGAACAAGGCCAGTCCAAAAGATGACTTTCCATTACCACATATTGACATGTTGGTTGATAACACCGCTAAGTTCAACGTCTTTTCCTTCATGGACGGGTTCTCCGGTTATAATCAGATCAAGATGGCTCCTGAAGACATGGAGAAGACATCTTTCATCACCCCATGGGGTACCTTTTGCTACAAAGTGATGCCATTTGGATTAAAGAATGCAGGCGCAACTTACCAAAGAGCAATGACTACTCTCTTTCATGACATGATGCATAAAGAAATAGAAGTTTATGTGGACGACATGATAGCCAAGTCCAGCACAGAAGAAGAACATATTGAATACCTTTTGAAGTTGTTTCAACGACTAAGGAAATATCAGCTTCGCTTGAATCCTAACAAATGTACTTTTGGGGTTAGATCTGGAAAACTCTTGGGTTTCATTGTCAGCCAAAGAGGTATTGAAGTAGATCCCGACAAAGTCAGAGCTATTCAAGAGATGCCTGCACCAAAGACTGAAAAGCAAGTAAGAGGGTTTCTCGGACGATTGAACTACATCTCCAGATTTATCTCTCAAATGACTGCTACATGTGGGCCAATTTTCAAGCTTCTCCGCAAAGATCAAGGGGTTGTATGGACTGAAGATTGCCAGAAAGCGTTCGACAGTATCAAAGGGTACCTGTTAGAACCACCAATATTGATTCCTCCAGTTGAAGGAAGACCATTAATCATGTACCTTACTGTGTTAGAAGAATCCATGGGTTGTATGCTTGGACAACAAGATGAAACTGGTAAGAAGGAGCATGCCATCTATTACTTGAGTAAGAAATTCACAGACTGTGAGTCTCGTTACTCCATGCTCGAAAAAACATGTTGTGCTTTGGCTTGGGCTTCAAAACGTCTCCGCCAATACATGATCAACAATACTACTTGGTTAATCTCCAAAATGGATCCGATCAAATATGTCTTTGAAAAGCCTGCCTTAACAGGAAGGATTGCCCGATGGCAAATGCTGTTATCCGAATATGACATTGAATACCGTGCTCAAAAAGCGGTCAAAGGAAGCATTCTCGCCGATCATTTGGCGCATCAACCAATTAATGAATATCAATCTCTCAAGCTTGACTTTCCTGATGAAGATATCATGTACTTGAAGATGAAAGATTGTGACGAACCGTTACCTGAAGAAGGTCCTGAACCCGGATCAAGATGGGGCCTAATTTTTGATGGAGCAGTAAACGCTTTTGGCAATGGAATTGGGGCAATCATCATCACTCCCAAGGGTACTCATATCCCGTTCTCCGCCAGATTGTTATTTGAGTGCACCAACAACATCGCAGAATATGAAGCTTGTATCATGGGTCTCGAAGAAGCCGTTGACTTAAGGATCAAGATCCTCGACATATATGGAGATTCAGCCCTCGTGATCAACCAAATCAAAGACAAGTGGGAAACTTACCACCCTGGATTGATTCCTTACAGAGATTATGCAAGACGTCTGTTGACTTTCTTCAACCAGGTTGAATTGCATCATATACCTCGAGATCAGAATCGAATGGCAGACGCCTTGGCTACTCTATCTTCCATGATCAAAGTCAGTCACTGGAATGATGTGCCTAAAGTCAGGATCACGCACCTTGAAAGGCCCGCTTATGTGTTTGCAACTGAAGCAGTCATCGATGATAAACCGTGGTTCCACGACATCAAACGCTTCCTTCAAACTCAAGAGTACCCGCTTGGGGCATCAAACAAAGATAAGAAAACTCTAAGGAGGCTTTCTGGCAGTTTCTTCCTGAACGGAGATGTGCTATACAAAAGAAATTTCGACATGGTTTTGCTCAGATGCGTGGATAGACACGAAGCAGACATGTTAATGCATGAAGTGCATGAAGGGTCCTTTGGAACTCATTCAAGTGGGCATGCAATGTCCAAAAAGATCTTAAGAGCAGGATACTATTGGTTGACAATGGAATCAGACTGTTACAAACACGCGAAGAGATGTCACAAGTGCCAGATCTATGCAGATAAGATCCATGTGCCGCCGACTCTACTCAACGTTCTCTCATCTCCGTGGCCTTTCTCCATGTGGGGTATCGACATGATTGGAATGATCGAACCAAAAGCTTCAAACGGTCATCGTTTCATCTTGGTAGCAATTGATTACTTCACCAAATGGGTCGAAGCAGCGTCTTATGCCAATGTTACAAGACAAGTGGTTGTAAGGTTTATCAAGAACAACATCATTTGCCGATATGGTATTCCCAGCAAGATCATTACTGACAATGGTTCAAACTTGAATAACAAAATGATGAAAGAATTATGTGAGGAATTCAAGATTGAGCATCATAACTCTTCTCCTTACAGGCCAAAAATGAACGGCGCCGTCGAAGCTGCTAACAAGAACATTAAGAAGATCGTCCAGAAAATGGTCGTCACTTACAAAGACTGGCATGAAATGCTGCCATTTGCTTTACATGGATACCGTACTTCAGTGCGTACTTCAACAGGGGCAACTCCCTTTTCTCTAGTATACGGCATGGAAGCTGTACTCCCCGTGGAAGTTGAAATCCCACCAATGAGAGTCCTCATGGAGACTAAGTTATCAGAGGCTGAATGGTGTCAAAACAGATACGATCAGTTGAACTTAATCGAAGAAAAACGTATGACTGCTCTATGCCATGGACAGTTATACCAAGCAAGGATGAAACAGGCTTTCAACAAAAAGGTTCGACCTCGTGAATTTCGAGAAGGCGACCTCGTGCTTAAAAAGATCTTGTCTTTTCAACCAGATTCTAGGGGCAAATGGTCTCCTAATTACGAAGGCCCGTATGTTGTCAAAAGAACATTTTCTGGCGGCGCCATGACTCTTGCAACCATGGATGGTGATGAACTCCCATATCCTGTGAATGCTGATGCAGTCAAGAAATACTTTGTCTAAAAAATTACAAAAGAACAGCTCGGCAAGTCGAAAACCCGCAAAGGGCGACTTAGGCAAAAATGAGCGTCTCGGTGGACTGAAAACCCGAAAGGGCGGTCCAGGCAAAAATTAGAGACAATAAACAGAAAAAATTTATCCCGGTAGATTGAAAACCTGAAAGGGCAATCTAGGCAAAAATTAGGGATTTATGACAAAGTAACTGCATCAGTCCATACTTCGTCACCTGAATCGTCTTTTTCCATCAAAGGATCTTCGATCAAATCATTATCAATCTGAAGCGACAAACACAGTTGGAACTCAAAGTTGTTAAGGGGATTGTGGTTATTGCTTTCAATGTAGCCTTTTCCGCATAATTACCATTTCCAACTTTTGTAAATACTCCATGGAATCACGCCTTTAGCGGGTTTCCATCCTATTAAATAAATTTGAGCCTTGTGCCCATTTGTTTGCAATCTCTAATTTCTTTTAGCTTTCAAAATGACGCTTTAATTGTGTTATTTACTTTTGAAAAAAAGAAAAAAAGTTTTAAATGAATTTACTTCACTTTTCTTTTTCAAAATAAAAGCGAAATTTTCCTTTGAGTTGTGAACAACGGAAGGAACATCAACAGCTATCTCCATAGGAAGAAGCTCTTCTATCCCCAGTGAAAAAGCTCTTCTATCCCCAGTGAAGAAGGTCTTTTATCCCCAGTGACGAAGATTTCCAATCTCCAGTGAAGAAGCTCTTCCATCTCAGTAAAGATGCGTATCTTCCCCAGAGAAGTTTAAAGCACGCAGCACCATTCATCACCTGTGTTATCTACACCGTGTTGAAGAACATTTGCTGAGTATCTGGTTGTATCGCGACGTCGGTCCCTCTCTTCAGTACATACTCTTTTGTCTGTCAGTATCGTCAGCATGCATGCTACATTCATGACATTCATCATTCATACATATTTGCATCATTTATGCATTCTTGCATTTTTCAATGTTTGATTTAGAGTCACTTGTTTAGGATATATCTATCCTCAAAAAGAAAAAAAAAAGAAAAAAGAAGAAACAAATATGGGCGTGTCATCTCTCCAAGTAGGTTGTCACCCATAAGCAGAAAAGAACATATTCTTTCTCCAGTTCCCCACTGAGATAATTCCTCGTGGAAGAAGGTTGCTTTAGTTTCTCCTTTCAAAACAAAGGAGGAGATCCCCAGTTGAGTTCATTCCTCATGGGTGCAAAGTCTTGTTTGACTATTTCTTTCCAATTCATTCTTGGTTAGAACCCTGTCTTTACCAAAGATTCAAATTCCGATTCCTCAAACAGAGTCGTGAAAAACAGACAATAAGCAATAGCCTCATCTTCTGAGCAGATTATGTCTCTTTCAAAAGAAATTTCCTCTCAAGGAAATCAATCATGAAGATCATTTGACAATCAGGGCCTTATTACTGTTCACAAGGCTGAATAACCAGTAATTTCCCTAGCAAAGTCTCCAGAATCATTTTATCACTCGGCTGATAATTGATCATGTCTTCAAAACCGCTATCACGAGGCTGGTAGTTGGTAAACCTTTTGTTCTGGTTATATTATTAACATGTCTATCACCAGGCTGATAGTCGGTAATATTAACCGAACCTTTGAAACTCTTTTTACCGTGTCAAATCTATCACCATGCTGGTAGTCGGTAACACAGTTTCGTACCTTTCACCTTCGCATTATTAAACAAGTCTATCCCTGTGTTGATAGTCGATAATGTCGATTGGTAAGTTTTTTACAAAGCTATCATTCCCCGGTGAAGCATACACTTGCTTTCCCGAAAAACGGATTCTCTTCCTAAAACGGATTGAGACATCCTTCCCAATCTCTTTTCCCCAGCAGAGTCAGTTCTTGATATTCCCTCGGTAAAGATATCCTTGCATCATTCGCAATTTTGGTATCTTAGGTCCAAAATTCGCGTCTTCTGATATTTAAGTCTCTTCCACCCTATCAAAACGAAGATTTTCAATCTTCATGTCTCAGGTTGAAGAAACTTAAATAGGGGCATCTGTCATACCCCAATTTTTGACCTAAGATACCACCTCATATCATTTGCATATGCATCATTTGCATCTCTAACAAATTGCATAGCTTGTGTTTGCTACTTGTGACTCAGCAGGGTTTAATCAAGAAAACACTCATCAGTACAAGTAACAATCAATTAGGGTTTTGTTCTCCCTTCATTTCAAATGAATCATCTTCATCAACAACCAACATTTGGTCCCCAGAGATTCACTTCAACAAACTCAACAGCTCTGAACCAACCAGATTAGGGTTTTGACTGAAGATAGCATACTCCTGACTTTTGCTCAGAGATTGACATAATGACTTGGGACATGACCTCAAGACCCCAAGTGCATCATTTTGACTTAATCCATTGGCTCATAACATCTTCTGCACAAAGATTGATCAGACAAATCCTCAGATCTGGGTTTTGAACTATCAGGGACTAAAATCAGGGATCACATTTGGGAAACCCTAAAAATCCCCAGGGAGTCAATCAAAGGTTTCAATCATCCTCAAATAATCCCTATGACAATATACAATGGAAATTACATCTCAATTCAAGACCCACAGTCATCAATTTCATCAGGTCGACAATTAGGGTTTTTGACCTAATTCACTAAACCACTGACTTTTTAATCAGGACATGGTGTCACAACTCAAACCATGGCTCAATATCCTCTAATGCTTCAATATGATTCATTCATACCATTCATTTGATGAGGGTAGCCTGTTTCATTTGAAATCTCCAGAAACGCGATTCGTCTGAAAAGTCAACTGTACAAGATCACCATTGACTTTTGGGGAATTTTGGTCAACCATGACTTTTGAAGTTTTGAATCATCAATATATGATATGAGAAGTCATTTGATCAAGAAAAATCAAGAAAATCAATCAAAAATCAAAAAGTCAAAAGTTTGACTTTTCATACTTAGAAAAATTTCTAAGTGTTTTTCATGGTTTTTTCCAAACTTTGGAAGGGAATAACTCAAAATTTCACCTACAAACTGAAAAAAACTTCCAACATGAAAGTTGTAGATTTTGATCCAATAAACAACTTTGACACATATAAATTTTTTCCATAAGATCAACCATTTAAGAGATATGGAGCTTCAAAGTTGGTACTTTTTGAAAACTTCACTTGAAATCTCATTTTCTTCAAAGTCATGGATCTTTTTCACCCATTTCCTTAAAGGTCTTGAAGAAACTTTCAACTAGGGTTTTGAAGTGTGTAATATGAGCTTTCCAAAATGTCCAAGAGCATGAAAAAATATGGAGTGTAGCTATGGTTTTGAATTTTGACATTAGTGATCATTTTCACTTGAATTTTCACCATTTTTCACTAAGTTTCAAGACTACATGACCTATAATTCAAGTGATGACACACCAAAGCAATGATTGAGAGATATTTTCTGGTTTAAGATCAGATAGGAAAGAGATAAGAAGCTTGGCCAAAATAACCATGGTTTAGTTACTTTAACCATTTGCATTTAATGTGAAAGATTCCATTTTATCTCTTAAGCCAAATCATCACTTCTTGAAGCAACTTGCAAAGCTTTGTATTCAGAAACCTTGGCCTATAAATAGAGGTCCTTACCACATTCAAATTCACACCAAAACCTCACAATTATAGGTTTTCTCTCTTCTTTCTTGAATTGCAAGTTTCATAGTTTTCAAAGAGGTAGAAAACTCAACCTCCAAATCCTTGAAGCTATGGCCAAAGTGATGATTCTAACAAACCATAAACACCATATGGGATGTGTTTGAATCACTCATACACCCAAAAACACCTCAAAACTCAAAATCACTACCTCACTTCCATATTTGCATATATTGAACCTTATCATGCCAAAATCCATACCAAGCTATATCTGTCCAAACTAACACTTCCAACACCTCATATATATCATATATGAACTATCCCAACACTCATCATCAATCAAAAACTTCAGAATCACCAAGCTCGATTCATACTTGAAGCAACTGCAGATCGGGTTCCACCAACTGATCCAGATGTTTTCAATCCACTCCAAGCATCCAGACACCTTCCATATGGTCCATTGAAGCTATCCAGATCATCAAACAACTTCTGTAACACCTCTATTGCAGAATTCGAATCCCAGCTTGGCCGTTTTTGAAGGTAAGTGCTATGAACTTCAAACTCATACATACATGCATCATAAATGAAAAATTGAGTTGCTATCTTGTTTCTGCACTATCACTGATCAATAGCCCTCAATCAATTTCACAATTCATCAATTATACACAATTTCAGATTGAATCATAAGATTAGGGTTCTTCGTGTTCATCAGAAAACCAATGATCTTAGAGTGAAAATAAATGCAATTAATTGGTACCATTGTGTTCCTCGTCCAAAACCGAGCAAGATAGACTATCTACTTGATCAAAACAATCCAGTTTCAAAGATTTTCAAAAATCAGTTGAAGGTGTGTTCTTGGCGCCATTTTTGTTTCAGAAATTTCAAATCCAAGTTTTAAAATATAATCAGTTTGATGCGTGTTATTAACAAGCCACAAGCGTGGCTCAGTTGGTTGTGTGTTTTGGCTGGTGAGAGAGAGGGCGTGGGTTCAAACCCTGGCAGGACCAAAAGCTTATTTTTTGCCACTTTTCTCATTCATTTTCTTAACAACTTCACTTAATTAATTAACATAGCAAATTAACTCATTTTAACTTCATTTTTTGCATACTCTTTGTTTAATATACATATTTTATGAATACCAAAAAAAATCATCAAAAAATATTTATTTGATACATTTTTAAATAGGTTTAAAATGACTTATTTTTAAGTGTTTTAAATACTTTAAAATATTATTTTTCATTTGTTTTTTTTAACATAATCACTTGTAAATATTTTGTGATCAAACCCTAATCATTTAGGTGTTAATTAAGTGTAATCTTTGTGTTTATCTTAATTAATTTGATTTCTTTCAAATTCAAACCGTTTTAAAACAAACGATCATTCTTTTCAAAACCATAAACCATTTCTTTTTGAAACTATTGATTAAATCTTTTTAATTGATCAATTGATTTTCAAAACGATGTGGGGCCTCTCGAATATTAGAGAGTATAAGACCCACTCTTTTTTTTCCTTTTACAGTTTTTCTTTGTACAGAAAACTTTTTCAAAACAATACTTTTCAAACTGTTTTTAAAACAATAAATCTCACATCTTTTTTTCAAAACTACCCACCCTGTTTTATGAAAATAAAACAGGGGCCTCTCGAATATTAGAGAGTGTAAGTCCCATTTCTTTTCTTTTTTGTACAGTTTTTCTTCAAACAGAATAAACTTTTCAAACAATCTTCAAACAGTTTTTCAAAAGCGAAACTTCGCGCTCTGTTAATAAACAATCAACCATGTTTTGTAAATAAAACACGGGCCTCCACGTAGGTATAAGTCCCAAAGCCCCTTTTGTACATACCCATTCCTGTACATGAAATTAGGTATTTCATTGTACACACACATTTTTGTACATATCTTAATTTGTTTTTTAACTTTGAATAACAAATCAAAAATGAAGGTTTTTCTTTAAATCTTCCCAAAAATATACCATGGGCCTCCATGTAGGTATAAGTCCCAAGCCCCTTTGTAAATACCTGTTTACATGGCTTTGAATAAACTCAAGCGGACCTCTCCCCGAGTGTAAGTCCCGAGCCCTGTGTATACAAATGGATCATGCTTACAGGTATATTTCCTTCATAAACTCCATTATATACACACACTTTGTTAATGATATAATTGTTCATATCTATTCATGTACTTGTTCATACTTGTTCATGTTTGTTCATATGTGTGATATGTGTGCTTGTTCAACTTAGTACAACACTAGGTTCCCCATAGCCTCCTATTGGGCTTTGTGCAAAGAATCTCCACTAGTTTAGGTTAGGACATAGAGTATGGTTTCCCGGTGAAATCGCTCTAAGAGCTCAGACCAACTATACCATGCCTCCCCTTGGGCTTTGTACAAACGAGTGACCCTCCCATAGCCTCCTCTTGGGCTTACAATGCAAGGACCCTGGATTGTCCCTCCCATAGCCTCCTCTTGGGCTTACAATGCAAGGACCCTCGGATAGCTTCCTCTTGGGCTTCGTACAAGGACCCACGGGCTTCTTATAAGCATCCCCAATATCCAAAACAAATACCCTAGGAGATTAGACATTTTTCATCTCTATGCTAGGAGTATCTCTTTTATATCATCACAAGCAATCAATCAATCAAACTTTTTTGCCACAAGGCTGGCTAATCAATCAAACTTTTTTGCCACAAGGCTGGCTAATCAATCAAACTGTTTTACCACCGTACTGGATGATTAATCAAAGTTTTTGTCACAAGGCTGACTTCATTGAAACTTTTGCCACGAGGCTGGCTGATTAATTAAAGTTTTTGTCACAAGGCTGACTTCATTGAAACTTTTGCCACAAGGCTGGTTAAACAAAAACATCTTTATCATTCTAAGCACCCTAAGTGGCATGGCCCCGGGCTTATAATGAAAAGATTTTCAAACAAAATCAAACAGATGTATGTGATGATATAGATTAGATACATCTAGCATTTAGACGACATTTGTCTATTTTCCTTTGCTTCCACTAGCATAAGTGGAAACTACGATTGCTCTGACTTTCTCAACATCCCTTTGAGAATACGTAGGCACAAGGTCGATCCTTGGCGAGCAAAATAAAACAAAAAAAACCATTTAAACCTTAGCACCCGTAGACCCCGAGCTACAGATGCTCTGATTCCTTCTAGGGGATATGTATGCAGAGGATCGCGATGATCTTTGCGAGCATAATCAAACAAACACCTTAGGTCCCACCTATTTCACAAGAACCTCTCAAGAATGGAATAAATAAAACAAAGAAACCTATAGAGTACTATAGATACGTTGGGTGCTAATACCTTCCCTTCGTATAACCAACCCTCTTACCCAAGATCTCTCCCCCACTTTTAAGGTTATTGCAACTTTTTTCCTTTTCCTCTTTTGGAAACAATAAAAAGTTTGGTCCGTACAAAAGAAAAATCATTTTTTGAGCACTCGAGCCCAAAGAAGGCATAAGGTGTCTCATCCGAAAAAAGACAACGATTTTTCCCCGCGACACACCTTTCATCCACTAACTACCATTCATCATTCATTCGGCATCCATCACTCAATCTATAACACAATGTCAACACAACACACAAACAAAAACAAAAATGGAAAACAACTAAAAGCAAATGCAAAGAACCCTCGGAAAAATAGCAAGTGTACGATTTTTGTCTCTGTAGTAATAATAGGGGAAATTCCCCGAATGTCGATCTCAAGGACTGCGTAGGAAATACAGA
Organism: Vicia villosa; assembly: GCF_029867415.1. NCBI lineage: Eukaryota > Viridiplantae > Streptophyta > Magnoliopsida > Fabales > Fabaceae > Vicia > Vicia villosa. The sequence continues at coordinate 701,295 of NW_026705395.1, read as the reverse complement.
TTGGTAAAATATGATTCAATTGAACAAAACAAAAAATAATGTTTTGGTTTTGGGGGATTAAATCCTAGCAAAGAAAAATTAATGAGAAAATAAATTGATTTTTGTTATCAAATATATGAGATGCTAGGGTGAGTGGTGGATTTGGCATGCAACACTCAGAATTAAGATCTCTTCAACATGTTCATAACATTCAGTTACCACATCCTTAGGGTGTTTCCTCCTAAGTCCTTAGTGAGAAAACCTTTGGTCTTCCAACCTAAATCCTAAGTCCTTAGGAACCTAAATTGAAACCAAGCTTTTATATAATCAAGATTATGTGGTAATTATACTGTATCCCTAGTCCTAGGTGATATCTACTATAATCAAGTTATGCATAAACCCTAACAACTACAGTCCTGTATTGTTAGCCGTAGATTACTCCTTATTTGACCGATAAAGAAAATATTAAGAACATTGCATAATTTAACTGAAAATCATAAACCAATGTATTGACAAAATCACAAATTCATCGTTATTACAAAACCAAATCAGGACCACCAAGTAGAGAGATCAAAAGCATCTAAAAAGACATGATAAAGGGCACAAAAACATAATGCAAGAAATTAACTAAAACTAGATTAATCAAAGAAAAACACTTAAAAACAACCACAAAGTGTTACCAAGTATGACGATCTTATGCCAAATTTATGACGAAATTAAGTAAAAATGGTGACCTATCACAACCCCAAACTTATCTCATTGCTTGTCCTCAAGTGATGCAAGAGATCATACCGAGGTCACCTTAAACTTTTCTTTTCCACAACATAGTCGATGTCTTTCGCAACTTGCTTACCTTTCTTGATTAAGCTTTTGGGCTTATCAAACCTTGTTGTCCATCACACTTTACCACAGAGTGTATTTCACCTGCAAACTTTTCACACTTCTCACATTGTCTCTCGGGGTTAGAGTGCTTTTCGCTCAACATCACGATATGCAATATCAACACTTGACTTTGCATACATCCTATTTTCATTACACAAAAAGAATTCACACACTTTTGAGGACTTTTTAGGTTGTAACGGGGCTGAGGTGGAAGGAAGGATAAACAAGGAATTGATATGCAAATGGTTTGTGAACTAACACTTATGTTATTCTTCTTGTCTTTGTGTTCGGTTTTGTGTGATGGGGTTTCTTCTTAGACTCTCCTTTTTACCTAATTTCCGGGTAATCAACATCGTTCGAGTCTTTCAAATCTTTTTAGGCAATTGTTTCAAACTATTTTTTTTCTTTTTGTTTTCTTGTGCTTTACACACTTTTTTTTTTCATATTACACATGCCCTTTACTTTCTTAAGCACCACCCCAAACTTAAAATTTCACACAAATTCAAAAGAAACAATAATTACACAAGTGCCAAACAAAGATGATAGAATTATGGTTAAGGATGACATGTGTGGGTTGAAACAAAAAAGGGGGAATAGCTCAACGGATTTAACGAGGTATAAAACAAAAATAAATGAAGGACGGAAAGGCTCTGGGGCGAACAAACAAGTGCCTCAGTGTTTGATTTCATATTTGTACTGTGTCGGTAAGACAAACACAAAATTAGAGAGATAAAGTCATACCAGATTTCACTCTCATGATGATCTTTACATGTGTTTGGCCTTTTTATGTTCCTCACCATGTAGGCTAACTTTGCAGCTTCGACACACCCTTTATGTCATGTTACTTTCCTTTCCGACTCGATTTCACCACTTACCTTCTCAGTCCAGTTCTTCAAGTTGCGTCCGACACTATCGGCTATGTCCACTTCAAAAGTACCTCGAGATATTAAGTTCAGGCTGCACCTTTCATCCACTAACTACCATTCATCATTCATTCGGCATCCATCACTCAATCTATAACACAATGTCAACACAACACACAAACAAAAACAAAAATGGTAAACAACTAAAAGCAAATGCAAAGAACCCTCTGAAAAATAGCAAGTGTACTATTTTTGCCTCTGTAGTAATAATAGGGGAAATTCCCCGAATGTCGATCTCAAGGACTGCGTAGGAAATACAGATTGGTAAAATATGATTCAATTGAACAAAACAAAAAATGATGTTTTGGTTTTGGGGAATTAAATCCTAGAAAAGAAAAATTAATGAGAAAATAAATTGATTTTTGTTATCAAATATATGAGATTCTAGGGTGAGTGGTGGATTTGGCATGCACCACTCAAAATTAAGATCTCTTCAACAAGTTCATAACATTCAGTTACCACATCCTTATGGTGTTTCCTCCTAAGTCCTTAGTGAGAAAACCTTTGGTCTTCCAACCTAAATCCTAAGTCCTTAGGAACCTAAATTGAAACCAAGCTTTTATATAATCAAGATTATGTGGTAATTATAGGGTATCCCTAGTCCTAGGTGATATCTACTATAATCAAGTTATGCATAAACCCTAACAACTACAGTCCTGTATTGTTAGCCGTAGATTACTCGTTATTTGACCGATAAAGAAAATATTAAGAACATTGCATAATTTAACTGAAAATCATAAACCAATGTATTGACGAAATCACAAATTCATCGTTATTACAAAACCAAATCAGGACCACCAAGTAGAGAGATCAAAAGCATCTAAAAAGACATGATAAAGGGCACAAAAACATAACGCAAGCAATTAACTAAAACTAGATTAATCAAAGAAAAACACTTAAAAACAACCACAAAGTGTTACCAAGTATGACGATCTTATGCCAAATTTATGACGAAATTAAGTAGAAATGGTGACCGATCACAACCCCAAACTTATCTCATTTCTTGTCCTCAAGTGATGCAAGAGATCAAACCGAGGTCACCTTAAACTTTTCTTTTCCACAACATAGTCGATGTCTTTCGCAACTTGCTTCCCTTTCTTGATTAAGCTTTTGGGCTTATCAAACCTTGTTGTCCATCACACTTTACCACAGAGTGTATTTCACCTGCAAACTTTTCACACTTCTCACATTGTCTCTCGGGGTTAGAGTGCTTTTCGCTCAACATCACGATATGCAATATCAACACTTGACTTTGCATACATCCTATTTTCATTACACAAAAAGAATTCACACACTTTTGAGGACTTTTTAGGTTGTAACGGGGCTGAGGTGGAAGGAAGGATAAACAAGGAATTGATATGCAAATGGTTTGTGAACTAACACTTATGTTATTCTTCTTGTCTTTGTGTTCGGTTTTGTGTGAGGGGGTTTCTTCTTAGACTCTCCTTTTTACCTAATTACCGGGTAATCAACATCGTTCGAGTCTTTCAAATATTTTTAGGAAAGTGTTTCAAACTATTTTTTTTCTTTTTGTTTTCTTGTGATTTACACACTTTTTTTTATCATATTACACATGCCCTTTACTTTCTTAAGCACCACCCCAAACTTAAAATTTCACACAAATTCAAAAGAAACAATAATTACACAAGTCCCAAACAAAGATGATAGAATTATGGTTAAGGATGACATGTGTGGGTTGAAACAAACAAGGGGGAATAGCTCAACGGGTTTAACGAGGGATAAAACAAAAATAAATGAAGGACGGAAAGGCTCTGGGGCGAACAAACAAGTGCCTCAGTGTTTGATTTCATATTTGTACTGTGTCGGTAAGACATACACAAAATTAGAGAGATAAAGTCATACCAGATTTCACTCTCATGATGATCTTTACATGTGTTTGGCCTTTTTATGTTCCTCACCATGTAGGCTATGTTTGCAACTTCGACACACCCTTTATGTCATGTTACTTTCCTTTCCAACTCGATTTCACCACTTACCTTCTCAGTCCAGTTCTTCAAGTTACGTCCGACACTTTCGGCTATGTCCACTTCTAAAGTACCTCGAGAGATTAAGTTCAGGCTGCACCTTTCATCCACTAACTACCATTCATCATTCATTCGGCATCCATCACTCAATCTATAACACAATGTCAACACAACACACAAACAAAAACAAAAATGGAAAACAACTAAAAGCAAATGCGAAGAACCCTCGGAAAAATAGCAAGTGTACTATTTTTGCCTCTGTAGTAATAATAGGGGAAATTCCCCGAATGTCGATCTCAAGGACTGCGTAGGAAATACAGATTCGTAAAATATGATTCAATTGAACAAAACAAAAAATAATGTTTTGGTTTTGGGGGATTAAATCCTAGCAAAGAAAAATTAATGAGAAAATAAATTGATTTTTGTTATCAAATATATGAGATGCTAGGGTGAGTGGTGGATTTGGCATGCAACACTCAGAATTAAAATCTCTTCAACAAGTTCATAACATTCAGTTACCACATCCTTAGGGTGTTTCCTCCTAAGTCCTTAGTGAGAAAACTTTTGGTCTTCCAACCTAAATCCTAAGTCCTTAGGAACCTAAATTAAAACCAAGCTTTTATATAATCAAGATTATGTGGTAATTATAGGGTATCCCTAGTCCAAGGTGATATCTACTATAATCAAGTTATGCATAAACCCTAACAACTACAGTCCTGTATTGTTAGCCGTAGATTACTCCTTATTTGACCGATAAAGAAAATATTAAGAACATTGCATAATTTAACTGAAAATCATAAACCAATGTATTGACGAAATCACAAATTCATCGTTATTACAAAACCAAATCAGGACCACCAAGTAGAGAGATCAAAAGCATCTAAAAAGACAAGATAAAGGGCACAAAAACACAATGCAAGCAATTAACTAAAACTAGATGAATCAAAGAAAAACACTTAAAAACAACCACAAAGTGTTACCAAGTATGACGATCTTAATGCCGAATTTATGACGAAATTAAGTAGAAATGGTGACCGATCACAACCCCAAACTTATCTCATTTCTTGTCCTCAAGTGATGCAAGAGATCAAACCGAGGTCACCTTAAACATTTCTTTTCCACAACATAGTCGATGTCTTTCGCAACTTGCTTCCCTTTCTTGATTAAGCTTTTGGGCTTATCAAACCTTGTTGTCCATCACACTTTACCACAGAGTGTATTTCACCTGCAAACTTTTCACACTTCTCACATTGTCTCTCGGGGATAGAGTGCTTTTCGCTCAACATCACGATATGCAATATCAACCCTTGACTTTGCATACATCCTACTTTCACTACACAAAAAGAATTCACACACTTTTGAGGACTTTTTAGGTTGTAACGGGGCTGAGGTGGAAGGAAGGATAAACAAGGAATTGATATGCAAATGGTTTGTGAACTAACACTTATGTTATTCTTCTTGTCTTTGTGTTCGGTTTTGTGTGAGGGGGTTTCTTCTTAGACTCTCCTTTTTACCTAATTACCGGGTAATCAACATCGTTCGAGTCTTTCAAATCTTTTTAGGAAAGTGTTTCAAACTATTTTTTTTCTTTTTGTTTTCTTGTGATTTACACACTTTTTTTTATCATATTACACATGCCCTTTACTTTCTTAAGCACCACCCCAAACTTAAAATTTCACACAAATTCAAAAGAAACAATAATTACACAAGTGCCAAACAAAGATGATAGAATTATGGTTAAGGATGACATGTGTGGGTTGAAACAAACAAGGGGGAATAGCTCAATGGGTTTAACGAGGGATAAAACAAAAATAAATGAAGGACGGAAAGGCTCTGGGGCGAACAAACAAGTGCCTCAGTGTTTGATTTCATATTTGTACTGTGTCAGTAAGACATACACAAAATTAGAGAGATAAAGTCATACCAGATTTCACTCTCATGATGATCTTTACATGTGTTTGGCCTTTTTATGTTCCTCACCATGTAGGCTATGTTTGCAGCTTCGACACACCCTTTATGTCATGTTACTTTCCTTTCCGACTCGATTTCACCACTTACCTTCTCAGTCCAGTTCTTCAAGTTACGTCCGACACTTTCGGCTATGTCCACTTCCAAAGTACCTCGAGAGATTAAGTTCAGGCTGCACCTTTCATCCACTAACTACCATTCATCATTCATTCGGCATCCATCACTCAATCTATAACACAATGTCAACACAACACACAAACAATAACAAAAATGGAAAACAACTAAAAGTAAATGCAAAGAACCCTCGGAAAAATAGCAAGTGTACTATTTTTGCCTCTGTAGTAATAATAGGGGAAATTCCCCGAATGTCGATCTCAAGGACTGCGTAGGAAATACAGATTCGTAAAATATGATTCAATTGAACAAAACAAAAAATAATGTTTTGGTTTTGGGGGATTAAATCCTAGCAAAGAAAAATTAATGAGAAAATAAATTGATTTTTGTTATCAAATATATGAGATGCTAGGGTGAGTGGTGGATTTGGCATGCAACACTCAGAATTAAAATCTCTTCAACAAGTTCATAACATTCAGTTACCACATCCTTAGGGTGTTTCCTCCTAAGTCCTTAGTGAGAAAACTTTTGGTCTTCCAACCTAAATCCTAAGTCCTTAGGAACCTAAATTAAAACCAAGCTTTTATATAATCAAGATTATGTGGTAATTATAGGGTATCCCTAGTCCAAGGTGATATCTACTATAATCAAGTTATGCATAAACCCTAACAACTACAGTCCTGTATTGTTAGCCGTAGATTACTCCTTATTTGACCGATAAAGAAAATATTAAGAACATTGCATAATTTAACTGAAAATCATAAACCAATGTATTGACGAAATCACAAATTCATCGTTATTACAAAACCAAATCAGGACCACCAAGTAGAGAGATCAAAAGCATCTAAAAAGACAAGATAAAGGGCACAAAAACACAATGCAAGCAATTAACTAAAACTAGATGAATCAAAGAAAAACACTTAAAAACAACCACAAAGTGTTACCAAGTATGACGATCTTATGCCGAATTTATGACGAAATTAAGTAGAAATGGTGACCGATCACAACCCCAAACTTATCTCATTTCTTGTCCTCAAGTGATGCAAGAGATCAAACCGAGGTCACCTTAAACATTTCTTTTCCACAACATAGTCGATGTCTTTTCGCAACTTGCTTCCCTTTCTTGATTAAGCTTTTGGGCTTATCAAACCTTGTTGTCCATCACACTTTACCACAAAGTGTATTTCACCTGCAAACTTTTCACACTTCTCACATTGTCTCTCGGGGTTAGAGTGCTTTTCGCTCAACATCACGATATGCAATATCAACCCTTGACTTTGCATACATCCTACTTTCACTACACAAAAAGAATTCACACACTTTTGAGGACTTTTTAGGTTGTAACGGGGCTGAGGTGGAAGGAAGGATAAACAAGGAATTGATATGTAAATGGTTTGTGAACTAACACTTATGTTATTCTTCTTGTCTTTGTGTTCGGTTTTGTGTGAGGGGGTTTCTTCTTAGACTCTCCTTTTTACCTAATTACCGGGTAATCAACATCGTTCGAGTCTTTCAAATCTTTTTAGGCAAGTGTTTCAAACTATTTTTTTTCTTTTTGTTTTCTTGTGCTTTACACACTTTTTTTTTTCATATTACACTTGCCCTTTACTTTCTTAAGCACCACCCCAAACTTACAATTTCACACAAATTCAAAAGAAACAATAATTACACAAGTGCCAAACAAAGATGATAGAATTATGGTTAAGGATGACATGTGTGGGTTGAAACAAACAAGGGGGAATAGCTCAACGGGTTTAACGAGGGATAAAACAAAAATAAATGAAGGACGGAAAGGCTCTGGGGCGAACAACAAGTGCCTCAGTGTGTGATTTCATATTTGTACTGTGTCGGTAGGACAAACGCAAAATTAGAGAGATAAAGTCATACCAGATTTCTCTCTCATGATGATCTTTACATGTGTTTGGCTTTTTTATGTTCCTCACCATGTAGGCTAAGTTTGCAGCTTCAACACACCCTTTATGTCATGTGACTTTCCTTTCCGGCTCGATTTCACCACATACCTTCTCAGTCCAGTTCTTCAAGTTGCGTCCGACACTTTCGGCTATGTCAACTTCCAAAGTACCTCGAGAGATTAAGTTTAGGCTGCACCTTTCATCCACTAACTACCATTCATCATTCATTCGGCATCCATCACTCACTCTATAACACAATGTCAACACAACACACAAACAAAAACAAAAATGGAAAACAACTAAAAGCAAATGCAAAGAACCCCTCCCACACTTGAACTAAACATTGGCCTCAATGTTTTAGAACAAGCCTTGGAGAGGTTACTTACAGAGAGTATTGCACTCCAATGATCACTTCCGAGCTTTCACTAGAGATGCCCTCTTTTATTTCCTGAAAATAAAACAAACAAATAGAGAAATTAATTATTAAAACCGTGGGTTTCCTCCCACGGAGCGCTTCGTTTAACGTCGCATGGCTCGACAGTCCATTACCCTTTATTATGGAGGATATTTCCTTTTCCAAACCTTGTTGCTTGCCACTTCCGCAACCACGAACTCATGAAGATGAAAAGCATGGACAACTTTTCTCTTCAATTCACTTCCCACATTTTTCTTCTCGCCTTGCTCTTTCTCTTCCACCTTCTTCTTGACTTCCTTAGCCTTCTTAGGGCTTTTGATAGTTACATAATTTTGTTCCACCCTAGAGGCTATGCTTGAAACTTTTTCTTGGAGATGTTTAGGACTTTTGTCTTCTCCCTCACTTTCGATCATACCAACAGAAGCTTGATCATGTACACCTGCACTTTGTTTCTTGACTTCTAACATCTTCAAGGTTACTTCTTCATCAAATGTATTCACCGTTAGTGTCCCTTTCTCAATGTCAAAGTTGCAACAACTTGTTAATAAAAAGGGTCTCCCAAGAAGGATAGGAGTTTCTTCATCTTCAGGAATGTCCATGATGTGGAAGTCAACAGGGAATACAAACTTATCAATCTCCAGCAGTACATCTTCAGCTACCCCATATGATTTCTTGATGGTGTGATCAGCGAACTTTAATTTTGTCTCACTTTCGCTTATCTTTCCCAATTCAAGCTTTTTGAAGATAGATAGTGGCATTAAACTCACACTAGAACCAGAATCAATGAGTACCTTTTTAAACATTCTGTTCTTGATTGTGCATGGTATCGCCACTGCTCCAGGATCTTTCTTCTTGATGGGGATCTTCCTTGCTGACGAGACTATACCACACTTTTCAGTTGCAATTTCTGGTTCCCCTCCCACGGGTCTCTTTTTAGCAATCACCTCCTTCATAAATTTTTTATACAACGACATGTGCTCAAGTGCTTCAAAGAAGGGGAGATTGACTTCTAACTTTTTAAACAAATCTGCAAACTTCTCAAAATCCTTTTCTGTCGAATTCTTCTTTGTCACTCTAGAAGGAAAAGGTAGCTTGATTGCCGGTTTAGCATTTTTCTTATTTTTCTCTTCAAGTTGCTTAATCGGTGGTATCACAATTTCAGGCTCTTTCACATTCTCTCTTATCTCCAAATCTACCTCAATCACCAAGGGATCATCTATTTCCTCTTTCTCTTTTTCCGGTTCTTCCACTTTCTTACTCCTTGTAGTAACAGCATTAATCTTCTCTTCGTCTTTCGGATTTTTCGCAGTTGAACTCGGAAAGGTACCTTATGCCTGTAGAGTGAGATGCTGCTCTATTTGACCCACTTGAACTTCCAGATTTTTTATCAAAGCTGTGGTGTTCCTATGGTTGTTTCTGGTTTCTTCTTGAAACAGAGAGCATTGTCCAGCCAATCTCTCAATAGCTACTTCCCACTCCGCCTTCTGAGGAATTTGTTTTTGATCTTTCCAAGCAAAGTTGGGATGATTCTTCCACCATGGATTATAGGTGTTAGAATACGGGTTGTTTTGCCTCAAGAATTTGATTTCTTCAATTTGCTTGGGAGTAGCAACACAACACACAGTTTGGTGAGGACCTTGGCAAATTTCACAAACTACAGGTTGAGCTTGTTGGACTTGAGCAACCTGTTGAGTACCTATATTCATAGCCTTTAATCTCTTTTCTACCTCTGCAGCTATAGCATCTTCAACTCGAATTTTGTTGGTGTTTAGCTTCAGATCAATGACTCCTTCAGTTTTGCTCGTATACCTGTCATACAACTCCAAATGCTCATTTGCAGCTATTGCTTCAATGATCTTGATGATACCAGAGGCTGTTGTGAAATTTGTTGAGCCTCCAGCTGCTGTATCGATCAACTGCTTTGTCTTGATTCTGAGCCCGTTGACAAACATTTGCATCTGTTCAGTTTTGTCCATATTGTGTGTTGGACATGCCACCAGAGTCCTCTTGAATCTTTTATAGGCATCGCCCAAAGACTCACCCTCCTTTTGCTTGAAGTTCAGAATTTCATACCTTTTTCGTAGAAAGACTGACGCTGGAAAATATTCATTCAGGAAAGCCTTTTCCATCTCTTCCCACGATGTGATACTACCCGCTGGTAGAGAATAGAACCACTCTTCTGCCTCTTCCGCTAGAGTGAAAGGAAACATCCTAAGCCTCTTTGCTTCTTCCGTGTGACCGTCAATTTTTAGAGTGGTGCTCATGGTAAAAAATCTATGTAGATGCTTGTTTGCGTCTTCGTTAACCTTTCCGGTGAAAGGTTTTCTTTCAAGCTGATTAATTGTACTTGGGTGCAATTGAAAGTTGGCAGCATTTACCGGTTGGTTGACAATTGTTTGTCTTCCCCCCAGTGTATTTGCAACATCGTAGTCACCAAGGAGCCTCTCAGGAGGAGGAGGATTTTCACCCATGACTTCTTCACTTTCAGAACGTGAACCTGAATGAACTGTAACAATTTCTTCTTCAGATTCTAGCTTTGACAACCGAGCTTGTCTAGGCCTTGCGTGCAAAGTTCTTTCAATTTCTGCGTCAAAAAGAAATTCAGCTGAGGCCTTACCTCGCATACACAGATTAGACAAATATAATAATTAGAAAGAAAAACTAAAATAAAAGTGCAGAAAATAAAATTTTAGTCGTAGAGCAACAAAATTTCAATTGAACTTAAGTTAAAAATCTGTATTTTGGAAGTCCCCGGCAACGGCGCCAAAAACTTGATCGGAAAAATAGCAAGTGTACTATTTTTGCCTCAGTAGTAATAATAGGGGAAATTCCCCGAATGTCGATCTCAAGGACTGCGTAGGAAATACAGATTCGTAAAATATGATTCAATTGAACAAAACTAAAAATAATGTTTTGGTTTTGGGGGATTAAATCCTAGCAAAGAAAAATTAATGAGAAAATAAATTGATTTTTGTTATCAAATATATGAGATTCTAGGGTGAGTGGTGGATTTGGCATGCAACACTCAGAATTAAGATGTCTTCAACAAGTTCATAACATTCAGTTACCACATCCTTAGGGTGTTTCCTCCTAAGTCCTTAGTGAGAAAACCTTTGGTCTTCCAACCTAAATCCTAAGTCCTTAGGAACCTAAATTGAAACCAAGCTTTTATATAATCAAGATTATGTGGTAATTATAGGGTATCCCTAGTCCAAGGTGATATCTACTATAATCAAGTTATGCATAAACCCTAAGAACTACAGTCCTGTATTGTTAGCCGTAGATTACTCCTTATTTGGCCGATAAAGATAATATTAAGAACATTGCATAATTTAACTGAAAATCATAAACCAATGTATTGACGAAATCACAAATTCATCGTTATTACAAAACCAAATCAGGACCACCAAGTAGAGAGATCAAAAGCATCTAAAAAGACATGATAAAGGGCACAAAAACATAATGCAAGCAATTAACTAAAACTAGATGAATCAAAGAAAAACACTTAAAAACAACCACAAAGTGTTACCAAGTATGACGATCTTATGCCGAATTTATGACGAAATTAAGTAGAAATGGTGACCGATCAGATGTCAATGACATCGGAAATTCTGAAGTTGATGATAGTCCAAGGGCAGATGCTGGAATAGGTACAAATTTTGTGGATTTAGATGAGTACTCTGACAATGATTTGGTTGCTACTGTGAACCCTAGTGTAGCCAAAAGGCTCATGACTATGAGAAAAGGCAAACCTGTGATTCAGAATTCTCTTGTGAAGAAGGCTAATGTTAAAAGCCCTTCCAAAGACTCTGTCAAGAAAAAGAGTACCTCTGCAGGACCTAGAAAGAGCAGAGCTGTGGCTAAAAGTGTTGGTGTTGGTCCCTCAAAATCTTGGAGCAAGGTTGTTCCAAAGAAGAGGAAGGCAAGAGCTGTTGAAGAATCCGAGTCTGATGTTGAAGTGAATATTCATGACATTCCATTAAAGAAGAAGCCCACAACTAGCAAGCTTGCTGCTAGTGTACCTGAAGTATGCAATGTTGCATAAGATTGGGCCTGCTAATTGGGTGCCAACAAATCACAAGTCTACTGTCTCAACTGTTCTTGGAAGATTTATCTATGCTGTTGGTACAAAATCAAAGGTTAACTATGGTACCTTCATTTTTTAGCAGACCATGAAGCATGCTGGTAGCTACAGTGTAAAAGGTCCTATAGCATTTCCTTATCTCATATGTGACAACATCTTAAACCAGCACCCTGGCATATTGGTTGAAACTGATTCTATTTGCAAAAGGGAAAGTGCTCTGTCTTTCCTTTATAAGTTGTTTCAGGGAACGCATGTCCCAGACATTGTCATGACATCGACTGAGACATCCAAGAGTGGATCATCAGCCAGTAAAGCTAAAGTCATAGCAATGTTGAAAGAGACTTGCAAAGAGCTAGAGGCGAGGAAGACATCTCTTGAGAAGATGATCAACACTCTAGAGAAGGATGGTGATGAGGAATTTACAAGTGCTGCAAGGATAGAAGGACAAGATGGTCAGGAAGTGAGAAGAGACTCTAAAGAAGAAGATGAAGAAGGAAATACATGTTCAGTTGATAGCTCTGATAAAGAAAGTGATGCAGACAACTCTAGAAGGTCTGAATCCGAAGAATAAAAACAGTTAGTGGTGGTGATGTTTTTTGTTATTGTTTCCCTTTATGGATTTTATTTTGGTCTGTACTTTTTTGCATATTTAGTTTGCTTTGTCAACTTTTCTGGCCAAACAGGGGGGGTAGTAATGTCACCCCAGAACAACAAGTATGTGCTGATAGCTTATTTTGTGTTGATCTGTTTGATGTGTGTAGTATTGCAGTTTAATTCTGTTATACTTCACAGTTGTTCATGTGGTATGGTTGTAGTGGTGGTATAGCCATGTTATGTGCTTTGATGTTTGTTGTAGAAGTAGCAGTAGCCCTGGGTGTTATATGCATGCTGATGGTAGTAGTAGTAATTGCATGTTTATGTGGTATGATGTACTGTATTAGCTCTGATTGTGTGTGGTTGTGTGTTTTCATCTGCAAGTGTTTCTCTGATGCGGTGTGACAGGATGTTTTAGCCAAAAATTTTCCAAAGGGGGAGATTGTAGGAGTTTTCATGTTGGCTGTATTTGTGGTAAAACATACTTGGGTGTTTAATGTCTTGATAAATGTCATGACATGCTTTATATGGTGTTATGCAGGTTGCATATGTTTAAGCTAGTACAAGTTTTTTAGTGAATGTCATGACCGATGTCATGACATCCATGTTTGACAGCAGGAGCTGTTATGTATTATGATTATGTTTCCTGATTTCTCTCAATCTACAATTTAGGAAACATTTTATTGTGTGCTGAATATTTCACCTTGAAGATTTCGTATACAACATATTTTGTAACAGCCTGATGACGTGTGAATTAGGTTAACTTGGTTAACCCTAATTTGTTTCTTGGAAAGCCCGAGGCCCAAGAGCTGCATATAAGAAGACTGCAATCCTAATTTGGAACGCGGAGAGATTTTTTATTATGAAGAACCATATTTCAGTGTCTGTGTGTTTATCTCTTGTACTCCAAGCAATTGTCGTTTGATGATTGTATTGGAATAGGCTGTTTTTGTACTTTGTCACTCAAATCTTTTAAGCACGAGTGTGTGTCTCTTGATTGAAGCTTTTAAGCAAGATCAATGTGTGTTTTTGAAGTGTGTCTTCTCTCTTTTGGTTAAAGTCTGATTGTAATCACTGTTGTGATTGAGGGGGAGTGAGTGGAGATACTCAGGTCTAGGACTAGATTGGAATTGCATTAGGTAGGTCTTAAGTGAGGAGTTGTAAATTGGGAAGTTTAGCTCTGAATTAATACTGCTTATATTGGATTCCCTCCCTGGCTTGGTATCCCCCAGAGTAGGTATTTTTGTATACCGAACTGGGTGAACAATTCTCTGTGTTCTTTATTGTTTTATGCTTTTCTGTCTTAAAGTATTATTTTGTGTTATTGTGGATGTCATAACATCCAGTAAGACACCACGTGTGAGTTGCTAGAATTTTCAAAGATTAATGTGATGATATAATCTAAAATGTTCTAACCCGACACAAATGAAGATAAAATATCAAAAACATTCCCAACTTGTGTACCAGAAGTTATTGCTTTATAAACAGGAAATCTTAGAATTTCTAGAAGATGCACGCATACACTGTTAAACATCTATCAATCTTCTGAAGAAACAATCTAGAGAAATTATTTCAGGGGGAGTTATAAATTATAAAATTAATTATCCAATTAAGGGGGGGACTATACATCTCAGGGGGGAGAATACCATTTTAATTCACCTAAAAGCTTTTCGATGATAACAAGAAGGGGGAGAAAGAATAAGCACATTTTGATGAATAAGTTGCTTGACAAATTTCATTGATAATTAAATCACTTGATTGAACATGTAAAAGGGATGTAATATATTTTCATTGGCTTAATATTATTATCATCTTATAAAATTGTTCCATCAAAATACATGGTTTTGTCATCATCAAAAAGGGGGAGATTGTTAGAACAAGATTGATAATCTATGTTCAGAATCTGGTTTTAATGATAACAAACATATATTTTGTGAGTAACAATTTTATTACTAATGATTTCATTGAGTGTGCATATACAGTGTAAAAATCCTTTACAACAGACACAACAACTCAATCAGAAAGTACATGAGAAGCTTCAAAGGAAATGAACTAGAAAAATCAGCTACAAGAAGTCTTACAACGTAAGAAGATTACGCACGTAGAAGATCAGAAGTTCTAAAGTTACAATGCAAAAACTCAACATGTGAAAACAGAAGATCAAGTCATCACACAAAACATTGAGTTCTGTCAAGAGCACAAGCAACATCATCGTCTACTGCAGCATCTACAAAAGTCACTCATAACTCAGTAGTCAGGAGATTCAAAGCTTCAAGGATAACTAGCTTTGATCAAAAGAAGAGACAAACACATGACATCTATTCTTGGTCCATAAAGTACAAGAAGACAAGCTACCATAAAGAAACATTCTTGAAAGGAGAAAAACAAAATATCAGAATCTAAGGGAGAACTGTTACAAACATCATCATTAGCAAAACGGTTACAACAATTAAATGGAACAACTCCCAAGGTTGATTGAAAAAGCAAGCCACATGCAGCGCGTTGGAAAGACAAGATTAACTAAAGAAACATGCCATCAATTGCAATCATCATGTTAAAGATAAGGTTTTGCCAAAGAACAACTTGTCACTTATAATTCAATTGAGACAAAGCATTCAAAGCAATACTCAGCAAATCTCAACGGATCTATTCCAAGGGTAACACATCAAGCTATAAATAGACCAAACTTCAAACATGAAAGTGTGTGTCGAATATGAGCACCAAGTAAGTACAGAATACTGACACCAAATGTGTGTGGAGAATGTGTCAATGGAACACTAAAATTGCATTAAATGAATATCCAGAGAGTGTATCCATGGTGCAACTACAGAGAGAAGAAAAAGAGAAAATCTTAAGAGAAAATCTGTAGAAGAATAAGTTGAGCAGCTGAGCATGAAAACACAAAAGATGCAACAAGAAACCATGCTTCAGAAGTTCCATAAGAGGCAGCACATACTCAGTATGTGATAATCCAATGTGTCGTTATACACAAACCATATGCCTGAAATGAGTAAAGATGAAATCTCTGCTATTAAGCAGAATCCTCCAATGGAGTTACAAGAAATCCATTGATATCTTATCAGGTCTAATATTGTTCATATTGGATGACTAAGGAAACTGAATACACTGAGTTATTGCTCGAAGAGTGTTTCATGTTTACTGATGTTAATCAATATGTCATCAGCTGTAACAAGCTTTAAGATCAGTACTGAAGAAGGAGAAGCTGGAGATAAATATGAAGAAGCAATTCACTAGAGCTGCTACTCTAAATCTGCTTTTAGAAGATCATTTGAAGAAGCAACTCAAAACAGAGTTGCTGCTTTGATTCTGCTTGAAGAAGAAGCTGAAGATCAAATCAGAAGCAATCAACAAAAGAGTTGTTGCTCTTAATCAGCCTAAGAAGATTTGAAGATGAAGATCAAGACAAGACAAGAAGCAACCTTACAAGAGCTGATGCTCTTAATCTGCTTACCGAAGGAGAAGATCTCATCCAGATGTTGAAGAAAATAATATTGCAAGATATTATGTTTCTTGTATTACATGTAATACACATAGAGTTGTTTCTCGTGGTGTGTTATATCTTAGAAACTTTTGATAGATTGTTTAGGCACCAAAAGTGACTTCTAGTCAGTGTGTCGTAAACATACGTATTGAGAATATGAGACCATCTACTTAATTAAGAAGCACATCTGTAATCCCCAGAAGATAGATGAACATTATATCCATATGGGATCACTGAATGATTCATCATCTATTGTTGGTCACGAGCAGTTGGCTTGTGCGGGGTTAGTCACAACAGGTAGCTGTGCAGGTTACTAGATTGATGAACTTTATATCCAGATGGGATCACTGAACGATTCAGACATCTAGGGTTTAGTCACTCGCGGGTAGCTTGTGTAGGGTTAGTCACAATAGTTGGCTGTGCAGGTTGTTAGTCACGGCGGAGGATCATGTAGATGTAATCAAGTTTGGTTATAGTGGATTAGGACCTCTGTTGAGAGGCAAATCACCTAAAGAAGGTGGACTGGAGGTAGCCTTATTCAGAAGGTGAACCAAGATAAAAATAAACATGTCTTTTACTTTCTGCATAATTCAATTTACTCTGAAAATTCATGCAGAATATCCTTAGAATTGTACTAAGACAAGTCAAAAGTTCTGATGACACAAAGAAGTTAGATTGAATATCTCATTGGCTATGCAACTCCACTCCAAGCATGCTTCCGCAAATATTAAAAAGCATATCCAGAAGATGAGATACTAAGAGAAATAAAAGAATGTAAAAGAAAGGGAATTTTAATTCATAAAGAACACAATTCAATCCCCCCTTTCTTGTGTTTTTCTCCACCTTCACCGCTCCCATTCAAATCACCGCCAATCAAATTCTCCATGAAGCTAAGGAGAGCCAGGAGGCTAAGATCCATCCTCCAAGGCAAAAAATAACCGATCCCATAGAACTCGGCGAGTATCATCTTCGAAAGTGAAAGGAATTTAAACAACGACCCAAAATAAGTTTTAAAAAGAATTGCTTTGAGTTTGGAAGCCGTTGGAAGTGATGAGTTCACCTTGGAAACCATTGCTCGATGTCATGACATAAGTATCTAACATCAGTAGCTGTTATATTTTAGCTGTTATGTTTCCTTATTTATCTCAGGCTACAATTTAGGAAAATATATATTTTGTGGTGTATGGTTTGCGCTAAATTATCTTGTCTACAGCTTATGAGTGAACACCATGATGATGTGGAAATTAGGTTAACTTGGTTAACCCTAATTTATGTTTGGAAGGCCCAAGTACTGCCTATAAGAATATTGCAAATCCTACTTTCAGAGGCAGGAGTTTTACGTGAGGAATTTTGTGGTTATGTTCACGTGTGTTTGTGTTAGTGTTTCTTGTAATCCAAGCAATTGTCTCTTTGATGATTGTATTGGAATAGGGTGTTTTGAGTTGTAATTGTTTGTGTCACTCTAAGCTTTTAAGAATGAGTGATGTGTCTCTTGATTGAAGCTTTGAAGCAAGATCAAGATTTGTTTGAAGTGTGTCTTCATCCTGGTCTTATTTGTCGTTGTTGTTATTGTCACTTTTGTGATTGAGGGGGAGTAAGTAGGGACTCAGGTCTAGAACTAGATTGAAATTGCATTGGGTAGGTCTTAAGTGAAGAGTTATAAACGGGGGAGTTTAAATCTGAATTAATACTGCTTATAGTGGATATCCTCCCTGGCTTGGTAGCCCCCAGAGTAGGTGTTGTTGTACACCGAACTAGGTAAACAATCATCTGTGTTCTTTACTATTTTTGTTGTTTTTGTTTATTCTCTACAAAGGTTTATTATTAGTTCTGAAGTGGATGTCATAACATCCGTTACGACATTCATCGTGTGCTACAAGAATTTTCATATCTGATAATAAGTTAAGTCATTTGTTCCCAATTTGCAAGAAAGTGAAGATCTTGAAGATTATTGCAAGAGAATGGTTCGTATCCCTCTCACCCTTTGATTTTGAAAAAATATGCACACTTTTTACAAATGAGTTGTTTAATTTTTGTAGGGATTTTCTTTCTTAATTTCAGTTAGTTAACTTACATAGCTCTGATGAAAATGGTTTTAATCGATTATATTTTAGTTCAATTTGCATATACTTTAATTATAAGTGAATAGATGTAGCCCTTAGTTTTTGAGCTGTGTTAATTTGAACGTGCAACTCAAGCTTCACCTCAAGACTGGTAACAACACTTTCATGCGTTTTGGAAGAGACTGGAATGTTTGTTGCACGCTCGCGAAAAATGAACAGAGTCGCCACCAATATATTTATCCCATAAGGGAAAGGAATATCAGAAAACCTAACAAAGGGTAAGAACAAGGTCTTGCAACCAGAGAATCTAGGTATGGGAGTCGGTTACGCAAGGGGAAGGTACTAGCACCCCTCGCGCCCATCGTACTCGATGGTATCCACCTATGTTTGTTTCTATTTAAAGGGTGTATCTAAAGTCTAAGCCTACATGTGAATGAATGCAAAAGAAATACGGGGAAAAGAAGGATTATTTACAATTGTGCTCGCTTAGGCCCCGCGACCCAATGCTTACGTATCCTTTTCAGGAATCAGAGCGCCGTAGTTTGGCTCAATAGTTTCTGTTTGTTTTGTGTTTTTTAGTTGGGCGGGGTTAACGTTCGTGCTCTTGCATAAGGGACAACCTACGATGCGATCGAGCGGAAATAACAATGCCCTTAGAAAGAAGAAATAAAGAGATTGGTTTGTGTCTTTTAGGGTAATTCCATGATGACAAAAACCCACTACAAGGCTTCGCATCACTTCCTTACTTTGTTTTAAATCTGAACATTTATTAAGTGTTTTAAGTGTTTTTTGTTGGTGTTTTTTAGGGGAATTTGTTTGTGACTTAGATCATACAAAAAAGAGTTTTTGAATATTTAGAGAACACACACCAAGGCCTACCCCTCAATTGTTTCTCTAAATAGCGGTTAAGAAATACACCGAGGCCTACGCCTCAATCATTTCTCACCCGCTAAGTAGAAAAGAAATACACCGGGGCCTACGCCCCAATCATTTCTTTACTACTATGAAAAATAGTAGCGGTATGATCCTTGTCGGTATTTATTAAGTTTTTTAAGATTGAAAAAGAAAAAAGAATGAATAAGGGAGACTAACCTACTACTAACCTAATAATTATTGTTTTATGTACCAAGGAAAATCTACCTAAAGTTATGTTAAGGGAATCAATTCTAAAAGTCTAAGGGAAAGGACTATGCCTAATGTTATGCAAATATCTACACAATAGGCCAAAAATATGACAAAAAACAAGTAACAAAATCACACACCAATTATACAAAAATAACATGGAAATGGTACAAAACAATTCAAGCATTAGTGCAAAATTAAACTAAAAAATACTACTTTTTTTATGAGATTTTTATGTCATTTTTATATTACCTAAAAATCGAACCAAAATTATGATTCTAAATGTTAGTATAATCTAAAATATTAGAAAAAAACTATGATTTCTTACATGCTTTTTATATCCAAAAAATCTAGGAAAAAATCTAAAAAGAAATCAAAATCTAATGTGTTTTATGTAGTCAAGGGGGTGAAATACTAAAGTTGGTGGTGCAGCCTGGTATGTTAGGTACAGGCTCAACAGGGAGAGGCCCACCAGAAGTTTTTGTTGTTGTTCAGTTTTACTCTATACCAAAAAATAGTGGTATGATGGGCCATGGTGGGGGTGCAAATCGTGGCCCAACTGATCCAGATTTTCATTTTGATTTCAATTAAAAAGGAATTAAGAAAAATTTAAGAAATAGAAAGGGGATTAGGGTTACCAGAAGTGACGCATCAACTTCCTTCATGAAAGCCTAGACGCGGCGGAGACTCTACCTTCTCCGATCAATTACTATCCTCCACCGTCGCGAACAACCGATGAACAAAGACATCCATCCCTCTGCCTCTCACCTCGGCGCAATCTAGTGTCATCTGCGACTTCTCTTTGTTCGCTCTTGTTCATTCCTCAGATCCTCTCTCATCTCCGATGCGTTTCTGGTGTTGTTGTGGCCGAAGTCGATGCAACGATGGCGTCGGTGCCTTGTTTACAGATTAAAGCTTATTGGAATTTGATGATGAACGTGATGCTGTTGTAAAGTTCTTGAAGACGTAGCGTTGCTTGATGCGATGATGATGAACACAGAGCGATTTCTCAGAATTCCGATTCTTCTTGCTTTCTTTTGATTATCGCTTCTTTGTTGTTAAGAATCCTGCAGAATCGGTGGTTGCAGGTAATGAAGATGATGATTTGTGGATTGTGATGATGAATAATGGTGTGCATGGTGAAGATTTGTGAATGGTGAAGCTCTTTGAAGGTAGATGATGAAGGTTCTTGAAGATTGGGGAAGAGCAAAAATGGTGGAGATGATGAAGATGTGTGAAAGTGGTGAGTGAAGAATGGTTGAAGAAAATGAAGATGAGAAGAAGATAATTGGATGATAAAGATCGTGATGAATGAAGGTTCAGAGAGAGAATGGCGTGAACCTTTGAAGAATGAAGAAGGTCATCTTATATATAGGTATCTAAGGTTAGTCAAGTTCTGATTTTCTGTTAAAAGTTTGTTATAGAATCAGTTAGAAGGTGGTTTTTTCTGTTATGTTAGTTACAAAGTGGTTACAGGTTGTTTAGATTCTGTTAGTGGAGTTAGTTTAGAAGTTGGTTATTTTTAG
Source organism: Vicia villosa (assembly GCF_029867415.1). Classification (NCBI taxonomy): domain Eukaryota; kingdom Viridiplantae; phylum Streptophyta; class Magnoliopsida; order Fabales; family Fabaceae; genus Vicia; species Vicia villosa. Next base: position 680,225 of record NW_026705395.1, on the reverse strand, counting down.
TTATGAATTGGTTAATTCAGCTAGGTGGTTAAGTTATGTGTGCAGGGACTGGTTTTGTCTCTTTTTTTTTCTGATGTAAATTGGTCACAACATGCTGTTAAAGGTGGTTTGAATGTGTAGGGATTGTTTTTTGGTTCAGTTGCAAGTTTAAATGCTAGAATCCGTTTTTATTTGGTTTATTCATGATGCAGATGGTTTTATGTGTTTGGATGCTGGTTTTGTATTGATTATGCAGCAGCGGCCCAGAATTCCGGTTTGGTTTTGGTATGCTTTTGATTATGCAGGGTCGGCTTTGGTACATTGGTTTTTAACAAGGCAGCGTGCTGAGTGGACATTGATCGTATGAGGAATCTCAAGGGAAATATATTGTAGGCTTTAATTATGTTCTCTTTTCTGTTGTAATTTTCATATGTAAAGTATTTCAAACGCCTTGGATTCTGAATGTAACTTGTAATGACTTTTCTTGAACACCATTCATGTAATTCAATGATTTTGTGTATGAAAAGAATCCTCTTCATTTGTAGAACTTGAATTCTGACTCTTCATTCCTTTGAACTCCATGCTAAATTTGAATGAAAGATGAAAGCCCGTGACAACATCCTATGGGCTTTGTACCAAAAGTAAAATTTCCATGGTTGGCTTGGACTAAAAGTCAAAGTTTTCATCATATGCTTTTCAAACTTATAAAGATGTACAAAGTCCATCATGTTTCACTAGAATCTTGCACAAAATCCAAAGCGAATGTCTTGTAACACAAATAATCAAAGTGAATCCTAGAATCGAACACAAGGGTGTGAACATCAATCCCCAATCAAGAAGGAGTGTCCAAGTTCAAAGAATTTGAGTGAAGCCCAATAGAAGGAATTGTATTACAAACAATAATGAAGCCACTCCGCAAATGATGAATAGTCCAAGTGCTTAGCAAAAACCCCAGATGATCATAAGGCCCAAACCTCAGGACTTATCTGATAATCCCAAGCATACAAAGAGTACTTTAATCCATGAACAATGAACGCCTCTAGTGAATGAATTCACATAGTGTAGAGACTCTGGATATTGTGAAATCTTAGATCTCATGCTTTAGATGTTTATTTGATGAATGAATGCAAAGTGTTAGATGACTTAATGGGAGGTATGTACATGAGATTATGAAATGAGAAGTCTAAGCCAGATGAAAATAAAAGGTAGGACAAATTTGGGGTATGACAGCTGCCCCTATTTAATCATCTTAAACCTGAAGGTGAGATTGGCGTTAGCCTTTCGAACATTCGAGGTAGAAGAAGATTAAATATCAAGACCTGAAATTTGTCCTGAAATGATGGTGTGATTGTTGTCCTTATTTTTTGTTTTGATATCTGCTGGGGTAAGAGAAAATTTTTGTTTTTCTGGTGGAATGATTTATGGTATGTAATGGTTGAATGAGGATAGCTCGTAACGTAGCGGCGGTGCCAATACAAGGTTCTCAATGGAAATGATTATTGTATGAAACTGTGATTGGAAAGTACGGGTTTGATGGAAAGATAGGATCTACTGACCCAAAAAATTAAAAACAAGGATAAATGACTCGAAACCAAGGTGAGATCAACAGATCCACGACTCAAAACCAGGGTGAGAATAACGAACTCACGACTCAAATCCAGGGTGAGAATAACGAACTCACGACTCAAATCCGGGGTGAAAGACTCGAAACTAGGGGTAAGATCAACAGACCTACGACCCATAAAAAGAGAATACAATTAATGACTTACTGGGGATTGGACATTTGTTTTATGGTAAGGTCCATGGTAAAAAATTATGGATGAATGGTGGTTGTCAGGCGAGAACTGACTTCACCGCAGGATATCAGACGGGGACTGAAAATGATGGAAATGATTTGCCAGGGCGAGAACTGGACTTTGAAAAAAGTTTGCCATGACGAGAATTGGACTTTGACTCCGTTACCAGGACGGGAACTGGACTTTGAAGTGATTACCAGGACGAGAACTGGGTTTTGCAAATGATTACTAGGACGGGAACTGGATTTGGAAAAATGATTACCAGGATAGGAACTGGATTTGGAAAAATGATTACCAAGACGGGAACAGGATTTGGAAAAATGATTACCAGGACGGGAACTGGATTTGGAAAAAGGATTACCAGGACGGGAACTGGATTTGGAAAAATGATTACCAGGACGAGAACTGGATTTGGAAAAATGATTACCAAGACGGGAACTGGATTTGGAAAAATGATTACCAGGACGGGAACTGGATTTGGAAAATGATTACCATGACGAGAACTGGATTTGGAAAATGATTACCAAGACGGGAACTGGTTTTTGGAGAATGATTACCAGGACGGGAACTGGATTTGGAGGTTTAGGCTTTATGAGGAATTCATCGGGAATGATAGTTGGGAAACTTGTGGGGCAAACATTTTCTGTGGGGATGTACTGTTGTATGAAAGTTATTTCAGGTCTTTTGGGCAAAGTACCAAATCTGGCTTATGCTTCATATGCATGTTTGATTTTTTTGTATGGCGTAATGATCCACTTTGATGGATATGCTACGCTTTTGAGGATGCAATGTTTTATGCGATGAAAACTATATGCGAAGTGCCAAATAAAGACATTAGTGGTAGAGAAGCAGGATCATTGGGGTCCGCTGCTTGTTGTCTTGTGATGCCAATACAAATCAATGTTGGAACCCTACAGTACCAAAGATCATTGGCAATATGCGTTAAGGGTTGAAATGTAGCTTTTTTGGGGAGGAGGTGACTTCGTCTGACTTTCCCTACACCTTGAACTGCTTGGGGATGGGGAGCTTAAGGAGATTCCCTCGATTCACCATGTTGAGGATGAGAAATTCAGATAATGAGACCAGGTTGGGGAAGTGGAACAACCCACAGGAGAAATAAACTCCGGTGCTTGAGGAGAGACCAAATTTCTAGGAGAAATAAACTCCTATGATCAGGGAGAAACAATAAAACTCAGAAGATTGTGCCCCAAGCTTTGTGAACTACGAAGGGATTTGCCCCATAGGATCCTTGGAGAGATTTGTCGAATCGCGACGTAACTGCCCCAGATTGGTGGAACCCAAGAGAGATTCCTTGACTTGATTTCCCCAGATTGGCCAAAGCTTGAATGGATGCCTCAATTGATAGAGTCTTCACATAACTTGCCCCTTCGAGTAATCAGCCTTTGAAGTGAATGGCTCATGGAATCGATCAACTTTTTCTGCCGTTTTTTATTGTTTGATCTTCCTTGATGTCAAGTGTTTATTCACAAGTAAAAGATATTTGTTTTGAAGATGATAATCCTAATGCAATGCTTATGCTAGCTTCGAGATCAAAATTATTGAAACGATGTTGTGACATTCAGTGCTTGAATTATTCGTCATATCGATATCGCCGCAAATGGTAAGCAAACATCTGGGAGTCATTTTTACGCAAATTGGTGTAGTATGATTTTGAAATAAACCTTGCTTCAATTAGGTCTTTTAAGGGTTGTAACGTGGCCTGGTTCATGGTTTTAGAAAAAAAGGATTTAAGGCTCAAAGTCTAACCTAACCCACCCATTCTTCGTGATGTTCTCCAGTCCTAAGTTCAACTTAACCTGATACGAGCGTTCATCCTTTAAGGGGATTTTGAGATGATTGAGGAATCGATGAGGTCTTCTATTCATGGCAGTCACTTTACTTTTCATTTTTGGTTTGCTATCACACGACTTTGTTCTTTTGATGAGGATCTTTATTTTGTAATCCTCATTTTTGCTTTTGCTTTTTTTGTTTCCATAACTTTTGCCTGGACAAATTCTTTTGAATTTTATTTTGGAGTCCAGCGGGATGCCCTAACTTTTGCCTAAGTCACTTGTTTTCAAGTTGTTGACTTAGCGGGCTCTTTTTTTTTATTCAATCCTTTTTTGAACAAGTCGTGTGATCCTGAATCTTTGATTTGCGGGAGGTGATTGTGGCTGCCTCACTCTTTGATTGACGAGGGATTACCATTGTGGTATTGATTTTCCTCAATCTTTTGAAAGATAACCATTGTTGTATCCTTGGATGCACACTCCTGATGAATTTTGATTGCTCGATCAGGTTAATTGAACGCTACCCTGCCCCTGGGTTAAATGTGAGGGTTTTTTTTGTATAGAAAAAGAAACTCCTACTTCAAGGCTCAAAGGGGTTAACGAGGGTCTATCTCCCTTATATCTCCAGTGTTTGGGGATTAGAAACAATGCCTGTACATCCTCAGCGGGGTTTTATTCAAAAGCACACAATTAGAGATTTTTGCATTTATTATTTTTTCATCATTCTCCTTTTGATGTTTTTTGCTTTAGTCAAGAGTTTGATATCGATAGACAGAAAGATATGAGTGAACACGAATGGATTGATTCGAAACTAGCATATGCAGTGCATTTTTATTATCATTAAAAACAAATGAGTTTTACATGGAAGTAACTTTTAACAAAATAAGGAAAATTACAAATGAAAATGCAGGAATGAATTGATGATTGCCATAGTTGAGGAGGCTTGACTCCGTCTAGACTTATTGCTCTCGAATACTTCCTGTAGTTTTGAGACCTCATAGGGACTTCAATTCATGCACAAACCTCTTGGGATAAACGACACACCATCCTCAGTTGAATGGATTTGTGCTCCAGTATGATAGTCACTTAGCATTATCATTACTTCCCAGAAGAATTCCATTCACCCACATGTTTCCTTCTTGAAGGGTTATTGAAGGATAGAAAAACACTTAGAAAGGGGGGGGGTTTGAATAAGTGTAGTCTAAAAACTTGAACGATAAAAACAATTTGCACAGTTATTTTTATCCTGGTTCGTTGTTAACTAAACTACTCCAGTCCACCCCCACGGAGTGATTTACCTCACCTGAGGATTTAATCCACTAATCGCAACAGATTACAATGGTTTTCCACTTTGCCCACGACTAAGTCTTCTAAAGTATCCTGATCACAACCTGATCACTCCAGGAACAAATGCTTAGACACAAGCTAAGACTTTCTTAGAGTATCCTGACCACCACGTGATCACTCTAATTACAACTGCTTAGACACAAGCTAAGACTTCCTAGAGTATCCTGATCAACACTTGATCACTCTAGTTACTTACAAATTAATGTAATCAAATAAGAGTATTACAATTGCTTCTGAAAAGCTATAATCACGACAGTGATATTCCTCTTAATGTTTAAGCTTAATCTCACTAATATATTACAACAGCAATGTAGTGAGCTTTGATGAAGATGAAGTTTTTGAGCTTTGATTTGAACAGCGTTTCAGCAAGTTAATATTCACAGAAATCGTCAAGAAATGGTTAAACTTGCTTCTCATCAGAACTTCATATTTATAGGCACTTGAGAAGATGACCGTTGGGAGCATTTAACGCTTTGCGTATTCCGTACAGCATTGCATTTAATGTTTCACGCTTTTGTCAACTACCTCGAGCCTTGTTCACGCTGTGTCTACTGACGTTGCCTTTAATAGCTTCCAACGTTCCTTTTGTCAGTCACCGTAGCCTGCCACCTGTACTTTCTTCTGATCTGATGTTTGTGTATACAACGTTTGAATATCATTAGAGTCAAACAGCTTGGTGCAAAGCATCTTCTTGTCTGCTGACCTTGAAGTGCTTCTGAGCGTGATACCATGAGAACTTCAGTGCTTCTGCTTCTGATCTCAAGTTCTTCTGATGCTTCCATAGACCCATGTTCTAATTCTGCCTTAACCATCTTCTGATGTCTTGCCAGACCATGTTCTGATGTTGCATGCTGAACCTTCTGAGTCAAAGCTTCTGAGCGCTGATTTGTGCATACTCTTTATATATTTCCTGAAAAGGAAATTGCAATGTATTAGAGTACCACATTATCTCACACAAAATTCATATCCTTGTTATCATCAAAACTAAGAATATTGATCAGAACAAATCTTGTTCTAACAATCTCCCCCTTTTTGATGATGACAAAAACATATATAAATGATATGAATTTGCAATCAGAAAGAACGGACAGCTAAAGACAATTTACACAGCTATAGCATAAGCATGTGAATATGTCTCCCCCTGAGATTAACAATCTCCCCCTGAGATGAATAATCTCCCCCTGAAATTAATACTAGAAGAATTTTATAAATAAAAGACTTCCCTGAGTATTTCAGTAGAGACGTTCACAGTGCTTGATCTTCAGAACATTCATGACTTCTGATTTCTGCTTCCATAGGACAGCTTCAGAACATTGAATTTCTTTAGATCCTCAGAACATTCACAGCTTCTGACTTCTGCTTCCATCGGACAGCTTCAGAACTTGAATTTCTTTGATCTTCGGAACATTCCCAGCTTCTGACTTCTGCTTCCATCGGACAGAGAACTTGAATTTCTTTAGATCTTCAGAACATCCACAGCTTCTGATTCTTGCTTCCATTGGGACAGCTTCAGAGCTTGAATTTCTTCTTACATCACTTCATGCTAGATTGTATCAGAACATTGTTGAATGTACCAGAGCATCATCAGAGCATCTCTACATCCTGAAATGTTACAGAACAAAACTAAACGACAAAAGTCAGCATGAATGAGTCAAAACATAGAATATGTTTCAAAACACATAATATGTATCAGAGCCATATAGAATGTGTCAGAACAAATAGACATAATGTTTTAGATCATATTCTATCATCAGAATATCTGAACATTCTTCCTTCTTGCTTCTGATTCTGATTCTGAAGCTTCATAGCACTCAGCTTGCTTCAAGAATCCAAGAACTTAATTCATCTTGTTGCTTCTCATGTTGATCTTCAATTCCTGCAACAACACAACTTAAAGCATAGAACTTTGCAAGTTCTGTTAGTAAAGCAACTGATTAAATCAAATCATTTATCACATATTTCTCCCCCTTTTTGTCATATCATTGTCGCACGCTCGCGAAAAACGAACAGAGTCGCCACCAATATATTTATCCCATAAGGGAAAGGAATATCAGAAAACCTAACAAAGGAAGGAACAGGGTCTTGCGACCAGAGAATCAAGGTACGGGAGTCGGTTACGCAAGGGGAAGGTATTAGCACCCCTCGCGCCCATCGTACTCGATGGTATCCACCTATGTTTGTTTCTATCTAAAGGGTGTGTCTATGTCTATGTCTATATGCGAATGAATGCAAAAAGAAATACGGGGAAAAGAAGGAAATATTTACAAATGTGCTCGTTCAAGCCCCGCGACTTGATGCCTACGTATCCTTTTCAGGAATCAGAGCGCCGTAGTTCGGCTCAAGATATTCTGTTTGTTTTTGTGTTTTTTAGTTGGGCGGAGTTAACGCTCGCGCTCTTGCATAAGGGGACAGCCTAGGATGCAATAAAGCGGAGATAACAATGCCCTTAAGAAAGGAGAGAAGAGAGAGAGAGAGTTTGAGTGTTTCGAGGAAATCCCTAAAGCAAGGGAAACTCGAGTTACTCTTTGGTTTGTGTCTTTTAGAATTTGGGAACTTACGCCCGAATGGAACCCTAAAGCAAGGGAAATCCAGGCACTCGAATGATTCCCTAAAGCAAGGGAGATTCAAGCTTCCATTCCCTTTTTAATGATTTTCACTTTTTTATTAATGTTTTTTAGTATTTTCTTTGTATTTTTTAAGGGATTTTATTTTGATAGTTATTAAGTGTTTTAATGTTGTAAAAGAAAAAGTATGAAAAGAGGGAGACTAGCCTAGTTTCTAAGCCTAATTGTTGTTTATGAATTGGGGAAAACTAGCCTAAAGTCATGTTATGGAATTCTAAAAGGAGCATACTTATGATATTAACAAAACTAGCCAAAAGCTAGCAACAAAATCACACAACAATTATACAAAAAATAGCATGGAAATGGTACAAAACATAAGGAAACAATTCAAGTATTAGTGCAAAATTAACCTAAAAAACTATTGTTTTTATAAGCCTTTTTTAATGTCAACAATTACCTAAAAATCTACTATTTTTATGAGCTTTCTAAGAAGGAATTAAATGTCAAAATCAACCTAAACAAACTACTATTTTTATGAGATATTCATGTCAACAATTACCAATTAGAGGGATCAAAATTAAATCCTAAAAATGATCTAAATCTATCTAGAAAACTATGATTTTAGTTTTTATCAAAAGAAATTTAATAAAAAAAACTATGTCAATACCTAAATTTAACAAGAGAAATATGTGATCAGGGGGTCAGGAATGAAATCAGGGAGTATGCTAAGCAATTGGCGCAGGCCCGGCCACAGGTGGCCCAATGTGATTTTTTTGTTTCAGAATTTTATACAGAAAAAAGCATGAGGGATGGGCCTATGGGGGTGCAAGGAGTAGCAATTTCGCTACAGGCCCAAGGCAGGTTTTTTTGTTACAGTTTTTGTCAGCTTTTTCTAAGAAAGTAATTCACGAGCCTAAGGAGGTGTAGAAACAAAATTCGTGCGGCCCAGGGAATATTTCGTCCAGATTGATCCACTACCTAATTTTTTTATTCAGATTTTTATCTTGAATACCACTAATTAACATTAAATCAGATTAAAATCAAATTGAGAATTAAAAGAAATTGAAAATTAAAAGGGAATTAGGTTTAGAATGTGACCTTTGAGATCCAAACGAACAAGTTTCCTTCTTCCTTCTCAAGGACGAACGGCGCGACGGAGGTTTATCACTTCACCGGATTTTTGACGATGCACGGCGGAGGACGTCAACCTTCTCCGAGTCCCCTTCCCCTTTCAAACTTCTGAATCGAACCTTCTTCGCCTCAATCTCTCACTCGATTCAATCTCTCTCTCTCGCTTCGCTTGTTCTCAGACTCTCCCGTATCTCTCCGTCTCAGATTCTCTCGATCTGTTTCTTGCTCTCCATTCACGAGTGTCTCACGCTCCCAATCTCTCTTGTCTTCTTCTTCCAAATTTGAATGGAAACTACTCCGATTCGGATTGTCGAAGGCGATGCACAGGAGACTCAAATGATGAATCGGTGATGATGATATTGTTGAAGATGAATCGAGAGAAATTGTTACAGGTTAGCCATTACGTTCTCTCTTTCCCATTTCTGTTACGATCTTTTCTTTTTCTGAAATATTCTTCCATCTTTCTGAGTTTCTGTTGGTGATTTGATGAAATAGAGAATGGAGAGTGGTTAGAAGTGGTGAAGATGATGAGAAATGAAGATGAAGGTGGTGGAGAGTGGCGTGTGATTGATGAAGATGATGAAAGGTTGAATGGTGCGTGTAGTAGAGGTTGGGAGAGATGAAATTGCAGAGAGAGAGTTCTGAATTGAGAGTGAAATGGTGAAATGGCGTGTGTCTTTGAATTGTGGAGGGAAGAGTGATTTTATAGGTTGAAGTGGGAAGTTCTGAGCCGTTGGATCCTGAGAAGTTGTTATGGATTGAAGGGTGGATTGAGAGGTAGTTAGAGCTGTTAGTTAGGTTGTTAGGAATCTGTTTTTGAGTTGTGAGGATTGGAAGTTAGTTACAGTTAGTTTTTGAGTTTGTTACACTTCTGCTAGGATTATTGTTTTGTAGTTGGTTAAAGAAATCAGTAAGTTAGTTGAGAACCTGTGAAAGTTAATGGTTAACTGTTGGTGGTTGAAAATTAGCTGGGAGTTCTTTGTTGACTTGTATGTAGGCTGCAACATAGTATAGAGGACTGAACTGATATGCTGATTTTTATTTCAAAATTGGTTATGCAGGGTTTATGTGACTGGACCGAGGTCGAATACTGCTGGAAATTGATGATTATTACTCGGGGAAACAACAGGAAACCGGGTGGTACTGAAACTGAATGCAGGTTTGAATTTATGAGTTTTCGCGAACCGTTAATCATATACCTAAATGCTGATGCAAGTCTAATTATTCATCTCGAAGTGTTTACACATGGAAGGTGGTAACTTGTGCTATATTGAAAGTTGAATGGAACTGAGATAGGTGCTGTTAGAACTGTTTGAAGCTTATTTGCAATTTATGACTTGGCATGATGAATCTGTTCTATATGTATGTATTGCTGGATTTTGGAATGTATGGTGAGCGCTGTTTTCATGTTGCCGAATTTCTGATATGGTTTATTTGTTCTGCAGGGATGATTTGTGAGCTTGAATGATTAGAAATGTGTAGGTTGCCGTCATAATTGTTAACTTCCAAATGAACCGAACTTCCTAGCATAGCAGGTTTAGTTTTGTGTGAGTGGATATTTTTGGTTTAGCATGGATGAGGAATTAAGCACCTGGTATAGACATTGTTTTTTGTTTTGATGCAGGGACTGTTTTTTGGCTTTATGAATGACATGGGAAAGGCTTTGGGATGAATAACTCAAGATGGAATCATGGAGATCTTTATAGTAAAGCAAAAGGCGAAGTCAGGGTGAAGCTGAATGAAGACATAGAAAACTAGAGGGAATAGGTTCTCCTGTAGATTTTTTTTGTATTATTTTTGTAATGGAGTTTGAATGATAATGGACCTAGCTTTTTATCCAAATTTTGTTTTGATAGACTTTGGTAGTAAGTGTAATGGGTTTTTGGATTTTGTAATGAAAGTCTTTTTTCCTTTTTAAATGGGTGGAACTTTGGACTATGGGAATTGATTCAAGTGTAATGAATTGTAATGTATGAAGTGGCTTTTAAATGTGGGTGTTGACTTTTGAACTATACCATTTGAAAGTGGTGCCCTATACGCCTTTGGCTTGGTACTTCAAGAAATAAGACACTCTATATTTCCCATTTTAGATTTGAATTCCTTTGAATGTATTGCTTAAGTTCCAACACGAGGCTTGAACTCATGGCATAGTAGATAAATTCTGAGTGTGACAACTCAAGTAACAATGCATACTTTGATCGATGATGGATGAAATGAAGCCTTAATCCCGTAGATAAGCATAGTAAAATTCATCACATTCCATGACTCTCAATAAATTCCCTCTCTAGGTCCAGTGCCCCCTTAAAGAAACCCGATAGAACACCTTGTGTTATAATTAACGATAAACCTCTTGTGTGAAATTCGAGCTCATGTTGAAGGAACGAACTCACTTTCTAATATCTTTGATCCCTCAATTCAAACCAAACCACCAATCAATTATGCATAGTGGCGCCTCGAACACAATGAACCCACAAGTCTAATTCTCACACCATGACATGCATTGTACTTCAATCTGACATAACGACAATTCTTTGAGGAATTCTTGAGGGAGATAAGAATTGGAGCACCTAAGAACACCTCAACCTGAAAACCACTGAATCTCAGTTGGATTAACGATTGTAGCCACTGCGCATAAGAACCATAGTCCTCTTGCCCTTGATGAATCTTCATAGAGAAAAATCTTGTAGCTTTAGAAGAAAGAAGTCCATCATGAACGACCATACAAAAACCATAGCTTCCAAGATCCTTGATCCAATGCAAAGTTATTTGATTAATGAATGCATGAATGTTAGATGACCTAATGGAGGTATGTACATGAGATTGTGAAGTGCACTAGTCTAAGCCAGATAACATTAAAAGGGGTAGGACAAATTTGGGGTATGACAGCTGCCCCTATTTAATCGTCTTAAACTTGAAGGTGAGATTGACGCTAGTCTTTCGAACCTTCGAGGTGGAAGAAGATTAAATATCAAAGTACCATAAATTTGTCCTAAAGAGAAGATGGTATAAATGTTATCCTTATTTTTGTTTTGATATCTGCTGGGGAAAGAGAAATTTATTTTTTGTTTTTCTGGTGGAAGAATTTTTACAATGAGTAATGGATTTGAATGGTGGTAGCTTGTAACGTGGTAACGGTGCCAATACAATGTTTTCCAAGAGGATGGTTGTATGAAACAATGACTGAAAAGAAAAAGATCTCGTGCGATCTACGACTCAACATCGGGAGAAGACCTCGTACGATCTTCAGGACAGAAAGGAAATAGACCTCTTGCGATCTACGACTCAACATCGACTCGACATCAGGAGAGAATCTCGTACGATCTTCAGGACAGAAAGGAAATAGACCTTTTGCGATCTACGACTCAACATCGACTCGACATCAGGAGAAGACCTCGTACGATCTTCAAGACAGAAAGGAAATAGACCTCTTGCGATCTACGACTCAACATCGACTCGTCATCAGGAAAGGATCTCGTACGATCTTCAGGACAGAAAGGAAATAGACCTCTTGCGATCTACGACTCAACATCGACTCGACATCAGGAAAGGATCTCGTACGATCTTCAGGACAGAAAGGAAATAGACCTCTTGCGATCTACGACTCAACATCGACTCGACATCAGGAGAGGATCTCGTACGATCTTCAGGACAGAAAGGAAATAGACCTTTTGCGATCTACGACTCAACATCGACTCGACATCAGGAGAGGATCTCGTACGATCTTCAGGACAGAAAGAAAATAGACCTCTTGCGATCTACGACTCAACATCGGGGTTTGGTTTTGAAATGGTTTGCCAAGTTGAAAATTGGGCTTTGAAATGGTTTGCCAAGTTGAAAATTGGGCTTTGAAATGGTTTGCCAAGTTAGGAGTGGGCTTTAAAAGGGTTTTCCAGGTTGGAACTGGGCTTTAAAAGGGTTTGCCAGGTTGGAAACTGGGCTTTGAAAGGGTTCGCCAGGTTGGAAACTGGGCTTTAAAAGGGTTTGCCAGGTTGGAAACTGGGCTTTGAAAGGGTTCGCCAGGTTGGAAACTGGGCTTTGAAAAGGTTTGCCAGGTTGGAAACTGGGCTTTAGAAGGGTTTGCCAGGTTGGAACTGGGCTTTGAAAGGGTTTGCCAGGTTGGAAACTGGGCTTTGAAATGTATGAAGGTCGGAAGGTAAAGGATTCACAACACGGGGGTTGAACCTGAAAAGTTTTCCCATACGGGGGAAGGGACCACGGAGACTAGTGACGACTAGACTCGATCAAAAGACATAATCACGAATATGTTGATGCTTGCGAAGCATAAGAATTACATTAATCCCTCAGGCCAAAGGCGGGGTGTAACTCTTCAAGAGTGGCAATCGTTCGAATTGCCACACACCAAGTATGGTTATTCAAACGATTGAAAAATGAGATGGGTTGAATGCCCACCCTCATTCGCACTCTAATTTGCACGCAGCACGCGGGAAATAACCATGACAAGACTGGTAACGACTAGACTCGACAAGAAGATGATAGTAACCATTGGAGATTACGGAGATATTGATGTTCGCGAAGCATAAGAATTACATTGATCCCTCAGGCCAAAGGCGGGGTGTAACTCTTCAAGAGCGGCAATCGTTCGAATTGCCACACACCAAGTATGGTTATTCAAACGATTGAAAAATGAGATGGGTTGAATGCCCACCCTCATTCGCGCTCTAATCTGCACGCAGCACACGGGAAATAACCTCGGAGACAACGATTCTGTCGAAGAAAGACATTGCATCCGATCCTCGTTGGAGAGAGAAAATGAGATTTCTTTTGGGGATTAAGGATACCAGGTATCGGCACCGTGGCATAAGGAGATTTGTAATGTAGTAGCAGATATCAATCGGAGTTTGTAAGGACAACTTTTTATGTGGGGAAGTATCGTCGGCTTGATTGAATGTTGATTTGTATTATCTGGCTTATGCTTTGTATGCATGTTTGAATTTTCCTGTGGCGTAATGCTCCATTTTGATGGATATGCTACGCTTTTGAGGATGCAATGTTATATGCAGTGAATACTATATGCAGAGTGCCAAATAAAGGCATTAGAGTGATAAACACCAGGGAGAATCCCCTTAGTGTTAAGAATCATGTGGAGGTGCCAATAGATATTGGACTTTGATTTGTAAGATGCACTTTTCTTTAACTTGAAGAATGATTTCTGACTTCTCACCATGTGCCACTACTTGGAGGATTTTCAGCTTAAGGAGATTCCCTTGATTCACCATGTTGGGGATGAGAAATCCAGATAAGGAGCCTTGATTAGGGAAGTAGGACAACTCCTAGGAGAAATAAACTCCTATGCTTGAGGAATGAGACAAACTCTCAGGAGAAATAAACTCCTATGCTTGGGGAGAGACCTTTCTAGAAGAAGTGAACTCCTATGATTGGGGATATAACTCATAAAATTGTGCCCCAAGTTTCACGACCCATGAAAGTATTAGCCCTAAAGGATCCTTGGAGAGATTTGTCGAATCTCGACGTAAATGCCTCAGATTGGTTGAACTCAAGAGAGATTCCTCGACTTGATTGCCCCAGATTGGTTGAACTCAAGAGATTTATCGACATGATTTCCCCAGATATGATGAATTTGAGAGGTCAAACCTCGATTCAATTGCCCCTGATCAGGTATATCTTACTAGGATCCCCAAGCTTTCTTTGTTTTGAAGTCAAACAAACATGGAAACAACTTTACCACGCTCAACGGAGTCTTCAAACTCTTCCCCACAGAGTAATCAAAGAACGCATCAACTGTTCATGCCCAACGGATTTCTGTAGAGAACCTGCCCCTTGATGGTCAACATTTGAGATGATTAGCTTTTACTCCTCAGAGTTCTCAAGTCTCTTGTACTTTGACATGATCAAGTCACTCACTGATTCTCATCATGGTAACTCCCTTGATGTTAAGCACATATTCTGTATGCAAAAGAATGTTAATTCTAAGAATGATAATTCTAATGCAAAGCCTATGTTAGTCTTGAAGTTGTAAAACCTTATATGAAATGAGGTTGCGACCTCTAGTGACCGAATCACTAGTTGACACAACCTCGATTTTTGCATATGGAAGATAAAGCAAACGTACGATACCAACATGGATATGAGTCTCGCTTCATTGGGAGTCAGTTAAACGCTATCTCATCGGAGTGCGCTTTCAAAATAAACCCTACTTCAATTAGGACTTTTAAGGGTTGTAATTTGGCCGGGTTCACGGTTTTTAGAAACAAAGGATTTTAGGCTCAAAATTATTTGTACCCACCCCCTTTGTGATGTTCTCCATTCCTATGTTCAGTTAACTCGACACGAGTGTTCATCCCTCACAAGGAATTTGAAATGGTTGAGGAATCAATGAGGTTCTTTGGACATGGCGGTCGCTCACCTTTTATTCTTCTGATTCATTGTCACACGACTTTGTTCTTGCTTGGCAGTTTCATCATCTTTTCTTTTGCCATTTTCTTTTCATCTCTTTTTTTTTTTTTGCCATTTCTTTTTTGCCATTATTTTTTTTTGTTGAACAAGTCGTGTGACCTCGCATTATCTTTGATTCGTTGGAGGTGATTGCGACCGCCTCACTCCTTTGATTTGATGAAGGATTACCATTGTGGCATCGTCATCTCTTGATCTCTTGATGAAATAAGGATAATCATTGCGGTTTTGACATTCCTCAACCTTTTGAAGGATAACCATTGTTGTATCCTTAGATGCATACCCTTTTGGTGAGTTTTGAACACTCGATCAAGCTAAATGAACACTACCCTGCCCCAAGGTTAAAATAAGGGTTTTTATGATTAGGAAAGAAACTCCTACTTCAAGGCTCAAAGGGGTTGACGAGGGTCTATCTCCCTTATATCTCCGGTGTTTGGGGATTTGAAATAATGTCTGTACATCCTCAGTAGAGTTTTATTCAAAAACACACGATTAGAGATTTTGCATTTTTATTTTTCATCATTCTCCCTCCGCTCTTTGCCTAAGCAAGCGTTTAGTAAAGTTGGTATCGTAATGCCAAAAACATTTTATGAGTGAAAACGAATGGGTTTCTTCAAGACAAACATAAACAATGTATTTTATTTTCATTCAGAAATTAACAAGTTTTTTTACATGCTATCAATGCTTAAACAAACAATGAAACGTTACAAATGAGAATGCAATAAAGAAACTAAATGGATGCCATTGTTGAGGAGACTTGACTCCGTCTGGACTTATTGATCTTGAATACTTTTTGCAGTTCTTTCCAAACACTTCAGATTACTCCAAAAGAGAACTCCAACGAAGTCACCCATGAGACGTAAACTTTTGCCTTGCTTTAGGGATTTGAGCAATGCGAGTGATGCAACGCTCAAGATAAGAGTACGTCTTGCTTATCCCTCGTGCGGGAGCCCCAAGCATAGTTGCTAGAGTAGTAATCGCCATCATAAATGGGAAGAATCTTGTATGATCATCAACTCAAGAGAGCCACTTGTGGTGAAGCAGACCCAATACTAGAATCTTAACCAATTGTGATTCCAACGAACAAGGAAACGAATGAGCACAAGGCAATAGAATCACATCAATTTGTTTCTCATATTCTTCTCGTCTCTGTTAACTAGCAACGCCACTGAGAAGGAGATCCTGAGAAAAGGCAACTAATATATGAAGTAGAACCTTGAGAATGAGAAGCATTGTGAAGAACACTCTTGATTATCACACGGAAGAAGATTCTGACGAAGTCACCCAAGAATTTGTAATGCTTTAGGGATTCGAGCAATGCGAATGATGCGATGCTCAAGATAAGAGTGTGTCTTGCTTATCCCTCGTGCGGGAGCCCCAAGCATATTCATTGAAGAAGTATTTTCCATCAAACATGGAGGAACCTTGCGTGGTCACCAAACTTAGAGAAGCTACTTGTTGCAAGGAGAGTTCAAACACCAACTGAAACACCACCCTCCACGGATACAACTGAGCACAAGAACCTTGAGAATGAGAGATGCTTCTGCAAAACATTCTTGATTACTTTTTGAAAAAAGATTCTGACAAAGTTGCTCGAGAATTTGTGGTGTTTTCATTATTATTATACCAATGAGTTCAAACAAGGAAGTAGCCTTCTACAAAACAGGAAATACTGAAATGAGAATACGGAAATGAAATGATGATCGCCATAGTTGAGGAGCCTTGACTCCATTTGGGCTTATTATCATTATTATTATTATTATTTTTTTTTTTCTTTTGGTGATACTTTCTGGAATACGGACATTCACTTATGCATGAACTCTTCGTGTTATGTGCAGGCCATTTGGAGTGAATGATATTGCTTTGGAGTCAATGAGATCTTGAATTTGCTGCTTCAACGCCCTACAATTCTCAATGTCATGGCCAGATGCCCCAGAATGGAACTCGCATCAAGCATTGGCATCAAAACTGGGGGGAAGCTTTTCAGGCATGGACAAATCGCGTAGCTCAACCAACCGAAGTTCCAGCAAGCGGGGAAGTAACTGAGCATAAGGCATCGGGATCGGATCAAGAACCCTTTGAGGCATCTTAGGTTTTTGCCCCCACATTCGGCCTCCTTGATTCATTCTAGGGACATGAACAGATTGACGTGGAGGTAACGGCACTTGAAGTGGTGGATGGACTCCATAAAACATCCCATGAATTGGAGGAGATCCTATTGGAGAGGAGAGATCAACGACCTCTGTTGCAGCAGTAGGAATAACATCACCCTCCTTTCTTAGTACCTTTTTCAGAACTTCCATGACCAAACTCACTTGAGTCTTCAACTGACTGTTTTCCTCTTTTAGTGCACCCTGATTATGGATCAATTCTTGCATTTCCAACATAAGATGACCCATTTGTTCCCTCATCTCATCCATTTCCTCACGGAGTTGTTCCATAGTTGATCTCGGAGCTCGTGGCGGTGAGAAGTCAAATCTGTTGATGATCTTGAAATCTGAATAGAAAGGGTCCCATAAGTCTCTGAGAGAACCATGAAATGCATGATAGTATGAATGCATGTTTCATTTATGAGAGATCCTAAAGTCTTTTCGCACTTTCCTTTTTCTTTTTTCTTTTGGAATCCAAGCCTTTTTTGTATATAATATCTTTTCTTTTCTTTTTTTGCTTTTCTATTTCCTTTTTTCTTTTTCTCTCTCTTTTTTGTATATTTTTTTTGGAAATAGACTTTAGGATCCCTCATAAATGAAGTGGATAAAGCGATGATGTTATGCAATGCAAAAGCATGGGATCAAGGTCCACATAATCTTAGTAACCACCGCACAATCCTCTGAATAACTGATATGAAACCTCTGTACAGGCCAAATGTCACAGGATCAAAGGTTCGACGCCTTCTTGAATACCAGAATGTCAAACACCACGAGAACGGACCAAATAAAGGTCCGACCTCAAATATGAAGAAGCAATGGTATGTAGGAGCCAAGGTTTCCTGTCCCACCCCAATCTCACGGGTATGAAGTCTAGACACGGACAAGTGGTCCCTAATGGTCACTAGGGTCTACAGTTCCCACGGGGTACAAAGTGTTTGAGGCAACAAGCGTGCCAGACACAATGTTCCATGAAAGAACCTCGCCCAGTTGTGGTACCCCATGTCAAGCTCGATCGTAGCAAGAGCCACGGGAGTCAACATGAGCATCCACGCTAATCCTATGTGTCACTGGCCTGGGTAGTGGGCCTTTTACCTCACAAAAAACCCCCCACCTGCAAAACAAAGCAGAAAAATATGTGGCCCCCACGGGGACCCATAATATAGTCCAGAATGCGGGAAGGTAAACATGATATGCAAACAGGAAATAAACATGATATGCAAACATATATACAAAAATGTAAACATAAAAACAAACAAAGAAACACCCAATAAAAGAAACAAACAAAGGCTAGGATCGACTCGCTTAGGTGTCCCCAGCAGAGTCGCCAGCTGTCGCACGCTCGCGAAAAATGAACAGAGTCGTGTCATACCCCAATTTTTGACCTAAGATACCACCTCATATCATTGCATATGCATCATTTGCATCTCTAACAAATTGCATTAGCTTGTGTTTGCTACTTGTGACTCAGCAGGGTTTAATCAAGAAAACACTCATCAGTACAAGTAACAATCAATTAGGGTTTTGTTCTCCCTTCATCTCAAATGAATCATCTTCATCAACAATCAACATTTGGTCCTCAGAGATTCATTTCAACAAGCTCAACAGCTTTGAATCGACTGAATTAGGGTTTTGACTAAAGACAGCATACTGCTGACTTTTGCTCAGGATTTGACCTAATGACTTGGGACATGACCTCAAGACCCCAAGTGCATCATTTTGACCTAATCCATTGGCTCAGAACATCTCCTACACAAAGATTGATCAGACAAATCCTCAGATCAGGGTTTTTTGAACTATCAGGGACTAAAATCAGGGATCACATTTGGGAAACCCTAAAAACCCCCAGGAAGTCAATCAAAGGTTTCAATCATCCTCAAATAATCCCTATGACAATATACAATGGAAATTACATCTCAATTCAAGACCTACAGGCATCAATTTCATCAGGTCGACAATTAGGGTTTTTGACCTAATTCACTGAACCACTGACTTTTTAATCAGGACATGGTGTCACAACTCAAATCATGGCTCAATATCCTCTAATACCTCAATATGATCCATTCATACTATTCATTTGGTGAGGATAGCCTGTTTCATTTGAAATCTCCAGAAACGCGATTCGTCTGAAAAGTCAACTGTACAAGATCACCATTGACTTTTGGGGAATTTTGGTCAACCATGACTTTTGAAGTTTTGAATCATCAATATATGATATGAGAAGTCATTTGATCAAGAAAAATCAAGAAAATCAATCAAAAATCAAAAAGTCAAAAGTTTGACTTTTCATACTTAGAAAAATTTCTAAGTGTTTTTCATGGTTTTTTCCAAACTTTGGAAGGGAATAACTCAAAATTTCACCTACAAACTGAAAAAAACTTCCAACATGAAAGTTGTAGATTTTGATCCAATAAACAACTTTGACACATATAAATTTTTTCCATAAGATCAACCATTTAAGAGATATGGAGCTTCAAAGTTGGTACTTTTTGAAAACTTCACTTGAAATCTCATTTTCTTCAAAGTTCATGGATCTTTTTCACCCATTTCCTTAAAGGTCTTGAAGAAACTTTCAACTAGGGTTTTGAAGTGTGTAATATGAGCTTTCCAAAATGTCCAAGAGCATGAAAAAATATGGAGTGTAGCTATGGTTTTGAATTTTGACATTAGTGATCATTTTCACTTGAATTTTCACCATTTTTCACTAAGTTTCAAGACTACATGACCTATAATTCAAGTGATGACACACCAAAGCAATGATTGAGAGATATTTTCTGGTTTAAGATCAGATAGGAAAGAGATAAGAAGCTTGGCCAAAATAACCATGGTTTAGTTACTTTAACCATTTGCATTTAATGTGAAAGATTCCATTTTATCTCTTAAGCCAAATCATCACTTCTTGAAGCAACTTGCAAAGCTTTGTATTCAGAAACCTTGGCCTATAAATAGAGGTCCTTACCACATTCAAATTCACACCAAAACCTCACAATTATAGGTTTTCTCTCTTCTTTCTTGAATTGCAAGTTTCATAGTTTTCAAAGAGGTAGAAAACTCAACCTCCAAATCCTTGAAGCTATGGCCAAAGTGATGATTCTAGCAAACCATAAACACCATATGGGATGTGTTTGAATCAATCATACACCCAAAAACACCTCAAAACTCAAAATCACTACCTCACTTCCATATTTGCATATATTGAACCTTATCATACCAAAATCCATACCAAGCTATATCTGTCCAAACTAACACTTCCAACACCTCATATATATCATATATGAACTATCCCAACACTCATCATCAATCAAAAACTTCAGAATCACCAAGCTCGATTCATACTTGAAGCAACTGCAGATCGGGTTCCACCAACTGATCCAGATGTTTTCAATCCACTCCAAGCATCCAGACACCTTCCATATGGTCCATTGAAGCTATCCAGATCATCAAACAACTTCTGTAACACCTCTATTGCAGAATTCGAATCCCAGCTTGGCCGTTTTTGAAGGTAAGTGCTATGAACTTCAAACTCATACATACATGCATCATAAATGAAAAATTGAGTTGCTATCTTGTTTCTGCACTATCACTGATCAATAGCCCTCAATCAATTTCACAATTCATCAATTATACACAATTTCAGATTGAATCATAAGATTAGGGTTCTTCGTGTTCATCAGAAAACCAATGATCTTAGAGTGAAAATAAATGCAATTAATTGGTACCATTGTGTTCCTCGTCCAAAACCGAGCAAGATAGACTATCTACTTGATCAAAACAATCCAGTTTCAAAGATTTTCAAAAATCAGTTGAAGGTGTGTTCTTGGCGCCATTTTTGTTTCAGAAATTTCAAATCCAAGTTTTAAAATATAATCAGTTTGATGCGTGTTATTAACAAGCCACAAGCGTGGCTCAGTTGGTTGTGTGTTTTGGCTGGTGAGAGAGAGGGCGTGGGTTCAAACCCTGGCAGGACCAAAAGCTTATTTTTTGCCACTTTTCTCATTCATTTTCTTAACAACTTCACTTAATTAATTAACATAGCAAATTAACTCATTTTAACTTCATTTTTTGCATACTCTTTGTTTAATATACATATTTTATGAATACCAAAAAAAATCATCAAAAAATATTTATTTGATACATTTTTAAATAGGTTTAAAATGACTTATTTTTAAGTGTTTTAAATACTTTAAAATATTATTTTTCATTTGTTTTTTTTAACATAATCACTTGTAAATATTTTGTGATCAAACCCTAATCATTTAGGTGTTAATTAAGTGTAATCTTTGTGTTTATCTTAATTAATTTGATTTCTTTCAAATTCAAACCGTTTTAAAACAAACGATCATTCTTTTCAAAACCATAAACCATTTCTTTTTGAAACTATTGATTAAATCTTTTTAATTGATCAATTGATTTTCAAAACGATGTGGGGCCTCTCGAATATTAGAGAGTATAAGACCCACTCTTTTTTTTCCTTTTACAGTTTTTCTTTGTACAGAAAACTTTTTCAAAACAATACTTTTCAAACTGTTTTTAAAACAATAAATCTCACATCTTTTTTTCAAAACTACCCACCCTGTTTTATGAAAATAAAACAGGGGCCTCTCGAATATTAGAGAGTGTAAGTCCCATTTCTTTTCTTTTTGTACAGTTTTTCTTCCAACAGAATAAACTTCTTTCAAAACAAACTTTCAAACAGTTTTTCAAAAGCGAAACCTCGCGCTCTGTTAATAAACAATCAACCATGTTTTGTAAATAAAACACGGGCCTCCACGTAGGTATAAGTCCCAAAGCCCCTTTTGTACATACCCACTCCAGTACATGAAATTGGGTATTTCATCGTACGCCTTTTTGTACATATCTCAATCAGTTTGATTTTTAACTTTGAATAACAAACCAAAAATGAAGGTTTTTCTTTAAATCTTCCCAAAAAAAATACCGTGGGCCTCCATGTAGGTATAAGTCCCAAGCCCCTTTGTAAATACCTGTTTACATAGCTTTGAATAAATTCAAGTGGACCTCTCCTCGAGTATGAGTCCCGAGCCCCTATATATACAAATGGATCATGCTTACAGGTATATTTCCTTCATAAACTCCATTATATACACACACTTTGTCATATATATATATATATAATTGTTCATACCTGTTCATGTTTGTTAATACTTGTTCATGTTTGTTCATATGTGTGATATGTGTGCTTGTTCAACTTAGTACAACACTAGGTTCCCCATAGCCTCCTATTGGGCTTCGTGCAAAGAATCTCCACTAGTTTAGGTTAGGACATAGAGTATGGTTTCCCGGTGAAATCGCTCTAAGAGCTCAGACCAACTATACCATGCCTCCCCTTGGGCTTTGTACAAACGAGTGACCCTCCCATAGCCTCCTCTTGGGCTTACAATGCAAGGACCCTGGATTGTCCCTCCCATAGCCTCCTCTTGGGCTTACAATGCAAGGACCCTCGGATAGCCTCCTCTTGGGCTTCGTACAAGGACCCACGGGCTTCTTATAAGCATCCCCAATATCCAAAACAAATACCCTAGGAGATTAGACATTTATCATCTCTATGATAGGAGTATCTCTTCTATATCATCACAAACAATCAATCAAACCTTTTTTGCCACAAGGCTGGCTAATCAATCAAACCTTTTTTGCCACAAGGCTGGCTAATCAATCAAATCTTTTGCCACAAGGCTGGCTAATCAATCAAACCGTTTTGCCACCATACTGGCTGATTAATCAAAGTTTTTGTCACAAGGCTGACTTCATTGAAACTTTTGCCACGAGGCTGGTTGATTAATCAAAACTTTTTTGTCACAAGGCTGACTTCATTGAAAGTTTTTGCCACAAGGCTGGTTAAACAACAAAAACATCTTTATCATTCTAAGCACCCTAAGTGGCATGGCCCCGGGCTTATAATGAAAAGATTTTCAAACAAAATCAAACAGATGTATGTGATGATATAGATTAGATACATCTAGCATTTAGACGACATTTGTCTCTTATCCTTTGCTTCCACTAGCATAAGTGGGAACTACGATTGCTCTGACTTTCTCAACATCCCTTTGAGAATACGTAGGCACAAGGTCGATCCTTGGCGAGCAAAATAAAACAAAAAAAAACCATTTAAACCTTAGCACCCGTAGACCCCGAGCTACAGATGCTCTGATTCCCTCTAAGGGATATGTATGCAGAGGATCGCGATGATCTTTGCGAGCATAATCAAACAAACACCTTAGGTCCCACCTATTTCACAAGAACCTCTCAAGAATGGAATAAATAAAACAAAGAAACCTATAGAGTACTATAGATACGTTGGGTGCTAATACCTTCCCTTCGTATAACCAACCCTCTTACCCAAGATCTCTCCCCCACTTTTAAGGTTATTGCAACTTTTTTCCTTTTCCTCTTTTGGAAACAATAAAAAGTTTGGTCCGTACAAAAGAAAAATCATTTTTTGAGCACTCGAGCCCAAAGAAGGCATCAGGTGTCTCATCCGAAAAAAAGACAACGATTTTTCCCCGCGACAAGTCGCCACCAATATATTTATCCCATAAGGGAAAGGAATATCAGAAAACCTAACAAAGGAAGGAACAGGGTCTTGCGACCAGAGAATCAAGGTACGGGAGTCGGTTACGCAAGGGGAAGGTATTAGCACCCCTCGCGCCCATCGTACTCGATGGTATCCACCTATGTTTGTTTCTATCTAAAGGGTGTGTCTATGTCTATGTCTATATGCGAATGAATGCAAAAAGAAATACGGGGAAAAGAAGGAAATATCTACAAATGTGCTCGTTCAAGCCCCGCGACTTGATGCCTACGTATCCTTTTCAGGAATCAGAGCGCCGTAGTTCGGCTCAATATTTTCTGTTTTTTTTTGTGTTTTTTAGTTGGGCGGAGTTAACGCTCGCGCTCTTGCATAAGGGGACAGCCTAGGATGCAATAAAGCGGAGATAACAATGCCCTTAAGAAAGGAGAGAAGAGAGAGAGAGAGTTTGAGTGTTTCGAGGAAATCCCTAAAGCAAGGGAAACTCAAGTTACTCTTTGGTTTGTGTCTTTTAGAATTTGGGAACTTACGCCCGAATGGAACCCTAAAGCAAGGGAAACTCGAGTTACTCTTTGGTTTGTGTCTTTTAGAATTTGGGAACTTACGCCCGAATGGAACCCTAAAGCAAGGGAAATCCAGGCACTCGAATGATTCCCTAAAGCAAGGGAGATTCAAGCTTCCATTCCCTTTTTAATGATTTTCACTTTTTTATTAATGTTTTTTAGTATTTTCTTTGTATTTTTTAAGGGATTTTATTTTGATAGTTATTAAGTGTTTTAATGTTGTAAAAGAAAAAGAATGAAAAGAGGGAGACTAGCCTAGTTTCTAAGCCTAATTGTTGTTTATGAATTGGGGAAAACTAGCCTAAAGTCATGTTATGGAATTCTAAAAGGAGCATACTTATGATATTAACAAAACTAGCCAAAAGCTAGCAACAAAATCACACAACAATTATACAAAAAATAGCATGGAAATGGTACAAAACATAAGGAAACAATTCAAGTATTAGTGCAAAATTAACCTAAAAAACTATTGTTTTTATAAGCCTTTTTTAATGTCAACAATTACCTAAAAATCTACTATTTTTATGAGCTTTCTAAGAAGGAATTAAATGTCAAAATCAACCTAAACAAACTACTATTTTTATGAGATATTCATGTCAACAATTACCAATTAGAGGGATCAAAATTAAATCCTAAAAATGATCTAAATCTATCTAGAAAACTATGATTTTAGTTTTTATCAAAAGATATTTAATAAAAAAACTATGCCAATACCTAAATTTAACAAGAGAAATATGTGATCAAGGGGTCAGGAATGAAATCAGGGAGTATGCTAAGCAATTGGCGCAGGCCCGGCCACAGGTGGCCCAATGTGATTTTTTTGTTTCAGAATTTTGTACAGAAAAAAGCATGAGGGATGGGCCTATGGGGGTGCAAGGAGTAGCAATTTCGCTACAGGCCCAAGGCAGGTTTTTTTGTTACAGTTTTTGTCAGCTTTTTCTAAGAAAGTAATTCACGGGCCTAAGGAGGTGTAGAAACAAAATTCGTGCGGCCCAGGGAATATTTCGTCCAGATTGATCCACTACCTAATTTTTTTATTCAGATTTTTATTTTGATTACCACTAATTAACATTAAATCAGATTAAAATCAAATTGAGAATTAAAAGAAATTGAAAATTAAAAGGGAATTAGGTTTAGAATGTGACCTTTGAGATCCAAACGAACAAGTTTCCTTCTTCCTTCTCAAGGACGAACGGCGCGACGGAGGTTTATCACTTCACCGGATTTTTGACGATGCACGGCGGAGGACGTCAACCTTCTCCGATTCCCCTTCCCCTTTCAAACTTCTGAATCGAACCTTATTCGCCTCAATCTCTCACTCGATTCAATCTCTCTCGCTTCGCTTGCTCTCAGACTCTCCCGCATCTCTCTGTCTCAGATTCTCTCGATCTGTTTCTTGCTCTCCATTCACGAGTGTCTCACGCTCCCAATCTCTCTTGTCTTCTTCTTCCAAATTTGAATGGAAACTACTCCGATTCGGATTGTCGAAGGCGATGCACAGGCGACTCAAATGATGAATCGGTGATGATGATATTGTTGGAGATGAATCGAGAGAAATTGTTACAGGTTAGCCATTACGTTCTCTCTTTCCCATTTCTGTTACGATCTTTTCTTTTTCTGAAATATTCTTCCATCTTTCTGAGTTTCTGTTGGTGATTTGATGAAATAGAGAATGGAGAGTGGTTAGAAGTGGTGAAGATGATGAGAAATGAAGATGAAGGTGGTGGAGAGTGGCGTGTGATTGATGAAGATGATGAAAGGTTGAATGGTGCGTGTAGTAGAGGTTGGGAGAGATGAAATTGCAGAGAGAGAGTTCTGAATTGAGAGTGAAATGGTGAAATGGCGTGTGTCTTTGAATTGTGGAGGGAAGAGTGATTTTATAGGTTGAAGTGGGAAGTTCTGAGCCGTTGGATCCTGAGAAGTTGTTATGGATTGAAGGGTGGATTGAGAGGTAGTTAGAGCTGTTAGTTAGGTTGTTAGGAATCTGTTTTTGAGTTGTGAGGATTGGAAGTTAGTTACAGTTAGTTTTTGAGTTTGTTACACTTCTGCTAGGATTATTGTTTTGTAGTTGGTTAAAGAAATCAGTAAGTTAGTTGAGAACCTGTGAAAGTTAATGGTTAACTGTTGGTGGTTGAAAATTAGCTGGGAGTTCTTTGTTGACTTGTATGTAGGCTGCAACATAGTATAGAGGACTGAACTGATATGCTGATTTTTATTTCAAAATTGGTTATGCAGGGTTTATGTGACTGGACCGAGGTCGAATAATACTGGAAATTGATGATTATTACTCGGGGAAACAACAGGAAACAGGGTGGTACTAAAATTGAATGCAGGTTTTAATTTATGAGTTTTCGCGAACCGTTAATCATATACCTAAATGCTGATGCAAGTCTGATTATTCATCTCGAAGTGTTTACACATGGAAGGTGGTAACTTGTGCTATATTGAAAGTTGAATGGAACTGAGATAGGTGCTGTTAGAACTGTTTGAAGCTTATTTGCAATTTATGACTTGGCATGATGAATCTGTTCTATATGTATGTATTGCTGGATTTTGGAATGTATGGTGAGCGCTGTTTTCATGTTGCAGAATTTCTGATATGGTTTATTTGTTCTGCAGGGATGATTTGTGAGCTTGAATGATTAGAAATGTGTAGGTTGCCGTCATAATTGTTAACTGCCAAATGAACCGAACTGCCTAGCATAGCAGGTTTAGTTTTGTGTGAGTGGATATTTTTGGTTTAGCATGGATGAGGAATTAAGCACCTGGTATTGACATTGTTTTTTGTTTTGATGCAGGGACTGTTTTTTGGCTTTATGAATGACATGGGAAAGGCTTTGGGATGAATAACTCAAGATGGAATCATGGAGATCTTTATAGTAAAGCAATAGGCGAAGTCAGGGTGAAGCTGAATGAAGACATAGAAAACTAGAGGGAATAGGTTCTCCTGTAGATTTTTTTTGTATTATTTTTGTAATGGAGTTTGAATGATAATGGACCTAGCTTTTTATCCAAATTTTGTTTTGATAGACTTTGGTAGTAAGTGTAATGGGTTTTTGGATTTTGTAATGAAAGTCTTTTTTCCTTTTTAAATGGGTGGAACTTTGGACTATGGGAATTGATTCAAGTGTAATGAATTGTAATGTATGAAGTGGCTTTTAAATGTGGGTGTTGACTTTTGAACTATACCATTTGAAAGTGGTGCCCTATACGCCTTTGGCTTGGTACTTCAAGAAATAAGACACTCTATATTTCCCATTTTAGATTTGAATTCCTTTGAATGTATTGCTTAAGTTCCAACACGAGGCTTGAACTCATGGCATAGTAGATAAATTCTGAGTGTGACAACTCAAGTAACAATGCATACTTTGATCGATGATGGATGAAATGAAGCCTTAATCCCGTAGATAAGCATAGTAAAATTCATCACATTCCATGACTCTCAATAAATTCCCTCTCTAGGTCCAGTGCCCCCTTAAAGAAACCCGATAGAACACCTTGTGTTATAATTAACGATAAACCTCTTGTGTGAAATTCGAGCTCATGTTGAAGGAACGAACTCACTTTCTAATATCTTTGATCCCTCAATTCAAACCAAACCACCAATCAATTATGCATAGTGGCGCCTCGAACACAATGAACCCACAAGTCTAATTCTCACACCATGACATGCATTATACTTCAATCTGACATAACGACAATTCTTTGAGGAATTCTTGAGGGAGATAAGAATTGGAGCACATAAGAACACCTCAACCTGAAAACCACTGAATCTCAGTTGGATTAACGATTGTAGCCACTGCGCATAAGAACCATAGTCCTCTTGCCCTTGATGAATCTTCATAGAGAAAAATCTTGTAGCTTTAGAAGAAAGAAGTCCATCATGAACGACCATACAAAAACCATAGCTTCCAAGATCCTTGATCCAATGCAAATTTATTTGATTAATGAATGCATGAATGTTAGATGACCTAATGGAGGTATGTACATGAGATTGTGAAGTGCACTAGTCTAAGCCAGATAACATTAAAAGGGGTAGGACAAATTTGGGGTATGACAATCATCAAAAACATAAAAGATTCAGATAAAAAGAAAAAGAAACACACGGAAGAAAAGGATGGTTTTCATTGAAGTTCAAACAGACAAGTACAGAAGTACACGAAGAGAAGGAAGACCAGATGCACAAAAACAGATGCAGCAAAAGCAAAAACAAAACAACCAAGACTCTATCTAAGATGACCCTAGCTTTGATAAGATCTTGGCCAGCATCTCTTGAACCCCATTGTTGTGCTCATTCTGCTTCTCTATGAAGGCTCTAAACTCAGCATTGACTGAGCTTTTCTCATCCTGGTTCTTCTGAAGAACTTCCAGAGTCCTTGCAAGACGGGAAGGTTCATCAGAAGAAGCTTCACCGCTTCTATCCAATGGGATGGCATTGTGATCTGTAGCTTCCATTGATAGATCATTTGCAGGGATTTCCTCAATATGAACTGATTCAGCAACATAATCTTCTACATCTGCTTCTTGCATTGAAGCATCTCCATAATCTGCAGCTGGAATCTCAGAATCTCCATTCTCAAGTGCCTGAAGAATGGCAGCTAGATTCCTGGGGGCAGAAGGACCTTCAACTTCTGGTGGGTCAACAACTTCTGGAATGACCAAGCTTGGGTCTTCCTTAGAAGGGTTTTCCCTCAGAAAGTCAAAGAGGGTCTTGAAATCCCCGAGCAGAATTGGATATTGAGGTCTCCAGACCACAATTTCCCTGCAAGGATTAGCTTCCAATGCAGCAGCCAATCTTGCTACTTCCAATTCATCCACAAAGGGCTTTTCTTCCAAGGTGTATCTTCCTCCGAGACGAGCAAACCAGAAGTCTTCATGGCTTCTTAGAATTCCACGAGGCCATGGAGCAGCTTCTACACAGGCTTCCTGAAGTTCTATAAAGAGAGCATCTGATTTTCTGCGTAAGATTCTCCAGAACTTCCGCATAGCGACGTCATTTAATCCAGAACTTTCAGCAATTCTGAGAGTATCAAAGATACTTCTGAGATTCCTCTTTACCTTTTCAAAAGTTACACCAATAGGGTAGACAAGGCTGGATTTTATTTTGGTTTTTGAAAAGGCAGGGTTGGGGATGAAATACGGTTGAGGTTCTCTATCCAACCTATAAGAAGATTCTGCTTCATTATCGGACTCTAACACAACCAATTCATCTTCAGGACGAGGCTTTGGAGTGTAATTGCAGTCACGGAGTAGTTGCTCATATGATGCAGAGGTTGGAAGATCAGAACCACTATGGTTGTTTTGAGAGGTAGAAGGAATGGGTTCAAAGTTGGCATGAGGAGGAGGTTGAGAGATGGAGATATTTGTGTGAGGTGGAAAGAGAGTTTGAAGGGGTGGTATATCCAGAACAGGATTGATGGTGGGTGGAGAAGAAGGAATGGTTACAGGAGAAGATGGAGGTGTAAGAACATGGACAGTTATAGGTGATTCTGATGTGGCTTTTTCTGGTTCAGGGATAGGGGCAACCGCTATTGGTGCAACTTCTGAAATACCAGCAGGAGTAGAATCAGGTTCAGAAATACATATACCTTTGGATGTTTTCTGAAGAGCTTTGACCACAGCCTCAGTCTTCTTCTGCTTTCAGAAAGATTAAACTTCTTCAGAAGTTCTTTCACATACTTCGTTTGATGAACATAGGTTCCATCAGAAGTTTGGTTGATTTGAATCCCAAGGAAATACTTGAGTTCACCCATCATGCTCATCTCAAACTCAGCCTGCATAGACTCAACAAACTCCTTTCCAAGTGTAGCATTAGATGTTCCAAAGATAATATCATCAACATATATTTGACAAATTAAAATATCCTTTTTAAATGTTTTACAGAAGAGAGTAGTGTCCACTTTTCCTCTAGTGAAACCATTTTCCAGAAGGAAAGAACTCAAACGTTCATACCAAGCTCTAGGAGCTTGTTTCAATCCGTATAATGATTTCTTTAATTTAAAAACATGATTTGGAGACATGGAGTCTTCAAAACCAGGAGGTTGATGGACATAAACTTCTTCATCTATGTAACCATTTAAGAAGGCACTCTTAACATCCATCTGATAAAGAGTGATGTTGTGTTGAGTGGCAAAAGAAATTAATAGACGAATAGATTCTAACCTGGCCACTGGTGCAAAGGTTTCTGTATAGTCAATTCCTTCTTGTTGACTATAACCCTGAGCCACCAGTCTGGCTTTGTTTCTTACCACTTCACCTTTCTCACTCAGCTTGTTTCTGAAAACCCATTTTGTTCCTATAATATTGAATCCTTTAGGTCTTGGAACAAGATCCCAAACATCATTCCTTGTAAACTGATTTAACTCTTCTTGCATGGCAATTATCCAGTCTGTATCTTCTAGAGCTTGATCAACAGAAGTTGGCTCGATTAGAGAAACCAGACCTAATTGACATTCAGCATTGTTCTTGAGGAATGCTCTTGTTCTGATAGGATCATCTTTCTTTCCAATAATGACATCTTCTGATTGAGCAGATGTGAGTCTAGATGATCTTCTGATATGTGGTTCTTCAGAAATTCTCAGATTTTCCAAGGACGCAGCAACTTGATCTTCTGATTCTTTGCTGCTTTGGTTTTCAGCTTCTGAACCTTTTCTTCTTGGTTCTTCAACTTCTGAGATATCAATATCAATATCTGCAAAATTCTCAAACTGCTTTGGTTTTTCAAGACCAAGCTTATCATCAAACCTGATATTGATTGATTCTTCTACAATCAATGTTTCAGTATTGTATACTCTGTAGCCTTTAGAGCGTTCAGAATATCCAAGAAGGAAACACTTTTGTGCCTTAGAATCAA
Source organism: Vicia villosa (assembly GCF_029867415.1). Classification (NCBI taxonomy): domain Eukaryota; kingdom Viridiplantae; phylum Streptophyta; class Magnoliopsida; order Fabales; family Fabaceae; genus Vicia; species Vicia villosa. Next base: position 649,079 of record NW_026705395.1, on the reverse strand, counting down.
ACTTACCAAGATGATCTTTAGTGTTCAGAATAAAACAAACACATCCAAAAGGATGAAAATATGAAATGTTCGGCTTTCTGTTCTCCCACAATTCATAAGGAGTCTTATTTAGAATAGGTCTGATAGAGATTCTATTCTGAATATAACACGCAGTGTTTATTGCTTCTGCCCAGAAATGCTTAGCCATATTGGTTTCATTGATCATGGTTCTGGCCATTTCTTGTAGAGTCCTATTCTTTCGCTCTACAACTCCATTTTGCTGTGGAGTTCTAGGACAAGAGAAATCATGGGCAATACCATTTTCTTTGAAGAACTCCTCAAAGAATCTGTTCTCAAATTCGCCACCATGATCACTTCTGACCTTTATGATTTTGCACTCTTTCTCAGATTGGATCTAAGTGCAGAATTCAAAGAACACTGAATGCGACTCATCCTTGTGTTTTAAGAACTTTACCCATGTCCAGCGGCTATAATCATCAACGATGACTAATCCATATTTCTTTCCTCTGACAGATGCTGTTTTGACTGGGCCAAACAGATCAATGTGCAAGAGTTCTAACAGCCTTGAGGAAGAAACAACATTCTTAGACTTGAATGCAGGTCTGGGGAACTTGCCCTTCTGACATGCTTCACAAAGAGCATCTGATTTGTATTTCAGATTTGGGAGTCCTCTGACAAGATTTAGTTTGTTAATCTGAGAAATCTTTCTCAAACTAGCATGTCCTAATCTTCTGTGCCAGACCCATTGCTCCTCAGAAACAGACATAAGACAAATCACCTTCTGCTTCTCAAGATCAGAAAGATCAATCTTATAGATGTTGTTCTTTCTCTTGCCTGTAAATATGATTGAGCCATCCTTCTGACTTACAACCTTGCAAGACTTTTGATTGAAGATTATATCATAACCATTGTCACTTAATTGACTTATGGACAATAAGTTATGCGTTAATCCTTCTATAAGAAGTACATTAGTTATGGAAGGAGAGTTACCAAGACTTATGGTTCCAGAGCCAATGATTTTGCCCTTCTGATCTCCTCCAAACTTGACTTCTCCACCTGGTTTAAGCACCAGGTCTTGGAATGTAGACCTTCTTCCCGTCATGTGTCGCGAGCACCCAGAGTCCAGGTACCATGACATTTTGCTTTTTGTCCTCTTTGCCGCCAAGGATATCTGCAACATAAATTATCTTCTCCTTAGGTACCCACAATTTCTTGGGTCCTTTCTTGTTAGTTCTCCTCAAGTTCTTATTGAACTTGGGTTTAGCAAAATATTTAACAGGAGGAACAGCATGATATTCTTTAGGTTTGTCAGCATGATATTTCTTAGGATGTGTCACATGCTTCTTGGTGTGAACAGTGTTAAACTTCTGTGCATGTGAAGTGAGCCTAATATCATGTGCATGGCCATATTTGAACTGATCATACAATGGCTTGTATGTGATCTTCAGATCATCAATAGGTTCAAATTTATGTGAGGTATCACCCTCATAGCCAAAACCAAACCTTCTGTTTCCAGAAACACCATATATCATAGAAGCAAGATGACTTCTGCCAATACTTCTAGATAAGAACTTTCTGAAGCTCGAGTCATATTCTTTCAGAATATGATTCATGCTAGGAATGGATTTTTCTATTTCAGAAGGAGATCCACTATCTTTGGATAGATTTAAAACTTTTTCCTTCAGTTCAGAATTTTCCAATTCCAGCTTCTTAGTTTCAAATTCAAACTGCTTTTTCAACTTCTTGTATTTGATACTAAGATGAGCCTTGAGTTCCAGAAGTTCTGTTAAACTGGAAACTAACTCTTCTCTAGATAGTTCAGAAAATACCTCTTCAGAATCCGATTCTGATCCATCATCTTCTGTAGCCATCAGCGCGAAGTTGGCTTGTTCTCCTTCAGAGTCTGATTCTGATTCTGATTCAGAATCATCCCATGTTGCCATAAGACCTTTCTTCTTATGAAACTTCTTCTTGGGATTCTCCTTCTGAAGTTTTGGACACTCGTTCTTGTAATGTCCAGGTTCATTGCACTCATAGCAGACAGCCTTCTTCTTGTCAGATCTTCTGTCTCCAGAAGATTCTCCTCGTTCAAATCTCTTTGAACTTCTGAAGCCTCTGAACTTCCTTTGCTTGCTCTTCCAGAGTTGGTTTACCCTTCTAGAGATCATGGACAGTTCATCTTCTTCTTTAGATTCTGATTCTTCAGGATCTTCTTCTCTAGCCTGAAAAGCGTTAGTGCATTTTTTAACATTATATTTTAATGCAATAGACTTACCTTTCTTTTGAGGCTCGTTTGCGTCCAACTCTATTTCATGGCTTCTCAAGGCACTGATAAGCTCTTCCAACGAAACTTCATTCAGATTCTTGGCAATCTTGAATGCAGTCACCATTGGACCCCATCTTCTGGGTAAGCTTCTGATAATCTTTTTTACATGATCAGCCTTGGTGTAGCCTTTATCCAGAACTCTTAATCCAGCAGTTAGCGTTTGAAATCTTGAGAACATCTTCTCAATGTTTTCATCATCCTCCATCTTGAAGGCTTCATATTTCTGGATTAGAGCAAGAGCTTTAGTCTCCTTGACTTGAGCATTTCCCTCATGGGTCATTTTCAATGACTCATATATATCATAGGCCGTTTCCCTGTTAGATATCTTCTCATACTCAGCATGAGAGATAGCATTCAGCAAAACAGTTCTACATTTATGATGATTTTTGAAAAGCTTCTTCTGATCATCATTCATTTCTTGCCTTGTAAGCCTTACTCCACTAGCTTTCACTGGATGTTTGTAACCATCCATCAGAAGATCCCATAGTTCACCATCTAGACCAAGAAAGTAACTTTCCAGTTTATTTTTCCAGTATTCAAAGTTTTCACCATCAAATACTGGTGGTCTAGTATAACCATTGTTACCATTGTATTGCTCAGCAGAGCCAGATGTAGATGCAGGTGGATCTGTTGGAATTTCACCAGGCATCTTTTACTGAAGCGTTTTTCTCTTCCTGAATCTTTTCTAAACACGGTTAAGTGCTTACACCTTAGAACCGGCGCTCTGATGCCAATTGAAGGATAGAAAAACACTTAGAAAGGGGGGGTTTGAATAAGTGTAGTCTAAAAACTTGAACGATAAAAACAATTTGCACAGTTATTTTTATCCTGGTTCGTTGTTAACTAAACTACTCCAGTCCACCCCCACGGAGTGATTTACCTCACCATAGGATTTAATCCACTAATCGCAACAGATTACAATGGTTTTCCACTTAGCCCACGACTAAGTCTTCTAGAGTATCCTGATCACAACCTGATCACTCCAGGAACAAATGCTTAGACACAAGCTAAGACTTTCTTAGAGTATCCTGACCACCACGTGATCACTCTAATTACAACTGCTTAGACACAAGCTAAGACTTCCTAGAGTATCCTGATCAACACTTGATCACTCTAGTTACTTACAAATTAATGTAATCAAATAAGAGTATTACAATTGCTTCTGAAAAGCTATAATCACGACAGTGATATTTCTCTTAATGTTTAAGCTTAATCTCACTAATATATTACAACAGCAATGTAGTGAGCTTTGATGAAGATGAAGTTTCTGAGCTTTGATTTGAACAGCGTTTCAGCAAGTTAATATTCACAGAAATCGTCAAGAAATGGTTAACCTTGCTTCTCATCAGAACTTCATATTTATAGGCACTTGAGAAGATGACCGTTGGGAGCATTTAATGCTTTGCGTATTCCGTACAGCATTGCATTTAATGTTTCACGCTTTTGTCAACTACCTCGAGCCTTGTTCACGCTGTGTCTACTGACGTTTCCTTTAATAGCTTCCAACGTTCCTTTTGTCAGTCAGCGTAGCCTGCCACCTGTACTTTCTTCTGATCTGATGTTTGTGTATACAACGTTTGAATATCATCAGAGTCAAACAGCTTGGTGCAAAGCATCTTCTTGTCTTCTGACCTTGAAGTGCTTCTGAGCGTGATACCATGAGAACTTCAGTGCTTCTGCTTCTGATCTCAAGTTCTTCTAATGCTTCCATAGACCCATGTTCTGATTCTGCCTTGACCATCTTCTGATGTCTTGCCAGACCATGTTCTGATGTTGCATGCTGAACCTTCTGAGTCAAAGCTTCTGAGCGCTGATTTGTGCATACTCTTTATATATTTCCTGAAAAGGAAATTGCAATGTATTAGAGTACCACATTATCTCACACAAAATTCATATCCTTGTTATCATCAAAACTAAGAATATTGATCAGAACAAATCTCGTTCTAACAGTTATATGCCTCTCGTCAATCAACTGTTGTACTTTGGCTTTGAAAGCGTTGCAATCCTCAGTTGAGTGCCCTGCTGATCCAGCATGATACCCACATTGCACATTAGGGTCATACCCAGGTGGAAACGGCTGCGGTGGAGGCTTCAGAGATTTGGGAACCACCCATGAGCTTTGAACTAGATATGGCAGAAGTTTACTGTATGTCATAGGAATCTGGTACAAAGGAGCATTTCTTCGTCCCAAATTACTTCTAGGTTGGCGTTGATTCGGATGACCTTGTTGATATGGAGCATATTGCTTTTGTGGCAAATACTGAACCGGTTGGACAGTGGTGGCGAAAGCTTGTGGAATATACTGGCTAGGAGAAACTAGGACCATCTGACAGTTAGGAACCTGAACCTGAGGATAAACTGGGATTTTCTCTTCTTCATTCTCAAAAACTGCAATTGTTTCACTTTTCTCTTCTTCTGTGAATTCGGAAACGTTAGCAATATCCTGGATTTTACCCATCTTTAAGGCGTTTTCAATTCGTTCTCCTACGACCACCAAATTTGAAAATTCGGAGGAAGCACATCCGACCATCATGTTCAGATAGGGATCTTTCAAAGTATTCATGAACATGTCTACAAGCTCTCGTTCCAAAAGTGGAGGTTAGACTCTGGAAGCTAATTCTCTCCATCTTTGTGCATACTCTCTAAAAGACTCACCAACCTTCTGAGTTAAACTTTGGAGTTGTATTCTAGTAGGAGCCATGTCACTGTTGTACTTGTAATGCTTGAGAAAAGCCTCTGCTAATTCATCCCATGTGCGGACATGGGTTCGTTCGAGTCGTGTATACCATTCAAGGGATGCCCCACTGAGGCTATCCTGAAAGAAGTGCATTAGAAGTTTATCATTTTCTGCATACGGAGCCATCTTGTTGCAGAATGCCTTAATGTGACTCATCGGACAAGTGGTACCCTTGTATTTCTCAAAACCGGGGACTTTGAATTTAGCAGGAATCTTGATGTCACGCACTAGGCACAAATCAATAGCATTTAAACCAGAGGAGCTACGACTTTCTAAAGCATTCAACCTTTCTTCCAGGAGATGGAATTTTCTCTCATTTTCCTCAATCGGGAACTTGAAAGGTTCAAGTTCATAATCGTTCTCATGGTGTGAATCCTCCTTATTAGGAACTTCCACGGGCACAGGTTTTGATCCCCCATTAGCAACAGTGGTCGGAGTACCATTAGTCAACTTAGCAACACTTTGTCTGAGCTCTTCTTGCCCCTGAATAACAGCATGGAGAGTCTCCAAGAGTTGGGTCATCCTCTCACCCATAGCATCCATGTCTTTACGAAGTTCAGCCTAATTTTGTTCAAGATGGTCCATGATTCTCTTCTTTAATACTTGTATGATACAGATGTAGGGAAGTCAGTTTTGTTGATGAAGCAGAAATCTGTTGAAATGGACCCCAATTAGCTTCTGATATGACCATGAAATGCATGATATTATGAATGCGTGTTTCATTTCCGAGGAATCCTAAATTCTTTTCACATACTTTTTTCTTCTCTTTTATCTTCTTTTTTTTTTTAATCAAAGCTTTATTTTTCATAGAGTATCTTTTTTTTTTCTATATATTTTTTTTTGGAAACAGACTTTAGCATCCACCACCAATGAAGTGGATAAAGCAATGATGTTATGCAATGCAAAAGCATGGGATCAAGGTCCATATAATCTTAGTAACCACTGTATAATCCTCTAAATAACTGATGTAGGTCAGATGTCATGAGATCAAAGGTCCGGCATAGGTATCTCAGAACCATAGGAACAATAGTCACCAACAGAAATGAACAGTCACCAACGGAACCTGAGTCATCAACGATACCTGTCATGTATATCCCTCCCCACTCACAGGTGAATCTAGGTCAGGGTAGGTCAACATGGCAACCAGCGTTATCAGTTCTCCTGAGATAGCACCATTGTTGCATCTACATGCCAACGATGATACCCCATTTGAACCTTGACTGGGCGTGGGTCTCATGATCGCACTAGACAAGACCTGACATCTCACCGGCGTCATGATTATCCACTCTATCCTAGGTCTCCTATGTGTCAACTCTGGCCTGGGTATTGGGCCTTTTACCTCATAGAACAACCCACCCAACCTGCAAACAGAGAAAATATGTGGCCCCTGTCACTACCGCGAAAAATGGATCAGAGTCGCCACTAATATATTTATCCCATCGCGGGAAAGGAATATCAGAAAACCTAACTCGAAACAAGAACAAGGTCTTTCGACCAGAGAACAGAGCACGGGAGTCGGTTACGCAAGGGGAAGGTGCTAGCACCCCTCACGCCCATCGTACTCGATGGTATCCACCTATGTTTGTTTCTATCTAAAGGGTGTATCTATGTCTAAAACTAAATGCGAATGAATGCAAAATAAATACGGGGAAAAGAAGGAATTATTTACAAGTGTGCTCGCTTAGGCCCCGCGACCCAATGCCTACGTATCCCTTACAAGGAATCAGAGCGACCGTAGTTCGGCTCCATAGTTTCCATTTGTTTTGTGTTTTTTAGTTGAACAGCGGTTAAGGTCACAATCCACGATGCTCGACCTTTGGAGACTTATACGCCTACTTTGGAATGGACTCAACATGTTCTTAAGCGCCTAACAAGGCAAAAGAGTGAACTTGGGTTTGTGTTTTTTATGTAACTACATGATGAACAAAACCCAATACAAGGTTTCGCATCACTTCGTCACTTTGTTTTAATTCGAGCCTTTATTAAGTGTTTTAAATGTTTTTGGTTGGGTATTTTTTAAGGGGAATTTATTTGCGATTAGAATCACATAAAATGTATAATGATCGAGAAGCAGATTAGGGAATGAATCCCACTCACTTCTATCCCATTATATAATGTTCAAGAAACAGATTAGGGAATGAATCACACTCATTTCTATTCCATTAATTAATGTTTGAGAAACAGATTAGGGAATGAATCCCACTCATTTCTCTCCCATTAAATAGTGACCGAGAAACAGATTAGGGAATGAATCCCACTCATTTCTATGCCACTAAGTGATTGAGAAACAGATTAGGGAATGAATCCCACTCATTTCTTTATCACTTTCTTAATGTGATTCGCCTCTTTATTTATTAGTGTTTTAAAGTTGAAAAGAAAAAGAATGAACAAAGGGGAACTAACCTATTCTCTAATCTAAGTTATTATATTCTACTAGTGACCCTAAGGTCAAGGATAAGGGATCTCTACCTATGTTATCATGCATAGACTACAACCTAAGTTGTTCTATGTGACTAATCTTAATGAAGATTGAAGTCACCGCCCTAAGGGAACATGGTAAGCACATAGTAAGAGATGAGAAAAGGCAACAAGCAAGGTAGGTGACTTAATGAAGTCCCTAACCAAGTCTACTCCTAAGAGAGACTACACACAATGAATCCCAAGAGAAAACAATCCACAAAAGGTGGAGGAAGAATAAACAATCGTCGCCTCTTAAACTAACAACAATCGAAGTGTGAAAGAAGAGGCAAGGAATGAGAAAGAGGTAAGAAAGCCCTAGGGCAGTATCAAATCAAGGAAATTAGTGTCCTAAATCAAACACAAAAGCATCATGGCAACGCACGAAAATATTCACAAGAAGTTACCAAAGTATCGCTTGAATCGTTACTTAACAATTAGCGAACTAACATCAATTAATCGAAACAAAAAGCAAATGAAAACATGAACAAAGCTTAAAGTCAGTAGCTGTTAGTTCATTTATAGGTCCAAGACCTTATACCAATTATGTTAGTCAATTAACTCAAAACAAACAAAGTTCTAACAAAACTATACAAGACTAGGTCAAAACTAGTTAGTAGAATTCAAATTAGGAGTGAAGTTAGAAAGATGTGATCAAATGCTATAAGTCAGTAGCTAATGACCTCTAGTAGGTGTCTAAACAATTATGAAATCAAGTCAAGAAATCTCGCACAAAATTATTTACAAGTAAGAAAGGAAAATTCAAGTAAAATAGAAGAAATGTTTTAAAAATTCTAATTCCAGGTCTTAGGACCTCTACATATCTCTAGTTATATGTACGAAAAGAAACTAAGTCAATTGCATAAATGCAAAGCAAATTATAGGTCAAATTCATATGGTTATCCATTTAGAAACGCAAATTAATCGGGTATAGAAAACCTAATGAAAACCTAACCAAAACATGGAATTGGACATTTATTTTTTTATACACAATATGATATATGAGTCTACTGAAACTACACAAAAATTGGTAATTAGATTCGAATCCTAAAGCCCCTAATCAAATTAGTTTGCAAAACATGAAGCATTGTGAACACATGTGAGGAAATGATTTATTAAAAATAGTAAAACTAAATTCTAAAAATCTATAAAAAATACTAAAATCATATACACACATATATCTATCCAGAACCTATTTTTATTTATTTTTTATTTTGAATTAGAACTGGTTTATGAATCAAAAGTTAGAAAGAAAATACAATTGAAAATAAAATTAAAATCTGTCTAGCAGGGGGGTGAGAGAGTAATTAGCAATGAACTGTTCTTCTTATAGTTGGCACTTGGGCCCAGGAGATGGGGGTGTGGAACGTAATATATCAGGCCCAGTTCCATTTTGTTTCATTTATTAATTTCAGCATGTAGTTATTCATTTAAACATTTGACGTGACAAAAAATAAAATAAAATGGGCATCAATCGTTCACCTTGGGTTTAAGTGACTACAAAACAAAAAGAGGTCAGGACCAATAGCAGCTTGCCAACACATCATTCAGTCATATGAATCAAACAAAATAATGGAAATAATATGGGAACTGAACCAATCACAGTCTGCCAAGTAAGCGCAAACGGAAAGAGAATCATGGGCACGCAGACGCCGGAGATGCCCTCTCCGGTCGTCTTCTCTGGCACTACTCACGGCGGTGACGAATGAAAATATGCAGAAAAGCGCGAGATCAATGTCTCCTGACTCGGTTTTCGCCGCTGAGTTTGAATCTACTATTTATTTCTACTAATTCTTTCTCTAATATCATAACCGAGCGCATTTGCAAAACCCTAATTTATCAAAACTCCATTAAAGCATAGATCCCAGATATCTAAACAATATTCATGAAGTATATCACTCGAATACGTAACTCAGGCATTCAAATAAGCATCATATCATAGAAACCGAAATCAAACTTCAAGATCTAAAAATTCATATAGAATGCAGCACATACTTGAGAACATGGTGGTCTAAATCCTAACCCAATCCCTGATGACGGGTTCCAGGCCTATATGCTTCTAAAGCAAGGGATTCAGATACTTACTTGGAAAGACGTTGATCGAGGTTTGAAGAGAGATCCGAATGCCTTCTTTGCTCCTTGAAGAAGATGAATGCGAAGCTTTTCGAGATATATGCTTATCCGAGAAATAAACTCGGATTTATCGAAGATTTGAACTTGACCAATCCACTAGTAATGAAGGTGGTGATGAATCTTGAGATGAACATCCATGGAGAAGGTTCTTGATTCTTGCATAGGAGTACGGAGAGTGATGGTTGATGAAGAATGAAGGAGGTGAAGGTTTGTTATATTTTGGTAGGGTGGTTGGTGGTGAGAGAAGGGTGAGGTTGTTGTTGTTATGGAGAGAGAGGGATGAAGTGAGGGAGAGGCGTAGAGAGAGGAAGAAATCTGAAAGTGATAAGAAAAATCCGTGTGTGTGTGTGTTCTGAGAAGTGAGAAAATGAGTGTGTCCAAGAGAAAGTGTGGAGCTTTTTTCTTTTATATATGAGGAGCATTCATGGGGTTTATGGTGTGGAGGTTTGTAGTGTAATATTTTCTTTACAAACTTAGCAAGCAAGTTTGGCTGTCTTTGGTATGCTTCTCACGTGCTTTTTACGTTCCCAGGGCAATGCATGGTTATTTGAGGCAAATACTTTATGGGTTTCACGTGTGCCTGCTGCAAGTTTAAACCCATGCCTGGAGCTACAATTCTGTCTATGACACCATCTTTGAGCATGTATATTTCAAGCTATGGCTCACCAATGGATCCGGTCTTATGGTCAATGCAAAGGTAACATGGAATAGAGGATTTTTGATGTTGGCAGTGTCAAGAAATAATACCTGGAAGTATGAGCAATATGGCCTCAAACATGTAGACGCTTCACTATGTCACACGCGTGCAACATGCCCCTGGCCCGTGTCAAAACGTAACTCAGCAGGGGCGTGACTTTGAGAGTTTATATCTCCTCAGCCGTATTACCAAAATTTGTGATCCTCGACCCGTTGGATATAGCACATAGGGAAGAATAGCATGATGTTGAATTTGATTCAAGGAGGTACGTATAACTCTCGAAAATGGGATTTGGAAGTGACACGCCACGTGTTCGATCATTTGCATTCGGTGTGCCCTGAATCTTGCCTGGCGGCTTAACATGAATTAGTTTGAAACTTCAATCTTCCAGCTCTTTCTTCTCTCAAACCAAGCTTCAATTGAGAAAATGCCCAACTACAAAGTTGTACAGGGCCATGAGGTGAACATTTTTGGTGTTGACCTTGTCTTGATTCAGAGCCTCGAAGTTTGTGAAAAACGGACCTGAAGTGGGCTGATCAACCAAAATTAAAACATCCAAAACCTCCAAAATTTTTCTAAGTGTTGGAAATTTCTAACTTTAGTAATTCCATTTTCAACTAACTTCCAAATTTGGAAAGTCATGATTTTATTTGTTTCTTCGATTTTCTTTGACCGATTTTTCACCACGAGTCAATATTTGCCAGTTGACTTTGACTTTGCCCAAAAGTGATATTTTCTTGATTTTTTTCGATTCCAGATGACTTTCCCGATTAATCAGTTCCTGACCCAATTCTCAACCAACTTTGAACCAGAGAAGCTCCCTTGAACAGGACAACCACAGTCTGCATTTAGAATCATCTTCTGATTATATTTTTGACCAGAAAGTCAACAAGGTTGACTTTGGTCAAAACCCTATTATGGGCGATCCTGATGAATCTGAAGCTTGTGTCTTTTAATCAGAACTTTGCCTTGGAGAGGATGAAACCTTGATTTTAGGAGGACTTCAATGAAAATGAGGTCATATAATCAGACTTTCAAACTTCTCTTTTGAACCAAGATATTTCCCACACAGAAGCTTTTTTCCATCAATTTTCTCGAACAGTAACAATGATATGAATGAAATGTATTAAATGAATGACCTACGTGAGGTATGCATATGAATGTGACATGAAAGCCAGTTGGGTATAAATAAGTGGGCAAATTTTGGGGTGCAACAGCTGCCCCTATTCAATCTTCTTGGATCTGAATGTACGAACATCTTGGGTTTTTGACATTTGAGGTGCGAGTGGATTGAATACCCCGAAAGTACCATCAAAATTTGCATTCTATGGTACAGCAAAGAGTGTTGAATATTATCAAAGGGTACCAGCCGAAGGTGGATCTTAAACAAATTGTTAACCTCAGTTAGACTTCAAAGAAAGAGACACAGCCGACGGGTGACTCAACAAAGGATGAAACCAGCCGAAGGGGAATTCGATCCTAATTTGCTAACCTCAGTTAGACTTCAAAGAAAGAGACACAGCCGAAGGGTGACTCAACAAAGGATGAAACCAGCCGAAGGGGAATCCGATCCTAATTTGCTAACCTCAGTTAGACTTGAAAAAGAGGCACAGCCGAAGGGTAACTCAACAAAGGATGAAACCAGCCGAAGGGGAATCCGATCCTAATTTGCTAACCTCAGTTAGACTTGAAAAAGAGGCACAGCCGAAGGGTGACTCAACAAAGGATGAAACCAGTAGAAGGGGAATCCGATCCTAATTTGCTAACCTCAGTTAGACTTCAAAAAGAGACACAGCCGAAGGGTGACTCAACAAAGGATGAAACCAGCCGAAGGGGAATCCGATCCTAATTGCTAACCTCAGTTAGAATTCAAAGAGAGACACCACCGAAGGGTGACTCGATAAAGGATGTAACCAGCCGAAGGGGAAATCGATCATATTTCGCTAACCTCAGTTAGACTTTAAAGAAAGACACCACTGAAGGGCGACTCGATAAAGGATGTAACCAGCCGAAGGGGAAACCGCTCCTATTTTGCTAACCTCAGTTAGGCTTCAAAGAGAGACACCACTAAAGGGCGACTCGATAAAGGATGTAACCAGCCGAAGGGGAAACCGCTCCTATTTTGCTAACCTCAGTTAGACTTCAAAAAGAGACACAACCGAAGGGTGACTCTAGATCTGAAAAGGTATGCCAATAATCATTGGACTTTATTGACGAAGACTAGTAACGACTAGACTTTATTGGGGATGTTTATGAACACTAAATTTGAAGGCGGTGCCAATAACTATTGGGCTGACCGAAAGAAAGGCTAGTGACAACTAGAACCAATCAGGGGATGCCAGTAAATACTGGGCTTTCAAGAAGATATTGATGCTCGCGAAGCATAAGAATTACATGGATCCCTCAGGCCAAAGGCGGGGTGTAACCCTTCAAGGGTGGCAATCATTCGAATTGCCACACACATAGTATGGATTTCAAATGATTGAAAAATGAGATGAGTTGAATGCCCACACTCATCCGCACTCTATTATGCACGCGACATGCGGGAAAATAACCAAAAACAAGACTAGTAACGACTAGACTCGACACGCGGATGACAGTAACCACTGAACATTCACGGAGATGTTGATGCTTGCGAAGCATAAGAATTACGTAGATCCCTCAGGCCAAAAGGCGGGGTGTACTCTTCAAGAGTGGCATTCATTCGGGTAGCCACACACCAAGTATGATTACCCAAATGATTGAAAAATGAGATGGGTTGAATGCCCATCCTCATTCGCACTCTAATCTGCACGCAGCATACGGGAAAATAACCAAGGCAAACTTGCAAGAAGCAAGAGATATCCCTTATGCAAAAGGCGGCAAGGGGACTCACAAAAAGTGAATACAAAGAGAGGACTGGTAACGACTAGACTCTATTAGATGATGCTAGTAAACACTGGACTTTGAAAGAGGTATTGTTACTTACGGAACATAAGAACTACATGGTTCCCTCAGGCCAGAAGGCGGGGTGTAATTCTACAAGGGTGACAATCATTCGAATTTCCACACACAAAGTATGGGTTATCCCAATGATTGAGCTCAGCAAACGGGAAATAACCAAAGAGACAATGATCTTGACGAAGAATGACTATGTATCCAATCCACAACGGAGAGAGAGTGAGACCTTTTCTGGGGATATATTACCTCGTGCCTTTGGAGCACATACAAACTTGGCTTATGTATCGATGCATGTTTGAATTTTTCATGGCGTAATGCTCCATATTCATGGAAATGCTACGCGTTTTTGTAGATGCAATGTGAATGCAATGATTACTATATGCAGAGATAACGAGGGCCCTTTAGAGAATATTCCACTGAATTGTCGATTGAACTTCGTCTCTGACCTCGGGAGAGGTAAACACCAGGGAGAATCCCCTTAGTGTTAAGAACTCTGTGGGGGTGCCAATAGAGATTGGACTTTAACTTCCAGGATATACTTCTGATCGTTGACTTGAAGAATGACTTCCGACTTCTCACCATGTGCTATTACTTGGAGAATTTTCAGCTTTGAGGAGATTCCCTCACTTCACCATGGTGGGGATTAGAAACCCGGATAAGGAACCCTTGTTGGGAGGATTGGAACAACTTCGAGGAGAAATAAACTCCTATACTTGGGGAGAGAATGAATTCTCAGGAGAAATAAACTCCCATGCTTGAGGAGAGACTTCTCTAGGAGAAATAAACTCCTATGCTTGAGGAATAGAACTAACTCTCAAGAGAAATAAACTCCTATGCTTGGGGAGAGAGTAACTTGTTGGGGAAAAGCATTGTGATACTTCTCCACTATGTGGTGGCCAGCCGCACCTTACAAGTGAATGACAGTTTCTTTAATATAAACCAAACGAGTATGCCCCAGGCTGCCTGACTTAAGAAGGTATCTGATTTACAAAGACATTTTCCTCGAAAGGATCCTTACACCATGATTACTTGAGATAATTCTGCCCTAGCATATTCAAGTGTTTGAAATGTTCTTTCTCTTGATCCACGGATCCTTGAAGAGATTTTTTGAATCTCGACGTAACTGCCCCAGATTGAGTGAGTTTGAGGGATTCCTCGACTTCGCTACTTCAGATTGATTGAAATCAAGAGAGAGATTCCTCGACTTGATTAACCCAGATTGATTGAATTTGAGATGTCAAATCTCGATTTTCTTGCCCCAGATACGCTGAACTCACGAGAGAGATTCCTCGTCGTGACTGCCCCTGATTATGTACATCTTATCAGAATCCTCGAGTTTTACTTCCCTTAAGATCCCACAAATTGTGGAAGTAACTTTACCACACTCAAAACAGCATTCAAAACCTTTAGGGTAATCAATCAAAGAGAGTATCCACTGCTCATGCTCAATAGAATATTCAGACTTCTCCCCTCAGGGTAACCAATCAAAGAAGGTATCAACTGGTTATGCTCAATGGAGTCTTCAGGCATCATGCCCCTTGATATCAGTCTCTGAAATGATTTCTTTTTTACCCTACGGAGTTCTCAAGTCTCTTTTACTCTGACATGATCAATCTCTTCATGGATTCTCATCATAGAAACTTCCTTGATGTTTAAGCAAATGTTTTGTATGAAAAATAATGTTGATTATAAGAATGATAATTCTAATGCAAAGCCTATGCTAGTCTTGAAGTTTAAAACTTTTTATGCAATGAGGTGGCCACCTCTTGTGAATGAAATGCAAAGCGGACATACGATACCAACATAGATGTGTGTTACGCTTCATTGGGAGTCAGCTAAACGCTATCTCAATGGAGTGCGTCTCCAAAATAAACCCTACTTCAATTAGGATTTTTAAGGGTTGTAACTTGGCCTGGTTCATGGTTTTTAGAAACAAAGGATTTTTAGGCTCAAAATTATTTGGTGCCCACCCCCTTCGTGATATTCTCCAGTCCTAAGTTCAATTAACTCAACATGAGTGCTCATTCCTCACAAGGAATTTTGAAATGGTTGAGGAATCAATGAGGTTTTTCGGACATGGCTGTCGCTCACCTTCTATTCTTCTAATTCATTATCACACGACTTTGTTCTTGCTTTATTTTCACCATCATTTTTCTTTTTATTGCTATATTCTTTTCTTTCATCACTTTTTTCCATTTTTTTCATTTTCTTTTTCTCTTTTTTTTTGAACAAGTTGTGTGACCTCGCATTGTCTTTGATTCATTGGAAGTGATTGCGACTGCCTCATTCTTTGATTAATGAAGGATTACCATTGTGGTACCGTCATCTTTTGTCCTCTTGGTAGGTGAAGGATAACCATCACAGTTCTGACTTTCCTCAACCTTTTGAAAGATAACCATTGTTGTATCCTTAGATGCATATTATTTGTGAGTTTTGAACACTTGATCAAGTTAAATGAACACTACCCTGCCCCAGGGTTAAAATTAAAGGTTTTTTTTTCTGAATAGAAAAGAAACTCCTACTTCAAGGCTCAAAGGGGTTGACGAGGGTCTATCTCCCTTATATCTCCGGTGTTTGGGAATTGAAACAATGCCTGTACATCATCAGCAGGATTTTATTCAAAAACACACAATTAGGGATTTTGCATTTTTTTTATTGTCATCATTCTCCCTCCACTCTTTGCCTAAGCAAGTGATTAGTAAAGTTGGTATCGTAATGCCAAAAACATTTTTTTAGTGAAAACGAATGGATTACTTCAAGACAAACATAAACAATGCATTATGGTTTTCATTCGAAAATTAACAAATTTTTATATGCAATCAATGCTTAAACAAACAATGAAATGTTACAAATGAGAATGCAATAGAGAACTAAATGAATGCCATTGTTGAGGAGACTTGACTCCGTATGGACTTATTGCTCTTGAATGCTTTCTGTTGCTTTGATAACCCATCGAGACTTCAATTTATGCATAAAACCTCTTGGAGTGGATGTGGTTGTTCTAAAATCAACGAGGACTTGAATTCTGCCTTTGAATGTCCTACTACCTTCAGTTGAATGGCTAGGTGCCCTAGCATGGTAGCCACTTAGCATTATCATATGTTCCTTCCACACATTTTAGATTACTTCCCAGAAGAAAATTCCAACAAAGGCGTACAGGAGTGGTGCAATTTGCCTTACTTTAGGGATTCGAGCAATGCAAATGATGCAATACTCAAGATAGACAATGTCTTGCTTATCCCTCGGTCGGGAGCCCCAAATATAGATGCTAAAATTGTAATCACCATCATAAATGGAAGAAGCTAGTATGATCATCAAACTCAGGAGAACTATATGTGGTAAGGAAGACCCACAACACAAATATTAACCAATTGAGATTTCAACAAGCAGGGAAGCAACTTGGACACAAGGCGCTGAAATTACATCGGTTCATTTCTCATATTTTGTCTTTCTCTGTTGACGAGCAAAGGCCACTAAGAAGAAAATTCCGGGAAGAGATGACACATGATATGAATCAATAGTTTGAGAATGAGAAATGCCTCTGTAGAACATTCTTGATTATCACATGGAAAAAGATTCAGACGGAGTCACACAAGAATTTGTATTGCTTTAGGGATTCGAGCAATGCAAATGACACAATGCTCAAGATAAGAATACGTCTTGCTTATCCCTCGGTCGGGAGCCCCAAGCAATTTCCACATATATGTACAAGAGATGATTACCACTTTGGCTTGCATGTCCAGACTATCCAGAGAGAGAATAAATGACCTTTGCATCTCTTGACATTAAACACTAGGCACAATCCAACAATGTCTAAATCAACGGAGTCACAATCTTTTATGGCTTTCAACCTTTTCTCCAAGAGGTGGAACCTTTTTTCATTTTCAATAATCGGAAACTCGAAGACTTCAATGATGTGAATTATCCTTACCAAGGATAGGAATCTCAACATTACTTCAGACATGCTGATTCAAAAGACCTTCTCTTGAGGTGAGATTAACATTGCATTTGGCCTCTGAGGAACTTGTCTCAATTCTTCCTTGTCTAAGAGAAAACTCTTGAATAATCTCCATACACTGATTCAGGTTAATCCCCATTCCTGTCCTCATCTCATTCAAGTACTCACGGAGTTGTTCCGTTTTTAACTTTCAAGCACGTAGTGGTAAGAAGTCATTTGCATTGTTGCTGAAACCAGAACTTGAGTAGAAAGGGCCCTCATAAGCTTTTGAGAGAACTATGAAATGCATGATAGTATGAATGCATGTTTCATTTCTAAGGGATCCTAAAGTCTTTTCATCAACTTTTGTTTCTCTTTTATTCTTTTTTTTTTGCATATAATATCTTTTCTTTTTTTCTTTTTTTTTCTTTTTTTTTTTTGAAAATAGACTTTAGAATCCCCCACAGATGAAGTGGATAAATTAATAATGCTATGCAATGCAAAAGCATGGGATCAAGGTCCATATAATCTTAGTAACCGCTGTACAATCCTCTGAATAACTGATGTAAAGCCTCGGTAGGTCAAATGTCATGAGATCAAAGGTCTGACACCTTTTTGAATACCAGGAGAACCAATAGTCACCAACAGAATAGAATAGTCACCAATGGTACCTGTCATGTATATCCCTCCCCACTCACAGGTGAATCTAGGCCAGGGTAGGTCAAAAGGTCTCCAGCGTTAACAGTTCTCCTGAAACACCATCATCGTTGCAAATACATGCCAACAATGGTATCTCATTTGAACCTCAACTGGTCGTGGGTCTCATGATCGCAATCAACAGAACCTGACATTCTGTTGGCGTCATGACTATCCACTCTATCCTAGGTATCCTATGTGTCAACTCTGGCCTGGGTATTGGGTCTTTTACCTCATAGAACATCCCACCCAACCTGCAAACAGAGAAAATATGTGGCCCCCACGGGGACCCATAATATAGTCCAGATGCATGCGGAAAGTAAACATGATATGCAAGCAGAAAATAAACATGATATGCAAACATATATACAGGATGCAAACATATAAACAAACAAAAAAAACACCCAAAGAAAAGAAACAAACAAAGGCTAGGATCGACTCGCTAAGTATGGACCCGCAATAGGTCTAACATCCCCAGCAGAGTCGCCAGCTGTCGCACGCTCGCAAAAAATGAACAGAGTCGCCACCAATATATTTATCCCATAAGGGAAAGGAATATCAGAAAACCTAACAAAGGGTAAGAACAAGGTCTTGCGACCAGAGAATCTAGGTACGGGAGTCGGTTACGCAAGGGGAAGGTACTAGCACCCCTCGCGCCCATCGTACTCGATGGTATTCACCTATGTTTGTTTCTATTTAAAGGGTGTATCTAAAGTCTAAGCCTACATGTGAATGAATGCAAAATAAATACGGGGAAAAGAAGGATTATTTACAATTGTGCTCGCTTAGGCCCCGCGACCCAATGCCTACGTATCCTTTTCAAGAATCAGAGCACCGTAGTTCGGCTCAATAGTTTTTGTTTGTTTTGTGTTTTTTAGTTGGGCGGGGTTAACGTTCGCGCTCTTGCATAAGGGACAACCTACGATGCGATCGAGTGGAAATAACAATGCCCTTAGAAAGAAGAAAGAAAGAGATTGGTTTGTGTCTTTTAGGGTAATTCCATGATGACAAAAACCCACTACAAGGCTTCGCATCACTTCCTTACTTTGTTTTAAATCTGAACATTTATGAAGTGTTTTAAGTGTTTTTTGTTGGTGTTTTTTAGGGGAATTTGCTTGTGACTTAGATCATACAAAAAAGAGTTTTTGAATATTTAGAGAACACACACCAAGGCCTACACCTCAATCGTTTCTCTAAATAGCGGTTAAGAAATACACCGAGGCCTACGCCTCAATCATTTCTCACCCGCTAAGTAGAAAAGAAATACACCGGGGCCTACGCCCCAATCATTTCTTTACTACTATGAAAAATAGTAGCGGTATGATCCTTGTCGGTATTTATTAAGTTTTTTAAGATTGAGAAAGAAAAAATAATGAATAAGGGAGACTAACCTACTACTAACCTAATAGTTATTGTTTTATGTACCAAGGAAAATCTACCTAAAGTTATGTTAAGGGAATCAATTCTAAAAGTCTAAGGGAAAGGACTATGCCTAATGTTATGCGAATATCTACACAATAGGCCAAAAATATGACAAAAAACAAGTAACAAAATCACACACCAATTATACAAAAATAACATGGAAATGGTACAAAACAATTCAAGCATTAGTGCAAAATTAAACTAAAAAATACTACTATTTTTATGAGTTTTTTAAGTGTTAAGGGAATTCTATTTCAAGTCTAAATTGTACAAAAAAATCTAAATTTAATAAGCCTAAACTAGTATTTTATGAGATTTTTATGTCATTTTTATATTACCTAAAAATCGAACCAAAATTATGATTCTAAATGTTAGTATTATCTAAAATATTAGAAAAAAACTATGATTTCTTACATGCTTTTTATATCCAAAAAATCCAGGAAAAAATCTAAAAAGAAATCAAAATCTAATGTGTTTTATGTAGTCAAGGGGGTGCAATACTGAAGTTGGTGGTGCAGCCTGGTACGTTAGGTATAGGCCCAACAGGGAGAGGCCCACCAGAAGTTTTTGTTGTTGTTCAGTTTTACTCTATACCAAAAAATAGTGGTATGATGGGCCATGGTGGGGGTGCAAATCGTGGCCCAACTGATCCAGATTTTCATTTAGATTTCAATTTAAAAGGAATTAAGAAAAATTTAAGAAATAGAAAGGGGATTAGGGTTACCAAAAGTAACGCATCAACTTCCTTCGTGAAAGCCTAGACGCGGCGGAGACTCTACCTTCTCTGATCAATTGCTATCCTCCTCCGTCGCGAACAACCGATGAACAAAGACATCCATCCCTCTGCCTCTCACCTCGGCGCAATCTAGTGTCATCTGTGACTTCTCTTTGTTCGCTCTTGTTCATCCCTCAGATCCTCTCTTATCTCCGATGCGTTTCTGGTGTTGTTGTGGCCGAAGTCGATGCAACGATGGCGTCGGTGCCTTGTTTATAGATTAAAGATTATTGGAATTTGATGATGAACGTGATGCTGTTGTAAAGTTCTTGAAGACGCAACGTTTCTTGATGCGATGATGATGAACACATAGTGATTTCTCAGAATTCCGATTCTTCTTGCTTTCTTTTGATTATCGCTTCTTTGTTGTTAAGAATCCTGCAGAATCGGTGGTTGCAGGTAATAAAGATGATGATTTGTGGATTGTGATGATGAATAATGGTGTGCGTGGTGATGACTTGTGAATGGCGAAGCTCTTTGAAGGTAGATGATGAAAGTTCTTGAAGATTGGGGAAGAGCAACAATGGTGGAGATGATGAAGATGTGTGAAAGTGGTGAGTGAAGAATGGTTGAAGAAAATGAAGATGAGAAGAAGAGAATTGGATGATAAAGATTGTGATGAATGAAGGTTCAGAGAGAGAATGGCGTGAACCTTTGAAGAATGAAGAAGGTCATCTTATATAGAGGTATCTAAGGTTAGTCAAGTTCTGATTTTCTGTTAAAAGTTTGTTATAGAATTAGTTAGAAGGTGGTTTTTTCTGTTATGTTAGTTACAAAGTGGTTACAGGTTGTTTGGATTCTGTTAGTGGAGTTAGTTTAGAAGTTGGTTATTTTTAGTTATGAATTGGTTAATTCAGCTAGGTGGTTAAGTTATGTGTGTAGGGACTGGTTTTGTTGAATGTACCTTGGTTTTCTCTCTTTTTTTTCTGATGTAAATTGGTCACAACATGCTGTTAAAGGTGGTTTGAATGTGTAGGGATTGTTTTTTGGTTCAGTTGCAAGTTTAAATGCTAGAATCGGTTTTTATTTGGTTTATTCATGATGCAGATGGTTTTATGTGTTTGGATGCTGGTTTTGTATTGATTATGCAGCAGCGGCTCAGAATTCCGGTTCGGTTTTGGTATGCTTTTGATTATACAGGGTCGGTTTTGGTACATTAGTTTTTAACAAGGCAGCGTGTTGAGTGGACATTGATCGCATGAGGAATCTCAAGGGAAATATATTGTAGGCTTTGATTATGTTCTCTTTTCTGTTGTAATTTTCATATGTAAAGTATTTCAAACACCTTGGATTCTGAATGTAACTTGTAATGACTTTTCTTGAACACCATTCATGTAATTCAATGATTTTGTGTATGAAAAGAATCCTCTTCATTTGTAGAACTTGAATTCTGACTCTTCATTCCTTTGAACTCCATGCTAAATTTGAATGAAAGATGAAAGCCCGTGACAACATCCTATGGGCTTTGTACCAAAAGTAAAATTTCCATGGTTGGCTTGGACTAAAAGTTAAAGTTTTCATCATATGCTTTTCAAACTTATAAAGATGTACAAAGTCCATCATGTTTCTCTAGAATCTTGCACAAAATCCAAAGCGAATGTCTTGTAACACAAATAATCAAAGTGAGTCCTAGACTCGAACACAAGGGTGTGAACATCAATCCCCAATCAATAAGGAGTGTCCAAGTTCAAAGAATTTGAGTGAAGCCCAATAGAAGGAATTGTATTACAAACAATAATGAAGCCACTCCGCAAATGATGAATAGTCCAAGTGCTTAGCAAAAACCCCAGATGATCATAAGGCCCAAACCTCAGGACTTATCTGATAATCCCAAGCATACAGAGAGTACTTTAATCCATGATCAATGAACGCCTCTAGTGAATGAATTCACATAGTGTAGAGACTCTGGATATTGTGAAGTCTTAGATCTCATGCTTTAGATGTTTATTTGATGAATGAATGTAAAGTGTTAGATGACTTAATGGGAGGTATGTACATGAGATTATGAAATGAGAAGTCTAAGCCAGATGAAAATAAAAGGTAGGACAAATTTGGGGTATGACAATGTTCTCTTCAAACTTTCAAAATATTGAGTTTTCCGTTAATAAGAAATAACCGTTACTAACTCATAACATCTTATTTAGCGATGTTCTTGCAGCATATGCTAGTTTTCTCTGGGAAGAACAAGATGGTGAGAATTAAGATGGAAATTATAAAACTCAGGTGTGTTTTTTTCTCTATATGTTAGTGCCCTTGTTGTCCAAATGACACACCTTATTTATTGAATACAGATGGACATGGAAAAACAAGGGACTATACCTGTCAAGACCTCAAAGGAAAAAAATGGTGTAGAATATCTTGCAACAACTAATTTAAATGAAGATAGTAATGATACAGATTATTTGAAGAATATGATTGATGAGAATCCTAAAAATTCTTGTTTCTGAAAAGGTATGCCCAGTTTTTGTTCCAGGTGGAAAAAGTATGCTTAGTTTCTGAAAAAATCCTAAAAAATATGTTTCTGAATTAAATAGGGATCACTATTGTATTTGCAGAGGTATACTGAGGTAAAGAAAAGATCACTTATGACTTCCATAGAGAATTACGTTTCACCACTTCTTGAGGGAGGAATACCTATTTTCACCCCATCGTAAGAACTTCACTATACTTAACTAGTATCTTAGGGTCCGTTTGCTGCTTTAGATTCTCTAAAAATCATTTTTTATAAATAACGTTTTTAACTATTAACAATCAATGTTTTAAATATCACCTGTGTGTTTTCCCTTGTGTTTGATTTATGCTTTTATCGGTTGTTGTTAGCTTTTCATTTGGAACCCTGAGGAGATTCACACCCGAGGATAAGGTTGACAGGGTGCAAGGTCTTGCTCTGACTGCAGATGGAAAGGAAGATGTTTTTGATGTACCATTCAAGGACTTAGATGCATTTCTTTCCAGTCAAGGACTTAGATGCATTTCTTGCCGGTAATTTTCCTTCATAGCTGACTATAATTTTTGTGTTAGAAAGAATTATTACTTTATGGCCCTGAGTTTTTAATAATATTGTTTTTATCTTGAAGTTTTCTTGTATTGACTATTGAGATTCTAAATAGAATAAAATTGTTTGTATTGAGATTCTAAATAGAATAAATTTGTTGGAAAAGTTGTTAATATTTTGAAATATGAAAATTTGATTCGGAAGAGTACATACTAAGATTATGGACTTAGGGACCACATGATATAACTTGATTTACTACTAAATTAATTGACAAGACTTATAAATTGACAAGAATATTTATATTACATGACTTATCATTTAATTAATAATTTTTCTTTGAATATGAACACAAAAAACCATTGAATTCATCTACTGTAGCAAGGTTGTTCTTGATACTGCTGAAGAAGCAAGGACACAACTGACACTAGTCATAGCTTTGTTGATGAAACTCATACCACTAACAAAGAGGTTGAAGCATGACCGATGACTCGGCGTTAATCCAAGTATACTTTTTGACTAGTTATATAATTTGTGTACATTTTATAGATCAAAAGTTGGTGTAACTTGTTAATCTTAACATCCATAGAAGCTAGCTATGAAACATAAGTCAATATTATGAATATTTTGTGGTGGCTTCTGTTGTACAATCATTATGAAGTATCTTGATTAAACAAATATGTATATATAAATGATGAATACTAGTTTAACTGTCTAGTTTAATGAATACTATTATATATGTAAAGTTGTTGTAGTTTCATTCATATTGTAGCATCGTAACAAATTGTTCTGAACCCTCTTGGAAGGATTTTTACCCTTTAAAAATTTTGATAACTCAATTAAATTTAATAGTTGTTAGATGATAGGGATGGTCTAGAGGGGGTGAATAGACCACCTTTTTCCGACTTAAGAAAATCCTAGCTTTTGAAACGTGATTCCCCATGATTAACTTTATCGTATTTGAACGATCGAGTTATCGGGGACCGGATATGTGCACTAGCCAAATTGGATGAAGAATGGCAAAATATGAATTACGTTCTAACGAATTTATCAATTAACTCGAATACACACTTAATAGAAGATTACTCGCAATGAACCGTTTTACCAAAATTTGACCAAAAATTGAATGAGTAATTTTATCGAACACTTGGTGATCGATCTTCACCAAACATCAATTTTTGCTCAACAATGGATATTTAACAAAAATGAATATTGAAAAGATAAAAGTAAGAACGATAAAGAACACGAGATTTGTTAAGGCAGTTCCTCTATCGTTCTCGCAGGAGTACGTCTGCCCCTAATTTCAAATGAAATTAGCAAAGTTTTATTTGATTGCAAAATGTTTAACAAGCAAAGAATTTACCAATCACCAACTACACACATGTAGTAAAATTGAATACAATTCTTTCCTCCCCTTGATTCAAGTAGAAACAAGTCAATGTCAATGATCTTCACCGATCAAGACCCCGATCCTTCCTTTTCAATCTTCCGGTTGTAGCAAATTTGATGAGAGAATCTACAATCCTTCAATTCCTTATGCTCGGCTGAATTGATTCCTAAAGCAAAGCGATCGTCAAAATCCTTCCAATCAAACCCTTGATGTAGAAGGAAAAACCCTAAGGTTTTATACAAGAAACACCCTCAACAATCTTCACTCGAACAAGACAAATGTCTACCGTCGAACCTTATCAACGCACGTTCCTTACTCCGATCAAAAAAGATGATTATGTGTAATTTTCTATCAATAAGCCAAAGGTTGAAGATGAGAAGAAGCTTGAGTATATCTTTCACGTTTCTTGTTGATTTGCTTGAGAATGATAAATTTGATATATATATATATATATATATATATATATATATATATATATATATATATATATATATATATATATATATATATATATATATATATAGGGGACGACTCAAGTGAGAACACTTGGTTATTATGAGAAATGAGAACAATGAATCACGACCATTAAATTTTGATTTTGTTGATTTTAATGGACTGGATTAGTTTCTCTTTCATGATCCTTAATATTTATTTTAAATCAACGTAGAAAGAGAAACTAATCCAGTCCATTAAAATCAACAAAATCAAAGTTTAATGGCCGTGATTTATTGTTCTCATTTCTCATAATAACCAAGTGTTCTCACTTGAGTCGTCCCCTATATATATATATATATATATATATATATATATATATATATATATATATATATATATATATATATATATATATATATATATACCACACCCTTTGCATTGGCCAAATAAACACAGCAAAAAACCAGTAAAAGTAGCGATAGGTCGACCTGTCCCTCTGTGTAGGTCGACCTATTAAAGTTCTGCATTTGTTTTTAAAGCAAGCATGACACATGCGTCGACCTGAAGGGTCGGCGTGCGCATACCCAAGATTTCCCCAAAAGTCCATGCGTCGACCTGTAGGGTCGGCATGCGCATACCCGAGGTTTCCTCAAAATGCCATGCGTCGACCTGAGGAGGCAATGCGTCGATGCATTCTGCCTTGACATGGAATTTTCCTCAAGTTTTAGCAAAAGGTCGACCTGTGGTGCTGGTGTGTCGACCTATTGAGAACATTTAGCGAAAATTGCCTTTTTTTAATGCATTCACTTAATTTCGTTGCTTCCACATACATTAGTTGAGTTCACAACGTATTGACATCATGAAAACACGCATTTGCCCTCACAATAATATTTTTCTATTTTGGTGTTATAGAATTTTGTTTAAGTATAAAACAAAAGAAAAGAAACAATGAAAAAGATGTGACATGAAGCTCGTAAATTAAAACCATATGCAAATTTAGTGATTTTTCTTTTGATTTTAAAATTAACTAACTTTGCGGGGGTTATAAACCTCCCTTGATGATTTCAAACTGTCGCAATATTAAACTAAACTCAAAGGCATATTTACGACGGTTCCAACCATCGGGATATTACATTCACGACAGTTTGAAACGGTCACAAATAATAACGAAAACAAAAATCAAAGGCATATTCACGACGGTTTTTAACCGTCGCCATTTCTAGTTTAAGTCAGTTCTAACCCGTCGTGAACTAGCGTGATGGTTGGTACGACAGTTTTGACAACCGTCGCGAAACAGGTTGGGGACACACGATTCTGCGGCAGTACTTCAACTGTCGTAGATTTTGAATTGCGACGGTTTTAACCGTCGTAATCTGCCAAATTAACCGTCACAATCTACAAATTTTCTTGTAGTGATTCCTAATTTCTACTACTCCATATCTCAGAACTTTTGACACCTCGTATGGACCTGTCCATCTTGAGCGAAGCTTACCAGGAAAGAGATGCAAACTGGAATTGAACAGAAGAACGGGGTCGCCTATGTTGAAATCTTTTCTTATGATCTTTTTATCATGCCATATTTTGGTTCTTTCTTTGTATATGATGGCATTCTCATACGCATTCAGGCGGAGCTCTTCTAACTTGTGAATGTCCAAGATACGTTTCTCCCCAGTTGTTAAGTAGTCCAAGTTTAAATACTTGATAGCCTAATAGGCTTTATGTTCTAGTTCGAAAGGTAAATGGCATGATTTTCCATAAGCTAACTGGTAGAGGGTAGTCCCAATAGGGGTTTTATAGGCCATTTTATAGGCCCATAATGCATCCTTCAACTTTCGAGCCCAATCTTTTCAGGACGTAGAGACGATTTTCTCGAGGATTTGCTTGATTTCCCTATTTGATACTTCCAACCAAAGAGCCAAGACTGTACTAATCAAAAAGATGGTTGTTGCTACTGGACGCCGAAATGGGTTTTGGAACTTATTAACATTCTCCAAAAAAGGTACTGTTAATATTCCCGCGGGTACTGAAACCATTAAAAGAACGCCCAATAATTTATTGGGTATGGTACGAAGTATTTGAAATACAGGAAAAAATACCATTCGGGCAAGATTTCCAAAGGAGTTGCAAACGGATCTGCGGGTTCCCCAATCATTGATGGTTCGAGAATCGCTAAGCCTACATTACAGGCAATAGTACCCAGAATAACTACTGGAAAAATATATAAAAGATCGTTAGGCCATGCAGGTTCGCCATAATAATTATGACCCATCCCTTTGGCCAATTTCACTCTTAATACAGGATCATTCAAGTCAGGTTTTTTTGTTATTGGGATAGGTGAATTCTTATATATCCATCCTTCGAAAGAACCGGATATGATAATTTTTCATCATCCGGCTCGAGAACCAATCAAACGAACTGAATGCAGACATATAAATTTTTTATATGTTAGTCACACATATATCATAATTATATGTTAATAAAATGGATTGAATTCTTTTTTTTTCTTCCGAAATGACAACTATCCATTGCAAAAAATGAAGTTCTTATTTTTAAGTAAATGCTTTTCACCCAAGTAAGTTTTCAAAATCAAAAGTTCTTTCTGGGTGATCTTAAACCTTTCGCCTGTTATACCTCGAAAAATGAATTTAGGAATTTTTGACATAGAAAGGATTTACTTGTTACTAATAGAATACAACCCCCTTTTTCTTTAGATCTACTTGTTTAACTCCGATAGTATCATAAATTGAGTCAGTCAATGCATAGGAAATGAATGCATTTCCATACTATTAAGTTTTATGAAATACATACTACATAATCTAGATTATATCACATTACTTATTTTACTAGATATTACAGAGCCTGATCATCCAGGATATGATCGAGTCTGATCATAGAAAAGATTATCTTCAAGCGAACCGGACTATCCTCTGTACATGATTGGCGCGGTGGTTGGAACAAAGACACATTTAATTGTGAATTCAAATGTGGCAGATAAGATCAAGTCATATATTTGCATGGCCCAATCAATAGTTCAAGTGACACACTCCCATAATCCATTCTTTTTTCGGAGAGTTCCCTTCAACTATTCGTGTATGTCAAATAAAGAATCCAATTTATTTTGTTAAGTTGAAGGGATATATCCAAATACATGTCTTATTAGAAAAAAAGAATAATGCATATTTGTAGCAATGAAATACTATTACTCCTCCCCAAAATGATTGATTACAAATATCTAGGATTCATATTCTCTATAAAGGACCAGAAATTCCTTGCTTACGTATCATTAGAAAGTGCATTAACATGAATACGGCGGTAAGAAGAGGTAATACAAAAGTATGTAAACTATAAAAATGAGTCAAGGTAGATTGTCCCACACTAGCGCTGCGGCGCAATAACTCTACCACCGAGAATCCTATTACAAGAATAGCGTCGGGTACACCTGTTACAATTTTGACTGCACAATAACCGATTAGGTCCCAAGGTAAGGAATAACCAGTTACACCAAAGGATGCAGTCAATACACCCAAAACTACACCTGTAACCTAAGTCAATTCGCGAGGTTTTTCAAAACCACCAGTGAGATACACGCGAAATACATGCAAGATCATCATTAAGACCATCATACTTTCTGACCATCGATGAACTGATCGGATTAACCAACCAAAGTTAGCCTCAGTCATTATATATTGAACAGAAGCAAAAGCCTCCGTAACGGTTGGACGATAATAAAAATTCATAGCAAAACCCGTCGCTACTTGGACTAAAAAACAAGTAAGTGTAATTCCTCCTAAACAATAAAATATGTTGACATGAGGAGGGACATATTTACTAGTTATATCCTCGGCAATCGCCTGAATCTCAAGACGTTCTTCAAACCAATCATAGACTTTATTGAGATAGGTAAACAAAGGGACCCCCCTGAGAACCGTATATGAGAATTTCATCTCTACGGCTCTAACAAAAGTACTCAAATACTGGTTATTTGGAAAATGGATATGTGTAATAGAAAGTTGTAAACTTCTTAACTGAATCCTATGATTCCAGTCTTTGTTGAAGATAAAAAAAATAGAAATCCAAAAGCTATTCTTAGTGTTTATAATGCCAAAATTTCAAGTAGGCTCGCTCGTCTTTTCTCTTGATCCTTACCGGTCTCATGAATATTCTATTATTTACTTCATTTTTTGTATTGTGTATGTAATGAGATTTTACTGCTGTTTTTTTTATTATTATTGATAAGAATTTTATTATTGATAAGAATTTTCTTGTTAAGACCCTATAGAATCAATTTAGAAACATGAGATTCATACCATAACTAACGATGATTTAAAAAAAAACCTTTCATTGAAGTTCAAAAATTCCCTGAGTAAGAACTGTTGGATCATCACTTCTTCAATGAATAGATAGAATGAAAAAAAAAATACAAAGAAATGATAAGCGGCGGGCAGTTTTAAAGAATAAAATTTCATTTCTTTTTCTAAATCAATTCTTCTAACTCTTTCATTTTTTTCGTCTGGTTGCGAGGTCTAAATAGAAATATTAAGTATGAATCATAGTTCGAACACTTTAGAATCTATTTATTTTCTATATTCCGTGCTCCAGACCCTACAATAAATATCTGACGGGGTAAAGCCATCTATCAAGATAAGATTACATATCCATTTGATGTTCTGTACTATTAATACGATCCATTATAACAAGTCACACACTCATATTCCGGAAATACATAAATAAAAAAGTTTCGCGGTCAAACTACCAAATCAAAATGGAATGGGCTAAAAACTAAAGATATAAATGCTAAACTTTACTTTTCTATTATAAAGCTAGTTAGTTGGTTCTTGTGAATCTAATTCTCTAATTCATAGAAATTTGGTCCAGTAAAAGGGACGAATTATAAATCTCTAAAATAATAGAGAGAAATACCGCAAATAGGGCCATTGCAATCCCTATCAAAGGGGTAGTTCCCCGCCCTCGAGCTACTTTACCATATTCTGAATTCATTGGTTTCATTAAATCTTCTACAACAGTCCGTCTTGGAACAGATCTAGAACTATCCTCAACGGTTTGTGTAGCCATAAATCCTTTTTTTTAATGAGATCTATTGACTTTGTATACCATTCCGCCGTAGATAAAAGATCTTACCTTATAGATCCATTGTAGTCTTGATATTATATAATCATGGAAACAGCAACCCTAATTGCCATCTCTATATCTGGTTTAATTGTCAGTTTTACAGGGTATGCCTTATATACTGCTTTTGGGCAACCATCTCAACAACTAAGAGATCCATTCGAAGAACATGGGGACTAGTTGAAATAATGAGCCTCCAATATTATGATATTGGAGGCTCATTACTTCAATTGAGAGAATTCAAAATCATTTGGTGTTTTTAGTTGGAACTTTAGGGGGTTCTCTAAAAAAATAGCGAAAAAAATGATTCCTAAAGTCGAGACTAAGAGGAATGTATAAACCAATGCTTCCATACATTTTTCATGGTTTACAATTATAGCTTTCATACCTGTTTTGGGGGGATAATCTCCTGGATAAAGAAAAATAAAGAACAAGAGTAAAGTAAAACAAAATGGAATGATTGAAATCAAGAATTATCTAGTTTCCTATATCAAATTTAAATAACAACAAAAATAGTCGAATCGAAAAGGAAAGGAAAGGAAAGGAACAAACCTATTTCTATCAGACTCCCTATTTTTTTGTAGTTGGATCTCCAAGTTTTTGGAATGCTCCAAATTCTACGTGCACATCCAAATCGGGATCAATACAAGCAAAAACATCTCTGAACAAGGTTCTCGCACCATGCCAAATGTGCCTAAAAAAGAAGAGCAGAGCAAATGAAGCATGTCCAAAAGTAAACCAACCCCTTGGACTGCTACAAAAAACACCATCCAATTTTAAAGTAGCACGATCTAATTCAAAAATTTCACCCAATTGAGCACGTCGAGCATGTTTTTTCACAGTAGCAAGATCACTATAACTGACTCCATTGAGTTCGCCACCATAGAATTCATTAATTACACCAACTTGTTCGACACTATACTTAGATTCTGCCCTTCGAAAAGGAACATCTGCTCTAACAATTCCGTCTCCGTCTACCAAAACAACTGGAAATGTTTCAAAAAGAGTAGGCATACGACGTACAAAAAGTTCACGACCCTCTTTGTCTCTAAAGATAGGATGCCCAAACCATCCAACCGCTATTCCATCTCCATTGTCCATTGAGCCCGCTCTAGACAAACCCCCTTTTGCCGGATTATTACCAATGTAATCATAAAAAGATAATTTTTCAGGAATTTTAGACCAAGCGTCTGATAAACTTTGATTTTCAACTAGCCCAGCACCAACTCTTCGATATATTTCTTGCTGGAAGTATCCTTGATCCCAGTGATAACGAGTAGGACCAAATAATTCAATCGGGGTAGTTGCTGAACCATGCCACATAGTTCCAGCATCAACAAAAGTAGCAAAAAGTACAGTAGCAATACTACTTGAAAGGACGGTTTCAATATTTACCATACGCAATCCTTTGTATAAACGTTGAGGTGGACGCACACTAAGATGAAAAAGACCCGCTAATATGCCCAATGTGCCTGCTGCAATATGATGAGAAGCTATTCCCCCACGGAACAAAAGGATCGAAAGAGTCCACACCCCACGCGGAAGTTACGAATTGTACCCTTCCTGTTAGTCCATAAGGATCAGATACCCATATTCAAGGACCAAATAATCCATTTACATGAAAGGCACCAAAACCAAAACACGCCACCCGTGCAAGAAATAAATGAATTCCAAATATTTTTGGCAAATCCAAAGAAGGTTTTCCAGTACGTTCATCACAAAAGATTTCGAGATCCCAATAGACCCAATGCCAAATAGCCGCCAAAAAGCACAAGCCCTAAAAAACAATATGTGCCGCGGCCACACCTTCGTAACTCCAAATACCTGGATTCCTTATAGTGCCTCCTATGATATTCCAACTACCCCACGAATTGGTTATTCTTAAACGAGTCATGAAGGGTATAACAAACATACCCTGCCTCCACATTGGGTCAAGAACAGGGTCAGAGGGATAAAAACCTGCTAATTCATATAGAGCCATCGAACCGGCCCAACCAGCAACCAGAGCTGTATGCATTATATGGTGTTGATGTTTTTATTGGCTGATTGGCATCTATGTTTGGCTAAAACATAATAGCAGCAAAATATAATACAGTGTATAAATCTTGCAATTATAAAAGAACAAACAGGTACAAAAGCAAGATGTTATGTGGAATGTCATGACATCAATTCATGACATCGCGCCTGCAGAACTGGAATGTAGATTCAGTTTGATTCTCAACAGATACAGAATATTCTATGAATATTATGTAATCCAATGTGGCGCAGATTTAAAGTTCAATAGAATCAAGTTAGACTATCAAAGAATCAAATCAGAATATTGAAGATTCAGCAGTTTCTAATTTAGGAGATAAATTAGGAAACTTGTGATTGAAGACCTTTCTTTTAGCAGAAGATATCTGAATCTTTGTAACAGCCAGGAGTGCTGCGATTTGTAAGCCCAAGTCCAATTGGGAATAGGTTATAAATAGAAACCTTTTTAACCTAGTTTGATACAGAAAAAATATAGAAAACCGTGTTTAGAAAAGATGTAGTCATTAGGGTTTCTATAGGTAGACCACCCAGGTTGCGGGATGGCAGCCATGTCCTTCTCGAAACCTGTAGGTAAGAGAAGTTATTGTTCTCACTCGAAACTTGTAGGTAAGAGTTGAGTTTTGTGTTCTTGATTGAAGCTGTGAAGCAAGATCAAGTTATTGTTCAGTGTTAATTGTTTAAATAGATGTTGCAGGGTTGTAACAGTTAGGTATCACTAGGGAGTGAGCAGAGGTTCTCTGTCTTAGATGAAGTTCTAAGATAAAGGTTGCATTGGGTAATACTAGGTAAACCAGAGGTTGTTTATTTGTAAACCAGAGTTTGTTTACATAAAATAGTACTACTGATAGTGAAATCTTATTCCTGGCTAGGTAGCCCCCAAAGTAGGTAGTTAAACCGAACTGGATTAAAAATTCACTGTGTTATTTATCTTCTGCATTGTATTTTCTATTGAGTCTTGGATGTTGTAACATCACTTATAACATCAGGTTCAGGTCTGATAGTTGTTCCTTATACAGAACCAATAAATATTACAATCTGGTTATGTTGACTGAACATACATGATCCCAATACTCATGGACTCCTTATTAGGGGTAATTAAAATTGGGGATATTTCTATTCTGCCTTTGCTAAGCCAATAACAGATCAGATGTCTTGACATCGTGAATGACATCTTGAGTCTGTCATACCTGAATTTCAATTGGTATCAGAGGAGGCATCCTGTTTGTTTCTGGATGAGATCCATGAGGGATACTTTATGGTTGTGCTGAAGGTAGAAGATTGTTTGGATAAGGAATGTTCGTATTGTATGGTCCCTTGAAGTGGAGGATGGACCTATATGTGGAGGATTAGACAAACCTGACCTAGAGCTGTTGATGCTGGAATAAAGTGGTGCTAAATCCAAAGAATTCATGCGGGAGTGAAGAATTTGAATTGAGCTAATATAGTCAGTATCTATGGACCGAGAAGAAACGCATCAAAACCTTCATGCGGGAGTGAAGATATTGATAAGGTAACCTCTATATCTATGTGAAGTTTATCAGGTCAGGAAGTTGGGTAGGTCTAGTCTGTTGCTTGGTGCAGAAGCAAGCATTGTGCAGGGTTGAGGTGTAGTCAATCCTTAGATTTAATGCTTGCAACTGATAATTGAAGTAAGCATTGTGTGAATTCTGTTGAAGTATGGCTGTTTTCCGCTGCATAGCCTCTGTGCAACCCCAATTGTATAAGAAAGATTATAGGGTTATTTATATTCAACAAAATGTGTGGCATAACCTTACAGCTATAATTAAAGTGTCAAAGATACTTGAGTAATCTCTTAAGTCCACTCATAAGGGCATGGTTTATTAGAGCTGTTGATTATCAACTGATCATTGATATTCATAATCATCTGCAAGTGTGAACCTTGAAGAATTTCAAGGCTGGAGTGTTCCTAGAAGGAGGAACAGATGTCCTACCGGATGTTAGGACATTAAGTACTGGTATGCAGCTACCAGCTGAAGAACACATGTTCTGGTGCTAAACTAATGTAGTGTGAGAACATTGGTTTGGAACCTACTCCTGGTATGGAAGAGGAGACATCTGATTATAAGTTGATCAGGACACGATCAACATGTTCTTCTACTCCAAATCCTAGTTTATGGGGGTTAGAAGTAAAAGCTTAGTGCCAAAGAAAACTCATGAAGGTATTCCTTTTTGATCCTTTATGTTTAAATCAAGACGAGCTTACATCTGGTGTTCTCCTCTGATCAATGGAACCATATATGTGTATTTTCATTCATAACCATAGAGCAGTTGTTGGAGCTGAATACTGTGTCTCAACCACAGTGGAATACGGTCAAGAATGTTTACTTCCCTTGTTGTTATCCAGAAAGGGTAGTGTTGTTTGGAATCAAGGAAGTCAGATGGCTCAGAAGAATCTGACTAATTTAGTGTTATGCTATAACTAAGTCTTCTCCAGAAACCTAAATGAGGGAATCTCCTCTATAGGTATAGACTATGGCATCCATAATCTCAAAATCAGAATGAAAGTCTGAAGAAAAGCTTATTGAGATGCTGGCTATTGTATTCCTTGATATGTCTGGATATTGCTGATAATTGCGCTATTTTGTTTCAACCCCAAGTGTTATGAATTAGATGTTAGAGATGTTAACCAAGAAACATGAAGGATGATTTCATATCAGATGTTACAACATCATCTCAAGGTCTTCAGTTTTTTTGTGTTGTGCTTGCCAATAGAAAAATATATAAATGTGAAGAGGTAATTAGTCAGAATGAACTAGTGTGAGCAGCAAATTCTAACTGACTAACTTGTAAGTACTTTGACGGGAGACTTAGTGCTTATTGGGTGTAGAACCTGAATGCAATACTGAGAAAAAGAAATCAGTCAGGATGAACTAGTGTGAGTAGTAAATCTTACTGAGTAACTAATAAGTACTTTGACGGGAGACTTAGTACCTATTAGATGAGAAGTCCTTCTAGTTATGTATTCAAGGACTAGTGTGAACCCAAGGTTCGTGTTCACTATTATCTTCACAAATTAAGGAAGTGTGGCAAGAGTATCTGGTGAAGCATGCTGATTCTGTTAAATATCTTGATAGGAGCTGAATATTTACAATGTCTATATGAAAAGCTCATACTTATATCTGAAGATTGATTTATGGTTATACAATCATAGTTTCTTCTACTTCAAGTTGCAGAGTGTGACAATCTGGATCTTGTGTAGCAAGTAAACTAAGGTTTCTAAACTTGGAAACTGTGGCAAATTCCAAATGAAGGGAGCTTCAATGACGAACATCAAAGATGTCCTAAATTTGTATATCTCAGGGGGAGTAAGAAAGTACGAAGATTAGCAAAGACAATGTTATTCTGCTTCTAATCAAATGGAAAGTCCTTCAAAGACTAATCTTTAAGCCAGAAAAACAATGTCACACAAAATGTCAGAACATAACTCAAGTCATGTTTATTCTTAAAGACCAACAAGGATTATTCTTTGCATTATCATCTGAAGACATGTATTGATGGTGTGTATCACTTGTTCTGACTTAGTGCATATGCACAAGTCCACCTGATGCAGTTCTTCTTCAAATAACATCTCTTGATCAAGACTTTGGTTAAAGTCCAGGTATGTTGTTTAAATTTCTCAGGTTTTTAGATTTTTTTCCATTTTGTTTGAGTCTTGTTTGAGTCTCTCATATCAAATTGTATCATAGGGTTTAAGGGTAGTGTTCAGACATTGTTAAGTCTGAGGTCATTCTTTACAGTTGTTTTGTAAAGAGTAGAGTCTTGTTTCGTGTCGTGAACACAAATTTTTTCTTGTGTTCCAAGTAATTCTATAGAGACGTGTTATCTCTATGGATAGTCAGAGTTTGTTTGAGTTTGGGTGTCAGACGAACTTATGTCTTGAGTGATGTCTGTAACACCCTTCTAAACCCCTGCGGAAAATAATAATTAAATCAGAGTACATGCAACCAAGGGTGCCACAATTGATAATAAAATAAACAATTATCTGTCACTGTCATGCATTTACTAGGGAATAATCCTTCATAACTCATCAATCTCATGTTTACACAGCGGAATAAATTATCAAAATAGCATTTCATCATCAAAATACCACTAATCCTCAATATTAATTCAAACAAAACAAAGTTATTAAATTAATTTCAAAACATAACGTTCCCCAGTGTTACATCTATCAAAGCATGACACCTGACGCTAACTAAACGAAGACTCATGAGTTAATCCTCACCGAGTCGAAGTCGCTATCCTCAATCTGAAAAATATAATGTAAGGGTGAGTCTCATTGCAATTAACAAGTATTATTGCATCATAAATAATAACACATCATAGTTATATTAATCACCCAATTGTATTATATTTGAGACAATTCCACAAATACACAACCAACACATCATCAATTCATAACACCAAAACACATTCAATCGTGTTATGAAAATCATGCATATGAATGAACTGACACTATGCATGTGGTACCAAACATCATCAATGGGAATAACCCACCGACCGATACAACATCATCAAGATACGGCCCTGCCAGCACAAATTCCACACAATGGGAATTATGCCCTTCATTGAATCCACAACATCATTTGGATTCAGCCCTCAACATATGATTATAAATGAATGCAACATATATAACATACTTATACCATCATCATCATCAAGTATGTTTAAATATATATTATCATCATTCAAATATCATCCAATCATCATCATCATACAATTCATAAATCATCACACGATTATTACTTCAAACATATCATGTAATTAACATATCTCATCACATATATGTATAATACATCATTCACCAAGAAATAAAATCATGTTTCAAAATAATTTGAATTAAACCTCATTTCATCATTTATACTCATAGGTTATCTCATGAGGTTCATCGTACTCGAAACGGCACAAAAAACAGACCAGCGGTTCAAAAGATACGTCATTTTCAAGTTTGGACAATTTTCTGCACAGTAAGGTCCGCTCAGCGGACCACTAGCTACGTGAGGCAGAAGCGAACTTCCTTCAGACCTCCGCTCAGCGGACCACTAGCGACCTCAGACAGAAGCTAACTAGGTTGGGTCCTCCGCTTAGCGGACCTGCGATTTTACCAATTCTCAGGTCTGCGACAGACCCTGCGATTTCACATATACTAGATTTAAAATCGATTACAAACATCATTTACAAACAGTTAATCATCAATTGCATCATTGTTCATCATCACACATCAAAACAACACATAATTAACCAATAATCTATGCAATTTCATCAATTATAATCTCCTTAACCTAACATACAATCCAATTGATCTAGACAATATCCCTTATCAATGTTACCATCAAAAACACGATAAGAAATGCTAACCGGAGAGTCCCCCCCTTACCTTAGCAAAATTCTTGATTTTGATCTTTTCCTCTTCCGTTCCTCTTTACGTTCCTCAGCTCTTCCCTTCAATTTCTTCTTTTTCACGTTCTGCTCTTTCTTTCCCATTTCCTTATTATCTTATGAAAAATTATATTTTAATTTAATAACGGGCTTTACTACACAACACCCCCTTCACTTGCTAACCCCTCACATGGCCCAAATGCCATAAACCATCCTTTTCCAATTATTTTTATAAAATTCATAATAATTCTAATTATTAATTCAATTTCCAAAATTAAATTAAAATTAAAATATACGGGTGGTACAACTCTCCCCCACTAAAAGAGTTTTCATCCTCGATAACATACCTTAGGTAAAGAGTTCCGGATAGGAATCCTTCATCTGGATTTCTAGCTTCCAGGTGACATTCCCATCAGCTGGTCCTCCCCAAGCCCCTCTGACCAAAGCTATCTCTTTGCCACGTAATTGCTTCAGCTTTCGATCTTCTATCCTCGCGGGTAAAGTCTCAACGGTTAAGTTATCTTTCACCTGTACATCTTCTATATGGATCACATGAGACGGATCCGCGACGTATTTCCTCAACTGAGACACATGAAACACATCATGCAAATTCGCAAGCATCGGCGGTAAAGCAATATGATAGGCAACTTCGCCTACTCGTTCTGAAATCCGAAACGGTCCAATAAAATACGGAGTCAACTTCTTTGACTTCAAAGCCCGACCAATACCTGTCATAGGAGTAACTCTCATAAACACATGATCTCCCTCTTGAAACTCAAGTGTCTTTCTCCTCTTGTCATGGTAACTCTTCTGATGACTCTGAGAAGCTTTCATCTTCTCCTGAATCATTTTAATCTTTTTCGTAGTTTGTTGCATGATTTCTGGCCCGATCACTGCACTCTCTCCAGATTCGTACTAACACAACGATGTTCTACATCTCCTTCCATTCAAAGCCTCAAACGGAGCCATAGCAATACTCAAATGAAAACTGTTGTTGTAGGTAAACTCAATTAAAGGTAGATAACTATCCCAAGCACCTCCTTTTTCCAGCACACACGCACGCAATGAATCCTCCAACAATTGAATCGTCCTCTCAGTTTGTCCATCAGTCTGCGGATGATAAGCAGAACTCAATCTTAGCTTAGTACCTAAAGCCTTCTACAAACCTTCCCAGAACTTAGACGTAAATCTCGGATCCCTGTCTGACACGATACTCGAAGGAATACCATGTAGACTAACTACCTTCTCAAAATACAAATGAGCCAGCTTCTCCATCGAATAATCCATTCTTACTGGTATAAAATGTGCAGACTTTGTCAACCTGTCCATAACAACCCATTTAGCCTCACAGTTCTTAACAGTTCTCGGCAAACCAGAAAAAAAATCCATTGATATGCTATCCCACTTCCACTCAAGAATAAACATTGGTTGCATATACCCAGATGGCTTCTGATGCTCAATTTTTTACTTCTGACACGTCAAACAAGAGTACATAAACTCAGCAATTTCTTTCTTCATTCCAGGCCACCAAAACTACTTTTTCAAATCATGATACATCTTGGTAGCACCAGGATGAATACTTAATCCACTACGGTGTCCTTCTTCAAGAATACTCTTTCGAAGCGCAACAACATCAGGAACACAAACTCGATCGCCAAACCTCAATATACCATTCTCGTCGATTCTGAATTCATCGCCTTTACCTTGGTTAATCAAAGTTATCTTATCAATCAACTCAACATCAGTTTTCTGACCTTCTCTAATCTCTTCAAGAATACCGCTAGTCAGCTTTTACATACCCAATTTAATACTATTAAGAGTATCTTCACACACCAAACTCAAGTATTTGAATTGTTCAATAAAATCCAATTCCTTCACCATTAGCATAGACATGTGCAAAGACTTCCTACTCAACGCATCAGCAACAACATTTGCCTTACCAAGATGATAATTCAAACCAAAATCATAATCCTTAAGAAATTCCAACCACCTCCTCTATCTCATATTAAGCTCTTTTTGATCAAAGAGATACTTCAGACTCTTTTGATCACTGAACACTTCGAACCTCGAACCATACAAGTAATGTCGCAACAACTTCAAAACGAAGACCACAGCGGCTAGCTCTAGATCATGAGTCGGATAATTCCTTTCATGCACTTTGAGTTGTCTCGACGCATAAGCCACTACTTGCTGATTTTGCATCAATACACCACCTAAACCCATCAGTGACGCATCACAATAAACCACAAACGATTCTGCCGGATTCGGTAGAATCAAGATAGGAGCACTAGTCAACCTCCTCTTCAGCTCTAGGAATCCTTCTTCACATTTCGAATTCCAAATAAATGCTTGACTCTTTCTTGTCTACTTAGTTAACGACAACACTAACTTGGAAAATCCTTCAATGAACTTTCTGTAGTACCCAGCAAGACCAAGAAAACTACGAATCTCTGACACTGATTTCGGAGCTTCCCATTGAGATACCGCTTCTATCTTTGTAGGATCAACAGCAATACCATTCTTGGAAATCACATGTCCAAGAAAACTAACTTCTTCCAACCAAAATTCACACTTTGACAATTTGGCAAAAAGTTTCTTCTCTCTTAACAGCTCTAACACAGTTCTGAGATGTCCCGCATGTTCTTCCTCATTCTTAGAATATATTAGGATATCATCTATAAATACCACCATGAACCTATCGAGATAAGGATGGAAGATCCTATTCATATACTCCATAAAAACACCAGGGGCATTAGTAACTCCGAACGGCATTACCGAATACTCGTAATGTCCATACCTCGTTCTAAAAGCAGTCTTCTGAATATCGTCATCTTTCACACAAATTTGGTGATACCCAGACCTCAAATCAATCTTACTAAATACACACGCTCCAGCCAACTGATCCATCAAATCATCAATCCTCGGCAGTGGATACCGATTCTTGATAGTAACCTTGTTCAATTGTCTGTAATCCACACACAGCCTCATCGAACCCTCCTTCTTCTTTACTAGCAACACAGGCACACCCCACGAAGAAACACTCGGACGAATGAATTTCTTCTCCAGCAATTCTTCCAACTGTTTCTTCAGTTTAGCCAACTCAGATGGCGAAATACGATATGGTGCCATCGACAGTGGACTAGTTCCCGGAATCAAATCAATAGCAAATTCCACTTCACTTTTTGGTGGCAATTCGTTCACATCTTCCGCAAAAACTTATTGAAAATCACATACCACTGGTAGTTCACTACTTACCGCTTTCTCTTTAAATCCATCAATGCAAACAACATAAATACAGTTGCACCGTCTCCGATAGCTTCATTCACTTGTCTAACAGTCATGTTCAGATCATCAACACTAACAGTTTCAGGAAATAACACCGTCTTTGAAAAACAGTTGATATGAACACGGTTGAACTCTAACCAGTTCATTCCCAGGATTATATCAAGTTGTTTCAATGGAAGGCATACTAAGTCCATTCCGAATTCTCTACCAAAAATATCGACCGGACAATTCAAGCAAGCAGACGAAGTAGTTACTGAACCCGACGCAGGAGTGTCAATAACCATACTTCCATTAATATCAGATATTTCTAAATTCAACCTCTTAGCACAATCCAAAGAAATAAAAGAATGTGTTGCTCTAGTATCAATAATTACAATTAAAGGTGGGCCATGGATAAAACACGTACCTTTAATCAATCGATCTTCCAGAGTAGTCTCTGACCCAGACAAAGCAAAGACCTTCCCACCAGACTGATTCTTCTTTGGCTTAGGACACTGTGGGCTAATGTGACCTTCTTCACCACAGTTGTAGCAATTCACAACCTTTTTCTTACAATCAGCAACAACATGGCCCACTTTATCACACTTGTAACACTACTTCTGATCAAGCTTGCAGTCATTCTTACGATGTCCAATTTCGCCACAGTTGTAGCATCTGACAAAAGCACTAGAGTCTCCCCCACTAGGCTTCTTCCAATCACTAGCATTAGGATTTCCTCTACCATATGGCTTACCTCTATCCATAGGCTTCTTACCTTTCTTGTCAACCAACTCACGAGAGTTAGATGACTTCAGCTTAAGGTTATCCTCTTTGAAGATCCTGCTACAGTCTACCAAATCGATAAATCCTCGAATCCTCTGATACCTGATACCTTGCTTGATCTCATCACGAAGGCCATTCTCAAACTTGATACACTTTGAGAATTCACTAGCTTCATCATTGTTGTAGTGAACGTAGTACTTCGCCAACTCGATAAACTTTGAAGCATACTCTGGTATCGTCATATTACCTTGAGTCAGCTCCAAAAATTCGATCTCTTTCCTGCCCCGAACATCTTCAGGAAAGTACCTTCTCAAGAATTCTGTCTTGAACACAGCCCAAGTAATTGCTACACCAACAGCTTTAAGTTCATCTCTAATGGCCATCCACCAGTCATCAGCTTCTTCAAACAACATATGTGTACCATACCTCACATTCAAATCTTCAGCACAATCAATGACTCTGAAAATCCTCTCGATCTCCTTTAACCACTTCTGAGCACCTTCGGGATCATACGTGCCCTTGAACAACGGAGGATTGTTCCTCTGAAAATTCCCCAATTACCTATCAGCACCAATCCCAGCTCCATTTGCATTCCCCTCTAGCACACCAGCAATCATGCCCAGAGCCTCAGTGATAGCATCGTCGTTTCTTCCACCTCTTCTATCCATTGCTCTACTTAAATCACAAACAATCTAGTCAGAAAAAGTATCAACAGTGTTTAACCAGCACTAGTCGCATACACAAGGAAGACTGACACAAGACTCTGGTCACAACGACCGACTATACTCTGATACCACTATTGTAACACCCTTCTAAACCCCCGCGGAAAATAATGATTAAATCAGAGTACATGCAACCAAGGGTGCCATAATTGATAATAAAATAAACAATTATTTGTCACTGTCATGCATTTACTAGGGAATAATCCTTCATAACTCATCAATCTCATGTTTACACAGCGGAATAAGTTATCAAAATAGCATTTCATCATCAAAATACCACCAATCCTCAATATTAATTCAAACAAAACAGAGTTATTAAATTAATTTCAAAACATAACGCTCCCCAGTGTTACATCTATCAGAGCATGACACCTGACGCTAACTAAACAAAGACTCATGAGCTAATCCTCACCGAGTCGAAGCCGCTATCCTCAATCTGAAAAATATAATGTAAGGGTGAGTCTCATCGCAATTAACAAGTATTATTGCATAATAAATAATAACACATCATAAATATATTAATCACCCAATTGTATTATATTTCAGACAATTCCACAAATACACAATCAACACATCATCACTTCATAACACGGAAACACATTCAATTGTGTTATGAAAATCATGCATATGAATGAACTGGAACTATGCATGTGGTACCAAACATCATCAATGGGAATAACCCACCGACCGATCCAACATCATCAAGGTACGGCCCTGCCAGCACAAATTCCACACAGTGGGAATTATGCCCTTCACGGAATCCACAACATCATTTGGATTCACCCCTCAACATATGATTATAAATGAATGGAAAATATATAACATACTTATAACATCATCATCATCATCAAGTATGTTTAAATATATATTAGCATCATTCAAATATCATCCAATCATCATCATCATACAATTCATAAATCATCACACGATTATTACTTCAAACATAGCATGTAATTAACATATCTCATCACATATATGTATAATACATCATTCACCAAGAAATAAAATCATGTTTCAAAATAATTTGAGTTACACCTCATTTCATCATTTATACTCATAGGTTATCTCATGAGGTTCATCGTACTCGAAACGACACTAAAAACAGGCCAACGGTTCAAAAGATACGTCATTTTCAAGTTTGGACAATTTTCTGCACAGCAAGGTCCGCTCAGCGGACCACTAGCTACGTGAGGCAGAAGCGAACTTCCTTCAGACCTCCACTCAGCGGACCACTAGCGACCTCGAGCAGAAGCTAACTAGGTTGGGTCCTCCACTTAGCGGACCTGCGATTTTACCAATTCTCAGGTCTGCGACAGACCCTGCGATTTCACAC
The DNA here is from genome assembly GCF_029867415.1 of Vicia villosa. NCBI lineage: Eukaryota > Viridiplantae > Streptophyta > Magnoliopsida > Fabales > Fabaceae > Vicia > Vicia villosa. Next base: position 605,482 of record NW_026705395.1, on the reverse strand, counting down.
ATACTAGGTCTAAAATCGATTACAAACATCATTTACAGACAGTTAATCATCAATTGCATCATTATTCATCATCACACATCAAAACAACACATAATTAACCAATAATCTATGCAATTTCATCAATTATAATCTCCCTAACCTAACATATAATCCAATTGATCTAGACAATATCCCTAATCAATAATACCATCCAAAACACGATAAGAAATGCTAACCGGAGAGTCCCCCCTTACCTTAGCAAAATTCTTGATTTTGATCTCTTCCTCTTCCGTTCCTCTTTACGTTCCTCAGCTCTTCCCTTCAACTTCTTCTTTTTCACGTTCTGCTCTTTCTTTCCCAATTCCTTATTATTTTATGAAAAATAATATTTTAATTTAGTAACGAGCTTTACTACACAACACCCCCTTCACTTGCTAACCCCTCACATGGCCCAAATGCCATAAACCATCCTTTTCCAATTATTTTCATAAAATTCACAATAATTCTAATTATTAATTCAATTTCCAAAATTAAATTAAAATTAAAATATACGAGTCTTACAATGTCAACATTACAATGTGCTATTATCCTGGAATAGTGTCTAGGAATATGCATGCGATGTTTGAAAAAGCGACATTATTGTCTAAAAGTGGCAGTTCAGACATAATGTGGATTAGAATGGGCAAATTCTGATCTTGATGTTGGTAATGTTTTATGGAAATACATAATTACTTTCATAATGAAGACTTCACTTCGTGAATATGACTATGAAGACAAAAATTCTATGATCTGATCAACACAACTGAAGATAAGGAGGATCCTCCCAGTTCAAAATAAAAGAGTATGTTAATCAATGTGTAAGATTGAGAAACATCATATCAAGAAGGATTTCAAATTTTCTTAAGCAGACTATGATCTGATACAAACATGGTAAGGTTATGCTCAACAAAGTACAAGAAGTGGCAGTTCTTTATGTTGAGATTGTGGCAACCTCTCTGTGTGTGCTTCTAATGTCAAGAGGTCATCAGTTGATCATTTCTGGAGGAGATAAGTTGGTAGACAAGGGTCTGTTGTAGAAAGAGATATGAACCTTGTGGAATACACTGGGGTACTAATGTCAGACACAATGTTAGAACATATGATTTCTGGTGTGAGTATTTAATGTAAAGGAGCAACATTGCCATAATGAGTGTGTTCAGCAGGATAGTTGAACAGAAGGTGCTCTCTTGAAGATATGAAGATGCATCTTATATTTTCCATTCATCATTAAAAGTTTTTCCTTGAAGAAGCTCAAACTATCTTAGATAGGGGGAGTGACTTCTTATGTCAAGAAAAGTATCTTGGTCGAAAATACTTTAACATCATGAAGAAAATGTGACATTATTGTCAGTTATCTGTGAATGGTTGAATCTAACCATGTGCAACTGGAATCCATAATTCTTTCTCTGAACTGATGAGGTGACTGTGTGTCAACAAGTGTTGGAAGATTCTTCACAGTTGCGTTAAACAGTCTCAAGGTGTTCAGAACAACAGAAGTCTATGTCTATGACTAGTGAGTCAGCAGAGTGAGTGGGGAGTTTGTTTCTTGGTCCATAGGATGTTTTGTCGTAATCTTTTGAAGAAACTTGAGCTATGTGCTTAAAGGGGGGAAAGTGACAATGTCTGACAGGATGTCATGACATGTTTAAAGACATTGAATCTTCTAAGTGAAACAAGGAAATCTGTCTTGAAGTTTATCTATACATCAGTGGTCGGGGTAAAGTTCGATCAATGACTATTCATGTGCTGGTTTTAAAGATAATTCCTATCAGAAAAACAGTCAAAAACTGCTTTGGAAAGATTAATTGCTTTTTGGAACTGTTTCCTATTTAACCATTTGACCGTTGAACAAGACCAAAGACCATCGTTATTTCCTATAATCTCAAATGGCTATATAATGGCGTCTCCACACATTACAGAAATCAAACTCTCTCAAGATGTCATTCGTGTGTGTCCTTATAAGTTGTGTCTGGGTTTGGTATTGTAATGGGTTGCTTTGCCAAAACCTGTCCAGAAAAAGAAAAACACGGGCTGGGGATGTTGGTTGTCTCTGTCATACCCCAAATTTGTCCTACCCCTTTATTTTTATCTGGCTTAAGCTTTACATTTCATTTGCATCCATCCATTAGGTCATGTACATAATTCATGCATCATTAACATCTAAAAGCATGGAATCGAGGATCTTGAAGAATTAGGATTTTTTCTTTTGATTTTAGGCTCCTATCTAATTCAAGCTTGTCTTGACTGGTTCCTTCATCCACCGTGATTTGTAAAACTAAGGTTTTGAATCATTGTTCATTGTGAATTCCTCTCGTCAAGCTACAAGAGTGTCATCTTCATCAAGGTATACGCTTCAATTTGGTGCAAGGGGGTGTTATCTGATCTCGTTTGGAGCAAATGAAAGGTTGGCCAAAAAAAAGAAGAAGAAGTTATTGGGTTATCAGCGACATCATTGGAAGTATCTCCATTTACATTCAAGTCATAGTTATTGTATTGGTGCATACCAGGAAAAAGAAGATTGAAAAGACATTCATCTTAAGCTTTATGGAGACTACTTGAAAGAAGCAAATTCAAAAGCACTATTGACTGTGTGTTCAAAGTCAAACTTTACAGTTGACTCTTGACCCAAGATCTTGGGAATTTATCTTTTCAAGTGGAACTTGATTGTTCATGCACATAAAGAGAAGAAGCATTGGAAGCTGAAAGAAAAGGTGTTTGAATTTTGCGATTTGAGGGAAATACAAAGGTCAATTTGATATGAAGAAAAAGGTTGCATTACATTTACAAAAGAAAGAGTCAGGTTCTGTTACATCTCTAGAACCATGCTACATTACAACATTTACACTAACATTTACATGCTACTCCTAAACTAGTTTCTTCATTTTTATCTACGCCACCTCCGGCTTCATCATGTTCCAAACAGCTCCCTGCAAGGAACCAGTACAAAACCATTCAGCCAGCCCATAAACCAAAACAAATCATCATCCATGCCCTGCATAAAAACAATTAAACTTCAAACCATCATTCATATAACATAAACCAAATACATTCAGCCCACTGTTTTTGAACCCAATTCCTTTTAACCATCCCACTATCACTATCAACAATGATCAGCATCGAACAGTTATAACTAACACAACTCAAACCAGGATTTCATCATATTCAACCATAATAACAAGCATACTTCTAACCATCCTATTCCAAACCTATTAACATGTTAACAGAGTTCTTTTCATAATTTTTTAGCTTTTTCTAACAGCCACATAGTAGAAGTTATAACCCAACAAGCTGCCAATTCTAAACCATTCAAATCCACATAAACATTACTACACATACAACCCAAAACACACACTCATCAAAAACAGATCAAAACAGAATTCTAACTACCTATCATAACTGTCATAACAGAAAAACAATTTAACCAATCATTTGCAAGCTCAACTAACTACCTCATCAAACAGTTACAACCTAACTAACTGAAACAGAAATAGAACTAACCTTCGAGCAGATTCAATCCTCACCCTTCAATCATGTAACAACCTTTCCCCAATCATCGGCTCAGATCAAAACACCCATAACTGAATTCTAACCTCCAATCTCTATATAACAGAGGTCTTCTTCATTCTTCAAGTTCTCTCTCTCTCTCTCAACCATTCTTTCACTCCACCATTGATCACGCCACATCTCCACCCTTCTTCTTCTCTCTCTCGATTCAGTCTTCACAGAGTTCCCACCTTCATTCAGCTTCTTCATCTTCTTCAATTGAACCTTCATCTTCAGCCTTCCACTAGTCATCTACAACCAACCTTCCTCCTCACGCCAAATCCACAGAAAAGACAGAAGAAACAGATTCAAGGCCAACAGAAAATTACCAGAACAAAAGCTAACGGAAACGAGAGGGAGTCGATAACAGAAAAGAGAAAAAACCTGTAACAGAAAGCTTGAGCGGGCCTTCAATTCTACCTCAACCTCAAGAACTCGCCGAAGACGTCATCATCTTCATCTATCTTCATTCAATCATCGACTTCAATTCTGCAGAAGGCGAAATCGTGGTACAAGATCATCATCATCATCTTCGCAACCGCTCCACTCTATGAACCACGAAACGGGATCGAAGTGACATACTGATGTTGTTCTTCACCACATAGGAGATTGAATTGGAGCGGTGAAGGCGAATTCACGAAGCTTTTATTGAAGATTCTTGGGTCCTCTATCCAACACGATCGCCGATTGAAGCACCTTCGGAGTGTGTTCGGCCGGTGATTGCATTGTATGAATCGGAGAAAGTGAAAGCGGTAGTGTTGTTGTTGTTAACGATTCGGTGAAGATGAGAGAGGTATTGAGAGCTCGAGTCGGAGAGATAGAAGATTGAGACCAAGAGTGGTTTGAACGGAGAATCAACGTCGCGTTTTGAAGAAGAAGCTCCGTAAATGAGGATCGGAGAAGAAAAACCTCCGGCCGCCGCTTGCATCGCTCACGTGAGAGAGGAAGAGAGCTCTGGTGAGAGCTGAACCGTCACCAAGTAAAAAAACCCTAATCCCTTTTTAATTTTCAATTTCTTTTAAAATTTTCAATTTCTTTTAATCTGATTTAATGTTATTTAGTGGTAATTAAGATAAACATCTGGATAAAAATTTTGGGAAATGCTTTGATGATAGACCAATTGTTAATCCCTGGGCCAAAACGCCATAATTACTGCACCTCCCCTTGAGTCCATGTTACGTCTTTTTTGTGCAAAAATCTGAGGTGTGAAAATTCCACCATGAACAAAAAAAAGGCTATTGGGCTTTGTCCCTGAATCCTGCGCCCTTACTCCTATTGCACCATGTTTCACTAATGCACCCCCCTGGCTAATAGATTTTGAGACTTGTTTAGAAATTGTTTCTCCCATAACTTTTGACTCATTGACCAGTTTTCCTTCAAATAAAAAATCAATAAAAATATGTTTTAGATACTTCTATGTGTCTAAATAATTTTATTATTTTTTGTAGATTTTTAGAATTTGCTTGGCTATTTTTAATAAATCTTTTCTTCATATATGTTCATCCTCCTTCATGTTTTGATAGATTTTGCAAAGTAATTTCGTTTAACACCTTAGGATCAGAATTTAATCACCAATTTTTGTATGATTTCTGTAGACTAACCCATGATGTTGTGTACAAAATATGATTTCCTAATTCCTTATTTTGGTTGGTATTTGGTTAGTGTTGTTTGACTCGATTAATATGCGTTTCTAATAGACAATTGTGACGTTTGTGCTCTCAAATTGAAATGCATTCATGCAATAATGTCGGTTCCTTTTTGTACATATGATTAGGGATGTTTAGAGGTCCTAAGACCTGGAATTGAAAATTTTAGATCATGTTTTCCTATTTTATTCGATTTTTCTTTCGCACATGTAAATAACTTGTTTTTGGTTGACGATTGCACCGTAACTTGTACAAATGACCCGTAATTTTGTGTGGAACTTCTTGGCATGACTTTGTGATTGTTTAGGCATCTAGTATAGGCTATTTGCTACTGACTTGTACCATTTGATTGCATGTCTCTAACTTCATTCGCAACTTGAAACCGTTTAGCTAGTATTAACCTAGTGTTGTCTAGTTTTGGTTAGAGTTTTGTATTGTTTCATGCTAATTGACTAATATAGATTAACATAGGATATTGGAACTAAATGAATGATTTTGCTACTGACTTCAAGCTTAGACCATGTGTTCACTTTCTTTTGGCTTCGATTAAATGATGTTTTTTCGCTAATTGATAAGTAACGCATGCGATACTTTGGTAACTTCTTGTGGATGTTTTTGTACGATACCGTGATGCTTTTGTATTTGATTTGGGACATTCAATCCCTTGTTTTGCTACTGACTTGGGGCTTCTCTCTCTTGTTTCCATGCTTAGTCTCTCATTCCTTGCTTTGATGTTGCTTATTCCTTACTATTGCTTGCCATGTTCCCTTAGACTCTTCCTTCTTTGTTGAGAGGAATTGAGATAGGATAGTTATCCTTGACCTTAGGGCCATTTATAGATTAAAATAACATAGATTAGAATGTTAGATCTAGTTCCCTATTGCATTCTTTTTTCTTTTCAACTTTAAAACATTAATAAAAGGAAGATGCGAATCACATTAAGAAAGTGATTGAGAAATGAGTGGGATTCATTCCCTAATCTATTTCTCAATCGCTTAGTGGCGTAGAAACGAGTGGGATTCATTCCCTAATCTGTTTCTCAGTCACTACTTAATGGGAGAGAAACGAGTGGGATTCATTCCCTAATCTGTTTCTCAAACATTAATTAATGAGAGAGAAATGAGTGAGATTCATTCTCTAATCTGTTTCTCAAACATTACATAATGGGATGGAAGTGAGTGGGATTCATTCCCTAATCTGCTTCTCGATCATTATACATTTTATGTGATTCAAATCGCGAAGTAAATTCCCTTAAAAAATACACAACCAAAAACACTTAAAACACCTAACAGTGGTTCAAATTTAAACAAAGTAGAGAAAGTGGTGAGTGGCCCGGTATTGGGAACTGTTCATCACTCATCTACCCTAAAAGACACAAACCAATCTCTTTTCCTTTTGCCTCTTTGGCACCTAAGGGCACCGTTATCTCCGCTCCATTGCATCCTAGGCTGTCCCCTTATGCAAGAGCGCGAGCGTTAACTCCGCCCAACTAAAAAACACAAAAACAAACAGAAAATCTTTAGCCGAGCTACGGTAACTCTGATTCCTGAAAAGGATACGTAGGCAGCGGGGTAGGGCCCGTGCGAGTACAATTCTTTATTTTCCCTACATTTTTCATTCATTCGCATATATAGACATGGACATAGATATACACCCTTTAGATAGAAACAAACATAGGTGGATACCATCGAGTACGATGGGCGTGAGGGGTGCTAATACCTTCCCCTCGCGTAACCGACTCCCGTACCTTGATTCTCTGGTCGCAAGACCCTGTTCCTTGCTTTTTTAGGTTTTCTGATATTCCTTTCCCTTATGGGATAAATATATTGGTGGCGACTCTGTTCATTTTTCGCGAGCGTGCGACAGCTGGCGACTCTGCTGGGGATGTTGCTAGACCTGTTGCTGGTCCATCCTTAGTGAGTCGATCCTAGCCTATCCGTTTGTTTGTTTATTTACTGGGTGTGCTATGTTTTCTCTATACGTGCCTTTATTTATTTTTTATTATGTTTCGCATGTCCTGTTTATTTTCTGTTTGCATATCATGTTTATTTCTGCTTGCACATCATGCATATGGATTATATTTTGTGTTCCTTGGGGTCTTCTGTTCTGTTTTGCAGGTTGGGTGGGATGTTCTATGAGGTAAAAGGCCCAATACCCAGGCCAGAGTGACACATAGGATACCTAGGATAGAGTGGATAGTCATGACGCCAACAGAATGTCAGGTTCTGTTGATTGCGATCATGAGACCCACGACCAGTCGAGGTTCAAATGAAATACCGTTGTTGGCATGTATTTGCGACAATGATGGTATTTCAGGAGAACTGATAACGCTGGAAGCCATTGACCTACCCTGACCTAGACTACACCTGTGAGTGGGGTGGGATATACATGACAGGTACCGTTGGTGACTATTCTGTTCTGTTGGTGACTATTGGTTTTCCTGGTATTCAAAAAGGTGTCGGACCTTTGATCCTGTGACATCTGACCTATATCAGTTACTCAGAGGATTGTACAGTGGTTACTAAGATTATATGGACCTTGATCCCATGCTGTTGCATTGCATGACATCATTGCTTTGTCCACTCCATTTATGAAAGATCCTAAAGTCTATTTCCAAAAAAAAAGAAAAAGAAAAAGGAAATAGAAAAGGAAAAAAGAAAAGAAAAGATACTTTATACCAAAAAAGAAGCCTTGATTCCAAAAAGAGATAAAAAAAAAGAATAATGAAAGATTGTGAAAAGACTTTAGGATCTCTCATAAATGAAACATGCATTCATATTATCATGCATTTCATAGTTTTATCAGAAGCTTATTGGGGTCCTTTTCAATCCAGATTTCTGCTTCATCAACAAATTTGACTTCCCTGCATCTGTATCATACAAGATTTAAACAGGAGAGAATCATGGACCGTCTTGAACAAAATCAGGTTGAACTTCGTAAGGACATGGATACTATGGGGGAGAGGATTACCCAACTCTTGTAGACTCTCCATGTTGTTGTTCAGGGGCAAGAAGAGCTAAGACGAAATGTTGCTAAGTTGACCAATGGTACTCCGACTACTGTTGCTAATGGAGGATCAAAACCTGTGCCCGTGGAAGTTCCTAACAAGGAGGATTCACATCATGAGAACGATTCTGAACTTGAAGCTTTCAAGTTCCCGATCGAGGAAAATGAGAGAAAATTCCATCTCCTGGAAGAAAGGTTGAACGCTTTAGAAGGTCGAAGCTCCTCCGGTTTAAATGCTATTGATTTGTGTCTGGTTCCTGATATCAAGATTCCTGCTAAATTCAAAGTCCCCAGTTTTGAGAAATACAAGGGTACTACTTGTCCGATGAGTCACATCAAGGCATTTTGCAACAAGATGGCTCCGTATGCAGAAAATGATAAGCTTCTCATGCACTTCTTTCAGGATAGCCTAAGTGGGGCATCCCTTGAGTGGTATACACGACTTGAACGAACCCATGTCCGCACATGGGATGAATTAGCAGAGGCTTTTCTCAAGCATTACAAGTACAACAGCGATATGGTTCCTACTAGACTACAACTCCAAAGTTTAACTCAGAAGGTTGATGAGTCTTTTAAAGAGTATGCACAAAGATGGAGAGAATTAGCTTCCAGAGTCCAACCTCCACTCCTGGAACGAGAGCTTGTAGACATGTTCATGAATACTCTGAAAGATCCTTATCTGAACATGATGATTGGATGTGCCTCCTCCGAATTTTCAAATTTGGTTGTTGTAGGAGAAAGAATTGAAAACGCCTTAAAGATGGGTAAAATCCAAGATATGGCCAATACTTCCGAATTCACAGAAGAAGAGAAAAGTGAAACAGATGCAATTTCAGAGAATAGAGAAGGAGAACTCCCTGCTTATCCTCAGGTTCATGTTCTTAACTATCATCAAAATTACCAACAACAAGGTCCACGAAGGCCGAGAAGACCACCAAGAAAGATTGACCCGATTCCTATGACTTATAGTCAACTGCTCTCTCATTTACTCAATGAATCTTTGGTCCAACTAAGGGAGGCTAAGCCCCCTCCAACACCGATTCCTCAAGGATATGACTTAAATGCAAAGTGTGAGTACCATTCTGGGGCATCCGGACATTCAACTGAGGATTGTAATATTTTGAAACGTAAAGTCCAAGATCTCATTGACTCCAAAGCAATATCATTCACTCCAAATGGTCTTCACATAAATTGAAGGGTTCATGGGGCTCCCGCACGAGGGATAAGCAAGACGTACTCTTATCTTGAGCATTGCATCATTCGCACTGCTCGAATCCCTAAAAGCATTACAAATTCCTGGATGACTTCGTCGGAATCTCTTTCCATAGGGTAATCAAAAGTGTTCTACACAATGCTTCTCATTCTCAAAGTTCTGCTTCATATCTCAGTTACATTTTCTCAGAATTTCCTTCTCAATGGCCTTCGCTTGTTAACAGAGACAAAAAGAATATGAGAAACAAATTGATGTGATTCTATTGCCTTGTGCCCATTTGCTTCCCTGTTTGTTGGAATTTCAGTTGGTTAAGATTCGTGTATTGGGTCTTCTTCATCATGAATAAGTCTCCTCAGTTGGATGGCCATACAAGGTTCCTCCATGTTTGATGGTGAATACTTCTCCGACATCTATGCTTGGGGCTCCCGATTGAGGGATAAGCAAGACGTACTCTTATCTTGAGCATTGCATCACTCGCATTGCTCGAATCCCTAAAGTAAGGCAAAAGTTTACAACTCTTGGGTGACTTCGTCGGAGTTTTCTTTTGAAGTAATCTGAAGTGTTTGTAAGGAGCTGCAAAAAGTACCCAAGATCAACAAGTCCAGACGGAGTCAAGCCTCCTCAACTATGGCAATCATCAATTCATTTTTGCATTTTCATTTGTAATTTTCCTTGTTTTGTTAAATGTTACTTCCATGTAAAACTTGTTTGTTTTTAATAAAAATAAAAATGCACTGCATATGCTAGTTTCAAATCTATCCATTCGTGTTCACTCATATCTTTCTGTCTATCGATATCAAACTCATGACTAAAGCAAAAAACATCAAAAGGAGAATGATGAAAAAAATAATAAAAACGCAAAACCTCTAATTGTGTGCTTTTGAATAAAACACTGCTGAGGATGTACAGGCATTGTTTCAAATCCCCAAACACTGGAGATATAAGGGAGTGCAACCCTCGTTAACCCCTTTTGAGCCATGAAGTAGGAGTTTCTTTTTATACAAAAAAAAAAAACCTCACATTTAACCCAGGGGCAGGGTAGCGTTCAATTATCCTAATCGAGCAATCCAAATTCATCAGGAGTGTGCATCCAAGGATACAACAATGGTTATCCTTCAAAAGGTTGAGAAAAGTCAATATCACAATGGTAATCCCTCGTCAATCAAAGAATGAGGCAGTCACAATCACCTCCCGCAAATCAAAGATTCAGGATCACACGACTTGTTAAAAAAAAAAGGTGAATAAAAAAAAAAAAGAAGAAAGAAAAGCCCGCTAAGTCAACAACTTGAAAACAAGTGACTTAGGCAAAAATTAGGGCATCCCGCTGGACTCCAAAATAAAATTCAAAAGAATTTGTCCAGGCAAAAGTTAGGGATACAAAAAAACAAAGCAAAAGCGAAAATCAAGGATTACAAAATAAAGATCCTCATCAAAAGAACAAAGTCGTGTGATCAGACACCAAAAATGAAAGGTAGAGTGACTGCCATGTCCAAACACTTCATTGATTCTTCAATCATCTCAAACTCCCCTTGAAGGATGGACACTCGTATCAGGTTAAGTTGAACTTAGGACTGGAGAACATCACGAAGAATGAGTGGGTTAGGTTAGACTTTGAGCCTTAAATCCTTTCTTTCTAAAACCGTGAACCAGGCCACGTTACAACCCTTAAAAGACCTAATTGAAGCAGGGTTATTTCAAAAGCATACCACACCAAGTTGCGTAAAACTGACTCCCAGATGTTTGCTTACCATTTATGGTGATATCGATATGACAAATAATTCAAACACTGAATGTCACAACTTTGTTTCAATAAACTTTGATCTCGAAGCTAGCATAAGCATTGCATTAATATTATCATCTTCAAAACAAACATATTTTACTTGTGAATAAATACTTGACATCAAGGAAGACCAAACAATGAACAACTGCAGAAAAAGTTGATCGATTCCATGAGCCATTCACTTCAAAGGCTGATTACTCCAAGGGGCAAGTTTTGTGAAGACTCTGTCAACTGACGCATCCATTCACCGTTGGTCAATCTGGGGCAATCAAGTCGAGGAATCTCTCTCGAGTTCAACCAATCAGGGGCAGTTACGTCGAGATTCGACAAATCTCTCCAAAGATCCCTTGGGGCAAATTCCCCCGTAGTTCATGAAGCTTGAGGCACAATCTTCTGAGCTTTATTGCCTCTCCCCAATCATAGAAGTTTATTTCTCCTGGAACTTTGGTCTCTCCTCAAACACATGAGTTTATTTCTCATGGAGGTTGTTCCGCTTCCCCAACCTGGGCTCCTTATATGAATTTTTCATCCTCAACATGGCGAATAGAGGGAATCTCCTCAAACTCACCATCCCCAAGCAGTTCAAGGTGTAGGGAAAGTCAAATGAAGTCGATTCCTCCCCAACAAAGCTACATTCCAACCCTCAGTACAATTGCTAAGGATCTTTGGTGCCGTAGGGATTCCAACCCCGATTCATATTGGCATCTCAAGACAATAAACAACGGACCCGAATGATCGTGCCTCTGTCTCACCAAGGCCTTTATTTGGTACTTTGCATATAGAATCCATTGCATATAGCATTTCATCCTCAAAAACGTAGCATATCCATCAAAATGGATCATTACGCCATACAGAAAAATTCAAACATGCATACAAAGCATAAGCCAGATAGTACAAATCAGCACTCAATCAAGACAGCGACACTTCCCCACATAAAAAGTAGTCCTTACAAACTCCGATTGATATCTGCTACTACATTACAAATCTCCTTTAGCCACGGTGCCGATACCTGGTATCTTCAATCCCCAAAAAAAGTTTCGTTTTCTCTCTCCAATGTGGATCGGATACAATGTCTTTCTTCGTCGGAATCGTTGTCTCCGAGGTTATTTCCCGTGTGCTGCGTGAAGATTAGAGTGTGAATGAGGGTGGGCATTCAACTCATCTCATTTTTCAATCATTTGAATAACCATACTTGGTGTGTGGCAATTCGAACGATTGCCGCTCTTGAAGAGTTACACCCCGCCTTTGGCCTGAGGGATTAATGTAATTCTCATGCTTCGCCAGCATCAACATCTCCGTGAATCTCCAATGTTTACCGATGTCTTTTGATCGAGTCTAGTCGTCACTAGTCTCCGTGATCTCTTCCCTCGTACGGGAAAACTTTTTAGATCCAACCCCCGTGTTGTGTATCCTTTGCCTTCCGTCCTGGCAATCCATTTCAAAACTAATTCCGAATCCCCAACCTCAGTGTTGATATTAATTCTTTCTTCCCTTGACCTCAGTGTCGATACCTTTCTTTTCCCACCTCAGTGTTGATGTCTATCCTTTCCTTGTCCAACCTCAGTGTTGATGCCTATCATTCCTTCGCCGACCTCTGTGTCGATGCCAATCGTCATTCACAACCTCAGTGTTGATGTTTATCTTTTCTCGTCACAACCTCAATGTTGATGTCCTCGACCTTAGTGTCGACGCCTTTCCTTTCACAACCTCAGTGTTGATGTCCTCGACCTCAGTGTCGACGCCTTTCCTTTCACAACCTCAGTGTGGATGTCCCCCAACCTCAGTGTTGATATGCTCCAACCTCAGCGTTGATGTCCTCCAACCCCAGTGTTGATGTTTATCCTTTCTTTCAATTCTTGTGAATCGTAGGTCCGTTGACCTTATCCCCATCTTTTTCATTTCTTGTGGATCGTAGGTCCGTTGACCTTATCCCCATCTTTTTCATTTCTTGTGGATCGTAGGTCCGTTGACCTTATCCTCATCTTTTTCATTCTTGTGGATCGTAGGTCCGTTGACCTTATCCCCATCTTTTTCATTTCTTGTGGATCGTAGGTCCGTTGACCTTATCCTCATCTTTTTCATTTTTTGTGGATCGTAGGTCCGTTGACCTTATCCTCATCTTTTTCATTTTTTGTGGATCGTAGGTCTGTTGACCTTATCCCCATCTTTTTCATGTCTTGTGGATCGTAGGTCCGTTGACCTTATCCTCATCTTTTTCATTCTTGTGGATCGTAGGTCCGTTGACCTTATCCTCATCTTTTTCAATTCTTGTGGGTCGTAGGTCCGTTGATCTTACCCTAGTTTCTAGTCATTTATCCTTGTTTTCTTTTTGGGTCAGTAGATCCCATCTTTCCATCGGACCCATACTTTCAAATCATAGTTTCATACAACAATCATTTCCATCGAGAACCTTGTATTGGCACTTTGGCTACGTTACAAGCTATCTCCATTCAACCATTATTCACCATAAACTTTCCCATCAGAAAAAGAAAAACAAAATTCTCTTTCCCCAGCAGATATTAAAACAAAAATAAAAATAACACTTACACCATCTTTTGAGGACAAATTTATGGTCTTGGTATTTAATCTTCTTCTACCTCGAATGTTCGAAAGGCTAACGCCAATCTCACCTTCAGGTTTAAGATGATTAAATAGGGGCAGCTGTCATACCCCAAATTTGTCCTACCCCTTTATTTTTATCTGGCTTAAGCTTTACATTTCATTTGCATCCATACATTAGGTCATGTACATAATTCATGCATCATTAACATCTAAAAGCATGGAATCGAGGATCTTGAAGAATTAGGATTTTTTCTTTTGATTTTAGGCTCCTATCTAATTCAAGCTTGTCTTGACTGGTTCCTTCATCCACCGTGATTTGTAAAACTAAGGTTTTGAATCATTGTTCATTGTGAATTCCTCTCGTCAAGCTACAAGAGTGTCATCTTCATCAAGGTATACGCTTCAATTTGGTGCAAGGGGGTGTTATCTGATCTCGTTTGGAGCAAATGAAAGGTTGGCCAAAAAAAAGAAGAAGAAGTTATTAGGTTATCAGCGACATCATTGGAAGTATCTCCATTTACATTCAAGTCATAGTTATTGTATTGGTGCATACCAGGAAAAAGAAGATTGAAAAGACATTCATCTTAAGCTTTATGGAGACTACTTGAAAGAAGCAAATTCAAAAGCACTATTGACTGTGTGTTCAAAGTCAAACTTTACAGTTGACTCTTGACCCAAGATCTTGGGAATTTATCTTTTCAAGTGGAACTTGATTGTTCATGCACATAAAGAGAAGAAGCATTGGAAGCTGAAAGAAAAGGTGTTTGAATTTTGCGATTTGAGGGAAATACAAAGGTCAATTTGATATGAAGAAAAAGGTTGCATTACATTTACAAAAGAAAGAGTCAGGTTCTGTTACATCTCTAGAACCATGCTACATTACAACATTTACACTAACATTTACATGCTACTCCTAAACTAGTTTCTTCATTTTTATCTACGCCACCTCCGGCTTCATCATGTTCCAAACAGCTCCCTGCAAGGAACCAGTACAAAACCATTCAGCCAGCCCATAAACCAAAACAAATCATCATCCATGCCCTGCATAAAAACAATTAAACTTCAAACCAACATTCATATAACATAAACCAAATACATTCAGCCCACTGTTTTTGAACCCAATTCCTTTTAACCATCCCACTATCACTATCAACAATGATCAGCATCAAACAGTTATAACTAACACAACTCAAACCAGGATTTCATCATATTCAGCCATAATAACAAGCATACTTCTAACCATCCTATTCCAAACCTATTAACATGTTAACAGAGTTCTTTTCATAATTTTTTAGCTTTTTCTAACAGCCACATAGTAGAAGTTATAACCCAACAAGCTGCCAATTCTAAACCATTCAAATCCACATAAACATTACTACACATACAACCCAAAACACACACTCATCAAAAACAGATCAAAACAGAATTCTAACTACCTATCATAACTGTCATAACAGAAAAAC
This sequence comes from Vicia villosa, assembly GCF_029867415.1. Taxonomy (NCBI): domain Eukaryota; kingdom Viridiplantae; phylum Streptophyta; class Magnoliopsida; order Fabales; family Fabaceae; genus Vicia; species Vicia villosa. The sequence goes on along the minus strand of NW_026705395.1, from coordinate 590,251 downwards.
AATTTAACCAATCATTTGCAAGCTCAACTAACTACCTCATCAAACAGTTACAACCTAACTAACTGAAACAGAAATAGAACTAACCTTCGAGCAGATTCAATCCTCACCCTTCAATCATGTAACAACCTTTCCCCAATCATCGGCTCAGATCAAAACACCCATAACTGAATTCTAACCTCCAATCTCTATATAACAGAGGTCTTCTTCATTCTTCAAGTTCTCTCTCTCTCAACCATTCTTTCACTCCACCATTGATCACGCCACATCTCCACCCTTCTTCTTCTCTCTCTCGATTCAGTCTTCACAGAGTTCCCACCTTCATTCACCTTCTTCATCTTCTTCAATTGAACCTTCATCTTCAGCCTTCCACTAGTCATCTACAACCAACCTTCCTCCTCACGCCAAATCCACAGAAAAGACAGAAGAAACAGATTCAAGGCCAACAGAAAATTACCAGAACAAAAGCTAACGGAAACGAGAGGGAGTCGATAACAGAAAAGAGAAAAAACCTGTAACAGAAAGCTTGAGCGGGCCTTCAATTCTACCTCAACCTCAAGAACTCGCCGAAGACGTCGTCATCTTCATCTATCTTCATTCAATCATCGACTTCAATTCTGCAGAAGGCGAAATCGTGGTACAAGATCATCATCATCATCTTCGCAACCGCTCCACTCTATGAACCACGAAACGGGATCGAAGTGACATACTGATGTTGTTCTTCACCGCATAGGAGATTGAATTGGAGAGGTGAAGGCGAATTCACGAAGCTTTTCTTGAAGATTCTTGGGTCCTCTATCCAACACGATCGCCGATTGAAGCACCGTCGGAGTGTGTTCGGCCGGTGATTGCATTGTATGAATCGGAGAAAGTGAAAGCGGTAGTGTTGTTGTTGTTAACGATTCGGTGAAGATGAGAGAGGTATTGAGAGCTCGAGTCGGAGAGATAGAAGATTGAGACCAAGAGTGGTTTGAACGGAGAATCAACGTCGCGTTTTGAAGAAGAAGCTCCGTAAATGAGGATCGGAGAAGAAAAACCTCCGGCCGCCGCTTGCATCGCTCGCGTGAGAGAGGAAGAGAGCTCTGGTGAGAGCTGAACCGTCACCAAGTAAAAAAACCCTAATCCCTTTTTAATTTTCAATTTCTTTTAAAATTTTCAATTTCTTTTAATCTGATTTAATGTTAATTAGTGGTAATTAAGATAAACATCTGGATAAAAATTTTGGGAAATGCTTTGATGATAGACCAATTGTTAATCCCTGGGCCAAAACGCCATAATTACTGCACCTCCCCTTGAGTCCATGTTACGTCTTTTTTGTGCAAAAATCTGAGGTGTGAAAATTCCACCATGAACAAAAAAAGGCTATTGGGCTTTGTCCCTGAATCCTGCGCCCTTACTCCTATTGCACCATGTTTCACTAATGCACCCCCCTGGCTAATAGATTTTGAGACTTGTTTAGAAATTGTTTCTCCCATAACTTTTGACTCATTGACCAGTTTTCCTTCAAATAAAAAATCAATAAAAATATGTTTTAGATACTTCTATGTGTCTAAATAATTTTAGTATTTTTTGTAGATTTTTAGAATTTGCTTGGCTATTTTTAATAAATCTTTTCTTCATATATGTTCATCCTCCTTCATGTTTTGATAGATTTTGCAAAGTAATTTCGTTTAACACCTTAGGATCAGAATTTAATCACCAATTTTTGTATGATTGCTGTAGACTAACCCATGATGTTGTGTACAAAAGATGATTTCCTAATTCCTTATTTTGGTTGGTATTTGGTTAGTGTTGTTTGACTCAATTAACATGCGTTTCTAATAGACAATTGTGACGTTTGTGCTCTCAAATTGAAATGCATTCATGCAATAATGTCGGTTCCTTTTTGTACATATGATTAGGGATGTTTAGAGGTCCTAAGACCTGGAATTGAAAATTTTAGATCATGTTTTCCTATTTTATTCGATTTTTCTTTCGCACATGTAAATAACTTGTTTTTGGTTGACGATTGCACCGTAACTTGTACAAATGACCCGTAATTTTGTGTGGAACTTCTTGGCATGACTTTGTGATTGTTTAGGCATCTAGTATAGGCTATTTGCTACTGACTTGTACCATTTGATTGCATGTCTCTAACTTCATTCGCAACTTGAAACCGTTTAGCTAGTATTAACCTAGTGTTGTCTAGTTTTGGTTAGAGTTTTGTATTGTTTCATGCTAATTGACTAATATAGATTAACATAGGATATTGGAACTAAATGAATGAGTTTGCTACTGACTTCAAGCTTAGACCATGTGTTCACTTTCTTTTGGCTTCGATTAAATGATGTTTGTTCGCTAATTGATAAGTAACGTATGCGATACTTTGGTAACTTCTTGTGGATGTTTTTGTACGATACCGTGATGCTTTTGTATTTGATTTGGGACATTAAATCCCTTGTTTTGCTACTGACTTGGGGCTTCTCTCTCTTGTTTCCATGCTTAGTCTCTCATTCCTTGCTTTGATGTTGCTTATTCCTTACTATTGCTTGCCATGTTCCCTTAGACTCTTCCTTCTTTGTTAAGAGGAATTGAGATAGGATAGTTATCCTTGACCTTAGGGCCATTTATAGATTAAAATAACATAGATTAGAATGTTAGATCTAGTTCCCTATTGCATTCTTTTTTCTTTTCAACTTTAAAACATTAATAAAAGGAAGATGCGAATCACATTAAGAAAGTGATTGAGAAATGAGTGGGATTCATTCCCTAATCTATTTCTCAATCGCTTAGTGGCGTAGAAACGAGTGGGATTCATTCCCTAATCTGTTTCTCAGTCACTACTTAATGGGAGAGAAACGAGTGGGATTCATTCCCTAATCTGTTTCTCAAACATTAATTAATGAGAGAGAAATGAGTGAGATTCATTCTCTAATCTGTTTCTCAAACATTACATAATAGGATGGAAGTGAGTGGGATTCATTCCCTAATCTGCTTCTCGATCATTATACATTTTATGTGATTCAAATCGCGAAGTAAATTCCCTTAAAAAATACACAACCAAAAACACTTAAAACACCTAACAGTCGTTCAAATTAAAACAAAGTAGAGAAAGTGGTGAGTGGCCCGGTATTGGGAACTGTTCATCACTCATCTACCCTAAAAGACACAAACCAATCTCTTTTCCTTTTGCCTCTTTGGCACCTAAGGGCACCGTTATCTCCGCTCCATTGCATCCTAGGCTGTCCCCTTATGCAAGAGCGCGAGCGTTAACTCCGCCCAACTAAAAAACACAAAAACAAACAGAAAATCTTTAGCCGAGCTATGGTAACTCTGATTCCTGAAAAGGATACGTAGGCAGCGGGGTAGGGCCCGTGCGAGTACAATTCTTTATTTTCCCTACATTTTGCATTCATTCGCATATATAGACATGGACATAGATATACACCCTTTAGATAGAAACAAACATAGGTGGATACCATCGAGTACGATGGGCGTGAGGGGTGCTAATACCTTCCCCTCGCGTAACCGACTCCCGTACCTTGATTCTCTGGTCGCAAGACCCTGTTCCTTGCTTTTTTAGGTTTTCTGATATTCCTTTCCCTTATGGGATAAATATATTGGTGGCGACTCTGTTCATTTTTCGCGAGCGTGCGACAGTCTCTACCATAGGTTTTTCTACAATAACAACAAAGATATTCCATCATATACAGCCTTCAGTATAGGAACTATTTTCGTTGTTATTTGTGATCTGAGTTATGAACATGTCATACCCTAATTTTGACCCCCTCTGAGATGTCATACCTTCAGACTTTTCATTGGATTCAAAACAGATACTCAAGGCAGTCACTTATTCATCTGGTACTTAATCGAGGATGTTCAAGAACAAAAGAGCTCAGGCAAAGGATCAATCAATGAAAGTAGTATCCAATACAATCGTAGGATTCAAAAGCTTCATTCTATTCACCTGTGATTGATTAGACACCAATCATCTAGGCTCAAGTTTGCTTAATTCACCAATCTAGGGTTTTGAGCCCATCAGGGACTATAATCAGGGATCACATTTGGGAAACCCTAAAAAGTTCCAGGGCATCTATCAATTGGTTAAAATATATTCAATTGGTTCATATGACATTATCCATTGGGCATTACACTTCAATTCAAGATCTACAGTCATCAATTCCATCCGGTTGACAATTAGGGTTTTTGACCTAATTCATCTAGGTAGTGGACTTTTAATCAGGACATGGATCCAAAACTCAAAACATGACTTAAGAGCTTCCATCACCTCAATATAATCCATTCATATCACTCATTTGAGGAGGAGGACTTGATTCATTACAAAAGACCAAAATTTCACTTCATCTGAAAAAGTCAACTGTACAAGATCACCTTTGACTTTTAGGGTTTTTAGTTAAACCATGACTTTGGAGGATCAATATCATCAATATATGATTATTAAAGTCATTTGACCAAAGAAATTCAAGAAAATTCATCAAGGATCAAAAAGTCAGGAATTAGGGTTTTTGAAGGCATTATGGGAACTCAAAATTTCACCTACACAACTCAAAAAACTTCCAACATGAAAGTTGTAGATCTTGCAAAATAAAACAACATATTACAATGCAACTTTTTTCAAGAAATCAATCATTTAAGAGATTTGGGATTTGGAAGTTATAGGCCTTAAAGACTTAGAAATTTTTCTAAGTATTTTTGACCTAGTTTTCTTCCAACTTTGGGCTCATTTTTCACAATTTTCCCAAATGATTCTGAAGAAAACCCAAACTAATGAATTGAAGTAGATGTTTAGGGATTTCCAAATTATGCTCAACATCCTCCAAATTCATTTTGAGCTAGGAGTTATGCTTGTTCAAAGTTAGCCTCATGGAGTAAAATTATAGGTCATGTACAATTTGAAACTTTGAAATTTTTTGCAAATGGCTTCACTAAATGATGTTACACGACCCATAATACATCTGCAAGCATACCATACATCCATTTTCATCATTGCATAAGGATTGAAGAATATTCCCAAAAACAAAGGCATGTGATTATGTAATGATTACATTTGGTTATTTATGGCAAATGGATGAATCACCAATTGGAATCTTCTCCCAACCAATTGAAACTCTCCTCTGCATCAGAATTGTCCCCGAAGATCAGAAAAGATCAATGGATAGGGAGCTAGATCGAAAATGGAATGATCACATTTGTAAGATTCCTTGAATTTCTTCATGGCCAAGAAACCAAAATGACTTCACTAAGCAAGCTCACTCCTCTGCAATTACATTGAACTCTTTGCCTATAAATACAAGTGCTCTCCTTCATATTAATCACACCAAAGCAACCATAGTTCTTGCTTTCTCCTTCTTCCTCTCATACTTAGCATTTTCAAAGGTTCTTTGGCAAGAAGACTCGGGTTCTTCAAACCAGAGCTCTTCCTTTGAAACTAAATGTTCTAATCTCTCAAGGAGGTCCATTAGAGGTGATCCAAACATCTGGAACACTTCTGTAAGTGCAAGAACACCATCTTCACTTTCAATTTGGAGCAAAGTCAGTTGGAGGTCTGTAGCACGATTCAAGAGGTGTCAAGCAAGTCCAAGCATCCAAACACGTTCCTTAGGGTGTGGTGAAGCTATCCAGATGGTCGCAGCTCATCTGTAATTGCAGATTCATCAACCTCCATGCTCACTTGAAGCTCAATTTGAAGGAATCGGGTTGGACGATTCTGCGGTGTTCAAGTCAAAATAAGCATTCAGTTAGCACCACTGAGTCCCCAGGAAGCTATTAGGATCACTCACACAAGCCCAGGTGTTCCCCATCATCCTCACAACCTTCACTTTCAGAGAAATCCAAGGTGGAGGAGCTAGAGGTTGAAGATGATAATGGTGATGGCGCCATTTTTTTTGAATTCTCAGGTCTGAGTTTAAAATAATTTTAGTGGTGGGTGTGTTATTTACGAATTCATCGTAATGGCCCAATGGTTACAGCGCGCGTCCAAAGTTTCTCTCTTGCCCAAGGTCTGGGGTTCGAACCCCCCCTCAGACCTTTTGTTTTGTTCATTTTTATTTTCTCCTTTATGCACTTGTTTTCAAATATAATGAGCTGAAGGTGTTTGTCTAACAAGCTACACGCGTGGTCCAGATGGTAAGTGTTTTGAGTGGTGACCTAGAGGGCGTGAGTTCAAGCCTTTTGGGAGACAAAACCTTATTTTTATCACTTTTCCCATTCAATTTCTTCACAACTTCAACTAATTAATTCACCTATCAAATTAAATCATTTTCACTTGATTTTTCACACACTCCTTATTTAATATATCTATTTTGAGGATATCCAAAAAAATCACAAAAAAATATATTATTTCAATATATTTTAATTAGGTTTAAAATCATATGTTTTAAGTATAGTTTAATACTTTAAAAATATAGTTTTCATTTGATTTTCAAAACTTAATCTCTCATAAATATTTTAGTGATAAAATCCTAATTATTTAGGTCTTAAGAAGGTATAGATTTTGTCTTTACCCTAATTAAGTTGACTTTTGTCAATTTTCAAAACTGTTTCTTAACTCCAATTAAACAGGCGATCAAGATTTTCAAAACAACGAAACTTTGTATCATTGCAAACCTTTCAACTGTTTTTTTCATAGATAGTAAATAAATCTTTGGGCCTCTAATAGAGTGTAAGTCCCAACCCCTTTTCATTTTATTTTTAACTTTCAAATACAGTCAATAAAACTTTTTTTTAAACAATATTCCAATCAACTGTTTTTCATAAACAGTAGATAATTCTTTTGGGCCTCTAATAGAGTGTAAGACCCAACACCTTTTTCTTTTCATAGTTTGTTTTCAAAACTGTATTTACAAAATCTCCTTTCTGTTTTCAAAATATTCTTCTGGTATTTGAAAGGCATTATTCCCGGTGAAACTCTTCAGATACCTATGTGACCTATGTCCATCTCCACTTCTTCTGTTTTCAAAAACCCTTAACTGTTTATAATAAATATTCAACTGTTATCAATAAAATTGCTGGTAAGGCTTTGTACATACTCCTTCAAAGGCCTCCACTCCATCCAGGTTAGGCTTTATAGCTTTCAATTTACAGTCTTTATTTAAATTACTGTCAAATATAAACTGTTTATATATTAAAACTACGTATGAGTGTAAACCTTAGGACAGTTAAACTATATATATATATATATATATATATATATATATATATATATATATATATTAGGAATATGGCCTAGGATTGAGAATGTCTTCCCGGTGAAGGCTCTTTCCTAATTAGAGATCTTTAGTTCAAACCCTCAAGATGAATTATTCCCGGTGAAACATCTTGAAAAAGCCTTAGAACCCAAAATAGGGCACATCCACCCAAGAGGAATTATTCCCGGTGAAACCTCTTACACATTTGCTTAGAGCCAAAATAAGTTCAAAACCACACAGCTTTCTCTTGTGCTATAACAAGGACCCTCGATGACCCTCGATTAGCCTCCTCTTGGGCTTTGTACAAGGACCCACAGGCTTCTTAAAAGCATTCCCAGCTTCCTCTTGAGCTTGTATATAAGGACCCATCAGGTTTCTTATAAACATAGGAACATGTCTTTAGTTACCTTTTAGCCTATCCTGGTGAGTTTCTTCCATCCTTTAAACCAGACTTTAAACAAGCTAAGAATATCTCAATCTCATATTGAGTACACCTTTTGGAATGAGAGACATGGACAGTCTCTGTCACCCTTATCTTCATTAATTCTCCTTAGCAGAGTCTAGGATCCATATTTGTTTATCCTCAGTCAGAGTCAGCCTTAATCTTGGGATTTAAACAAGAAGTCTCAATTAGATAATCTTTCTGCTATCGTTCATAAATCCCTGGAAAGGGTTAGCTTCCAAAAAAATCAGTCTTTTAAAAGATAATTTCACCAGCTGAGTCAAAACCCCTGGAAAGGGTCAGCCTCCATTCATTCTTTAAAAAAAAAGACAGTCTCACCAGTCTCAGTCAGTAAAAGACACAGTCCTCAAAAAAGATTCAGCCTCAATTCTAGGCTTCGTACAGAACACAAAACTTCTTAGTTTATGTCAATCCCCAGTAGAGTTATCTTCCAGAGTCAATAAAATAATAAATCAATCAAAAGCCTCAAGCTTGGGCCTCATACAAGCCAGCTAAAATCAAATCTTTTATACAGTAGATGGATATAGCTTATCTCTATAGAGAGATATTTCTCCTATCTCACCACATTCAAACAAACAAACATTTCAATTTCAATTTCAATTTCAAACATTCTCCCATTTAGGACTTTGAAAGGCATGCTCTGAGGAAAACAAACCCAGACCTGTACACTTTCCCTAATTTGGATGAGAATCCTTCTTTCATTCAAGAGGCATGTGGCTGTCATACTTGATCAACCAAGTAGGCTCCCTCTCTTAATGAAATGAATTCAGCTTTTCTGTCACTCTTTTAAATGTTTGTGGTGGAATAGTAGAAATACCTCTCTATAAAGATGATTTCATGTCTCTTTACTGTAAACAGAGATTTAATTCAAGCTTCAACCTTGAGCTTCAAGCAAGGCACCAAAAATCATTAATTTCCCTAATTAGTTCTCCGAACTACAAAAAGCTCTGACTTCCATTAGGGATATGTAGGCATGAGGTTCACAAGGAATCTCAGCGAGCTAATAAAATACCAAAAATAGTCAGTCTGTCATTCTTTGCAAATCAATTTTAATTCCTTCTCCTAACACAAAGGAGAAACTTTCCCAATAATAAGCAACAAACACAATCACATAGACACAGAGAAGGTTCCCGTAGAGTACTACGGATATGTAGGGTGCTTCAACTCTTCCCTATGTATAACCGACCTCCCAGACTCCAGAATTTCTAGTCTAGGTGAATCCCCACACTTAGCAAACTCCTAGGGTTTATTTGAGATCTTTTTCCCCTCTCCTACTCGTAGGATAATTAAAAAGTTCGTGTGATATCGTAGGAAGAACTGAAACAAAATTCCTCCCGCCACGGGCGCATTCCTCCTTCCAAATTCCGCGTGAAGGGTCTAGCGTGCCGTTCTCCCAAGTGAAACAGGGAGGTAAAGAAAACGATACCACAGAACACAATTGTGATTTGTGTTTTGAGTTACTAGGACTGGTGTACAGTTTTCACTCATGTTCTCTCTTAGGCTCTAGGCTAGGATTTGGTTTCTAGTTAAAGACTGAGAAATGGTTCTCTTATGCCACCATTGGTCCTCCAAGACAAAGGCATTCTCCCATCATCTTCCTCATGTACATCAGTGTTGCATGAAGGTGTTCCACTGCATATTATGACATCGGCTCAATCTTTGTCATATTATGGCTAAAAAAAGGGAGAGAAATATCATCTTCTGATTTTGCTACTGTAAAAAGAAACAAAGGATTTTGAAAGGTATAAAGACAGTGCAGACTGAAGATGTTATGATGTGGTTCAAGACCTGAAGAATAGAAGATGTTGAAGCACAACTCTGAGAATGTAAAAATCTGTTCTTCCTTCTTGTCTTGAAAGTTGAAGCATTTATGTTTTGCTGCATTTTTAATGGATGTATAGTTTTAGCCAAAATATGCCAAAGGGGGAGATTGTTGATGTTTTTATTGGCTGATTGGAATCTATGTTTGGCTAAAACATAATAGCAGTAAAATATAATACAGTGTATAAATCTTGCAATTGTAAAAGAACAAACAAGTTGTCATACCCCAAAATTTGCCCGTACTATTTTCTGATGTGCAAGTTCAAATCAATACACAAAGCTCCAAGACCTATCTCCTAAACAAGTGCCTCTGAACTAGGGTTTTTGTTTTTCTCAAAGAAAAGTCAGATTCTGATATCTCCAATGGACTCCATGGCCTCATATATGCTTCAAAGAATCCTCATGCCAAGTGTCAAGCCCTGATTCAAAAGATTTCTCACTCAATGGCCCAAACGATCAATAGTCGACTGGTCGACTTAAAAGTCAACTGTGGTCAAAATACAGTCAAAACCTCTGATTTTTGGGTCAACATCAACATTTCAGTGTCAGAGGCATCGTTTGATCAAAGGTTGATCATGATCCATCAAGAAAATATCAGAAATCCACAGAAGGACAAATCGGCTCAAATTTGAAAAAATATACAAGTGTCAATTCAAAGAATTTAGAGATTATTCACTAATGGACCCATGATCTTAAAGAACACCCTTAAATCGATTCATTTATTTTAACCCTTATTTATATTTATTTGGATTTTTATTCAATTTAAAAATCAAGTAAGATAAATAAAATACAAAGTAAATGGATTAATGGACATGATTTTGGGCTTGATCAAAATTAAGGCCCAAAGAATAATCCTTGAGGTCCATGAGCTAAGTCCCATTTATTTTATGATTTTTATTTATTTTTGAATTGATTTGTGAAAATTCAAACTAAATAAAAGAAATCATGGATTAAATAAGAAAGGGGGGATTGCATGATCATGCTCCAATCAATTTGAAAGGACTGTAAACGTGAAAAAGCAGGCACCAAAATAGAATGGAGATCCAATTGGAAAGATTTGATATGAATTCCAAATAAAATATCAGTCTCTTGATTTATAGAGATTTGACTCAAATTCTGTTAAAACCTAATTAAAGGCATATATATATATATATATGAAAACCGACACAGAAGAGGGAGAATTTTTTTGCAGCCCAGGGGTTCGTAATCAAAACTCGGTTCAAGAGAAAAATCCAAACTCGGTGCAAAATTCTGAAGGATTCACGACCAAATAAAGGACTCTAATAGGTGCAGAGATCTTCGCGGTTTGATTCTAGGTCCTCGCTAATCCTTCATCCGCACCAAAATCGTGGAATACGGCTACAATTTGGACACTCCGATTTCGATTTCGATCTTGTATATTCATGCGTTTTTAATTGAGTTTGGTCGTATAATCTTGTTTGTGTTGATGTTTCGATGGTGACCGAACAGTTTGATTGAAGATTTAGGGCGAGAATGGGATTCCACCATGGCTAGGGTTTGGTGTTCATAATTTGGGGCTATTAGGATAGAGACAAAATCAGCCAAAATCAATAGCACCGTTGAATTCAGAAGCGAATTTCCAGTCGAATCATGACCTTACTTTCGATTTATGTTGCACTTGTTTGATTTTGGAAATATGCAGGGCTTGTGGTGATGAACGTAATCGTTGGTAGAAGACTGAACACCAATCCAAGGAAGAAGAAGATAAGGCCGTGCGAATTCCTTTTGGTTAATATTTCGAACTTTTTGTTTATTAATACATTTGCTTTTGATTGATTATCAGCATGAAAGCGTGGAAGGATTGGCAAGAAGCGTGTGTTGTAACCGAGAGTGCAAGAGTTCGATTCCCACCCCAGCGCGTTTTGTTATTCTTTTTAGTTGTTCTTGGCTATGGATATAGCGCATTCAGCTGGCAAGGGACTATCATGCACCCTCATCAGTCCATCAAGGACCTTCAAGGGCGCACCACACCTAATCAAAAGCTAATATTTCTTACTTTTCTTTCTATTTTATTCAAAAACTATTTTTCTTTTTTATATATGCTTTTCTTATTTTTATTTCTTCTAACATATTTCTTTTTTAATAAAAAGTTTATTCTTTTGTTAAATAAAAACATTAAAAGTAATAAAAATATTTATTTTAATTAATATTTATTTTTGATTAAAAGGTTAAATTACTTTAATTGTTAAATGTTTAATCTTTATTAATTGATGAAAACAAATGTTAGGGTTAGGTTATTTTAATCGAAACCTTATTTTCACCAATTTAATTAATTGGGTTGAAAACCAACAATTAATCGGGTTTTATTTATTCTATTAATCAGGGTTAATTTATGCCCTAATTAGGGTGTACGAGGATCATGCCTACACTAAAAATATTTCTTTTTCTGTGTCTTTTTCAGGGTTACTTTCAAATACCTCCCGATCACGCGCCACACCTCTGACAAAGCTAAGTCCCGACTCTATCATTTTATTTAAATATGTGATTGCCTTATAAAATATTATTAGGGTTGCATCCTCAAAAGTCAATGGACTCTTCCTACACTCACATCTATTTTCTGCCTTTGCCTTTGCCATTCTTCAGGGTTAGCAATAGGATTTTCCTCCGACTACGAACCATATCAGATCAAATTTGAAGCTAAGTACTATTCCCTATTTTAATAATCATTCTATTTTTGTTTTCCCTCATTAAATTAAGGTTAACCCTAATCATCGTTGAATCAGCCATACACTCGCCGCATATCATTTTTCTGTCAATTCTCAGATAATCATAATCGATGCTCGAGGCAAACCCCGAAGGTCAACCTTCATTAATCGAAGCTAAGTATTTTTACCCTTTTCTCGTATTTTTACTTTTTATTGATTAAGGTTAGTCATGTTTGCCTCCGAACCGATAATGCACTCACCCTATTTTTGTTTGCCATTTTTCCCACCTTTTCAGGGTTTGTCAATTGCCAAAGCGTCGAATATCGGTAACCCTAAACCCTGTCCTCAATTATTACTTGTTTCAAATCTATTTGCTTTATTTTATCCCGCTGGTTTCAATTCCCCTCTCCTTCGCTGGTTGCAATTTCCCTTCCCCCATTATCACTGTTAATATTAATTGTTGTGGCTAGTAATTTTAGGGAGTGTAACTCTGAACTGAATTAGCATCACTTAAATTTACAAGATAATATAACTGAATATAATCACGTGATTGTTGCACCCACGCACACTTTTGGGGTAACCTCCCTGTTGCCTGTTGCCTTGTTGCCTTGTGTTTTTTGCAGAATAGCCATGTCCCTCGAATACGAGGATACCTCAGCCATGCTGCCTCGATAAATACAAAGGTCATACGACCCTAATGATGTTGCCTTCGATACGCTAATATGACCTCGACCCTCGGAAGTTGCCTACGACTGAGGTATCCTCTGGCTGCCTACGAAAAGGCTATTCTGGTCCTTCCCTTAGACTACCTGCCTCTCTATGGCATGGGACAGTCTTATGGCGAACGACATTGCGACGACCCTTCAACCTCCAAATGAAAGGCTTCCTGCCCTCTTATGGCAAGGATAGACCCTTTCATCCTGAAAGGCTAAAAGAACTTCTTTTTCAAACTATAAGGTAATTGCCCCTAATTGCTTTGCCTTGCTCTAAAAACTTTTTTTTCATATTCTTTCTCATAAATCTTCAAAATGGCTACGCTCATCTACGAGCTAAAGTCCGTTTTCTTCTTCTACATTTCTTTTCAAAAAACGAGCAAAGCAATTAAGAGCCCATGGAAAACCATGGATGCAAAGGGTGCCTTACACCTTCCCTTTGCATAAATTACCCCCCGAACTCAAAATCTTTTTAAAAGGTATTTTCCTGTTCTTTTAGCCTTTCTGATAAATTTAGATAAAATAAAAGTCGGTGGCGACTCATGCTTAACCGTACATTTTTCGATTATGAAAGTCAGTTCACCGTATTACACAAGTACAAAAGCAAGATGTTATGTGGAATGTCATGACATCAACTCATGACATCGCGCCTGCAGAACTGGAATGTAGATTCAGTTTGATTCTCAACAAATACAGAATATTCTATGAATATTATGTAATCCAATGTGGCGCAGATTTAAAGGTCAATAGAATCAAGTCAGAATATCAAAGAATCAAATCAAAATATTGGAGATTCAGCAGTTTCTAATTTAGGAGATAAATTAGGAAACTTGTGATTGAAGACCTTTCTTTTAGCAGAAAATATCTGAAGATTTGTAACAGCCAGGAGTGCTACGATTTGTAAGCCCAAGTCCAATTGGGAATAGGTTATAAATAGAAACCTTTGTAACCTAGTTTGATACAGAAAAAATATAGAAATCCGTGTTTAGAAAAGATGTAGTCATTAGGGTTTCTATAGGTAGACCACCCTGTAGCGGGGAATTTCTGAGAATGAAGCCATTAGATTGACTCGACTGAATATTTCAGTGAAAGTCTCCACCGCGCTTTATTGTTTCCAAAGGAAAAGGGAAAAGAATGAAAAAACCCAAAGTTTAAAATAAGAAAGAGATCTTAGGTACGGGTGTTGATTATACAAGGGGGAGGTTTCAAGCACCCCTCATATCTGTGGTACTCCACAGGAACCTTTTTGAAAATTTGTGTCGTGAGTGCTAAAAAAGGGTTTGTTTTATTTTTAAAATAAGCTCGGCAAAGCACTGTGCCTTGTGCCTACCTACCTCCTCGGTGCAATGGAGAAGTCAGAGCTAATGTAGTTCCGCTTAAAAGGGAAAAGGTTTTTTTTTTTAAAAGGAATAAACATTTTATTATCGTTGGAGAGAAATACTCAGCCATTAACCTTGAGCATGAGAACAAATGGATTCTTTGCATCACAAATTAAAGAAGAGCTCCAACTCGGATGAAAATCAACGAGCATGCCACTAGCTCTCTCATGTGGAAATGATCTCATTATATCAATCAATTTCAAAATTATGGGGTATCGCAACTCACTACAACAATTGATCGTGCTTAAACTTTTGAAGAAAAAGCCACTAAGGGCAAAAGATATTTTAAAGAAAAAAAGGTTTTTAAAAAGGTTGCATACGTAAGAAGATTTTGAAAAAAGGGAGAAGATTTTGAAAATCTAAGAAGGAGAGGAGATGAAGAGGCTATCCTAGTACGTAAAATAAAAGCTAAGGAAAGAACGATCTAACCAAAAAGAAGCCAACACTTGACATTAAGAGTCAAGGTAGATTTCCCATCCTTTGGACTATCAACACTAAGCCAACGCATTACCACTTGGGGATCCAGATGAACTTATTATCTTTAGCACCACTTTGCATTAAGCACATTAAAATTCTGATGAAAATAGGGCAGAGTAACGGCTATTTTCGGGTAAAATCCTTATCTCAATGCCATGGAATTAACCATCAATGGATTTCGAGGAAATACCTACACTGAGAAACAAACAACAACCCAATGCCAGACAGACATAATAACGACAGAGTAACAATAGAATAATAGGGTCCAGAGGTACTAAGTCTGACAAGTCCACATCTCCAAAATACTCGGGATAGTAACCAATAGTCCATAGGGCCTTAAACGTTTTTTAGATTTTTAGTTGTTTATTAGTGTTTTAGCACAAAAATAGAGTATGGTCCAAGTGGACAAAAAGAAAATAGCGGAAACATAAACAAAACGTCCAAATGGACAATGAGAAAACAGCGGAAAATAAACGTCCAAATGGACAAAGAGAAAATGGCGGAAACATAAACATGATGAAATGATAAAATAAGAATAAAAGCGAGAAATATAAAGAGCGATAGAATAAATGTGAAAAAATGAAAGTCAATTGTTAGATGTTAAAGATAACCATCTTGAAACTTGTCAAGTATGTTATCAAAGTTAGTAATAAAGATCGATGGTGAATGAAGGATGTTTTCGGATTTAAATTCAATGGAAATTTATCAGAAGCTTGATAAAATCAAAGCGACTACACGATAAACTTCCATAAGTCTTAAATCAACCGCATACAGTTCTCTTCCATGTTTGGACTTTTTTTATTCGGGACACGAAATATTGCGCTATGTTAAGCAGATCGCCAACTTATTTATGTAGAAATCACCCTACAACAAGGCCGGTCAAAACTTTGTGTGCTAATGCATGCGATAGAAGCGATATATAGATCACTCTCCGAAAGCAATACCGCACGAAAAGAAAATAGGTAGCGATCTCGTCTTTACCAAGAATCCATAAGAATTCTCAAGGTATTAAGACTTTCATCGATCAAAAGAAAAAAAGGGAAGAAGAAAAAAATTCATAAAATAAAATCACTCACACTATCATTAATATCATTCATCTAATATTATTGTTCTGGACCGACCCAATTATCTCAATTGGGCCAATCCACTCTTTGGCCCAAAGCATTCTGGCCCACACACACGACAGCCTTCCCCGGTCCGCTCCGGGCAAACACCACACGTAACCGAGCACGATGAAGCATCGTGCTCGGTAACAGCCAACTCGCGTATTACCTAGCCTAGCGCCTCGCAAAGTGGAGTCTTTTCCGCATAGGATAATTCTATAAATAGCCCTCTAGCCCTAGAGAGCAAGGTAATCTCTTTCTTACCCAAAATCTCTCACTTTGTTGTACCTTGTTGTCCGAACACTTACTTTGGCATCGGAGTGCCTTGCAGGTACAACCACCTTTTTTCCCCTCCAACCGTTCCAGATTCCAAGCTTCACCGTTATCGGCCATCTGATTTGCCTCAGAAAGATCAGTGACGCCGTCAGTGGGAACCTCAGTTTCCCCCATTTCTTTTGTTGCACTTCTTGATCCATTCTTGTCCCCTGCAAGAATTCAGAAACCAAAGCTCTAATTCAACCATCATCCATGGCTAGCAACAACAAAGAATCCTCTTCTCTGGATGCTACAGTGATCAACAAGAACGACATCTCTGTCGTCGTTCCTCCACCCAGAAATACCGCTCCACATCCTCGTGACGGCCTCACAACATCTTCTTCCCCGAAGGGTTTCCACGATGAAACCGTCCATCACCTCGGAGATACCAGCGGTAAAGATAACCATGAAGAGGTTATTGAGAACCCTTTCTCCACCAAGGGTCCAACTCCCAAATACCAAACTATGACCGCCGTTCTGGCCGCCCTTGTGCAGACGAATGCCCTTATCCAGCAACAGAACGATAGGATCGGGGCACTCGAGCAGAAGCGTCGCTCAAAGACTCCCCCCGGTCATAAAACTCGCTCCCATCGCGAGGCGGTCCCCAAGAAACGCACTCGTTCCCCTCCCCGAAGGAACATGCGGGTTCCATTTTCAAGAAAGGGTATGGCGACCACCGCTCCCGGCACTGTTCGCAATCTCCTCGACCAAAAAGAAGATCCAAGTCACCTCCCGCGAGACATGACAACAACCGTAGGTGACACAGGCGAAGCAGCAGCCGGTCCGCCACACCTTCTGCCAGTGACAAAGAGGAGGAGCGCCGAGGCCCTCTGTCCCACGCAATTTTCGAGGCACCCCTGCCGACCGGTCTTGAGAAGCCCCCACCACTAGGCACATACGACGGGACAACCGACCCAGACAAGCACATCGAGAACATCGACGCCCTCCTGGATTACAGAGGGGTACCAGGCGCAATCAAATGTTGGTTAGTCCCGACCACTTTATGCTAAGGAGCCATGATGTGGTACAAGAGTCTGCCCGACGAATCTATCACGTCGTGGAAGGTGCTCGGAAAGCTTTTCTCCAGGCATTTCATGGCCTCGCTTAGACACCCGAAGTCAGAAGCCTCCCTAGAAGCCATCATCCAGGGGAAAGACGAATCGTTCCGGGCCTACATAGAGATGTTCAACAAAGGGGCCGTGCAGGTGTCCACGACGACCCACGTGAAGAAGTTCTTGCTCAAACGAGGCCTCCGGCCACGTTCAGATTTCGCCAAAGTCATTGGGATCGAGACGCCCGCCACTCTAGACAAATTTTTCCTTAAGGCCCAGGTGTATATACAATATAAGGAAAAAGAGGCCGCTCTTGCGGTCCGCAACTCCAGATAGGAAGAAAATACTGAAGGCACCCGTTAAGACGATTTTCGCCAGGGATCCGACAAGAAGAAAGAAGACAAAGGTCGAGATCCTAAGGACTACAAAGCCCCGGCGGGAAAATTCCGGAAGTACACCCCTCTGAATGCATCCAGGGAACACATCTTGAACGAATGCGCGAACTCCAAATTTCAAACGGGTAAAGTCCGTTTCCCAAAGTCCATGATCGCACGGCCAAACGTCGACAAATCAAAGTTCTTCCGTTTCCACAAAGGCCACGGGCATAACACCGAAGACTGCATCCACCTAAAGGACGCGATAGAAATAATAATTTGAGAAGGACACCTGAAGTAGTACGCAAAGAAACAAGAAGCCCCCAAGGAATCCAAACCAGTCGTCGAGGAGAAGCCAGCGGAAGACACGTCCGCCATGCAAGTTGCCATGAGTATCACCAGACCGGAGGACTTTTACCTCCCCGACTAGGCTAGAATGCCTTACACCCCCTTCTCACAGTCCATGGGAATTCTTCCCTTCCGCCATGGTCATCTCCGGAGGAGGGTTAGCAAACTTACTGTCGGATTCGTAAAACGGAAGTTCGACGAGCTAATTTCAGCGAATTCGAGCAAAGCCTCTACTCTCGATCTCGTTAAGGGCGGCTCCTCCCCCATAGTGTTCTACCGGGAAGAACTGTCGGGCGGCACACCCAACACAACCATCCCCCTCCTTATCCAGGCTCGAATGGCCAACTTTGACGTACACTACACTTAGGTTGATCAAGGGAGCTCGATGGAAACTATGTACTCCCAACTATTCAAAACATTGCAACTGAACGTCAACCACCTCACCCCTACGTAGGCTCTGACCTACAAGGTTTCAATCGCACTGTGACGAAACTGTGGGGATTCGTTAAGCTTATTGTCTCGGTTGGATCGGGAGAAACCACGAGGGCCGTCAAAGTCCAGTTCCTAGTCATCGATTGCCCCTCGATCTACCAATGCATCTTGGGACGCCCGACGCTGGCCAAACTGATCGCCGTCCCCTCGACCGTGCATCTCAAACTCAAATATTACACGGCTAAAGGACAAGTCGCCACGCTCCACGGAGACATCAAAACAGCCAGGAGATGTTTCGAGGTCTCCGCCAAAGGCCTCAGTTCGATAAAGGCAGCCGCTCAAGACAAAGCAGCAACCAACGCAGGTTTTGAGCCCAACAAATTAATGTCGCGCATCGACACCATCGACCTAGACAACCGCTTCCGTAAAGAATCCGAGGGGAAAGCAGATATGAAGACATCAAAAGAGGGTCTCCGACCAATCTCCCACGGAGACTTCGAGTTGATAACCCTCGGAGATGACCCGACCAGAGGAGTCAAGATCGGGACGGACCTGCCCGAACTGGCCAGAAGACAACTCAAGGCCTGCCTTAGGGAGAATGCCGACCTATTCGCTTGGAGTGCAGTGGAGATGCCCGGCCTCGACCCTGAAGTAGCATGTCACCACCTGACAATCGATCTCGCTTGCAAAGCCGTCGCCCATAGGAAAAGGAAGCAGTCCCCGAATTAGCTATTAAGGACTAGCTGTTAAGGACCTCTTAGAGGCTAAATTCATATCGGAAGCCAAGTACACTACTTGGCTCTCCAATGTTGTACTTGTGAAAAAATCTAATGGAAAATGGCGCATGTGCATTGACTACATCAATCTTAATAGGGCTTGCCCAAAAGATGCTTATCCTCTACCTAACATAGATAAATTAGTCGATAATTCCGCAGGTTTTAAATTACTATCGTTTATGGACGCATATTCTATGTACAACCAAATACCCATGTCTAAAACGGACAAAAAATATACGGCTTTCATGACCGAATCGAGCAACTATTACTACAATGTAATGCCCTTCGGCCAAAAAAGCGCCGGAGCACCGTACCAGCGAATGATGAACAAAGTATTCCGGGCGGAAATCGGTGAATCCCAAGAGGAAACCGATCACGCCGTCCATCTAAAAAAAGTCTTCAAGCAGGCCCGAAAATGCAAGATGAGGTTTAATCCCGAAAAATGCACTTTTGGAGTCCGAGCGGGCAAATTCCTCGGCATCTACTTAACAGAAAGGGGAATCGAAGCAAATCCGGACAAATGCAGAGCCTTCTCTGATTTCCCCACACCGAACTCGAAGAAGTCTATCCAATCCCTAAACGGCATGCACACATCACTATCCAGATTCGTGGCCAAATCCGCCCAGCATGCCCTTCCCCTTTTCAAACTCCTGCGTAATACTTTCGAATGGACAGACGAATGCGAGCGCGCCCTCTCCTATCTCAAGCAAGCTCTCTCAGGCCCCCTTGTCCTCTCGAGGCCTGAGAACGGAGAAACCCTCTACCTCTACCTCGCCGTCGCCACCGAAGCTGCCAGCGCTGCCCTCATTCGAGAAACCCTAGAGGGCCAGAGGCCCATCTATTTCACGAGAAAAGCGCTCCAGGGCCCCGAGGTCAGGTACCAGCAGATCAAGAAAGTCGCGCTCGCGCTAATCACCGCAGCCAGAAGATTGAGTCACTACTTCTTAGCACACACCATAGTCGTGCGACCCAAGCAACCTATAAACATCTACTTGGACGTCCCGACATGGCCGGAAGGATGCTCCGCTAGTCGCTAGAACTTTCGGAGTTCGACATAAAGTACGAAGGAAGAAAAGCTCTTAAAGCACAAGTTCTAGGAGACTTCGTAGTCGAAATGGCTTTCCCCGAGACAACTACGTGCGACGCCTAGAAATGGACCTTGTATATGGACGGAGCATCAAGCTCGTCTGGAAGCGGAGCAGGTATCATCTTAGAAAATGGAGAGGGGACCCTGATAGAAGTATCGCTCTCCCTATCTTTTCCGACCTCCAACAACCAAGCAGAATACGAGGCGCTGCTCGCAGGGCTATGCCTCGCTAAAGACCTGGAGGCTAAGGAAATCGAAGTATTCACCGATTCCCAACTAGTAGCATCCCACATCTCGGGCGAATATCAAGTCAAAAGCGACCACCTCGCTAAATACTTGAGCCTCGTACGCAAGAGTATGGCCCGGTTCAAAAACGCCAAAGTAAGGCATATTCCAAGGGAGCATAATTCCCGGGAAAATATTCTATCGAAATTGGCCAGCACAAGGAAGAAGGGGGGCAATAAGTCTGTGATCCAAGAGATATTACCCAGACCCAGCATCGAACCTCCGATCGGGATATCACACTTAAACGCGATCGGAGACGCGTCCTGCTGGATGACCCTGATGTACAACTATCTGACGAGCGATCTCCTTCCAGACGACCCCAAAGAAGCTTCCAAAATCAGAAGAAGAGCTTGCTCGTACGTCCTGGTCGAAGAACGATTATATCGACGAAGATTCTCCATTCCTCTCCTCAAGTGCGTCGACGAAGGCACAACCCCTCACATGCTCTGGGAAATACACGAAGAAATCAACTCCCAACACATAGGGGGAAGGTTTCTCGCTAGGAAAGCGCTCCGGGTAGGATACTACTGGCCCATCATGCAACACGACGCAAAAGAATACGTAAAGAAATGCGACAAGTGCCAGCACTTCAGGGACATGCACCTTGCACCCACCAATGAGCTCAAATCTTTGTCATCTCCTTGGCCATTTGCGTGGTGGGGCATGGACCTCCTCGGACCATTCGTGACGGGAAGCAACCAAGACAAAAACCTCAAAGTCGCCGTCAACTACTTCACCAAATGGATCGAGGCCGAACCATTGGCCAAAATCACATCCATGAACGTACTACGATTCTATAAGAGAAACATCCTCTCCTGGTTCGGAGTGCCTCTAGCCATCATCACCGACAATGGCACCCAGTTCACCGACAAGCGCTTCCAAGAATTCGTCGCAAAATTGGGAACAAAGCAGCATTTCGCGTCGGTCGAACACCTCCAGACAAACGGGCAAGCCGAAGCCACTAACAGAGTAATACTAAGAGGCCTCAAAAGGAGACTGGACGAAATCAAGAAAGGATGGGTCGAGGAACTACACAGCGTCCTCTGGGCTTACCGAACCACCACGCACTCCACCACCGGGGATATCCCCTTTCGGCTTACGTACGGGACAGAGGCCGTAATCCTCGTTGAGGTACACGTGCCCACCAGACGTATTGAGGAAGAGGCCAACCTTGAGGCCGTCTGAGAAGAGCTTGACCTGGTCGAAGAATTTCGAACAGGAGCTGCTCTACGCGAAGCTTCGCTCAAACAAAAAATCGCTCTAAGACATGACGCAAAAGTCATCAGACGAGTATTCGAAGTGGGCAGTCTAGTCCTTAAAAGAAACCACAAAGATTCTCACGAAGGCAAACCAACCGCGAACTGGGAGGGCCCCTATCGCGTCCGAGCAAAGACGGAAAACGGGGCTTACTACTTAGAAAACCTACAAGGAGAAGACCTCGCTCGATCTTGGAACGCTGAAAAGCTCAAGCAATACTAAAGCTGGGAGCCAAAAATGCTCGAAACACAGGTGCGGCCCGGGTACACACCAAACATCTCGTAATAGAACAAAACGACAGAAGCCCTCTCCTTTAATCGAGCGGACTCCTTGTCCTTCGGAGGGGCACGAATATCGAGCATCCCCGTCGTAAACAAGTACCCCGACGGCAGATTGCCCCGCTCGCGAGGGGACCGTTCACGCCATGAGACTCGGAACTCAGTACAACGGGGCCTGAGACTCACCCTTGCCAGGCATTTGTCCCCGGCAGTCGACCATAGTTCCACTCACTTGGCGACCAATACATCATAATCGAGCGAACCTCCTAACTAATAAAAACGCTAACAAAAATAAGGCAACAAGACTTTATTCATTATACAAAGTGAATTACAAAGTACAAAGGATAAGCAAAAACAGGTAAAAACACATCATTTTGCCCGACGCATGAACTCCTCCGAGTGAAGTTACTGATACCAATCTTCATCCCACTCTGTCTTAGAGCCGTCAGCGTTAGTCATGACCTTCACACCTAAGGACTGAGTCTGCGCGTCCGGACCACGAGCCCCCTGAGAGTGGGAAAGAGACCCGGCAGACACCTCCTTCTTCTTCTTCACCTCCTTGACTCCGCGAGAGCATGAGACCGTGAAAACCTTCTTCCCCTTTGCGCCACCCATTCCTGCAGAAACGTGAAGAAGAAGAGGCCCATGAGACCTCCTTTTATAAGAAAGAGGAAAAGGAATAAAGGCTCCTGGGAAACCGACATAAATATTAGAGGAACAACACTCTTGGAAACCAACGTGCACGCCGTCCAAGAAACAAGTACAAACAAATAGAAGCATTAAAAACAAAGAAAAGAAATTTCCAAATAAAAATAAAACATCGAGCAAAAAGCCCGAAAATGTGCCCGACCAACGACCATAAAGGCCGAGCCGGTAAATATTCTTAAAGAGCAAAAATGGGGGGCATTCCCCCCGGAGTACAGACCAGAATCATAAATGGCGGGCAGGCTAGAAACTTAACGAAATAAAAGAAAAACTTCAAACACCTTCTTCCATTCGGGCCTCCATGGTCGCCCCAGCCGCAAGTCCTTTCCCGAAGTCCGGAGAGACGATTTGGTCGCCTTCCACCCGATAATAAGGTCCGGTGCCCTCGGTTACCAAATCCACCCTAGGGTTCTTCAGCTAAAGCTGGGCCACTGTGGAATTATAGGTGTCCTCGGCGGCAGCCACACAATCTCCTCCCAGAACCCGTATATACTGGATTAGGTCCGCCCGGGTCAAGATAGCCTTCTCCTCCTCTGTCTCATCCTAGGAAGGAGCCAAAGACCGACGAAGAGAAGCCTCTTTGACCGAGGAGGACAGCATCACTTCGTACAAGGTCCGATAGAGCAAGGTGTACCGCCCCTGCACATCAGCTAGGGCATCCTCCTTGACGCCCAATCGAGCCTTCACAGCCGCCAGCTCCTCATCCCGTTCCTTCAGCTCTCCCTGTACCTTCTCCAGTGCAGTTGCCTTGTTCTTGACATCCTCCTCAAGCCTCCTCGCGGCCTCCGCAGACAAGGGCGTCGAGCGGGCATACAGAGCAGCCAGCTCAAGAACCCTAACCACAGCAGCAGCATCCTGCACCAAGAACCTATGACGAACAGACGGCTTCAGGCCTTCAATATGAAGAGACGCTGCCCAGGGGATGGTCAGAGAGGGCCCACCTTCGAAAAATCGGGGCTGAAGAAAACATGAAGGTAGGGAGAAGATGCCACCAGCCTCCTCCCGAGTCAAATCCACGGCTTCAACCCTCGGCCGCTTATGAGGGACCAAAGCATCCGGATCCGGTTGCTGACGAAGGGGGGAAGGATGAACCATAGCCGGCCTCAGTGATTCCCATTGGTCAGAAGCCTGTAGCGGAGATCCAACAGCCACCGAAGAGGACGAGGAAGTGCCCGAACCAGTCGCTGGGGATTTCTGCACAGCAGCTAATCGAGGACAAGCATTCTTCTTGAGAACCACCTTGGCCTTGCTCGCCTGCCTGAGCATCCTGTCGTGACGCGCCCGGTCCATTGATTATAAAAAACAAAATAAACACACAAGAGTCAGCCCGTCATAATAAAAAAGGGGCTAGACACGTAAAACAAAAAACCAAAAAGGGCAGATACCCAGGTAAGCTACGACACCCTCATCTGTCCCACTCGCCAACAAATCCTTTATGCTAATAAGGCAAGGCTCCGTAATAGGCTCCCCGCCATCATCAACTATAGGCTTCCCCGATCGATCCAGCTTCGCGATCGGAGGAAGGCCCTGCACAAATTTCTGAAGAACGGCGTAATCAGCCCGAGCTTCCTCATCCAGGTCCGCGACCCTGGTAAGATATTGGTCAATGCCATACGCGAAGTGATCCCGTGACCAGAAAAACCTGAACTTCCATCTCCGAGAGGTAACAGGCTCCCCTATATCATTAAAAAACGGGTGACCATGCACGTCGAGGGCGACACCCGAGCGAAGACGTTGTTACGAGCCTCCTTAGACTGAGGATGAATAAGATAGAAGCGCGGCTTGTAGTTCTTCAAAGAGTCAGAATAAGACTTAAAGACCTTCTTCGACTATTTAAGGTACACCCACCCAAAACGACCATCAGCAACCTTCCGTTGCACACAAAAGATATAGAAGAACAGAGGAATGGTCGCAACTATCTTCAGATATGAGCATGTCAGCTCGAATGCCCGGATGAATGCGATCGCTTTGGGGTGGAGCTGACCGGGCGCCACTTCAAGGTAATTAAAAACAACTATCTGGAATTCGGTGAAGGGCACACGAAATCCTATCTCCCTAAAAACCACTTCATACATAGGAATCAGATTGGGGGCATATACGTCGCACACCCGGTCCTCTTCTCCGGGGATAAACACAGACCACCCATTCTTAGTCGTGTCCCCCACGGGATTCACGTGACCCCCGATCTCCAGAGAAATGTATGAACTGTCCTCAATAAAATATCTTTCGATATCGAGCGCCTCCTGCAGCACCCAAGAGTCCAGGGGCACCCCCCACTGAGCCAGGGGCGTCGCTGACGACGAGCCCGATGTAGAAGGACGTCCTGGATCGGCCATAATCACCTGAAAAATAGGGGAGAATAGTGAATTCGACAGTACAATCAAATCCCCCCTTCCACCACTGTTCGGAGTGAAAGGGCGCGCTAAAAATCCGGGGACGAAAAGATTCCCGACCATGCCCCTTCCTGAGGAATCGGCCGCCGAGCAGAGGGTCACTCGCGCCAAAATAGATTGAACATTCATACTGTGCCGAGGAAATACACTTTCAAAAGAAAACCTAAAAACGTACTAAAGAATGATTGAAACCCCTAAAAGTAGTCAGGAAATCAGAAACTAAATTCGGAGCTGATAACCTAACAAACCGCAGCCGACAGCGACGGAGAAACTAATCGTCTCCACCGTCTACCACCAACAAACCTTCAAACTCACTTCCAAAATCGTTCCAAAAACCCTATCCTAACCACATACGTACGATTCCTAAGCAATCGAAGCATAAAAACTGAAAACGAAGGGAAAGAGTAAACTTACGAGTAAGATTCTGAGAACGAAGACAAAGGTTGATGATGAAACGTCACGGCAGATTATGCGGTCGGCGACAGAGGGAGAAAAGTACAGAGAACAAACTTGAAAAGTGATCTCACCGAGCAGATCAGATGACCGGCAACAGTGAAGGCTCGAAATCCAAAGCGGTTGGAAGGGGAAAAATGGTTTTACCTGCAAGGCACTCCGATGCTAAAGTAAGTGTTCGAACAACAAGGTACAACAAAGTGAGAGATTTTGGGTAAGAGAGAATTACCTTGCCCTCTAGGACTAGAGGGCTATTTATAGGATTATCCTGTGCGGAAAAGGCTCCAACTTTTGAGGACTCGTGCGACGCGTTAGGCTGGTGTAACTCGGTGAAGTGACTTTTATTTTTAAGCAAGCAATGTTGCGGTAAGCATGAATCACCACCAACTTTTATTTTGTCCAACATCTTGGAAGTCTAAAAAGAACAGAAAAGACCCTTTCTTAAGAAAACGGGCTCGGGGGGTAGATTATGAAAAGGGAAGGTGTAAGCACCCTTTTCATCCGTAGTTGTCTACGGGCTCTTAATTTACTTAGCTCATGTTTATTTTGTTTGATTTAAGTTGAAAAGGGACTTAAGGACTTTAGCATAAATGCGTAGCCTTAATCTTTGAAAGAGTGTTGAAAAGATGTTTTTAATCGAGCTAAGCATAATAAGAGCACTACCCTAAATTGGTCTTTTTTTATGCTTTGTATTCTTCTAAGAAAGGGATAGGGCTATCCTTACCATTTAGGGTAGGTAGTCCTATTGTTTGGACGTTCGGGACAATCGAAGGGTCATCGAGGTCGTTGAAAGCAACAGGTAGAGGTACCTTTAGTAATATTCGAAGGGACAATCATCGTTTCGTAGGTAACCATTTAAGGGACTAGATCATATATTTTCGTAGGCAACTTTGAGGGTCATCGAGGGACTTATGATCTTTACGATGATTTCTTAACCGTTGGGACTTTTGCTAGTAGGTACCTCCACATTCGAGGGACGCGACCTTATATTCGAAGGCAACCAAGAGAGGCGTACCCTAAGGGTGAGTGTGTGCAACAAGCATGTGTGTTGGATTCGAATATTTAATCTTAGTTAGTGATCTA
Organism: Vicia villosa; assembly: GCF_029867415.1. Classification (NCBI taxonomy): domain Eukaryota; kingdom Viridiplantae; phylum Streptophyta; class Magnoliopsida; order Fabales; family Fabaceae; genus Vicia; species Vicia villosa. The sequence continues at coordinate 563,607 of NW_026705395.1, read as the reverse complement.
ACTGTTGAGTTATTAGTCTTGCCATACAATCCTAAGCATACATCTAAACAGGTATATTGCAGTTTATATAGTGCGGAAAGTAAATGTCCTACGCTATTACAGGGCTTTGGGGAAGTTACATAATAGGAGGTGTGAAAAAGTAAATTTACCTAAGCTATTACATCCTATAAACAGTTTCAAAAATTGGTAAAAATGCGATAATAAAACGATAAATGTACAAAGTAAGAGAGAATAAGCGAATGCTTGCAACAATCCAAAGGCTCGGGATAATACCTCACAAAAACAAGAAAATGTTAGTACGAATATATATAAAAAAAATGATAAAGAAACATTAATATTTAATCGGAAAAAAAATAACAAACGATGTCTAAAATAATATTAAATTCTAAAAGAGAGAATAAACAAAAATATTTTTTTGTATTTTTTAATACGAGTAATAAAACTTAATTATAAATCTAAAATAAAATATTTTTTTTATTAAAACTAACTTTTAAAAAAAAACATGTATTTGTATTTTTATTTATCTAAAAAAAAAATTAATTAATAAAATATATTTTTGGGTTTTGTCTTAAAATATAAACACTCACGATTAAAAAAAATACAAAATTTTAAAATTATACAAGAAGAAGAACAAGATGAATCATGTGTGGGATCAATTTCAATACCCATAAAATATCTTCTTCTTTTTTTTCGTTGACTTTTCAAAGCCATTAAATCCAACCACTTATGTAGCAACACATGGCAACCTCTTTTCTTTTTAAATAAAACAAAATAGAAACAAGAAGATATAAACAAGACACAGTATCAAAAACAAACACAAAAATTCCATTTTATTCCTTTCTATTCCATGATCCTTCTCCAAATCAAAATTCAAAGACCCAAAACCAAGGTTCACAAATTGCATAATTTTTAAATAATTCCAACATAAACCAAGTATCATAACTAATCATGAAAAGCAAGAAAACTTACCGATTAGAGATTTTGCGGTGAATCTCGCGGTGGAATAGTGGGGTTATCACGGTGGACGTCCGGTGGATCTATCGGCGATTCGGATCGGAGGGAGTGGCGAGTTTGTTGCTTCTCCTACTATTTTCTTTGCGACGATGGAGGGTGGCCGATCGGAAGCGTGTTGCAGTGGCAGCTAGATCGGAAGCTTCTTCCTCTCTGTTGCCTGCACAGTGAAAATGAGTAACAAATCTTCTCCGGATGGTAACGTGAATGGTGAGGCGCAGTGCAAATCGATCTGAAAACAAAATATAAACACAAAGATATAATTATATTATGTTTGGTTCAATATGTTTATAAATGTTTGAAGGTTGGAAATGTTGTTTTGATGATGAAGATTTGGTCATGTGTGATAGTTTATTTTTTAATTTTTTAAAGAAATTTTGTTATGGTGTTGTTGATGATAGATTAATGGTGTAGGTGTGATTTTGGGAGAGAATGTTTCTTGGTGGTATGAAGATTGAAAAGTTTGTGTGTAAATTTTTTTATAAAGGTTTGACTTGAATTGTTGGAGAAATGGGTTTATGGTTGTGCATAAAATTATGTTTTCTTTTTTGAGAATAAAAGTTAGAAATTTGGGATCAAAGAGGTGGGTGTTAGAATGAGTGTAGGTTGTAGATGATGAAACAAGGGTACGTGAATGGTTGGCAAATGTTACATGATTAGATGCATCATTTTACTGTATGTGGACTGTGGTGGAGTGTAGGTTAGGATTATTAGTTTTTTACAATGAAGAATAAAATGCATTTTTATAGTATAAAATTAGGTTAAAGTAAAAAGGAAATAATCGACCTATTAACTAATATGATCAAACATTTAAATCAAACTTAATTTGATTTTAACCCGGGACCTTGCACTTGCAAACCTTACTTCAATATCAATTGTGCTTTACTATTTGTTCGAAATAAAAAGCCAATTGAAAGTGTATCAAGCATCAGCCAGCATTTTTCTATTTATTAAAATATAGGCAATTTAAGAGTAAACTACTATATTTTAAAATAGACTTTAAATCGAATATTTATAAAATTTAGGATATCACTGTAAATGAATCCGAGATTTTATAAAAATTCAATTTCTTGTAATAGTTTTGAATTTTCGAAAATGGTGGGCAAATTTTGGGGTATGACAGCTGCCCCTGTTCAATCTTCTTAAACCTGAAGATGTAGATTGGCGTATTTGCCACTCGGGATCTGAAGGTGGAAGAGAATTGAACACTAAAATACCCAAAAATTTGCACTTGCTGGTGCAGGGAATAGTGCTATTGGTGATTTGAATGGGCTTGAAGATGCCAATAGAGTAGGTTGACAGAGTGTCGTCAGAGATAGGCTTAGAGATACCATCTGGCAAGGATACTTCTTAGAAGTCTAGGGGGTCATGCTTCCTTGAATGTGTATCTGACAGTGATTTGATATGGAGTTTTAAGACGTCTGGGGTTCAAGCTTCCACAATGTATATCTGTCGTAGAGGTCTAGAATATCCGGGGTTCAAGCTTCTAGGGTATATTTGACGTGGGGATTCAGAACATTCGGGGTTCAGGCTTCCGAAGTGTAGCTGGCAGGGATTTTTCAGAAGTTTGGGGTTCAAGCTTCCAGAATGTAAAAGACATAAACTAGATTGACATTCCTATATTCCGAATTAAGCAAACGGGTTAAGCTCTCGTGAATTAAGCAAACACGAATTACAAACGCGAATTAACTACAAAGCAACGTAACGGCGATTAGAAGTTAGGGATACAATCTTACGAATTTAATCAACAAAATTCCATGTATGTACAAATTAAGCAAATGCAATTCATAGATTAGTATTGAATGAGAAACGGATTAAATTGATAAAGTATAAACATCAAGGCGTTGGAACGCGATTAAAGCAAATTGACTCTGGATGTTTAGTTCTCCATAATCGTATCAAGCTCCAAAATATTTCGTCAATAGTAAACGATGAACAGTGTGAACAGTAGCGGCCAGCCCTCGGTAAATGGGAGAAACATAAATTCGGGTCATAACCCAACTAGGTCAAACAAACATAATCCAGGCCCAAAACTAACGACCCAAAACTAAATAAAACTAATTCTGCAACTTCAAACAAAATTATGGAAAATATGAATTCCGAATCTGACTTCGACTCCAACCCAAAAGTTGTAGCTCTTTCTCTTAGCTTTCCGACAAGTACTATAATGCGCCGATCGGATTCCCAGAGCTCCAATTATGAACATTTTAGTGCAGACTGCTAATGCTGAAAATAAAGTGCGAAATTGAAATTAAACCAAAAATAAACTAAATTAGAAAAACATTCTAAAATATAAAAATAAGCAAAGCAAACCATAGAAATGCATAAGTACAAACATAAAGGAACGTGCATCAAAATGCACTGATCAAATTCCCCCACACTTGAACTTTTGCACTCCGAGCAAAATAAAATCAAACACGAGAAACACACACCATCAGTTATGCATTTAGACTACAAACTCTTCTTCGGTTAAGATTGCATTGGTAGGTACTAATCTTGCACACTAAGGATATCCTAGGAACACAAATCCGCAATTGTGAGGTCATAAGCCTCCTGAACACACAAACCACTTCAAATCATGTTATTATGCCAAAACCTAATTTAATCATCCTCCTTTTTACTCTTTTTCATTTTGGCGCAATCACATTAAGCCCGTTATCTCCACACACTCATAGTAAGGCTACCGGTTAGTGACTCTGATCCTTTTTTGCATGGGATTCTGGTACCTAAGTGGTATACCCCTTTTATTCCCCAATTGTAGTTGCGGGGGATCGGACCGTAATCCTCCCTACCAAGTTCAGCACCAGAAACCTCTGAACCAACTAACAACGGGACTTGAAATCTCTTTTTGTTTTTGTAGGTTCTACAACCGTTGGGTTAAGTGACCGGATGAGGGTCACCAAACTTAGAAGGTGCATTCCTTTTTATTTTTTTATTTTTTTAAAACTTGGATCACTCAATTATTTTCATCGGCCTCCTTACGTAGAGCATGTGTGAGATGGTGCCGACTACAAAGATAAACTACTCAAGAACTATTAGAGAATGATAATTCAAGGCTATGTCATAATAAGTATTCAAATTAACTTCCATATGCAGGAGACTTACGGTGCTAAGACGATACCGATCTTGTGAACTTTTCCCAAGTCTCCACAACTAACCACAAATTAATCTATAGCCGAAAACTTTCAAAAATATACTTTTTTTAAGAACTGAAAACAAAACAAAAAATTGAAAGGAAATAAAACAAATAAATGATTCCCTCCCCCACACTTAAGACATACATTGTCCTCAATGAAAGAACATAAATATAAAATAAGAGTGAGAGAAAGGAAAGAACACACCCGAGGAATCAAGGAGGATAAGTGATCACATAAGCAACCTTTCCCAAAGAGAGATCTTCTACATTCTCTTCTTCCAAAGTGGGGTGCTCATTGAGAAGCTTTGGGTAATGCTCGTTGTCCTTAAAAAGTGGTTTAGCTCCTTCGCCTTTTATTCCAGGATCAAAGAATGTTCTTCTAAAAAGAAAAGTGTCAAATGGGCACGTGAAGGTGCTCTCATCTTTCACAACATCAAGGAACCAAAGATTATGGGGCTGCCTCACTACTTTTGCTACATCTTCAAGTAAGATCCTATGCACACACTGGGACGAACTAATATCATAAATGTCATCCAAGGTCCATCCAATTCCTTTCTTATGCTTCTTCAAAACATGCAAAAACTTACTTTCTTGATCAAAATAAAGTTTAGAAGAAATTATAACCGGAAGTTTTTCATTCATCTCTAAATAAGCATATTTAAGATTTTTAGGAATTGGTTTCAGCTCTCGGGAAGGTGGTTGTTCAATGAATGGTTTGTTCCGGACAACCGGGATATAAAGAGCTCCATCTACATGAACAACTTCATTTGCAACCTCATCTGTAGTAAGAATATCAACTTGCAAGGCAAGCTCAATTTCAGCACAAACAGAGCAAATTTTAGTGTCAGTACAAACATCACAAGAGTAAACATCATCAAAATCAGTCAATGATGGAAAATCATTTGCAAACAAATCAGTACAAGTATCATCAACAGTTTCAGAAATAAACTCTATTTGAAAAACAAATTTCCCTTCCAAGGGTTGTTGGTTTGATCCTTGAGCTTGCTGCATGGTGTAACACCCTGAATTTAATTAAATTGGTTAATTAAATTATTGAAGGATTTAAATATGGATTTAGTGGAATTTGGATGGCCGATATTATTTTAAGGGCATATTTGGAATTATTAAATTAAAGTTGGATAGTCGGAAAATAATATTATTATTTATAAGTCAGAATTTATTATATTGATGGAATATTAATAAAAGTGATATTTTGGTTAATTGAAGTTATTTATCTTATTGGGCCTAATTGGTTGTGAAGAATAATAAAGATGAGTTATTAAACATTAAGCCCAATTGGAACTTTATAATAGGGTTTTAGAGATTGAAGAGTAGTTTTTTTGGGAGAAAACAAGAATAGAAGAGAAGGAGGCTATGGCTTGAAGAGGATACTCAAAGCTTGGAGATTCCATCCATGGTGTCAAATTGAAGATGCAATTGGAGACCCATTGAGTTGCTTCCATTGATAAGGTAAGGGTGGGGTTCTCTTCCTATAATGGGGCTTATGAACAATTGTATGTGGGAATTGGGTGTGTAGAATTATTGCTATTGTTTGTGTTAATTGTTGCTGGAAAAGAGAGAATTTACCATGAATAACATGTACTGCCTTCATTAATTTCTGTTGTTGTGGATTGTTCGATTGAAGGAGATTAGGAATTTAGGTTAGTAATATTTTGGTTGAATCCATAAGATGTCATTTGAGTGTCTTGTTGTTAGAATCATATAGTGGAAATTAATTTTTGAAATACAACTATGTGCTTGCTGGGCGTAATGGAAATGAAGAGAAAACGGTAGAAATGAAACGCGATGGGCGTCTCCTTTTTGTGAGACGGATGTCCCTCCCTCCATGGTTTTTCTTTATTTATTATTCATTCAATAAATCTTCATTTTGTTTCTTTATTTATTCATCATTCAATAAATCTTCATTTTGTATGGCAGATAGTATGTGGCATTGTGTGGAGACGGTGGTCTCCATGTTTTCACTCCACGCCATCTCTTTTTATTAGGATGTTCCTCTTTGTTTTGTTTTGCTAGCTATTAAGACATAAGCTCACTTTTAATCATTATAACCATGACACTGTTCATCCCTTTTAATTTTTTTTAATTTTTAGTATATGAAAGACTTTTGGTTGTTGGTTTTAGAATGAACTATATATTAGGAATAATAGGGTAATATGAATGAAACAGTAGCGTATCAGTCATATAGTAGCAACTATATAATAAAATGCAAAAACAATCTCGTTTCATTGAAATAGCCGAATTAAGCGATATAATTAGTTGTCCGGAATTTGATGAAAATTTACGTGGTAGCTAAGTTTAATTAATAGATTAACATGGTGTTGTTATTTTGTTGAAATTGTGATATTTTACGAATCGACTGAAATTGTGTTTGGTTTAAATATTCTTTATAAATAAATTATAATAATTTAATAGAATTGTCAATAGAGTTGTTAGAGTTGTCAATAGAGTTGTTAGAGTCGACAATAAGTTGTTAGAGTTGTTTTGAATTATTAAGAGTCATATTTCTATTTGTTTTGAGTAATTCTGACATGTTTAGAGTTGTCAGTGTATAACGTCGGTGTTTGTTTTTTTTCATTGGAACTTTAACCATTCATATCTTTTGAACCGTAACTCCGTTTGAGTCTCCGTTCGAGGCGTTAGAAAGCTAGCGCGATATTCTTTTCAATAAAAATGGTTTTGAGCAATAGAATGCTAGAAATTGGAAATGGAGAAGAAATTGAAGTGAATTAAATTAATATAGTCTGATTATTAAGTGGTTGATTAAATTAATAGTTGAATTAAATTCAATGTGTTTAATTGATTGGAATATAATTTGGAATTAGATCATCTATTCGGTTTGTCGGTAAATTACGATATTTTGAGAAATTATCTGTAATTGTGTTTTGGCTTGAATACGTATGTTGAGAAATATATATTGCTATGCCAATGATGTTGTTTTGATATTGATTCTCTGTGGGTAGTTGGATAGCATTAATTTTAATGATTAATTGCTTGATTTTAAAAGTGTATGTTCATATATAATTGGCAAAATGAGAATTAACATGAGATAGTATGGTTACTAGTGTTAATTGGATTTTGTGAATCGTAATGGGTTAATTGGCCTTTTATATGTGAATAATATCTATGTGTTGTGAATATTGTGTACAATTGGTGGATAATTCATAGAGTTGGATTATTGTGGTATGCGGTAAGTTAAGATTGAAGAGAGAATCTTAATTGTATATATTGTTGTTAATTGTACATTCATTCATAGCATAGTCGGCTTTATTGTGGAAGCGGTGAAACTGTGGGTTCACATGGTATTAGACGGTGATCCTTGAATGGAAATAGACGTAGATTACGTTGATCCTTAATTGGAAACATGCGTAGTAGCTTTGATCTTGTCCGGATCGGAAGCGGCTTGGATTCTAGAGTGAATTCTGAAAGCGGTAAACTATATGTTTACATTTGGTGGCTTCGATTATGTCCGGATCTGAAGTGTGGCTAGATTCTATATGAATCGGAAGCGGTGGAACTTTGGGTCCACATTGGGTACCACATGCATAGCGTCACATGTCTTGCATTGAGTCACATTGAGGTCATGTGATGTTTGAATATATGCATTTATGTGATTTTTATGTGTACATGAGATGTGATAATTGAAATTGGTGATGTTTGGATACATAATTGGTTGAATGTGTGAATATGTGATAATGATGGATTGTGTATATATTTGGAATAATAGTATTGAATCCTGTGAGTATTATACGATTGAACTTCGTGCATACTTGAATATGTGAAATTTATTGGATGATACTATTTACATGATTATGACTTGTTGTGCGATGAAAAGTATGTGAGATTAATGAACTGTGGAAGTATGATGTGTATGGTAGTTGTTGATACTTGCGATGTAATGATTTTATATGTCTGAATTCTAGTATGCAATTTATCATACGCCCACTTATATGATTTGATATCTCACCCCTTTCTCTTGTTTCACCGTTGCCTTTATATTGGTAACGTGCAGGTATTCAAGTATGAAGATTTAGTTGTCGTTACTCGAGTCGGTTGTCGCTCTGATACGTAGCACTATGGGGGAAACGATTTGTGTCATTCATGATGTTGCTGTTTAATTGTGTTATCTTGGTTGAACAAAATGATAAAATAACTAAAGATATTTTATTGAATACTTGTTTAAGTGATTCCGCCGTGTTTTAATAAAATAAGTTATTCTGTTTCATAGATGCTATGTATCCGCTTTATGCGACGAGTTGATTTGTTTTGTTTTGATTATGTGACGCCTCATTTGTTTATTGAGAAATTTTGAAACTCTGATTTATATATATTTGCTGGGTAGAAATGGGGTGTTACATTAGTGGTATCAGAGCAGGTCGGTCCGTCCGGCCAAGCTGTCGAGTCTGTGGAGTTCTGCGACAGTTGAATGCTGTCAATGTTTTAGTCTTTAGTACACGACACGTGTGTGAAACACTGTCTGTACTTGTTTGTTTTGTTGCAGGAATTGGTTTGATTCCAAGTGGGGGAGAAGTTTTGCTTCTCGAAGATGTTTCTGTTGTAAGGGATGGTCAGGTATGTTATTGACAAGCGACGATGCAAGTGTTGTTGAGAGTTTTGGATGTTAACCAGAGTCGAAGACAATGTGAAGTTAAGGATAATTTTGGGAGACAGAAGTTAGAGAGTAACGATGTTCAGCACGGTTGAGGACTGAGAGCTTGTCGGTGTGTTTAACCTTTGCGTCTGATGTCGGTGTTTGACAAGTGTTAAGGTGATAAAGTTGCGGTAGACTTAATGCTGGACTCGCATAAGTGATTAACGGACGTAGTCGATGTGTGAAGTGTTGTGAATCGCAAACCCGAGTTGGAACTCGAGAATGCGCGTAGCTTGAGTTTCAGATATCTGATTTGAACTCCGTTTGAAGCGTCAGAAAGATAACGAGATGAAGTGTATTATAAGAATGATTGTCGCAGCCGTAATAGATTTGATTTTGACGTGATGATGTTGGGATGGGGTGCAGTTTGTTGTCGAAGTTATTTGAGGAGTTTGGGAGATAACATAAAAATTGTCGATGCTTGACGTCGATGTTTACAATTCGAATAACGTCAGAGATTTGTATCTTGAGTTTCAAGTATCGGTTGGAAGTACCATTTGAGCCTACTAAGAGGTGAAGTTGTATTTCTACATTATGGAAATGTGTAAGCGTGTTGAATAAGAATGGTTATTACCGCAAATGTCTGAAGCGAAGTTAAGCAAAACTTGTTGTTGATGATTAAGATGAGATAAAGAGATGTTCGGTATTAAAGATGATTTGAGTACTGATGACTTTTAAGGAAGAGTGAAGTAGTAGCAAAGAAAAAGTCAGACTTAGGGATGATAGAAGTCGTAATTGGGATGCCAAAAGTGGCGGTGTGTATAAAAGAAAGACTGTATGGAATTTCTATCGCCAGTTTATCGTGAGGATGACTTCGATTAAAAAAAATAAAAAAATTTGTGTGATGCTAAGTGATTATGAATTAGACTTTTGTATTATGTTTGGACGTTGGTGTCTCATTGACAAGATCGATTGATAAGGTAAGATGTTGTAGGAATTGTAAAAACCTAAAGTGAATCATTGGATTACGTCGTGTTATTGGATTTAAGTGGAAATTCGGAAAGGACGTTATTTTGATGTAACAACGATTTATACTCCACTAAGGTTGTCGGATACTAATTGGCAAATTGGGGAACTAATCACCCTCAATCTATTGTTAATGGTAGACGAAACTCATGTTGGACGTTATAGATTTGTCTTGTTGTCTTAGTAGTGTAGAAAGAGTATCTATATTTTATCGTGAAGATAGTCGCCCATCAGTTTGTGTAGCTTGGTAAGAGGGATGGTTGAGTTAGAATTAGATGAGATTAACAATCGGTGTGGTACGTTTTATGCAAGAGAGTTTCACAAAGTGAAATATTGGAAATATCAAATGAACAACGATGTGAGGATGAGTGTGGAAGGAAAGTCTATTTTGGATTGAGAAATTATGAATCATATAAGTTGACAGTATTTAATCAAGAATGGTGACTTAAAAGAGAATTATCAGAGTTGAGCAGCGGAAGCTTTAGGTGACACTGTTGTTGTATGACTTGAGGGAGTAAGAAACTATATGCCAGAAGTCGGTAAAGATGAGTTATCTTGATGTTTGGATTGATGGACTGTTGGAATGAGTGTGATGCGCCTTGAATAGTGCATTGAGTCGTCGATTATTTCAAAACTGGTAAGAACTGTATTGTGTTTATGTTCATGGGAATCGTTGTTGTGACGAAGAGTTAGTGATCGGAGTGTTACTAAGCACGATCTGGAGATTCGAGAATTTGATACGGGGTTGTGTATGGGATGGTGTTGAGCGAATTTTCGAGGACGAAAATATTATAAGTGGGGGAGAGTTGTAACACCCCGAATTTAATTAAATTGGTTAATTAAATTATTGAAGGATTTAAATATGGATTTAGTGGAATTTGGATGGCCGATATTATTTTAAGGGGATATTTGGAATTATTAAATTAAAGTTGGATAGTCGGAAAATAATATTTAGAATAATATTATTTATAAGTCAGAATTTATTATATTGATGGAATATTAATAAAAGTGATATTTTGGTTAATTGAAGTTATTTATCTTATTGGGCCTAATTGGTTGTGAAGAATAATAAAGATGAGTTATTAAACATTAAGCCCAATTGGAACTTTATAATAGGGTTTTAGAGATTGAAGAGTAGTTTTTTTGGGAGAAAACAAGAATAGAAGAGAAGGAGGCTATGGCTTGAAGAGGATACTCAAAGCTTGGAGATTCCATCCATGGTGTCAAATTGAAGATGCAATTGGAGACCCATTGAGTTGCTTCCATTGATAAGGTAAGGGTGGGGTTCTCTTCCTATAATGGGGCTTATGAACAATTGTATGTGGGAATTGGATGTGTAGAATTATTGCTATTGTTTGTGTTAATTGTTGCTGGAAAAGAGAGAATTTACCATGAATAACATGTACTGCCTTCATTAATTTCTGTTGTTGTGGATTGTTCGATTGAAGGAGATTAGGAATTTAGGTTAGTAATATTTTGGTTGAATCCATAAGATGTCATTTGAGTGTCTTGTTGTTAGAATCACATAGTGGAAATTAATTTTTGAAATACAACTCTGTGCTTGCTGGGCGTAATGGAAATGAAGAGAAAACGGTAGAAATGAAACGCGATGGGCGTCTCCTTTTTGTGAGACGGATGTCCCTTCCTCCATGGTTTTTCTTTATTTATTATTCATTCAATAAAATCTTCATTTTGTTTCTTTATTTATTCATCATTCAATAAATCTTCATTTTGTATGGCAGATAGTATGTGGCATTGTGTGGAGACGGTGGTCTCCATGTTTTCATTCCACACCGTCTCTTTTTATTAGGCTGTTCCTCTTTGTTTTGTTTTGCTAGCTATTAAGACATAAGCTCACTTTTAATCATTATAACTATGACACTGTTCATCCCTTTTAATTTTTTTTAATTTTTAGTATATGAAAGACTTTTGGTTGTTGGTTTTAGAATGAACTATATATTAGGAATAATAGGGTAATATGAATGAAACAGTAGCGTATCAGTGATATAGTAGCAACTATATAATAAAATGCAAAAACAATCTCGTTTCATTGAAATAGCCGAATTAAGCGATATAATTAGTTGTCCGGAATTTGATGAAAATTTACGTGGTAGCTAAGTTTAATTAATAGATTAACATGGTGTTGTTATTTTGTTGAAATTGTGATATTTTACGAATCGACTGAAATTGTGTTTGGTTTAAATATTCTTTATAAATAAATTATAATAATTTAATAGAATTGTCAATAGAGTTGTTAGAGTTGTCAATAGAGTTGTTAGAGTCGACAATAAGTTGTTAGAGTTGTTTTGAATTATTAAGAGTCATATTTCTATTTGTTTTGAGTAATTCTGACATGTTTAGAGTTGTCAGTGTATAACGTCGGTGTTTGTTTTTTTTCATTGGAACTTTAACCATTCATATCTTTTGAACCGTAACTCCGTTTGAGTCTCCGTTCGAGGCGTTAGAAAGCTAGCGCGATATTCTTTTCAATAAAAATGGTTTTGAGCAATAGAATGCTAGAAATTGGAAATGGAGTAGAAATTGAAGTGAATTAAATTAATATAGTGTGATTATTAATTGGTTGATTAAATTAATAGTTGAATTAAATTCAATGTGTTTAATTGATTGGAATATAATTTGGAATTAGATCATCTATTCGGTTTGTCGGTAAATTACGATATTTTGAGAAATTATCTGTAATTGTGTTTTGGCTTGAATACGTATGTTGAGAAATATATATTGCTATGCCAATGATGTTGTTTTGATATTGATTCTCTGTGGGTAGTTGGATAGCATTAATTTTAATGATTAATTGCTTGATTTTAAAAGTGTATGTTCATATATAATTGGCAAAATGAGAATTAACATGAGATAGTATGGTTACTAGTGTTAATTGGATTTTGTGAATCGTAATGGATTAATTGGCCTTTTATATGTGAATAATATCTATGTGTTGTGAATATTGTGTACAATTGGTGGATAATTCATAGAGTTGGATTATTGTGGTATGCGGTAAGTTAAGATTGAAGAGAGAATCTTAATTGTATATATTGTTGTTAATTGTACATTCATTCATAGCATAGTCGGCTTTATTGTGGAAGCGGTGAAACTGTGGGTTCACATGGTATTAGACGGTGATCCTTGAATGGAAATAGACGTAGATTACGTTGATCCTTAATTGGAAACATGCGTAGTAGCTTTGATCTTGTCCTGATCGGAAGCGGCTTGGATTCTAGAGTGAATTCCGAAAGCGGTAAACTATATGTTTACATTTGGTGGCTTCGATCTTGTCCGGATCTGAAGTGTGGCTAGATTCTATATGAATCGGAAGCGGTGGAACTTTGGGTCCACATTGGGTACCACATGCATAGCGTCACATGTCTTGCATTGAGTCACATTGAGGTCATGTGATGTTTGAATATATGCATTTATGTGATTTTTATGTGTACATGAGATGTGATAATTGAAATTGGTGATGTTTGGATACATAATTGGTTGAATGTGTGAATATGTGATAATGATGGATTGTGTATATATTTGGAATAATAGTATTGAATCCTGTGAGTATTATACGATTGAACTTCGTGCATACTTGAATATGTGAAATTTATTGGATGATACTATTTACATGATTATGACTTGTTGTGCGATGAAAAGTATGTGAGATTAATGAACTGTGGAAGTATGATGTGTAAGGTAGTTATTGATACTTGCGATGTAATGATTTTATATGTCTGGATTCTAGTATGCAATTTATCATACGCCCACTTATATGATTTGATATCTCACCCCTTTCTCTTGTTTCGCCGTTGCCTTTATATTGGTAACGTGCAGGTATTCAAGTATGAAGATTTAGTTGTCGTTACTCGAGTCGGTTGTCGCTCTGATACGTAGCACTATGGGGGAAACGATTTATGTCATTCATGATGTTGCTGTTTAATTGTGTTATCTTGGTTGAACAAAATGATAAAATAATTGAAGATATTTTATTGAATACTTGTTTAAGTGATTCCGCCGTGTTTTAATAAAATAAGTTATTCTGTTTCATTGGTGCTATGTATCCGCTTTATGCGACGAGTTGATTTGTTTTGTTTTGATTATGTGACGCCTCATTTGTTTATTGAGAAATTTTGAAACTCTGATTTATATATATTTGCTGGGTAGAAATGGGGTGTTACACATGGCATTCATCAAAGAGGCATGTTGTCCAATTTGTGTTTGCAAAGTCTGAAGAGTAGCATCTATGTGTTGTTGATACTGGAGATTATTTGCGGCCATTTGTTTGACAATATCCTCTAGTGAAGGTTTGGAAGGTACAGAGCAAACAACTTGAAATTCATTCAGATGCATATGCGGATCCTCACCTGCAAAACCATTAAACCTAGGCAACAAATGTGTTAAACCATATTCCAATTCAAAAGATGCATCAGCCGCAGGATCATCAATACATAAACCATTATAGTTCACATTAGGGACAGTCAACTACGTCAAAGTTCTTTGTTCAGCCATGGTTTCAACAAATACAGAAATACCAATTATGTCTCAAACAGGCAGAAACAAATAGAAAGAAGGAAAACGATTAAATTAAATTCATAAAAATATAAAAACACAGAATTTCATCTAATTAAGACAAATAAGAATTTTGGAATTTTTTTTGGATTTTTTCGAAACTGAAAAAACAGTAAACAATTATTTAAAAATAGAAAAAAGAGGAATTTGGAAATTTTGGGTCGAATTCCCTTACTCTTAAGTATTTCTTGCACGATTTTTCTACTTCCAGTAGGCAAAAACATTTTACAATCGAACACAATTTTTCTAAAAACTGATATTTTTTACTCTAAACGCAGATAGGCCAAAACCGTAAGGAAACCACAGCCTAATTGCGAGAACACTAAACCTTTGACGCTAATTTCAGTTAATAATGACAAGAATCCCCGACAACGGCACCAATTTGATCCGCTGTCGCGCGCGGATCAAAAACCAGTAGTTTTTCAAAACAGTAGTACAGCGACAATTTAACTCGAATATCATCTCTCAAGGATTCTTAGTTATTACTAACTGAAATCGAATTGGGGGGGGGGTTGGTTTGGTGGTCGAATTAAAAAAGTGATTATCAAAAGCGATTAAAAATAAGTGATTATAAAATTAAGCCAATTTACTGTTTTCGGTTTCGGCTTATCATAGGTTTCTACCTTACCAAATCCCTAAGCGGCTTCGATCTCTATTCGATTTTTATATCAATTGACAAGCGCAAAAGACATAAACAAGATTGACATTCCTATATTCCGAATTAAGCAAACGGGTTAAGCTCTCGTGAATTAAGCAAACACGAATTATGTAACGCCCGTAAATGTGTTTTTCTGTTTAATTGTGATGTTTGATGTATTTTCCTAAATTTTACCGTTTTTGAGTCATGTCAGTTGGTAATAGTTTGGTATAGTAGATTATTATTTAATCGACGATTTTTACGTTTTCGGTAGTAGAAATATATATGACGTGTTACTTTGCGTTTTGGGGTTTTTCGGAGGAATTAAGTTTAGACCGTAAAATAGATATTTTATTTAGATATTTTATGGATGAATAGGAAGTAGGGGGGAGGTAGAAAGAAAAGAGATAAGAGAGATAGAAAGAAAGAAAAGAAAGAAAACCAGTAAAAGAAAAGAAGAAAGAAATAGAGAGAAAAGTGAGGAGAGAAAGAAGAGAAAAACAAGAGAAGAAGAAGAAGAGATTTTGTGAGAAGATCAAACCAAGCTAGAATCTAACCAAGGTAAGGGGGTGAATCTAATTTATCTTGAATGTATGATTCTTATAGTTTTACTTTGTTTTGTTCTTGTTCTTGTTCATTTCTAAGCTTGACCAACAATGGTGGATTGGGTGTTTTGTGAGTTTTGAAGTTATAAACATGATTTTGTGGTGTGTATGTGTGGTATGATGGTAGATATCCTCATTGATCATCTTTGTTTTTTCATTTATCCATGTTTTCTTGCTCATGAAGGAATTATTAGGTTATTGACATTTAGTGAATAAACCATGGATCATTGATTGTTAGAATGAATATATGGCATGTATGGATTGTGTAGGATGTGTGGGGAAGCTTATTTGAGGTTTGGACATGACTGGGTGGGGTTTGGCAGGTTTGTTATAGAACTGATTTTTCTAGGTTTACGCAGGTCTGCTAAGCGGCCTGGGTCCGCTAAGCGGAGGTTCTTTTGCAGAAAAATCTCTGTGAGTGTCCGCTGAGCGGAGCTTCTGAATTTTTGACTAATAACTTTCTGTCTGGGTCCGCTAAGTGGAGCTCAAGCGGACTGTGTAAAATATAGTTTTTCCAAACTTCTTTTTGTTGTATCTTTTGGACCGTAGGTCGTTTCTACGCGCCGTTTGAAGTGTTATGGAAATCCTTGAGTATGCTTTATGATAAAGAAGAGTGTGTTGGTGGTTGTATGAGTTTTCATAAATATATTTTGTGAAATAATATTTACTAATCAGGTGTGTTTTGACGGTAAATGTGTGTTGTGTGATTATGAACGCCTGAGTGGCAATTTTGGTGATGTGTCCGTGTGGATTAATATAACCGGTGTGATGTGGATACGTGACCGAGTTATATTATTGTTGTTGTTGTTATGTAATCGAGTCGTTTGTGTGCACAGCATAACATTTCAATACGTTAATGGCGGAATGCTATTAACAGGTGGCCTAAATTGGCAATTTTTACCAGTAGGAGCTTAATGCTCGGTAAAGGTGTATTTGTCCGAGTGGCAAGAGGTCATCAATAGGGGCTAAATGCTTGATGACGGTTAGTCGTAGCTTACTGCTCGACAAAGGTGTATTTTCCTGAGGGAAAGAAGTCCTAGCATAATGCTCGGCAAGGTGTATTTGTCATAATGACAAGGAGGAGTTTACTCCGGATTTGGTACCACATGCATAGTTGAGTCTCATTCATCATTGTCTGTCTTTATAATTTATGTTCTCACTTATTTATCGCATTACTTATATATTGAATGTGGTTGACTTAGTGGATTACTTTGTTGTATGGTTCTTGATGATACTTGTTGGCATTAATATATTTATCATGCTTTTTCATTATAAATTATATTCTCACCCTTCTGCTTTAATGTTACCTACTCGTGGGTAATATGCAGGTGATCCGCAAGCGTAGGTGCTCTTTTAGTAGTCGTCCGTTTTGGTGTCGTCCGCTCGTGATACGTAACACCTAGGAGGTATTTGAACACTTATTTTGTAGATGATGCTTATAAGATCCTTTTGATGTATATTTGATCCTTTGGATGCATTCTTATTATGTATTTTGGATACCTTATCACACGTTGTGTTTTGGAGGAATACTGTGGATGTTCTGTTTACCGATATATTTATATATATGATACTGTCAAGTGTTTATGAGAATCTTTCCTATTTGATTATTCGTGTTACGCATCTTTTGCGAGTATGTTATATATTGATTGGGGTTCCTTAAATGTAATACCCTAATTGTTTATGTGAATTTAATTTTTATACTCTGATATTTGTACCTAACAGCTTGGGTAGAATTGGGGTGTTACATTAGTGGTATCAGAGCGGGTCGGTCTTGTCCGACCAAGTGTTGTGTCGTTTGGTCTAACCATTCTTGTGTTATTCTTTGGGCTTACTTCTCTTGGTGTTATTGTGAAGTTTAGAGATGGCTGGACATAATGACACTGCTATTGCTGCTGCATTGCAAGCTATGGCTGAAGCTATGCATACAGATGAGAATGCGAGGTCTCGGAGTTTTGCGACTTTCCAGAGGGAGAATCCTCCTGTGTTTAAGGGAACGCATGACCCCGAGGGAGCCTTGACTTGGATGGAAGAGATGGAGAGAATCTTTCGTGTGATGGATTGCACGCAAGAGCAGAAAGTCAGGTATGCCACTCATCAGTTTGCTGTGGAAGCTGATGATTGGTGGCTGGAGGCTTTGGCAAGGTTAGAAGCAATAGGTGAAGAGATTTCCTGGACGGTGTTCAAGAGGGAGTTTTTGAGGAAGTATTATCCGGAGGATGTCCGTGGAAAGAAAGAGACTGAGTTTCTGGCGTTGGTTCAAGGCAACATGTCTGTGTCTGAATATGCGGCAAAGTTTAATGAACTTGTGAAATTCTACCCGCACTTTGTTGGTGAGGGAGCAGAATTTTCTAAGTGCATTAAGTTCCAGAATGGGTTGCGTTCTGATATCAAGAAGGCGGTAGGATATCAGAAGATTCGGGTATTTCCAGATTTGGTGGACAACTGTAGGATTTATGATGAGGATAATAATGCTCATCATAAGGTGATTAATGAAAAGAGGAACAAAGGTCCACAGAATCGTGGGAAGCCGTATGACGGAGGGAAGGGTAAACAAAAGATGAATTATGGACCAAGGTTTAGTGGGGAAGATGCTCCTGCTAAGATTGTATGTTTTAAGTGTGGTAAACCTGGCCACAAAAGTGATGTCTGCTTTAGTGACGCGAGGAAATGTTTCAAGTGTGGAAGGGTAGGACATATATCATCCGACTGTGCGTCCAAGGGAGTTGTGTGTTTTAATTGTGGTGAAGAGGGACACATGAGCGGTCAATGTCAGAAGAAGAAGGTTCAAGCTGGTGGGAAGGTGTTTGCGTTGGATGGAACTCAGACGGATAAGGGTGATCGACTGATCAAAGGTACTTGTTTTATTAATGGCATTTCTTTAATTGCTATTATTGATACGGGTGCTTCACATTGTTTTATAGCCGCTGATTGTGTTAAAAGATTAGGTCTTGTTCTGTCTGATTTGGGTGGTGAGATGGTTATGGATTTACCAGCAATGGGGTCGGTGACTACTTCTTTAGTTTGTGAGAATTGTCTGGTATCAATCTTTAGTAAGGACTTTACTGTTGATTTGATATGTTTGCCGATGAACGAGTTAGACGTGGTTCTGGGAATGGATTGGTTGATGAATAATCGTGTCCCCATCGATTGTTATCAGAAGTTGGTGAGATTTCCATTTCTTGAGAAGGATATGGAATTTGGTGTCTTATCTACCAAGGAGTTGAATCGACTGTTGGCAGATGGGGCACAATTGTTTGGTGTGTTTGCATCGTTGACTGTGGAGGGTCGAGCTGCAGTTGGGGATTTTCCAATAGTGCGAGAATTTCCCGAAGTGTTTCTTGAAGACTTTTCTGATGTGCCGCCGAAGAGAGAGGTGGAGTTTTCCATAGATCTAGTTCCTGGTACGAGGCCTGTGTCTATAACGCCATATAGAATGTCGGCATCAGAGTTAGTGGAATTGAAGAAACAATTGGAAGAGTTGCTAGCAAAACATTTTGTGAGGCCTAGTGTTTCACCATGGGGAGCTATAGTTTTGTTGGTAAAGAAGAAGGATGGGAGCATGAGGTTGTGCATTGATTATCGCCAGTTAAACAAGGTGACAATTAAGAATAAGTATCCGCTTCCTAGGATTGACGACTAGATGGATCAGTTGGTGGGAGCCAGTGTGTTTAGTAAGATTGATTTAAGATCTGGTTACCATCAGATTCGCGTGAAGGAGGAGGATATTCAGAAGACTGCGTTTACGACTCGGTACGAGCATTATGAATTTTTGGTGATGCCGTTCGGGGTTTCTAATGCACCAGGTGTGTTTATGGAGTATATGAATCGCATATTCCATGATCAGTTGGATAAGTTTGTTGTGGTCTTCATAGATGACATCTTGATTTATTCTAAGTCTCCAGAAGAGCATGAGGAGAATTTGCGTGTTGTGCTACGGGTTTTGAAAGAGAAGCAGCTGTATGCTAAGTTATCCAAGTGCGAGTTCTGGTTATCGGAGGTGAGTTTTCTTGGTCATGTGATTTCAAGTAACGGGATTGCAGTGGATCCATCTGTTGCACCCCAAAATTTGCCCACCTAATTTTACATCCATCTGGCTTATGTTTCTCGTTCATCTGCATACTTCTATTAATTCATTCGCATAGCATTGCATATTTCACTAATCATTAAATCTAGCATAGGATCAAGGATCATGAAAGATTAGGATTTTTATCTATGGTGTTTGAGCTGTACAAAGTTATCCTATTGACTTCCTTCAAAAAACTTGAACTGGAGAATGGAATTTGATTGTGGGTCATGAATCAAGGTATATCTTCGTTGGGTTTGCAATCACCAATTGAGTTAGGGTTTATTTCCCTATTCATATGGTAATCAAAGATTATTCTGTTGGAGATTCACTTGCCTAAAAACTCACTTGAATTATCCATCAGTGGAGGATACAAGTCATTGGTTCATAATTCACCACTTAAGTCTTGGCTTTAGAATTTTTGCTAAAGGAATGTGTGGATTCATTCGGAGCCATTTCATTTTTGGGGATTTGATATGCATTGATCATTAATGATGGTAACATTTAGGATCATTGGGGATTCATTGGAAGCATTTGAACAAAGTTGACTTTGAACCAAATTCATTTCTTTTAAGCCATATTAGACGTCAATGTTGTTTATTCAAGATGCAAAAGTACAAAAGAGGGTTTGGCCGTTTAAGACTTGCTATGGTTACTTGGCAGTAGTTAAATTACAAAATCCGAAGTACTCACCATAAATTCCAAATTTATTGGTTTGATATCAGAGCATTTTCACAATTCGAGTCCATTACAGTCCTTACAAAATTCATTACAAGAAGCCAAGAGTCCACACATTCATAAATATTCATACATTCAAATTTACCATTCCAATACAATATCCAATATATATCCAATATATATATATATATATATATATATATATATATATATATATATATATATATATATATATATATATATATATATATATATATATATATATATATATATATATCCGAGAGACCATGTCATTTTATTCAACCGTTCCACTCCGGTCACATTATCATTACATTACAATGAATTAAATTATTACATAAACTGTTTTTTAAGCTCCATCATGACTCCAATCTTTCAAACCCTGTACCCCTGCATAACTCCATGCCAATACAAGTCAGCCCCGCAAAAGTGCTACGATCCCGCAAAAGAACTCTGTCAAAAAACCAAAGCATGTTCAGACCAAGCAAAATATCACATAAAGCATACTCAAAACCTGCCACAATCCATATGTGATCAGCCCCATACATGATACATCATTCAAAAGAGATCCTGAACCAGTATATATATTCATATCAGTTTCTACTGCACTATTGGATTTGTAATGAAAGTGAACATGAACCATATCCAAACATAAACAAAACATCACAGGCTGCCAGTCTAAACAGTCCCATACCAAACACATCAGACCTGCACATTTGCTATCACAAATCAAACCAAATTCCACAAGATCATACACCAGTGCATAAAAACAATAAACCCTCAACTAACTTTCAGTTTTAAACCAATCACTGTTTCAATAACTTAACCAACTTATAACAAACCCCTAACTAAACATCCCTAACTACCTTCTAACAGTCAAAACCTAACCAACAGAAACTTCTAACAGAATTATAACAAACCTCTAACCAACTTTTAACCAATTCTATCCATCTATAACAGAAAATAACAGAAAAATTCAGAGGAACTAACCTTGAGAAATCTCTCTATAAACTCAACTCCTCCTTCATTCAAGCTCCTCTCCACCATTTTCTTCACCCATTCATCTTCATATCACTTCTCCCTCCATCTTCAATCTTCTTCTTCATTCATCTGGACACCATTTTTCTTCATCACTTTTCTCACTTCATCACCATCTTCCCTTCCACCATTTTTGCTTTGCATCTTCTTCTTCTCTTCACTCTCTCTCAGAAAATCACCTTCTCTTCAATTACCACTCAATTTCCACCTTCACCATTTTCATTCATTCATCTTCTTCCCCCATTCACACAGACTCACTCTTCATCACACTTCAATCCTCTCCATCTTCTTCACCATCAACGATAACCAGAAAAGAAGCTGCAAGAGGAATAAAAAAAAACCGAAAGGGAAATGTAACAGAAAAGATCAGAGGAAATTCATAGCAGAAAGAGAGAGAGAGTCGATAACAAAAAAGAGGAAAAAACCTGCAACAAAAGAGGCTTCACGTGGCAAACTCTGACTTTCAGTCTTGAATCTTGGTGCGGAACCGATTCTATCATCATCATCATCATCATCATCCAAACCTTCACGCAATATTCATCACCACTGCATCACAACCTTTGATCTCCACCATGTTCAACATCACCAACTACCAGTCTCGCATCAATCGGCAACGATCTTACAACGTGTTCGTGAAGGAAAACGAAAAGAAGAAATAGAGGCGAGAAGTGAGAAGAGAGCATGATCGGAGAGAAGAGATCGGTGCATTTCGTTTCTGTTCACGGCAACGCTTTGAAGGTTGATCGGAGAAGAAGATCTCCACCGCGCCGCTGCGTCTGAGTCGAGACTGAGAGAGAGAATTCCAAAGGTCACATTTACCCTAATTCCCTTTTCACTTTCATTTTATTATTATTGTTAATATTAATGTTATATAATCTGATTAATTGGTCTAATTGGGTTAATTAACTTATTAATTGAATTAAGATCTAATTAAGTGCATTAAACATGATTAGACTAATAAAGAAATCAAATCATAACAAATAAAAATGGATCAAACACACAATTTTCTTGGGCTCACGAATCTTTAACATTCACCCCCTAAGCCCATGTTCTTTTTTGGCAAATAAAAATCTATAACCAAAATCTCCCTTAGGCTATTGGTTGGGCCCGCGCCCAGAGCTGCTATTCACCATCACTGTTTTCAGTTTCCACCCCCATGTTTCCATTAACAATTTTAGATTTTAATTAGTTTTTTTATCATTTCTTTTAGCAATAAAAATACTAATTTTTCTCCTATGTTTTTAGACATTAGTACTAATTTTGACATAGAAAATAATCATAAAAAATTATTAGTTTTTAGGCTATTTGTTTTTTAGTCTTTTTACTTGACTTGTAATTCAATTTCTCTCATAGAAAAATCAACATAAAAATAATAGTACTTTAACTCACTTTTGTGCTATATTTTGACTTGTTCTATTTCATGCTCTTGTACTATTTTCATGTATCCTACTTGTTGACTTCTAATTGTGATCTTTATTTTCATATTCTTTTATTCCTAACCTTAGGTAGAATCCATGATAACATTAGGTAGAAATTTCCTTCATACTTAGGCTAGTTTCTTTTCCTTTTCAACATTAAAACATCTAATAAATATCAACATAAAATCCCTTTAAAAAATACAAAGAAAACACTTAATAAAACATTAATAAAAAAGTGAAAACCATTAAAAAGGGAATGGAAGCTTGAATCTCCCTTGCTTTAGGGAATCATTCGAGTGCTTGGATCTCCCTTGCTTTAGGGAACCATTCGAGCGTAAGTTCCCAATTTCTAAAAAATACAAACCAAAGAGCAACTCGAGTCTCCCTTGCTTTAGGGTTCCACTTGAACGCTCAAACTCTTTTCTCTATCTCGCCTCCGAGGCATTCTTTAATCGGACACGTTATTTCCGCTCCATTCCCAGCTTAAGACTCCAGAGGTCGAGCAGCGGAGTGCGAATGTAACTTCGTCCACTAAAAAACACAAAAACAAACAAAAACTAAAGAGCCGAACTACGGCGCTCTGATTCTTGAAAAGGATACGTAGGCATTGGGTCGCGGGGCCTAAGCGAGCACAACTATTTATAAACCTTATTTTCCCCGTGTTTCTTTTTCTTTCATTTGCATGCATTCCCTTTGTATCGAGCTCTAGATTTATAAGTAACACACCCTTTAGATAGCAACAAATATAGGTGGATACCATCGAGTACGATGGGCGTGAGGGGTGCTAGCACCTTCCCCTTGCGTAACTGACTCCCGTACCCTATCTCTGGTCGAAAGACCTCGTTCTTATTCATCTTAGGTTTTCTGATATTCCTTTCCCTCTTTGGGATAAATATATTAGTGGCGACTCTGTTCATTTTCGCGAGCGTGCGTCAGCTGGCGACTCTGCTGGGGACCCTAAGCAAGTCGATCCTAGCCTTTGTTTGTTGTTTGTTATTGGGTGTGCTTATATATTGTTTATGTTTTGCATTGTTTACTTTATGCTTGCATATCATGTTTATTTTCTCGCATTCTGGACTATATTATGGGCCCCCGTGGGGGCCACATATTTTTCTGTTTGTCTTTGCAGGTGGGGGTTTTTGAGAGGTAAAAGGCCCACTACCCAGGCCAGTGACACATAGGATTAGCGTGGATGCTCATGTTGACTCCCGTAGCGCTTGCTATGATCGAGCTTGACATGGGGTACCACAACTGGGCGAGGTTCTTTCATGGAACACTGTGTCTGGCACGCTTGTTGCCTCAAACACTTTGTACCCCATGGGAACTGTAGACCCTAGTGACCATTAGGGACCACTTGTCCGTGTCTAGACTACATACCCGTGAGATTGGGATGGGACACGAAACTTGACCTCCATCATACCCGGATTTCTGCTATTCAATAAAAGGCGTCGAACCTTTGATCCTGGGACATTTGACTTATACAAAAGTTCTACATCAGTTATCTATCAGAATCAACGTCGAACCTCTGAATCTGGAGGATTCGACCTCATTTGACTTATGCACAATTATCTATCAGAATCAACGTCGAACCTCTGAATCTGGAGGGTTCGACCATCTTTGACTTATGCCCAAGCTATTTATCCAGAAAGCAACGTCGAACCTCTGAATCTGGAGGATTCGACCATCATGAGAAGCCGTTCTCCAAGAGGCCTTGATCCTTGATCCAGATTTATGTTTCACTTGCATCATCATTAACATTTTGCATTCATGCATATGCATCCATGGTTACAAAGACTCTTACCACTCTTCCTCTCCATCAGATCAGTCAAGACGATTCCTCGACACCGATATCTAACAAGAACCAACAGAAAAAGAATCATGGGGAATTACAAATAAGATCAAGCTACCATCAGAAAACTCCATGCCCCCTAAAGGGGGCACCTTCCACCACTAGAGCCTGAAGACTTTGTGTTTGTCAGAGAACATTTCATTTGCATAAAGCCAAAGTTGCCATTGTATAGATTTCTCAAGTATCTTCAACTGTATTACTTTTGTTGTTATCAAGTACTTCTCAATGTAAGAAACTCATTTTGTTCGAATAAATAAAAATAATGCAATATACACATTTTTCTCAAATCATTCCATTCTTGTCATTATGTTCATTGATATTCAACTCACTTGTCTTAAGCAACTAAAAAAGGAGAATGATGAAAAATCAAAAACACATGAACTACTAACTGTATGCTTTTAGAATAAAAATCCTGCTGACGATGTACATGCATTATTTCAATTCCCAAACACTGGAGTTATAAGGGAGTGAAACCTCCGTAAACCCCTTTGAGCCTAAGGAGTAGTAGTTTCTTTTCAAAAATTACAAAACCCTCAATCTTAACCAGGGGCAGGGTAGTCTTCAATTAGTGCGACCGAGCGCTCAACTTTCAGGTATTCCATCAGAGGATCAATCACATCTCATATCTCACAACAAAAGAAGAAGAGCACTATCCATAATGGATGTCTCTCATCCACTAAGAAGAAGGCAGTCACTACCTTTTCTTCAAGTCAATCACCAAAGTCATACAACTTGTTCCCGAACGAGACAAAAAAAAGAATGAAAAGAAAGTCATGAATAATCAAAAAAAAGAAAAGAGGAAAAACAATAGCCCGCTAAGTCAAAAAGAAAAGAAAAGCTTTAAAGCAAATGACTTAGGCAAAAATTAGGGCATATCCCGCTGGACAGAAAAACCAAAATCAAAAGAAACTTTTTGTCCAGGCAAAAATTAGGGAAAGCAAAAAAAAAACAAAGCAAAAGAAAAATCCTCCAAGGGACAAGTTGTTATGATCATCAATGAAAGCACCAAAGGGTGGCTGCCACCTCCATCAAAGCCATAAAGGATCCTCATCCATCACAATCCTTCCTGAAAGGTGAATACTCGTGTCGAACTAGCTGAACGTAGGACTGGAGAACATCACGAAGAATGGGTGGGTTAAGTAGAACTCGAGCTTTTATCCTTTGTTTCTTAAACCGTGAACCCGGCCACGTTACAACCCTAAAAAGTCCTAATTGAAGCAGGGTTCATTCTGAAAACATACAAACTGTGAAATCATGTCAAACTGACTCCTAATGTAGCTGTGTCACTTGTGTTAGTATCAGTACAACATTTTGACAAATAAAACTTTTCTTTGAGATTAACATGTGCATTGCATTCTCATTATCCTTTTTCAAAACAGAATTGTCTCCAACTTGAAAATAAGTACTTGATACCAAGGAAAGTTCAACATCGAAATTCCGTCGAGTAATCTTACAAAGGCAAAGGTTGGTCATATGCAAAGCAAATACCTGAAGCACCCATCTGGTAGAAGAGTTCCTTTCAATCTGGGGCATTCATTCATTCCTTGATCAACACTGGGGCAGACCATTGTAAATCTCCATGATTCAAGCATAACAAAGTCCTTTCTCAAGAGAGCTTACAAGCTGGGGCAAGCTAGTAACAATTCATCTCTTCATCTTCAATCAAGTGTCAGATATCAAGACAAGTGTCGAGGAGTCAAGCTAAACACCTCACCTTCACAAGGGCTATCCTTCAAGCTATGACATTTCTACAAAGGCACACTCCATCCATCCCTGGTACCTTGGAAACAAATCATTCCATTCATAGTCATGCATGCATCATGCATATCATTGCATTTTCATTATCATTTCTCCCGCATGATCTAATCATCAACAAATCAGGGGCATCCACCCCACCTTGATTCTCAAACAAAGTTTCAAAACTCTGCCTGATCTACTCCACAAAGCAGAAACCCTGATCAAATCAATCAATACATTGCATATAGAAATCATTGCATCTCCAGAAGTGCATAAATAAATCAAACATTGCATGTGAAGCATAAGCCAAGCTACTCATCAGATGAGGTCCCTACAAGCAATCAGTTGATATTCCACCGGATCACTCAGAGTTACCATTGTGGTGTCATCTCTCATAGTCAATCATGTTCATCTTTCTTCAACCCAGAGTTGATGTTTTTGCTCAACCCAGAGTTGATTTTCCTTTCATCTTTTAACCCTGAGTTAATTATCTCTTGTCTTTCCCACTCAACCCAGAGTTGACGGTTATCCTTTGTCTTTTCCCACTCAACCCAGAGTTGACGGTTATCTTCTTTTTTTCCCACTCAACCCAGAGTTGACGGTTATCTTTTATTCAACCCAGAGTTGATCCTTTCCTTTTCCCTCTCAACCCAGAGTTGACGGTTATCTTTTCTCCTTTCCCTCTCACCCAGAGTTGACGGATATTTCCTTATCTTTTCTCCTTTCCCACTCAACCCAGAGTTGACGGTTATTTCTTTTCTCCTTTCCCACTCAACCCAGAGTTGACGGTTATCCCTTTCTTTCAATCCAGAATTGATCATCCTTTCCCACTCAACCCAGAGTTGACGGTCATCTTTTATTCAACCCAGAGTTGATTCTTTCCTTTTCCCACTCAACCAAGAGTTGACGGTTATCTTTTGTCCTTTCCCACTCAACCCGGAGTTGACGGTCATCCTTTGTTCAATCCAGAATTGACTACCTCTCTTTCCCACTCAACCCAGAGTTGACGGTTATCTGTTGTCTTTCCCACTCAACCCAGAGTTGACGGTATCTCTTGTTTCCTTTTCCCTATCAACCCAGAGTTTACGGTTATTGCTTGTCTTCCCCACTCAACCCAGAGTTGACGGCCCTACTTTATTCAATCCAGAATTGACTTCTTCTTTTTCCCACTCAACACAGAGTTGATGGTTATCCTTTGTTCTTTCCCCACTCGACCCAGAGTTGACGGTTATTTCTAAGTGTTCATCTTTCCTCTTTCAACCCATAGTTATTATCCAATCCATTATCCAACCCATAGTTGATTTCCTCTCATTCTTCGACCCAGAGTCGACCCACTTCTCTTCTTCAACCCAGAGTTGAGTTATATTTCATTTCTAACCCAGAGTTAATTTGTTCAACCCAGAGTTGATAAAATCTTCCTCAGTGGATTTGACACCATTTCTTCCTCAGTGGATCACATCTCTCATTAGGCAAAATTTCAGGTTCTTTTGGTATTTAATCTTCTTCTACCTTGAATGCTCGAAAGGCTAGCGCCAATCTCACCTTCAGGTTTAAGATGATTAAATAGGGGCAGCTGTTGCACCCCAAAATTTGCCCACCTAATTTTACATCCATCTGGCTTATGTTTCTCATTCATCTGCATACTTCTATTAATTCATTCGCATAGAATTGCATATTTCACTAATCATTAAATCTAGCATAGGATCAAGGATCATGAAAGATTAGGATTTTTATCTATGGTGTTTGAGCTGTACAAAGTTATCCTATTGACTTCCATCAAAAAACTTGAACTGGAGAATAGAATTTGATTGTGGGTCATGAATCAAGGTATATCTTCGTTGGGTTTGCAATCACCAATTGAGTTAGGGTTTATTTCCCTATTCATATGGTAATCAAAGATTATTCTGTTGGAGATTCACTTGCCTACAAACTCACTTGAATTATCCATCAGTGGAGGATACAAGTCATTGGTTCATAATTCACCACTTAAGTCTTGGCTTTAGAATTTTTGCTAAAGGAATGTGTGGATTCATTCGGAGCCATTTCATTTTTGGGGATTTGATATGCATTGATCATTAATGATGGTAACATTTGGGATCATTTAGGATTCATTGGAAGCATTTGAACAAAGTTGACTTTGAACAAAATTCATTTCTTTTAAGCCATATTAGACGTCAACGTTACTTGTTTATTCAAGATGCAAAAGTACAAAAGAGGGTTTGGCCGTTTAAGACTTGCTATGGTTACTTGGCAGTAGTTAAATTACAAAATCCGAAGTACTCACCATAAATTCCATATTTATTGGTTTGATATCAGAGCATTTTCACAATTCCAGTCCATTACAGTCCTTACAAAATTCATTACAAGAAGCCAAGAGTCCACACATTCATAAATATTCATACATTCAAATTTACCATTCCAATACAATATCCAATATATATATATATATATATATATATATATATATATATATATATATATATATATATATATATATATATATCCGAGAGACCATGTCATTTTATTCAACCGTTCCACTCCGGTCACATTATCATTACATTACAATGAATTAAATTATTACATAAACTGTTTTTTTAAGCTCCATCTTGACTCCAATCTTTCAAACCCTGTACCCCTGCATAACTCCATGCCAATACAAGTCAGCCCCGCAAAAGTGCTACGATCCCGCAAAAGAACTCTGTCAAAAAACCAAAGCATGTTCAGACCAAGCAAAATATCACATAAAGCATACTCAAAACCTGCCACAATCCATATGTGATCAGCCCCATACATGATGCGTCATTCAAAAGAGATCCTGAACCAGTATATATATTCATATCAGTTTCTACTGCACTATTGGATTTGTAATGAAAGTGAACATGAACCATATCCAAACATAAACAAAACATAACAGGCTGCCAGTCTAAACAGTCCCATACCAAACACATCAGACCTGCACATATGCTATCACAAATCAAACCAAATTCCACAAGATCATACACCAGTGCATAAAAACAATAAACCCTCTACTAACTTTCAGTTTTAAACCAATAACTGTTTCAATAACTTAACCTACTTATAACAAACCCCTAACTAAACATCCCTAACTACCTTCTAACAGTCAAAACCTAACCAACAGAAACTTCTAACAGAATTATAACAAACCTCTAACCAACTTTTAACCAATTCTAACCATCTATAACAGAAAATAACAGAAAAATTCAGAGGAACTAACCTTGAGAAATCTCTCTATAAACTCAACTCCTCCTTCATTCAAGCTCCTCTCCACCATTTTCTTCACCCATTCATCTTCATATCACTTCTCCCTCCATCTTCAATCTTCTTCTTCATTCATCTGGACACCATTTTTCTTCATCACTTTTCTCACTTCATCACCATCTTCACTTCCACCATTTTTGCTTTGCATCTTCTTCTTCTCTTCACTCTCTCTCAGAAAATCACCTTCTCTTCAATTTCCACTCAATCTCCACCTTCACCATTTTCATTCATTCATCTTCTTCCCCCATTCACACAGACTCACTCTTCATCACACTTCAATCCTCTCCATCTTCTTCACCATCAACGATAACCAGAAAAGAAGCTGCAAGAGGAATAAAAAAAACCGAAAGGGAAATGTAACAGAAAAGATCAGAGGAAATTCATAGCAGAAAGAGAGAGAGTCGATAACAAAAAAGAGGAAAAAACCTGCAACAAAAGAGGCTTCACGTGGCAAACTCTGACTTTTAGTCTTGAATCTTGGTGCGGAACCGATTCTATCATCATCATCATCATCCAAACCTTCACGCAATATTCATCACCACTGCATCACAACCTTCGATCTCCACCATGTTCAACATCACCAACTACCAGTCTCGCATCAATCGGCAACGATCTTACAACGTGTTCGTGAAGGAAAACGAAAAGAAGAAATAGAGGCGAGAAGTGAGAAGAGAGCATGATCGGAGAGAAGAGATCGGTGCATTTCGTTTCTGTTCACGGCAACGCTTCGAAGGTTGATCGGAGAAGAAGATCTCCACCGCGCCGCTGCGTCTGAGTCGAGACTGAGAGAGAGAATTCCAAAGGTCACATTTACCCTAATTCCCTTTTCACTTTCATTTTATTATTATTGTTAATATTAATGTTATATAATCTGATTAATTGGTCTAATTGGGTTAATTAACTTATTAATTGAATTAAGATCTAATTAAGTGCATTAAACATGATTAGACTAATAAAGAAATCAAATCATAACAAATAAAAATGGATCAAACACACAATTTTCTTGGGCTCACGAATCTTTAACATTCACCCCCTAAGCCCATGTTCTTTTTTGGCAAATAAAAATCTATAACCAAAATCTCCCTTAGGCTATTGGTTGGGCCCGCGCCCAGAGCTGCTATTCACCATCACTGTTTTCAGTTTCCACCCACATGTTTCCATTAACAATTTTAGATTTTAATTAGTTTTTTTATCATTTCTTTTAGCAATAAAAATACTAATTTTTCTCCTATGTTTTTAGACATTAGTACTAATTTTGACATAGAAAATAATCATAAAAAATTATTAGTTTTTAGGCTATTTGTTTTTTAGTCTTTTTACTTGACTTGTAATTCAATTTCTCTCGTAAAAAAATAAACATAAAAATAATAGTACTTTAACTCACTTTTGTGCTATATTTTGACTTGTTCTATTTCATGCTCTTGTACTATTTTCATGTATCCTACTTGTTGACTTCTAATTGTGATCTTTATTTTCATATTCTTTTATTCCTAACCTTAGGTAGAAACCATGATAACATTAGGTAGAAATTCCCTTCATACTTAGGCTAGTTTCTTTTCCTTTTCAACATTAAAACATCTAATAAATATCAAAATAAAATCCCTTTAAAAAATACAAAGAAAACACTTAATAAAACATTAATAAAAAAGTGAAAATCATTAAAAAGGGAATGGAAGCTTGAATCTCCCTTGCTTTAGGGAATCATTCGAGTGCTTGGATCTCCCTTGCTTTAGGGAACCATTCGAGCGTAAGTTCCCAATTTCTAAAAAACACAAACCAAAGAGCAACTCGAGTCTCCCTTGCTTTAGGGTGCCACTTGAACGCTCAAACTCTTTTCTCTATCTCGCCTCCGAGGCATTCTTTAATCGGACACGTTATTTCCGCTCCATTCCCAGCTTAAGACTCCAGAGGTCGAGCAGCGGAGTGCGAATGTAACTTCGTCCACTAAAAAACACAAAAACAAACAAAAACTAAAGAGCCGAACTACGGCGCTCTGATTCCTGAAAAGGATACGTAGGCATTGGGTCGCGGGGCCTAAGCGAGCACAACTATTTATAAACCTTATTTTCCCCGTGTTTCTTTTTCTTTCATTTGCATGCATTCCCTTTGTATCGAGCTCTCGATTTATAAGTAACACACCCTTTAGATAGCAACAAATATAGGTGGATACCATCGAGTACGATGGGCGTGAGGGGTGCTAGCACCTTCCCCTTGCGTAACCGACTCCCGTACCCT
Organism: Vicia villosa; assembly: GCF_029867415.1. Classification (NCBI taxonomy): domain Eukaryota; kingdom Viridiplantae; phylum Streptophyta; class Magnoliopsida; order Fabales; family Fabaceae; genus Vicia; species Vicia villosa. The sequence continues at coordinate 531,699 of NW_026705395.1, read as the reverse complement.
ATCTCTGGTCGAAAGACCTCGTTCTTATTCATCTTAGGTTTTCTGATATTCCTTTCCCTCTTTGGGATAAATATATTAGTGGCGACCCTGTTCATTTTCGCGAGCGTGCGTCACCATCCAAGGTAGATGCAGTGCTACAATGGGAGGATCCGAGATCGGTTACTGAAATTAGATGCTTCTTAGGTTTGGCGGGTTATTACTGAAGATTCATAGAAGGCTTTTCAAAGTTGGCACTTTCGTTAACTCAGCTTACTTACAAGGGTAAGGCGTTTATTTGGGACATAGTTTGTGAAAGGAATTTTGAAGAGTTGAAGAGAAGGTTGACTTCAGCTCCGGTTTTGGTTTTACCTGATCCTAATGAACCATTTGTGGTGTATTGTGATGCATCCCATATGGGGTTAGGTGGTGTTTTGATGCATGAAGGTAAGGTGGTGGCTTACGCTTCGAGGCAGTTAAGGATTCATGAGAAGAATTATCCCACTCATGATTTAGAGTTAGCTGCGGTTGTTTTTGTATTAAAGATTTGGAGGCATTATCTCTACGGTGCAAGGTTCGAGGTCTTTAGTGATCATAAGAGTTTGAAATACTTATTTGATCATAAAGAATTGAACATGAGACAACGTCGGTGGTTGGAATTCCTGAAGGACTATGACTTTAGCTTGAATTACCATCCTGGTAGAGCTAATGTGGTTGTCGATGCTTTGAGTCGGAAATCTTTGCATATGTCCGCGATAATGGCGGAGGAGTGGAAACTTTTGGAGCAGTTTCGTGATCTTAGTTTGGTATGTGAGTTAACACCAGATAGTGTGAAGTTGGGTATGTTGAAAGTGACGAATGATTTTCTGTCGACCGTTAGCGAGACAGAAGATGGATGTGAAACTTGTTGATTTGTTTATGGTGGCAAATCAAAGTGATGATGGCGACTTCAGAGTGGATGGTCAGGGTGTTTTGAGATTCCGTGGTCGGATTTGTGTACCTGATGATTCCGAGTTGAAGAAGATGATTTTAGAGGAAGGTCACAGGAGCAGTTTGAGTATTCATCCGGGAGCCAATAAGATGTATCAGGATTTGAAGAAGATCTTTTGGTTGTCTGGTTTGAAAAGAGATGTTGCTCAGTTTGTGTATGCGTGTTTGGTTTGTTAGAAGTCGAAAGTGGAACATCAGTGTCCTGCACGGTTGTTGCAACCGTTAGATATTCCAGAGTGGAAATGGGATAGTATTTCTATGGACTTTGTGACGAGTTTACCAGATACTATGAGAGGTTTTGATGCGGTTTGGTGATTGTTGATAGGTTGACAAAGTCTGCTCACTTTATTCCTATTAACGTCACTTTTCCAGTTACGAAGTTAGCCGAGATTTATATCAAGGTAATTGTGAAACTACATGGTATACCGTTGAGTATTGTATCGGATAGAGATCCGAGGTTCACATCAGATTTTTGGAAAGGTTTACAAGAGGCTCTAGGTTCTAAGTTGAGGTTGAGTTCGACGTATCATCCTCAGACATACGGTCAGACCAAAAGGACTATTCAATCGTTAGAAGACTTGTCGAGGGCATGTGTTCTTGAGAAGGGAGGTTCGTGGGATACTTATCTTCCATTGATAGAATTCACTTACAACAACAGTTTTCATTCTAGTATCGGAATGGCACCTTTTGAAGCACTATATGGTCGTAAGTGTAGAACTCTGTTATGTTGGTTTGAATCGGGCGAGAGTGTGGTACTCGGACCTGAGATGGTAAGGGAGACTACGGAGAAGGTAAAATTTATTCGTGAGAAGATTAGAAGTTCACAGAGTAGGCAAAGAGTTATCATGACAAGCGAAGGAAAGATTTGGAATTCCAAGCTGGTGATCATGTATTCTTAAGAGTTACGCCTATGACTGGTGTTGGACGAGCTTTGAAATCGAGGAAGCTTACTCCACGTTTTATTGGTCCTTATCAGATATCGGAGCGAGTGGGCAAAGTTGCGTATCGGGTGGCGTTACCACCAAGTCTTGCTAATATGCACGATGTGTTCCATGTGTCTCAGTTGAGGAGATACATTGCGGATCCATCCCATGTGATTCAGATGGACGATGTGCAAGTGCGTGAGAACCTGACGGTTGAGACGATGCCGGTGCGTATTTAGGATCGTGAGACTAAGACTCTGAGAGGCAAAGAGATCGCCTTGGTGAAGGTCGTATGGTTAAGTGCGGCAGGAGAGAGTTTGACCTGGGAGTTGGAGAGTAAGATGCGAGACTCCTATCCTGAGTTGTTTATAGCAGGTAATTTCTATTTTCGAGGACGAAAATCTTTTAAGTGGGGGAGGGTTGTAACTTCCGTAAATGTGTTTTTCTTTTTAATTGTGATGTTTGATGTATTTTCCTAAATTTTACCATTTTTGAGTCATGTCAGTCGGTAATAGTTCGGTATAGTAGATTATTATTTAATCGACGATTTTTACGTTTTCGGTAGTAGAAATATATATGACGTGTTACTTTGCGTTTTGGGGTTTTTCGGAGGAATTAAGTTTAGACCGTAAAATAGATATTTTATTTAGATATTTTATGGATGAATATGAAGTAGGGGGGAGGTAGAAAGAAAAGAGATAAGAGAGATAGAAAGAAAGAAAAGAAAGAAAACCAGTAAAAGAAAAGAAGAAAGAAATAGAGAGAAAAATGAGGAGAGAAAGAAGAGAAAAACAAGAGAAGAAGAAGAGATTTTGTGAGAAGATCAAACCAAGCTAGAATCTAACCAAGGTAAGGGGGTGAATCTAATTTATCTTGAATGTATGATTCTTATAGTTTTGTTTTGTTTTGTTCTTGTTCTTGTTCATTTCTAAGCTTGACCAACAATGGTGGATTGGGTGTTTTGTGAGTTTTGAAGTTATAAACATGATTTTGTGGTGTGTATGTGTGGTATGATGGTAGATATCCTCATTGATCATGTTTGTTTTTTCATTTATCCATGTTTTCTTGCTCATGAAGGAATTATTAGGTTATTGACATTTAGTGAATAAACCATGGATCATTGATTGTTAGAATGAATTTATGGCATGTATGGATTGTGTAGGATGTGTGGGGAAGCTTATTTGAGGTTTGGAGATGACTGGGTGGGGTTTGGCAGGTCTGTTATAGAACTGATTTTTCTAGGTTTACGCAGGTCTGCTAAGCGGCCTGGGTCCTCTAAGCGGAGGTTCTTTTGTAGAAAAATCTCTGTAAGGGTCCGCTGAGCGGAGCTTCTACATTTTTGACTAATAACTTTCTGTCTGGGTCCGCTAAGCGGAGCTCAAGCGGGCTGTGTAAAATATAGTTTTTCCAAACTTCGTTTTGTTGTATCTTTTGGACTTTAGGTTGTTTCTACGCGCCGTTTGAATTGTTAAGGAAATCCTTGAGTATGCTTTATGATAAAGAAGAGTGTGTTGGTGGTTGTATGAGTTTTCATAAATATATTTTGTGAAATAATATTTACTAATCAGGTGTGTTTTGACGGTAAATGTGTGCTGTGTGATTATGAACGCCTGAGTGGCAATTTTGGATATGTATCCGTGTGGATTAATATAACCGGTGTGATGTGGATACGTGACCGAGTTATATTATTGTTGTTGTTGTTATGTAATCGAGTCGTTTGTGTGCACAACATAACATTTTAATACGTTAATGGCGGAATGCTATTAACAGGTGTCCTGAATTGGCAATTTTTACCAGTAGGAGCTTAATGCTCGGTAAAGGTGTATTTGCCCGAGTGGCAAGAGGTCATCAGTAGGGGCTAAATGCTCGATGACGGTTAGTCGTAGCTTACTGCTCGACAAAGGTGTATTTTCCTGAGGGAAAGAAGTCCCAGCATAGTGCTCGGCAAGGTGTATTTATCATAATGACAAGGAGGAGTTTACTCCGGATTTGGTACCACATGCATATGCATAGTTGAGTCTCATTCATCATTGTCTGTCTTTATAATTTATGTTCTCACTTATTTATCGCATTACTTATACATTGAATGTGGTTGACTTAGTGGATTACTTTGTTGTATGGTTCTCGATGATACTTGTTGGCATTACTATATTTATCATGCTTTTTCATTATAAATTATATTCTCACCCTTCTGCTTTAATGTTACCTACTCGTGGGTAATATGCAGGTGATCCGCAAGTGTAGGTGCTCTTTTAGTAGTCGTCCGTTTTGGTGTCGTCCGCTCGTGATACGTAACACCTAGGGGGATTTGAACACTTATTTTGTAGATGATGCTTATAGGATCCTTTTGATGTATATTTGATCCTTTGGATGTATTCTTATTATGTATTTTGCATACCTTATCACACGTCGTGTTTTGGAGGAATACTGTGGATGTTCTGTTTACCGATATATTTATATATATATGATACTGTCAAGTGTTTATGAGAATCTTTCCTATTTGATTATTCGTGTGACGCATTTTTTGCGAGTATGTTATATATTGATTGTGGTTCCTTAAGTGTAATACCCTAATTGTTTATGTGAATTTAATTTTTAAACTCTGATATTTGTACCTAACAGCTTGGGTAGAATTGGGGTGTCACAAATTACAAACGCGAATTAACTACAAAGCGACGTAACAGCGATTAAAAGTTAGGGATGCAATCTTACAAATTTAATCAACACAGTTCCATGTATACACAAATTAAGCAAATGCAATTCATAGATTAGTATTAAAAGAGAAACGGATTAAATTGATAAAGTATAAACATCAAAGCGTTGGAACGCGATTACAGCAGATTGACTCTGGATGTTTAGTTCTCCATAATCGTATCAAGCTCCAAAATATTTCCTCAATAGTAAACGATGAACAGTGTGAACAGTAGCGGCCAGCCCTCGGTAAATGGGAGAAACATAAATTCGGGTCATAACCGAACTGGGTCAAACAAACATAATCAAGACCCAAAACTAACGACCCAAAACTAAATAAAACTAATGCTGCAGCTTCAAACGAAATTCTGAAAAATATGAATTCCGAATCTGATTTCGACTCCAACACAAAAGTTGTAGCTCTTTCTCTTAGTTTTCCGACAAGTACTAGAATGCGTCGATCGGATTCCTGGAGCTCCAGTTATGATCGTTTTAGTGCAGACTGCTAATGCTGAAAATAAAGTGCGAAAATGAAATTAAACCAAAAATAAACTAAATTAGAAAAACATTCTAAAATATAAAATTAAGCAAAGCAAACCATAGAAATGCATAAGTACAAACATAAAGGAACGTGCATCAAAATGCACTGATCAGCGTCACATATTCATTTAACAATAAATCACATCATCGCATTAAACGAATACATAGCACTTTCTTCAATCAATCAACAAATACTCAACATAATACTTTTCAAAACAAAATAACTTCTTTCATTAGAACATGGCGGAATCAAAGTTCTCAATCTTCAAAACAATAACATCTTATTCAGCTAAGATAAAACAATAAACAACAACATCATAACATCATAAATCGTCCCCCCGAGTGCTACGTATCAGAGCGACAACCGACTCGATTAACGACAACTAAATCTTCATACTCAGACACTTGCACGTTACCAATATAAAGGCAATGGCGAACAAGAGAAAAGGGTGAGATATCGAATCATATAAGTGAGCGCATGATAAATTGTATATTAGGATTCAGACATATATGATTATCACATCGCAAGTATTAATATTGTTGTACACTCCATACTTTCATCGACTCACAAATCTCACACACTTTTCATCGCACAACCAGTCACAACACTTCATATTCACATCAATTATATATATACTTCATTTACTTTGAAAGCCAAGTCACAATTCATCATAAGTATAAATCACAATCCTAGTCCCAAAACGTCACATCATACAAGTCATACATCTGGTCACAAAACATCACATATAAGTCATACATCTAGTCACCAAACATCACATATAAGTTACATCAGACATATTCAGTTAATGCATTCACAAGTACTGATATCCTCATGCTATTCACAAAATCATCAATTCACATCTTCACATACTTCCATCATTTAACAAGTCACGAAATACAATCACGATATAGTCACAAAACGTCACAACTATGAATCACAGAAGACACATGGGACATGACTCATGTATATGCATGTGGTACCAATCGGAGCTTCATCCCCCGTCACCAATTGCCCAATTCAGAGGCACAAGGCATAAGCCTTCATCACTAATTTGCCAATCCAGGCCGTCACAGAGTATACATATGAAATGTGACTCGACAAACAAGACATACACAACATACTCATCACAACCACACATCGTCACGAGGCATACGCCTATATCACTGATAATTACCAATTACTAGAGGTAATTCAACGTCACAAATAATCTTTCATCTTCACATAGAAACAAAATCATTACGACATCGTCATGTTTCGGTATATCACGACAAACATACAACTTCACATGATAACAAAATCATCACAACATCATCATGCTTCGGTATATCAAGACAAACATATAACTTCACATGTTACAAAATCATCACAACATCATCATGCTTCGGTATGTCACGACAAACATATAACTTCACATGTTACAAAATCATCACAACATCATCATGTTTCGGTATATCACAACAAATCAACACATTAAGTCAATTCACATTAGTCTCATCATTCTCTATAAATTAGTCTTTTAATTAACTCACTAATCCACTATCAACTAACCAAAATTATTCACCTAATAATCTCTAATTATTCGGATATATCTGTAACTCGGTTTTTCGGGAACTGACTCCTTGCTCTTTTTTGTTTTTGATATTTTATTTAATTATTTTTTTTTGCAAGAGTCGCCACCGACTTTTATTTTATCCAAATAGGAAACGCATAAAAGAACAGGAAATGCCTTTTGACAAACTTTGGGTTCGGGGGGTTGGTTATACAAAGGGAAGGTTTTAAGCACCCTTTGTATCCATGGTTATCCATGGGCTCTTAATTGCTTAGCTCACTTTTGTTTAAATGCTTTATTGATTTGAAAATAGAAGAAGTGAAGATGGACAATAGGTCACATAGGTCTCTGAAGAGTTTCACCGGGAATAATGCCCTTCAAATACTAGATGAAAGTTTTTGGAAATAGATGAGAAGTTTTGAAAATACGTTGTTTGTAAATGAAAGGTGTTTGACCAAGCAATTAGGAGTTACCTACTCTCAATTTATAAGATCTTTCCTATGCATTTAATACTTTTCTTAAATGATGGTATGATTAAAAAAAAGTAATAAGAGGGAAAACCATAGAGGTGCAACTGTGCAAAGTGCTTATTTTTTTTTTTAAGTTTTATCTTGATTATTAATGTTTTAGCTCAAAGGTAAAAATATGGTCCAAGTGGACAAAAGGAAGATGACGAAAACATAAACAATGCGTCCAAATGGACAAAGAAAAAATAGCGGAAGCATAAATAATATGTCCAAATGGACAAAGAGAAAATAGCGGAAAACATAAATAATATGTCCAAATAGACAAAGAAAAATAGCGGAAACATAAATAATATGTCCAAATGGACAAAGAAAAAATAGCGGAAACATAAATAATATGTCCAAATGGACAAAGAGAAAATGACATAAACATAAATAATACGTCCAAATGGACAAAGAGAAAATAACAGAAACATAAATAATACGTCCAAATGGACAAAAAGAAAATAACAAAAACATAAATAATACGTCCAAATGGACAAAGAGAAAATACATAAACATAAATAATACGAATGATAAAATAAAGCATAAAACAAGAAATATAAAGAACAATATAATAAAAATGCGGAAATTAAAGTCAATTGTTAGTATGTTAGTACGCGAATCATCTTGAAGCTAGTCAAGTATATCCACGATGTTAGTGAAGATCGATGGTGAGTGAATGATGATCTCGGATTTAAAGTTAATGAAAATTTATCAGAAGCTTGATAGAATCATAGCGACTACACGATAAATTTCTAAAAGTCTTAAATCAACTGCATACAATCTCTGCCATATTTGATCTTTTATTCCAATTCGGGACAAAGAAAAAGATAAGAAATAATATCAAATAATATACAAAAATAAACCTGAAATTGTGAAAAATTTACACAATAATAAGAGACATATTTTGAAAGTATAATTAGGTTAAGAGAAAATAAAATGAAAAAAATCTTAAATCTAAAACAAATTAAACCTAATTCATTTTTTTTTTGTTTTTTTTTTATGTTTTTAAGTTAATTTAAAGCTAATTAAACAAATAATTATACAAATAATTAAACTTAACAAGAAAAATAAATCTAGTTATGTATAAAATTAGTATATAATATATAAACCTAATTTAACAAAATAAATTTTTTTTTTCGAATTTTTTGATAGGTTAGAAATAATTTAAAAAAAGCAAATATATACATAATTACTAATTAATTAAGCAAAATAAATTAACTATGAATAAAAATAAAATATTTTTATGTCAAATATAAAAATATAAACCTAAATCTAAAAGGAAAATATTTTTGGAGTTTTTTTGATTGGTTGAAAATAATTAAAAAGCAATATTTACATAATTACTAATTAATTAAGCATAATAAATTAATTATGAAAAGAAATAAAATATTTTTATGTTAAAAATTAAATAAATATTTTATCAACTTAAAACTAAAATTAAAACACTTTTTTTTGAGAAATTGAAAATATGCATAAATATGGAGTTTTTAATTCATGAACTCCTAACACTACTACATATTAGAAACTACATTGTACTTACTCTATGATGTCCCAAGAGTGGAATAGAGTGATTGAAATTGATAGAAGGTGGCTATTTGAATGAGCCTTGATTTTTTACAAGTTTCTTGAAACTTTTGAAAAATATAAAATGCTTAAACTATGGCTTTGGTGTTTGTTGTTGTTCTTTCCCTTTGGCTCCTCCTTTTTTTCTCCTCCTTGAATGAAGAAAATGAAGCTCTATTTATAGGCAAAGAGTTTGATCTTGGAGGCCAAGCAAGTGGAAAAAAAACCATGATTGATTTTGTGGAAAAAGAATGGAATATTCTTTTATGCTAAGTTAAAAAACTTAACCATGGTTTAATCACTCAAGTATTATTCTCTCCAATCTTGCAGTCTTTTCTTTAAGAATCTTGAATGGTCATTGCTTGCATCACATGAAGCATCTTGGATAATACCTTGAATTATCTCACTTTAATTGAATTTTAAATAAATAAAATTCAATAAAAAATGAAATGAAAAATGTTATGAACCATGGATATGTTGTGAATTCCCTTGAACATATGAGAACCAAGATTGAATCACAAAAGAATTGGCCTTTTTGAAAAAGATTCAAATTTTGGTAAAAAATGAATCAAATATGGATCAAATTTCTATGCATCAAATTTTTGAAAAATGAATCTTTTGAAAAAATATGGATGTTGACAAAAAATTGCATTTTTGACTGTCTGTTGACTTTTTGGTCAAACTGGTCGTCTGTTGACTGTTTGAGCTGTTGACTGTGCGTCCGAGCGAATCGAAGTTTGAAAATTTGTCTGGTGGTACTTTGAGACATATGGAGATCCATGAAATCCATTTGAGGTCTCAAAAACTCGTTCTCCTGAAAAAAAACAAAAACCCTAGTTAGGGACTGTTTGTGTAGGAGACAGTTAGGCGTACCTGATTTTTATGCAGTGTTGAGTCTCTGTTGATCACGTGAGTATCAGAAGACTTCTAGAACAAAAATCTTTGAAATTTGAAGTGCGAAAGATTGATTTGACTGATGGTACAAACACGGAGAATTGCGCTGATAGCGGGTTTGACTGGTAACTGGCTGTCCGGGTATTGACGTAATAGTTAAAGTTAATTTTTCTCTTTGTTTTTGTTGTGTTAATGGTGAAAAATTATTTACATGGTTTGTTAGAAAAACAAAAACATAAAAATATATACTGTACGCGAATGAAATTATCGATAATAACATTGAAAAGGATTTAATGCATAGAAATAAAAATTTAACTAGCAATAAACACGCATAATATCATCTTAATAATTAAACGACGGTACAATAGATAATACAATATTTAATACTGACAGTACAAATATTACATAACAAAAAATATAACAAACAGTACGACAAATATTATGAACGGTACATTATTTGAAAGCGACAAATACGACAAACTTTAAGTATGACGATTAAAGATCCATGCTATAAACAACAGTATATAGATGGTTGGGAGTGTAAACATCCTAGGTCCGTATTTTTCAGGACTATGCAGACAGAAAAAGGACATGATCACCACAAAAACAGTGATGACCACAAGAAGAAACGTATCCACCCACTTTGCCATTTTTTTGCCGGGGAAGAAGAGAAAATGATTAGGAGATAGTATGATAGAAATTTGGGAGATGAGTGAAATTTGATGTGGGCAATTACGAAAAAAATGAGGAGTATCTATAGAGTGAAAAGAGAGAGATAGAGACGTTGGGGAATGGAGGGGTACCGTAAAAAGGGAAAATTTGAATAGTAGTAGGATTTGAAAAAAAAAGTATGGTAGGTTTTTGAAAAGAAAGGGGTATAGAATAAAGCTAGGATTTGATTTGAAAGAAAGAGATTTGAAAACAAAGGAAGATATTTGAAAAGAAAGAAAGAGATTTTGAAAAAATAATATAGTATAAAAATAAAAATTAGTGGGAAATAAAACCAATAATAATTTAATTGTTACCAGTATAATCTGAAATCCGGACTCTGCGCCTGCAAATTTTAATTCTGTACCAACTGCGTCAGCATTATTTATCTGAAAATAAATCTCAAATAAACAGTGTATGAAGTGATAAACAGTATTTGGCGTTTATGTAAGAATAAATTTAACAGCGAACCAAAATACTGTATAAAAAAAATTCTAAAAATTGAGTATTCATAAAATCAGGATATTTATGAAATAAAAATCTAAGATTGTATAAAACTCCAAATTTTTAGACAGAAGTCTGTTGACTTCTCTTTGAAAAAAAAAGACGCGGGCAAATTTTGGGGTATAACAATAATGATCATAACACTTAGAAAATGATGGGATCTCAGAGGTCAAAAATTGGGGTGCAACAGATGCCCCTATTTAAGTTTCTTCTATCCGGAGATGTGAAGATTGGAAATCTTTGTTTCGTCGTGATTGAAGAGACTTAAATATATATATATATATATATATATATATATATAAACACAATTTTTGAGCCTGAGATGCAATGTAATGCTTATGATTATGAATGCATATGATTTCCACGAGATGGAAACAGGACACCACAGGGGAGAAGTAAACAGACTCCGCTGGGGAAAAGGTATACGTCATCCAGGAATAGAATCGGACTTCACAAAAGAAAGAAACAGTCAACAGAAGCTTTCAAGAGTAAAACGTGAAAGGAACTTTGGACAGGAAATCAACAGAGACGTTCATAAAGAAAAATCTCTGGAACCCACATCAGAAATAATTCAAGAGTAAGACATGAATGAATTTGGAAAGGAATATAAATTGACAGAGGCATTCAAGAGTAAAACCATGATTGAACATCATCATAGGCAATCTAGACTAAAACATGATTGAATAGTATCAAAAGCAATCAAGAGTAAACCATGATTGGATAACATCATAGGCAATCAAGACAAAAACATGATTGAATAGTATTAAAAGCAATCAAGAGTAAACCATGATTGGATAACATCATAGGCAATCAAGACTAAAACATGATTGAACATCATCAAAGAAAATCAAGAGTAAAACATGATTGGACAATATCAAAGGTCATCAAGAGTAAAACATGATTGAACAACATCAAGGGTAAAACATGATGGAATATAAATAAAGATCAATCAAGAGTAAAGCGTGATTGAATAATATTAAAGTTCAATGCCAAGTAAGTTGGACTTTGATCTCAAGGTAAGATGTTGAAAACAACAAGACTTGTAAAAATATAAATGAGCATGAATTTGTTTCTATGCATGATGTTGAATTTTTTTCTATGCATGATGAATGCTCAATGCAATGTAGTTATTTATGACAACTGGGATTGACTCTTTTGTGAGGCAAGATTGGAGCTTTGATTCCTCAACACGGAAATTCTACCAACTCTGCTTCGGAAGATGCTTGAACAAACTTCTTGTCACACTGATAACTGTATTAAACAAATGATCCTTTGAGAAGGACTGATAAACTATGCTTGGGGATTGCTGAAGAAGATTGCCCTTGATTGAATAATTGTTGCAAGTTAACTGATCATGACTTCAGTTGAACTATGTTGGGGATGAACTGATCACGGATTCAACTCTTGAAATGAATGTTGGGAAGACTTGCCATAGTATACATCTTGTAGAGGATATTCTGATCAACAAATCTTGATTAAACATATGAACAACAGGATCTTGAAGTAACGTGCCCCTGATAGGATCACTGACCAAGTTTCTCGACTGTTTGAACTTCCTAGAAGATGAGTGCTTACTTGCAAATAAAGTGTTCATTCAAGAATGGTAATTTTAATGCAATGCTCAAAACATATTTTTGAAATCAAAGTCACGTTGTAAAGAAAATGGAATCACTGGTCAAAACATAAAGGTTAAGACAATCAAGATAAATCAAAGATATGGTATCAACATAAATGATTGGTAAATCTCTTGGGAGTCAGCTTACGCAACCTTGTTGTAGTATGCTTTCAAAATAAACCTTGTTTCAATTAGGGCTTTTGAAGGTTGTAACAAGGTCAGGTTCATGGTTAAAAAAAACAAAAGATATAAGGCTCAAAATTTTTGTAACCCACCCCGTCTTTGTGATGATCTTCAGTCCTAAACTCAGTTAATTCAGAATATGCATTCAGGTTCCAAGAGACTTCTGGAATTTTACCTGTTGTAATGATGAAAGTTCACAAGCCAAGAAAACTTAGAGATGGAAGTCACTTCTTCCTTTTGATAGTCACAACATTTTGTGGTTCAAGAATTTATTGACTTATCTCTCCTTTTTTCCTTCTTTTGATATCCCTAACTTTTGCCTGAACTGTTTATTTTGAACTTACAGTCAGCAGGATGCCTTAATTTTTGCCTAAGTCATTTTTGATTTTGACTTAGCAGGCTTTTCTTTGATTTTCTTTTTTGATACTCTTTTTGAAAGATAGTGACTATCCTGCTTAGTGATTATAATGACCCATCATTGGCTTTTGATTGGCATCTCCGACACTTCTTTGATGTATGTGGAGGAAAGCTTGTGATTGAAACACTTGTTGGAAGGAGTACTGAATGATTCTCTTGAAAGTGAATGCACATCCAAATTAACTGAGAACTACCCTACCCCAGGTTAAAATGTGGGTTATTTCGTACAGAAAGAAACACTAACTTCTAGGCTCAAATGGGTGAACGAGGGATTATCATCCTTATATCTCCAGTGTTTAGGAATTAAAGGAATGCATGTACATCGTCAACAAAGTTTTATTTGAAAGCATACTAATGCGACTTGGATATTTCGTTTTCATCATCCTCCCTCTAATCTTTGCATAAAATACAAGTTTGATAGAGAAAGTAAAATAGAATTTTTTTTTTTTGTAAAAGAAGCATAAACATAGACATAGTAGATGAAAATGAATTCAAACATACGATGCTCATTTCATTAAAACTAACATTCAGGAATAAACAAAGTTTAAAAGCAAACAATTCAACTGAGGAAATGCAAACAGTAGGGAAACATGGCCTAGTGACTAATCAATGACGAGGATGAGCTGTCCTGTTTTGATACACTGGCTTTAGGGAGATAATTGTCTCTGACCCGTTTTCAGCCATTCTGATTCGGCAAAGGATTAGTGACAACATTGGGACCAACATTCTTAAAAGATAACATCTTTGATCTAATCAACTCTTGAACTCTGGCCTTGAAAGGGAAACATCTTTCTAAATCATGGCCCGCTGCCCCTTGATGGAAATGACAATGAAGATCAGACCTAAAACCTTCTGGAAGAGGATTCCGAGGAGGAGGCATAGATCTTGTTGTGATCAACCCTTTATGAACCAATGCAGGATACAATTCAGTATAAGTCATAGGGATGGGGTCAAAGTCAACCCTATTACGAATCTGATTTTGGTTAGCAACCTCAGGTCGAGGAGCTTGAACTCGCACAGGAGCAACAGCAGCCACATAAGGTTGATCACCATTATGAGGTCTATGACGAGATCTTTTGTCTTCCGACACAGCATTCGTCTCATTTTTCTTCTGGAAGTTTCCATAAGGCTTCCTCGCCCCACTAGAGGATTCAACAACATGAGTAACTTTCCCATTCTTGATTCCTTGTTCATGTCTCTGACCAATGGTTACCAAGTCTGTGAAGTTGGAAGATACACTACCGATCATCTTCTCCCAGAAGAAAGGTGAGAGAGTATCCATAAACATGCCTGTTAGTTCCTTTTCAACTAAAGGTGGCTCTACTTGAGAAGCAAGCTCTCTCCAGCGTTGAGCATATTCCTTGAAAGACTCTTTCTCTTTCTGGGACATGCTTTGTAGTTGTCGGCGATCAGATGCCATGTCCAAATTATACTTATATTGCTTCATTAAAGCATCAATTAGGTCTTGAAAACAATGAATACGACTCCTCTCGAGTCCCATATACCATTTCAGCGAAACTCCGCTCAAACTATCTTGAAAACAATGGATGAGCAGTTTGTCATTTTGAGTATAAGCAGCCATTTTGCGATAGTACATGATCAAATGGCTTTTTGGACAGGTGTTTCCTTTGTATTTCTCAAATTCAGGAGTCTTGAATTTTGCAGGCATGACGACATCAGAAACCAAACACATATTCTTAGCAGCAACCCCAAAGTAATTATTGCCTTCCATGGATCTCAATCGCTTTTCCAAAGTCTGATACTGTTCTTTGACATCTTCAATATCTCCAGCATCCCCTTGGCTTCCATTCTGGGAATTGGCAGCTTGGTATTCAAATAAAGGATTCTCATAAGCATGTTGAGCAACAGTATGCACAATGGGCTGAGATTCAGTCATGATAGGAGCACGAATAATTGGGTTTGAAGTTTGACCAATCACAAGTCGTGATGATTGACCAATACCAGGAGTTTTCTCATAGGGAGGAGTAAAATCAGGTGGCAAACCAAACTCAGGCCATGTAGAAGGTGGTTGTTGAGTGGGTTGAGGGTCAACATCAGCACTTGGGACTTCAACAATGACAGTCTTCTGAGGCGGTTCCCCTCTAGCAATCAAAACTTGCAGCATTTCAGTGAGCTTGGTCATACTTGACTTCAAATCCTCTATTTCCATTCTGACCTTTACGTTATGTTGCTCTTGATACTCCATTCTTAACCTGACGTTGGCTTTAGTTCCGTACTTGTGTGAGGGGATCAGCTTGACGGTAGACAGACAACTTCTGAAGATGGAGACAGACAAGGATAAGTTTCATGGGTAACCTGGATGTATGTATGCAAATGGATGTATGTATGCATGATGCATGAATACCACATATACAGACATGGTAACACAAACATGGTGCACATAAGATAGGTTCAAAAGTTCAACGTCACGAGCATGAGGTCAAAGAACCAAACATGGGATAGTACTAGGGGTTAATCACCGGCACAACATGTTATACTGATACGTCAGAGTCCACATTCTTCTTTCGAATATTACCGGCTTGCATAAATGAAATTGTGGGCCAATAATATTCTCAAGAAAAACTCGTCTGCGTGTGATTCTCCGCATGACAACTAATCCA
The DNA here is from genome assembly GCF_029867415.1 of Vicia villosa. Taxonomy (NCBI): domain Eukaryota; kingdom Viridiplantae; phylum Streptophyta; class Magnoliopsida; order Fabales; family Fabaceae; genus Vicia; species Vicia villosa. The sequence goes on along the minus strand of NW_026705395.1, from coordinate 516,015 downwards.
AGTCTACACCTGAATAGTTTCTGCATCACAACCTATGAAGGCCAAGATGGGATAATGGGTTCTACGGTCAACTCAGCTTCTACAGTTCAATGAAAGCAATAATGTTTTCACAACTGAACTTGCTAAAGAAATACTACCACCAAGGAACCTCCACTGAGCGGAAGGATTCTCATGACAGCTTGTTAAGGACTGAACTCCTTGTATGCCATACATGACTTTACCCCACCTAAATCTTATGTGTACTTAATCCGGGTTAGGATTTGTCCATAATGTATCTCAAGTGACAAAACCACACATATATCCAGAATAGCAAAAAATAACAAAATAAACAAGTATGAGCAAATTTTAAAGTGATCTAAAACTCTAAGGTAACCCCTCTTTTAAAAAAGATTTTTCAAGTCCCCAGCAGAGTCGCCAGTTCTATAACTCGGTTTTTCGCCGAACTGACTCCTTGCTCTTTTTTGTTTTTGATATTATTTTTTTGCAAGAGTCGCCACCGACTTTTATTTTATCCAAATATGAAAGGCATAAAAGAACAGGAAAGGCCTTTTGACAGACTTTGGGTTCGGGGAGTTGGTTATACAAAGGGAAGGTTTTAAGCACCCTTTGTATCCATGGTTATCCATGGGCTCTTAATTGCTTAGCTCACTTTTGTTTAAATGCTTTATTGATTTGAAAATAGAAGAAGTGAAGATGGACAATAGGTCACATAGGTCTCTGAAGAGTTTCACCAGGAATAAAGCCCTTCAAATACCAGATGAAAGTTTTTGGAAATAGATGAGAAGTTTTGAAAACACGTTGTTTGTAAATGAAAGGTGTTTGAGCAAGCAATTAGGAGTTACCTACTCTCAATTTATAAGATCTTTCCTATGCATTTAATACTTTTCTTAAATGATGGTATGATTAAAAAAAAGTAATAAGAGGGAAAACCATAGAGGTGCAAGTGTGCAAAGTGCTTTTTTTTTTAAGTTTTATCTTGATTAATAATGTTTTAGCTCAAAGGTAAAAATATGGTCCAAGTGGACAAAAGGAAGATGATGGAAACATAAACAATGCGTCCAAATGGACAAAAAAAATAGCGGAAGCATAAATAATATGTCCAAATGGACAAAGAGAAAATAGCGGAAGACATAAATAATATGTCCAAATGGACAAAGAAAAATAGCGGAAACATAAATAATATGTCCAAATGGACAAAGAAAAAATAGCGGAAACATAAATAATATGTCCAAATGGACAAAGAGAAAATAATATAAACATAAATAATACGTCCACATGGACAAAGAGAAAATAACAGAAACATAAATAATACGTCCAAATGGACAAAAAGAAAATAACAGAAACATAAATAATACGTCCAAATGGACAAAGAGAAAATAACATAAACATAAATAATACGAATGATAAAATAAAGCATAAAACAAGAAATATAAAGAACAATATAATAAAAATGCGGAAATTAAAGTCAATTGTTAGTATGTTAGTACGCGAATCATCTTGAAGCTAGTCAAGTATATCCACGATGTTAGTGAAGATCGATGGTGAGTGAATGATGATCTCGGATTCTAAAAGTTTTAAATCAACTGCATACAATCTCTGCCATATTTGATCTTTTATTCCAATTCGGGACAAAGAAAAAGATAAGAAATAATATCAAATAATATACAAAAATAAACCTGAAATTGTGAAAAATTTACACAATAATAAGAGAGATATTTTGAAAGTATAATTAGGTTAAGAGAAAATAAAATGACAAAATCTTAAATCTAAAACAAATTAAACCTAATTCATTTTTTTTTTTGTTTTTTTTATGTTTTTAAGTTAATTAAAAGCTAATTAAACAAATAATTATACAAATAATTAAACTTAACAATAAAAATAAATTTAGTTATGTATAAAATTAGTATATAATATATAAACCTAATTTAACAAAATAAAAATTTTTTTTCGAATTTTTTGATAGGTTAGAAATAATTAAAAAAAGCAAATATATACATAATTACTAATTAATTAATCAAAATAAATTAACTATGAATAAAAATAAAATATTTTTATGTCAAATATAAAAAAATAAACCTAAATCTAAAAGGAAAATATTTTTGGAGTTTTTTTGATTGGTTGAAAATAATTAAAAAGCAATATTTACATAATTACTAATTAATTAAGCAAAATAAATTAATTATGAAAAGAAATAAAATATTTTTATGTTAAAAATTAAATAAACATTTTATAAACTTAAAACTAAAATTAAAACTTTTTTTTTTGAGAAATTGAAAATATGCATAAATATGGAGTTTTTAATTCATGAACTCCTAACACTACTACATATTAAAAACTACATTGTACTTACTCTATGATGTCCCAAGAGTGGAATAGAGTGATTGAAATTGATAGAAGGTGACTATTTGAATGAGCCTTGATTTTTTACAAGTTTCTTGAAACTTTTGAAAAATATAAAATGCTTAAACTATGGCTTTGGTGTTTGTTGTTGTTCTTTCCCTTTGGCTCCTCATTTTTTTTCTCCTCCTTGAATGAAGAAAATGAAGCTCTATTTATAGGCAAAGAGTTTGATCTTGGAGGCCAAGCAAGTGGAAAAAAAACCATGATTGATTTTGTGGAAAAAGAATGAAATATTCTTTTATGCTAAGTTAAAAAACATAACCATGGTTTAATCACTCAAGTATTATTCTCTCCAATCTTGCAATCTTTTCTTTAAGAATCTTGAATGGTCATTGCTTGCATCACATGAAGCATCTTGGATAATACCTTGAATTATCTCACTTTAATTGAATTTTAAATAAATAAAATTCAATAAAAAATGAAATGAAAAATGTTATGAACCATGGATATGTTGTGAATTCCCTTGAACATATGAGAACCAAGATTGAATCACAAAAGAATTGGCCTTTTTGAAAAAGAATCAAATTTTGGTAATTACTTATTTCATGCATTCTTCCAAAAAAGGTCAACTTCATCAAGGCATATCTCCCTCAATTTTGATCCTATGAAAGTGTTCTTGTACTTTTTGGAAAGCCCAAGATATCCTCTACAAGCCACTTAGGAAGCCTTTTTACATTTGGAGAAGTTATCTTGATGATATGGGCTTTGACAAAAAACTACTTTTTGTTGACTTTGAAAATGACCTGTAATGTTTTGGCTTATATCTCTTAGGCGGAAGCATTTCTTGACCTTGGGCCCAACATCAAAGTTGTAGAGAATTTAATTTCCTTGAGAATGAGCTTTGGTTGGAATTTTTCTGATAAATTATGAGAGAGTTATGGTCGGTCAAAGTTCAGTTGACTTTTAGGTAAAAAACTCTAATTTTGAAACTTGGAGTTTTATCGATTTCTGAACTTTTCTTGATGAATTATGATCAACCATTGCTCACATGATGAATCTTTTGAAAAAATATGGATGTTGACAAAAAATTGCATTTTTGACTGTCTGCTGACTTTTTGGTCAAACTGGTCGTCTGTTGACTGTTTGAGCTGTTGACTGTGCGTCCGAGCGAATCGAAGTTTGAAAATTTGTCTGGTGGTATTTTGAGACATATGGAGATCCATGAAATCCATTTGAGGTCTCAAAAACTCGTTATCCTGAAAAAAAAACAAAAACCCTAGTTAGGGACTGTTTGTGTAGGAGACAGTTAGGCGTACCTGATTTTTGTGCAGTGTTGAGTCTCTGTTGATCACGTGATTATCAGAAGACTTCTAGAACAAAAATCTTGGAAATTTGAAGTGCGAAAGATTGATTTGACTGATGGTACAAACACGGAGAATTGCGCTGATAGCGGGTTTGACTGGTAACTGGCTGTCCGGGTATTAACGTAATAGTTAAAGTTAATTTTTCTCTTTGTTTTTGTTGTGTTAATGGTGAAAAATTATTTACATGGTTTGTTAGAAAAACAAAAACATAAAAATATATACTGTACGCGAATGAAATTATCGATAATAACATTGAAAAGGATTTAATGCATAGAAATAAAAATTTAACTAGCAATAAACACGCATAATATCATCTTAATAATTAAACGACGGTACAACAGATAATACAATATTTAATACTGACAGTATAAATATTACATAACAAAAAATATAACAAACAGTACGACAAATATTATGAACGGTACATTATTTGAAAGTGACAGATACGACAAACTTTAAGTATGACGATTAAAGATCCATGCTATAAATAACAGTATATAGATGTACGGGAGTGTAAACATCCCAGGTCCGCATTTTTCAGGACTATGCAGACAGAAAAAGGACATGATCACCACAAAAACAGTGATGACCACAAGAAGAAACGTATCCACCCACTTTGCCATTTTTTTGCCGGGGAAGAAGAGAAAATGATTAGGAGATAGTATGATAGAAATTTGGGAGATGAGTGAAATTTGATGTGAGCAATTACGAAAAAAATGAGGAGTATCTATAGAGTGAAAAGAGAGAGATAGAGACGTTGGGGAATGGAGGGGTACCGTAAAAAGGGAAAATTTGAATAGTAGTAGGATTTGAAAAAAAAAGTATGGTAGGTTTTTGAAAAGAAAGGGGTATAGAATAAAGCTAGGATTTGATTTGAAAGAAAGAGATTTGAAAAGAAAGGAAGATATTTGAAAAGAAAGAAAGAGATTTTGAAAAAATAATATAGTATAAAAATAAAAATTAGTGGGAAATAAAACCAATAATAATTTAATTGTTACCAGTATAATCTGAAACCCGGACTCCGCGCCTGCAAATTTTAATTCTGTACCAACTGCGTCAGCATTATTTATCTGAAAATAAATCTCAAATAAACAGTGTATGAAGTGATAAACAGTATTTGGCGTTTATGTAAGAATAAATTTAACAGCGAACCAAAATACTGTATAAAAAAATTCTAAAAATTGAGTATTCATAAAATCAGGATATTTATGAGATAAAAATCCAAGATTGTATAAAACTCCAAATTTTTAGACAGAAGTCTGTTGACTTCTCTTTGAAAAAAAAAAGACGCGGGCAAATTTTGGGATATAACAATAATGATCATAACACTTAGAAAATGATGGGATCTCAGAGGTCAAAAATTGGGGTGCAACAATATCCTGCGTCACTACCAGTTATCTACTTTCCGGTTAAATCCTTAATATTCACGACTTTACGAATTTTCGGGTTATACTCCCAAGTCACTAAAAACACAACTCAACCGGTTTATTTATCTAAGTCCAAGTAATTTCCAATCAAATAGACTAATTGAAATCAATTCGTCTATTAATTAACTCAACCAATTAATATTACACTATATTAATTTCAATTCAATATTTCATCTCCAATTCTAGCATTCTACTGTTTTACTGATGTTACTGTTCTTCCCAATTTATTATGCCACTATTTCTATTCATATTTCATTTCATAAATCAAGTTCATTTACATTTTATATGCTATTATATATGCTTCAGGTAACAGTATGCAAATGGAAAACAGAACCGGCACCTATGGCAAACAGAAACAAGGTAAAGTTACAACAAGCAAGTATAAAACGAAATTAAATAACATGGCTCTAATGGGTGTGCCGCTCGGAAGCCCCCCACCCCCAATGTGCAATGCCACTCGGCAGCCCCCCCAACATGCAATGCCGCCCGTCAATGGGGGCTATACCGTCCGTCAAGCGCTGTTTCATTTCTCTCGTTTTCTATTCATTTCCAAAACGCATAGAGTTGCATATTGTTTCCAATCTAATTCGAATTTCAAACGCACAACAGCAACAACATTATTTTCTAATTTCAATTTTCTATGAAAAGCAATAATCAACACAAGATAATGCAATAGATCTATACACCCAATTCCCCATATAAAATTTTCCATAAGCCCCATTATAGGAAGAGAGTCCCACCCTTACCTTATTCAATTTGAAGCGACTTGATGGGTCTCCGATTGCACATCCTATTTGGCACCATGGATGGAAATCTTCAAGCTTATTCCTCTTCTCCAAGACTTGCCTCTTTCTCTTCAAATGATAACACTACTCTCTCATCTATAAAACCCTAATTTATCATTTTCAATTGGGCTTAGACTTTAACACCTCCTCTTTATTATTCCACACAAACCAATTTAGGCCCAATAAGATAAATAACCCAAAATAAATAATACATCACTTTTAATAATATTCCATCAATATTATAATCTATTTGCCGACATATCTACTTATTCACCAAAATATACTTCTCAACCGATAAATTCCGAAAATAAAATAATAATATTGAATTAAATAAATAATTAAATAACCGGGGCGTTACAGATATTACTTGTTGCTATGATCTCTCCTTACTTATGTACTTGTATATATACTTGTTGATTTATATCCTTGTACATTTATACTTTGGTTATGTTATTATCTTTGTATATATACATTGTTGACCTACACCCACATGCATGAGACATTTATCCATCATCACATCATATTCATTCATACATGAAATGATCTTGAGGTATGTCATCCTTTTATTCATTCAAACTTTTATCTTTGAGTTTACGCCTTGGTATTGTTGAACTCACCCTTTGATTTTATCCATGATACACATGATTATCACACACATCACTTTAGATATTCAACATGATTGATTACTTAAGATGTTTCCTAAACTCCAAAAGAATGGGAATGATATTGACTAAAATTGTCAAGGTACTCAATCTATTTTCCAAACCCTTTTACTTTGTTCTTAGTATTGTTAAAGCTTTGCACCCCACTTGTTTTGAAAATGGATTTGTATTGTTAAAGCTCAGCCTTTTTAAAGAAACCTTGGTTTTGTATTGTTAAAGCTCAACCAACCTCTTTTATTAAACCCTTGCCTTGTATTATTAAAGCTTGGCACCTCTTAAAAACTTGTTAAGTTATGTTAAAGCTTAACATTTTAAAAACTCGTTGATTATTGTTAAAGCTCAACACCCAAAAATATTTTTCCTCTTAGCTCATAATTTTCCTTTTAAGAGGAATTACAAAAGCTCAGACTTCCCTATTGCACTTAAGGGGTATGTAGGCCTGAGATGCAATGTCTAATCGGGTTCACTTTTAAAATCTTCTTTCTCCATCATCCCACTCTATTTAAACAAAAATACAAGAGCATTTTTATAAAAATAACAACAATAATATATATTTCAAAGAGGTTCCTACGGAGTACCGTAGATATGAGGGGTGCTAATACCTTCCCCTTGCATAACAAACCCCCGTACCTAGATCTTTGATAAGTTTATTAGTTTTGATTTTAACAAATTATGTGAGTTTTATTTCGCTCTTTCTCCCATTTCATTTGGAAAAATTAAAGCACGATGGCGACTCTATTAAAATGTCTGAGCTAAGTCAATCAATGGCTTCAGTCTCAATTTTTCACTGCTACAGTTACCATAAAATAAGTTTATAATTGTCAAAATTAGTTTATAATTTGATGCATAAAATTGGGTCTTGTTGAAATTTAACCCAAAACTTTGAGTAATTCCTTATCGCTACTGAATGACAATGAGAAGAGAAAATATAGTTGGGGAAGAAGGTGAATTAGGGTTTGAACAAAAAATTAATTCTGTAGAGTTTCTCTCTGCCCACAAACTATGGAAAACTTTATTCTTTAAAATTTGCAACTGCAATCTTCAACTTGTATACATTAATAGGGGTTACTCTCTATTTATGGATTTTGGGTTTGCTTGCTCTCTAAGCAAATCCCAAAATACCTAATTATGTTAACTACAAAACTAGGCCTATGTCGAAATCCGGTCAAGGTAACTCGTTCGACAGTTCGACAACTACTCTAGGCTAGACTATTTTTACATAACCTTCCTTCTGTCGATTAACCTACTTTGACCCAAGGAATTACAATCTCAACACACCACCTAATTCATCGTGTCTAAGCTATCTACATTCTTTATAGCTCATAATTTCTTGAATACTTTAACCTGCACTCTATTCGTCATGATGTTTGGAATCTGATTCTCAGTTATGCAGTGTTCCAACTTTAGCTTCCCTTCGGCTACATGCTCTCAAAGATAATGGAACCTTATTTAGATGTGCTTGCTTTTGCCATGTGCTATTGGATTCTTCTCCAAACTAATAGATGACATGATGCCGATCTTCATCGTAATTTTTCCATGATCCTTCGCTGTAATCTCTTCAATCAGATCCACCATCCATGTTGCTTGATATGCACAGAGACAAACAACTATGAATTATGCTTCACACGACGACAATGCTACTACTTACTGTTTTCCCGAACTCCAAGCAACTGGTGCCCCACCTAGCATGAACACATAACCAGATGTGGGTTTTCGATCCTCAGCATCACTACACCAACTTGAGTCGATGTAACCCACTAGATTGCATTGTTTTCCTTCACTAGTTGTAGGAAACAAAATGCCATAGTTGAGAGTTCCTTTGAGATACCTTAGTATCCTCTTCGTCGCTGCTAGATGTGATACCTTTGGCTTCGGCATGATTCTACTTACCATACCCACATTGTATGCTAAGTCAGGCCTTGTGTGAGAAAGGTACCTTAATGACCCAAAAGTCTTCTGTACCGTGTTGGGTTGACATCATCGTCGTCTGAGTATTTCGACAGTTGCAGTCTTGGTTCAGCAAGTGTCGAAGTCGAGTTGCATTCTTCCATTTCAAATCTCTTGAGTATTTCACTTGCATATTTTTTTTGATGCATCATCAAGCCTCCACCACTCTTGTAGAATTTGATTCCAAGGAAGTATGAAATGTCACTCAGATCAGACATTTCAAACTCCTTGCCAAGATCACCTTTGAAGTCTTTGATATCTTTCTTGCAGCTACCTGTTATAAATAAGTCATTGACATATAGACACAATATATGCAATTCACTCTTGATTCTTCTTACATATACTCCATGTTCAGTTGTGAACTTCAAAAGTTCCTTATCCCTTTGAAAACTGTCTATTTTCTTATTCCATTCTCTTGGAGCGTATTTGAATCCATACAGGGCTTTATGCAGCCTGTACAACTTTCTTTCTTCGCCTTGTTTCACAAATCCAACTGGTTGTGCAACATAAACTTATTCATCTAAGGGCGATTCAAGAATGTACATTTCACATCCATCTAACATACATGCCAGTTGTTCATGTTTGCTAGACCAACAACCAAATTGATTGTTTAAATCCTAGCAACAGGTGCAAAAACTTTATTCAAGTTGACTCTTTCTTTTTGAAGAAATCCTTTCGCCACAAGTATTGCCTTGTGTCGAGTTACTTCTCCTTTATGATTAAAATTTACCTTGTATACCCACTTCACACTGATTAACTTCTTGCCTTGAGGAAATTCGACAAATGACCAAGTGTTGTTGACTTTGTTGGACTTCAATATCTTATCCATTGCTTTCATCTACTTTGGATCTTGCGTAGCATAAAAAAAACGAAAGTTGAGAGTTGGAATCGTCAGATAACAGAGAAACAAAAATTGGGATGGGTTCGGTAGGCCTAAGAATAGGTTCCTCATGAGTGTGGATGTGTGGTGTAACACGAGGCACAATCTCAACCTGAGGAGAAGGGGGATTCTCTTAGAGAGGAACTTTAGGGCTTGTAAGATCTGTATTGGAGTTATCATTAGTTTGAACTTATTGGACGATTTGTGGAACAAAGACTTTGTTAGTGAGAATGGTGCTGCTGGGAATAGGTTATTTTTCGTTCTACATTTTAGTGTGGATACTCAACATCTTGCAAGATTTGATACAATGACCAGATTTTTTACAATGAGCAAAAAACTCAGGTAAGTTCTCATACTCAATGTCTGCACACAAAAAAAAGAAGCAAAGCCTTCTCTTTCGACAAGGACATTAGGATTTAGCGGAAGCAATAGGTCTATTTTGACCAAAACCCGAACATATTGGCCAAAATTTCTGTCAAATCTTAATTTAGATGCTACTGTATCAATGCAAATAGGGTTGCCCTTACTACTAGCAACAACAAACAAAATGCTAGGTCTCTAGTATTCTTGAGACAGACCAAGGAAACAAACCCTGGCCTGTGCAAAGGTATTGTTTTAAGCAGATGGGTTAAAGTCCTTGGACCAAGCGAAGAGCTTCAGAGTACCTGGGTTAAGATTAATGGAGCCAAAAGCTCTGACTTTTTGGAGATCTTATCCACTAGAAAAAGAGAACTCAAAATAGTCTTTGCCAATGGATTGAACTCCCGGGCTTTTGATATCCAACCACAAACTTGAGAGTTTTTCCTTAAGAGCAAAACAGTGAGAGGAGAAGAACCCTTGGGCCAAATGATCCTGCCATGAAGGTAGTTCTTACAATCAATAAGGTCTGCTTTGTATTTCTCTTCCGGAATAGTGATAGAGAGTCTGTCACCTTTGATAATGACATGAGGGAGCTAAGAAGAGAGAATGTCACAAACACCATGAAGAGCCTGGGCATAAGTTTTCCGAAGAGGAGGGGGAATCGAAGGAGGAGGAGGAGGAGCTGAAGGGGTTGAGAACTGCTGTAGAGGAACGAGTTCAGGAAGGGAAAAGTGATCCATAGAAAATCATAAGGATTAAAGATCAAACCACATTGTAACCAGGAAGGAGAATCAGATGAAAGCCATTGGGAATGGCGACAACAAGGAAGAAGGATTCGCCGCTGCAGTAGGGTTTTTTCCGTTTTGGTTCGATGCGGTAAATCAAATGCAGTAATAAAAAATAACTATCTTTCTTGGCTCAGTTAAATTTTTCAAGAGATTAAATAAGAATTTTTTCTTAGAGATTAATTTGGGCTCTCTAACTTTTGTGAGAGAGCAACATAGGTCTTCACCCTAAAAACTATAATTCCAACTCAAAATAAAATTTCTATTTTTTAAACTTTATTAAACTAATGACAATCTTTAAATTTGTTTTAACTATTTCCAAGTTCAATAAAATTGACCGCATGAGGAGGAGAAAGAAATAGAGAAACATAATTGATTTATTTTAACTTTTTTAATAATAAAATAAAATTTAAAAATTATCATTTATATTTTAATTATTTAATTTTTATAATTGTATAAATATTTTTTTTAATTGTTTTGTAATAAAATTGAACAAATATGAATTGATTTCATCCACATTAGATTGAATCCATCCATATCCATTCATAAATTTAAATGGATGAATTGAATACCATCTATTAACTAGCATTTTTTTAATGGATTGAATGAATTATTTAATAGATGAATTAGATTGATAATTTTTTAAGGAATTCAATTGCCAATCCTAATATGAGATAGACTTAACAAATTTTGAAACTTTTCTTATTCTGTTACATGAAACCATGTATAGAAAGTTTGAGTGCTTGACTCTCTAAAATTTAATTATTCTAATTAAATTTTCTTAGGTAAAAACCCATTTCCTAATCCAGAGCATAAGTCTAATCCTATTCATATTTCTACTATATATTATTAATTTATTTATAGAAATGTAATAGATTCTGTTTTTTAATGTTTTAAAAAAATTAATTATATATTCTAATATTTTTAAAACATTAATTATGTTTTAAAATTTTTTTGAAACTTTTCTTATTCTGTTACATGAAACCATGTATAGAAAGTTTGAGTGCTTGACTCTCTAAAATTTAATTATTCTATTTAAATTTTCTTAGGTAAAAACCCATTTCCTAATCCAGAGCATAAGTCTAATCCTATTCATATTTCTACTATAAGTTATTAATTTATTTATAGAAATGTATTAGATCCACAGTATTGATTCTAATGTTTAATCATTTTAATTGGAGACTTTTTTAAAAAATAAATTATATATAGATATTTTTTAATTATTATTTATAATTAGAAATAGGAAAATAAAAATGACCAAATACGTTTGTAAAGAAAATCATTGATTACATATTACTATAAATACAATTTTTCCTTTTTTTTACGAAACATTGAACATGAGATCTAAATAAAATTCTTAAAATATAAAATACAGAAATATCCACTCCATACTCTTCTATTTATTTACACCCATTATAAACACAAATACACTCAAACCCTTAAATAAATTTTCATTTTCTTCTTCATTAATTTTCTCTTGGAAATTCTAAGACTAAGTTATAATTTTGAATGGAAAATGATCTTTCAGAATACCCCTCAAAATTACGCCGCTTGGTCACACCGCCAACCACCTCATATGTCGCAAAATTCGGCCGTGTTTTCTCGACCACCAACATTCAACGTCCATCCACCGTGTCCCGTGAATTACACGGGTAGGGTTAAATGGAAAGGAAACAAACGCGTGAGATGCAACAACAAACGCCATGTAAAATTTAACGACTCATCAGAGACGAACCGATTCATTGGCAAGGTTCGACGATTTCACTTTCCAAAGAGGAGGTTTACCAGCGGCAGACGTATCTCCACTCCATTTGCGCCGCACAATACTACGTCGTTCATAATCCGCTCAAAGAAGTCCGGGGGTATAGCTTCTCTAGTGTCTCCTTGTGCGACGACTCCAAGGATCTTAACAACGCCAACACTTTCGCCGTTGACAGAGGTGGTTGTGGAGATGGCGAAGGAAAATTGGGGAGTTGATGGTTATGGCACAATGAAAGGCCTAATTCGTGTTCGGTCGAGAAAAGAAGATTCTGACAAAACGGAAAATAATGGCAGTGACAGTGAGCATTTAGAAGTTGAGAAGAAATTGAAGAGTGATTTGAGAAGGTTTGAGATGATATATCCAAGTAAGTACAGTTTAGAGAATAGGATTGACGAACAGGAATTACATATTACACGTCTTGAACAACTCAATCTAATTCTTAAGGAAAGAAGTTTTTTCATTGAAGATGAGTTGAGTGAGTTGAGAAGGCGTGTTTTATGCTTAGAGACAGGGAATCAGATTGCATGATTTCAATAGAGACGGACGGTGTTTGCTTTGGAGAAAATTGTCGGAAATGATGGAGAAGATGATAGTTAAAATCAATGTCAATTCAAATGTATGTTGATTGTGTTTGGTGGAAGGGTTTAATGGATTTTGCATTGTAGGTGGTTTAGTGGAGTTTAGTTTAATTTAGTTATTGTGGTTGATTTGAACTTGACTCTATAGATGTTGTATCCTATGGGTTTAATTAGTTTTGACTTCAAAATAACATTGAATAAGAATTCAAAATCGCTTTGGTGTTTGTCTAAAAGAAATTTCTTGATATGTTTTAATACGCTTTGCTGCCAGTCTTTTTTATTAATTCACTGTTGCCTTTTCTAAATAAATTTTACTTGCTTTCTTGATACTAAGATGGTTCATTTATAAGTGTTAGATTTGTCTATTTGCCTATTCAACAATGAGTTTATTTGTCATACTTTATTGGTGGTTTAATGAGATAGTGTGCTTCTCTAGCCACTTCTTTTATCATATATACAAGGTTTTTATCACTATTTATCACTAAGTCATTAGTGATAACTGAAACTAAATTTATTGGTAGAATCAATTTTTTTTAGAAACACTTCGTCAAAGATATTAAGTATTTATTGATATTAATATTAAAATGTATAAATAAATATTGTGAGTATGAATGGATGTATATATTTGAAAAATAAGTAATCAATATTTTTACGTGGGATGGTATTTTGTATCGAGCACCAGAGCTATTAAAATGGACTATCCGGTCTTAAACAGGTCGGCTCTGGCGGGCCCTGAACATTTTAAGACTGGGCCAAAAAAACCCTGTGTAATATGGGCTTGATATTTACTATCCGAGCCCGGTTCTAGATGGGCTTCAGACTATCTGGTCCTAAATGGACTTTTTTATTTAAAAAAATAAAATAAAAATTCCATAATATTTATTATAAATAGAATTAAAAATTATATTATTTTAAATAAAATATATTATTAAGTACTATATTATCTCTTAGAAATACTATAATGTGTTTCTAAATACAATATAATATGATGAAAAAATACAATATATATTATCTCTTAAAAAAATATAAATTGTATAAAAATAATACTTGAATATTTATTTTTAAGAAAAAAACTAATATAATATGATGAAAAAATGTTGACTATATTAATGTATAATATTTAAAAGAGAGAGATTGAATAGAATAGAGATAAAATTTAGTGAAGTGAGAAAAATCAATATGTTATTTTGTAGTAAGATAATATAAATATTAATATTTTTTTTTAGAATTTATAATTATGCTGGCCTAATGGGCTACCCACGGCCCATATGGGCTAGCCCTAATGGATAGTGGGCTTTTCAGGATTGGGCTAAAAAGGTCCTGAAAAATATGGACTCTAATTTTAAAGCCCAAGCCCTATGATTTTTCGGGTCAGGCAAATCAGTCCATGTAGACTAGCCCATTTTGACAGCTCTACTGAGCACACAGCTAGGGAAGATCAACAAGAGTAATTCTACCATGTAAATTTGAATTAGGTGAGACACTTTTTTATTGATAAAAGTTGTTAGGGGTGTGTTAGCTAGGATTTTCAGCAAGCTTCAAAATCCAACTTAACTTAGAGGAAGATGAGAAGATCTTAGATGAAAGTTTAGGTGACATTAGAGGGCGTGGTCGACGCGTATGCTAATGGAACTTCGACGTGAAGCTGTTAAGTAAGTGGCAAAGTGAGGTGTCGAATTCTATCCTAGCGAAAAAGTTACGGACTTAGTATTTTTTTTCTAGGTAACCAGTATAGGCATTTCGACCAATGTAGGTGATTCGATTAAAGCAGTTGAAGGATGCAAAAGTGGTTGAATAACCACTTAGTGGTCTTATCCATATTAGGAGGACTTGTGGAAGCGATTTACAAAACAAGAGACGTGCATTGGAGAATGCGGCGCTCAGTGGAGAAAAGTCCGCTGCTCCCCTGTCGCGCACGGATCAAAAAGAGTAACTTTAAAAAGCGTAGTATAACGACAATGGCTCGAGTCGTATCGCAATGATTCTTGTGTTATATTAACTGAACAAAATCGATTTAGGGGGGTTGGTTGGTTTAGAATCTAATTGAAAAAGTTCGAAATAAGTGCTTATTGAAATAAGTTGTTTTGAAATAAGTGATTTTAACAGGTTATTCTACCGGTTCTACTTCCAACTTATCATTGGTTACTACAATTTCAATTCCCTAAGCGGTACCAATTCCTATTCGATTGCAATATTGATGAAACAAGCGTCGACAATACTACACGAATTATGATCCTAATCACTGAATTAAGCAAACGGTTCACCGAATTAAGCAAACGGTTATCGATAGCGCGAATTAACGAAGAAGCTAAGTTTAAGCGCGATTAAAGTAAGGAATACGCTTCAATTGAATTAAATCCAATACATTCTATAAGAACGAATTAAGCAAACGAAACCGTACAACAAATTGGAAAGGAACTAATTTAAATTGAAAGTAATAATAACCTCAAAGTTTTGTGGAATTCAAATTCGGTAGACTACCCCTTTGGATTAGTTCTCCATTGCAAAAATCGTAAAAGCTTCGAAATTGTTCCGTGAATAGTCAAATGTGACAGTACCGCGGCTGCTAGGTCATAGGGAAAATAACACAACCCGTTTATAACCCAACTGGGTCAAATTATAAAACCCATGCCCACTACTAATGACCCAAAACAAAAAATAAACTAGTGCTGCAGCTTCAAACGCAGGAAATTTACCCGATAAATTATAATGTTTGGGAGCTAAGGCTAGATGGCTTCGATCGGTAGAATTGTAGAATGGACTCCGAATACAAGGTAAGGGGTGGGGTTCTAACTCTATAACCGGATTCATGATGAATGATATGTGGGGGTTAAATTTGTAGGAAATTATTCCTGATTATTTGTTGTGATTCTATCGTGTTGATTCGATGAAATTAGTTGTTATTGTGGTGATAATTGTTGTTGTTTTATGCGAAGTTGAAGGATGTTTCAGTGACGATGTATACCTCTATTTATTAGTATAGCGACGATATAGGCTTATGCCTTGTGACGATGATTTTGTTTGTTGTGTGTGTTTGTTGCATTCATATACATATGCATTTTTGGCGACGGCCTAGATTGGCAAATTAGTGACGAAGGCTTATGCCTTGATGCCTCTGTTTAACTGGCAATTGGCGATGGGGGCTGAAGCCCTGGGTACCACATGCATGTGCAGTTGTAGAGTCTCATTGTATGTGGCATGAGTGTGATTTAATTGTGATGTGATGTGACTTGAGTTGTTGTTAAATTGTGATAATATGGAGTTGTAATTATAAATTGTTATACTAATGACGTGTTGTGACAGGTATTGTCTGGAAGATGAGAAATAGTTGTTATAACTATTAATATGTTGTTGTTATTTATTTTTGTTAATTATAACTGTTCAGGTTAATTGTTATTATAAATGTAGTCTGAAAGCTGTAACGTGATAATTTCGTATGATTAAATTCTAATATATTGTTTATCCTGCGTTTGTTTATATTGGTAGATATCTCACCCTTTCTGAATGATGTTTCCCTATGTAACACGGTGAACTGACTTTTTATCGATCGAAAATGTCGCGGTTAAGCATGAGTCGCCACCGACTTTTATTTTATCCAAACTAAATCAGAAAGGCAAAAAGAAACAGAAAAAAACCTTTTTAAAGAAATCTAAGTTCGGGGGGTAATTTATGCAAAGGGAAGGTGTAAGGCACCCTTTGCATCCATGGTTTGCCATGGGCTCTTAATTGCTTTGCTTGCTCGTTTTCAGAAAATGTAGATGAAAGAGGAAAAAATGGACTTTAGCTCGTAAATGAGCGTAGCCAGTTTTTTGAAGAATTTTGAGAGAGAATATAGAAAATAGAGCATGGCAAGGCAATTAGGGGCAATTACCTTAAACTCAGATGATAGGTCTCTTTTTAGCCTTTCAGAAGGAAAGGGTCTATCCTTGCCATAAGAGGGCAGGAAGCCTTTCGTTTGGAGGTTTGAAGGGTCATCGAGATATCATTCGCCCAAAGACTGACCCATGCCATAGAAGGGCAGGTAATCTAAGGGGAAGGATCAGAATAAGCCTTTTCGTAGGCAGCCAGAAGATACCTCAGCCTTTTTCCGTAGGCAACTTCCGAGGGTCGAGGTCATATTTGTGTATCGAAGGCAGCATCATTTAGGGTCGTATGACCTTTAATTATCGAGGCAGCATGGCTGAGGTATCCTCAAATTCGAGGGACATGGCTTATTCTGCAAAAAAAAACACAAAGGCAACAGGCAACAGGCAACAAGGCAACAGAGAGGTTACCCCAAAAGCGTGCGTGTGTGCACCAATCACGTGATTTGATTCAGTTATTTATCTTGTAATTAGTCATTCTAGGTTCAATTCGAGGTTATCACTCCCTAAATTACTAGCCACGCAGATAATATAAGGCAAAAACAACAGTAATATGGGAGAGGGGACAATGAAACCAGTGGATCCCTTAATCAGGGTTTGACACAAGTAATAATAAAGCAGGAAAATATAAGGTTAGGGTTTAGGGTTACCAAACTCGAAGCTTTGGCGATCAACAACCCTGAAGATGCAAACCAATAAACAAATAATGAGTGTATAGGCAGTTCATTGATATTTAATAACAAACCCTAATTATATAACAAAAAGTAAAAATACAAAATAGGAAAGATAAACAAAGAGAATAAGGATTGAGTAGGGACTTAGCTTTTGGTTCGATCAGATGCATTGTCGAGAAGAACCCTGCTGATAACCCTGAAAAGGCATGGCAAAAGAAAGAAAATATTTTCAGTGTATCATCAATCCTGGTTAAGATTTAAATGGAATATAATGATAAATCGATTTAATTAATTATTGGTCTTGCGACCTAATTAATTAAATTAGGAAGAAAAAATAAAACCGAGCACACGGATACTTTTTAGGAATTTTTTAGAATTAAAACAAAATAAATATGAATTTTTGAATATATAAATAATTAAATATAATTTAAAATAATTAAAATAAATAAATAATTAAGAAAATAAAATTATTATAAATAATACATAATAATAAATATATTATAAATAAAAAGAAGAAGAAGAAAAAAAAAAGGTATATAAATAAATTAAACAAAATAAATAAAATACATAAAAACTATGTAAAAACAAAGAAATATAGGAAACTCAGCTTATGATTGGGTGTGGTTGCCTTCTGAGGAAGCGCCATGGACTTGTGCTCTGGTCTCTTAGATCTGGCATTGAAATCGATCCAAGAATTGGTATCTGAGGGTGCATCGTGAGTCTTCACTGGCCATACGCATGGAATCGGCAGACAAGTTATTTCATAAAAAATATTGTAGGAAGGCAGGATCGAACCCGCGCCTCCTTGTGTACCGCGACTTTCAGACTCTAGCACTTGCCACTGGATCATCTCTCATTCGTTGTTTGAGGAACACCTGAGACAAGAAATATACGAAAAAACAAAACAATTCAAAATATAAAAAAGGGAGCTGAACGTGCCAGCCCCTTCTTCTTCGCGAGACTGCTGCGGCTTCTCCCCATGGCTGTGCCCAGCTTCAATCCACCTGCGAATCCTTGCCAAAAAATAACAACTAATAGCCCAGATCAATCAAGAACTAACCCCTAAGCAAGAAAACATTGTTATTTTTGGTTAATTGGCTCTCTAATTGTGCAACCCCAAATCAAGAACTTGAAACCCCATCCATGGTGATTCTTTCAAATAAGCCTCAAAATCGAATTAACCTTCCAGAAAGACTATAAACATCAATCTAAATATAAATATGCAACCAAATTCGATTTATAATGCATGAAATTGTGAAATTGAATCCATTAATATATAAACAAACCGTAAGAACGTGAACACGAATTCGGATTCCCCACGCGTCGAGGGTGATTGGAAGAGCCTCCTGGATCTTCAGTGATCGTCCCTGAACCTTCAAAATCCTCTGCACTTTTCTCAATCTCCAGAACCGTTTCCCCTTTTTTTTCGGTTTTCTCTGAGCTGTAAACCTTGTCCAGCCAAAAGGTCCCTTTGGTCTGATCAATTTTGTGCTTTTATATTGCTTGAATTAGGTTAGAATCATGGAACATAATCTTTGCAAATCAAGATTTTGATATTTGATTTTAGCAAGAATATTGAATCTTTCTCTTTTGGGTTTCCAATCAAGCTTGTACGATTTTTCTACCATATAGATTGGATTGGTTTTTTGGAAGATATATAATTTGTGATTACAATCCAATTTTTATATTTTTAATAATTTATTTAATATTTAAATGAATAAAAACTCAAATAAATATTAATAAAATTTATAAAAATAAAAATGATAGGACTAAAGACTTCTTTCAAGGCCATGGGCTTGGACCAATTTAAGTTCAATGGACTTTATTTCTATTTGCACCTAAAAACCAAAAGGAAATAGAATAATATGTAAATATAATAAAATGATTTACTAATTTCGATTAAAATTCAACTTAAATCTAAATTGAATTAAAATTATAATTGTAAGCCTAAAAAGGGGTTAGTGAATTGAAAATATTGTTAAATCGTAAAAACGACCAAAATACGCAAAGATGAACATGTTCTATATATTTTCGAAAAAATGCAAAACTAAGTTAATTTGCAGATGATATGCAAAGCATATGCTTAAAAAAGAATCTGGAGGGCAAATTTTGGGGTATGACAGCTGCCCCTGTTCAATCTTCTTAAACCTGAAGATATAGATTGGCATGTGTGCCTGTCGGAATCTGAGGGTAGAAGAGGATTGAACACTAGAATACCCAGGAATTTGCCCTAACTGAAGCAGGGACTTTTGCTGGAGACGGGCTTAAAGATGACATCTGATGTTTGAAGAGTTGTTTGTCTAAAGTAGATGCTTTTCAGACTGGATCATATGCATTGATTGTATCCGAAGGAGAGATGAAGTAATGTCTTACAGAAGACTACATGGAAAGGTCCCTAAAAAGGGTAGATCACTGACTGACGTAAAAGAGATTAGGCTTTAAACAAAGCTCGGAAAAAGTGTCCTTGTAGAAGATTAACTGAGAGGCTCCTTGAAAGGGCGGTAGATGTCTTAGAAAATGTTGGATAAATATTTTAAAGGGAGATTACCTAAAGAGGTTGAGATATGTCTTAAACGGGGCTAACCTAGAAAGGCTCCTAGAAATGATATGAATTATCTTTGAAAAGATTACCTAGAAAGGTTGATAAACGTCTTAGAGAAGACTACCTAGACAGGCTCCTAGAAAGGATATAAGTTATCTTGGAAAAGATTACCTAGAAAGGTTCCTAGAAAGGATATGAATTATCTTGGAAAAGATTACCTAGAAAGGTTGATAAACGTCTTAGAGAAGACTACCTAGAAAGGTTCCTAGAAAGGATATAAGTTATCTTGGAAAAGATTACCTAGAAAGGTTCCTAGAAAGGATATGAATTATCTTGGAAAAGATTACCTAGAAAGGTTGATAAACGTCTTAGAGAAGACTACCTAGAAAGGTTCCTAGAAAGGATATAAGTTATCTTAGAAAAGATTACCTAGAAAGGTTCCTAGAAAGGATGAGAGGTTCTTTGATTGTTTTTGAATTATCTTTAAAGAAAGACCCGAAAGGAGGTATCAGAGTTGTATTTGTCTTGAATGTTGAGATTGAATCGTTGATACGATTGTACTTGCACCGCACTTGGATGATAATATTCTTTTGATTGTGAAATAACCTGAAAAGGCAACGTTAGTTTCATGCAATGTCATGATGCATGTATTATGTGATGATGTTCTCGAAATAAACGAGAATGCTGAATGTTATATATGTAGTGTGAATGATGCATGGATGTACTATATAGTTAAAACATATTGGTAACTCTTTTATAGCAACTGCTAATTGAGAAAACAAATCCCTGTATGCTGTTGGAGATAATGACAAGAGAATTCCTGTCTTTCATTCAATGATATCCAGTTGGGGATTTTTGATCTTCGCTTGGGGGATGAGATTGACTTAAGTGATTTGATCCTGACGTATCCTGGGGACAAGAGAGACCAGATTTCTGAGCTTCAGCTTAAATGGGAACAGCGAGCTGGAATAAACCATACTAGAGCAGAAGATTGTGTCAGAGAACCGACAGTATCGGAGGTATGAACTCTGTTGGGGAACCAAGTCTCTGTTGGGAAGAAATTGCTTGAAGATAACTTGCTATGTGGGGATATGCTATGAGAACTGCTCTGTGGGGGAGATTCTCCGAGATTTCAACTTTCTAATGCCCCATATGTATGGTCTTTAGCTTGCGGGAGTATACCTGCCCCTGGATTCAGTATCCTAGTATGCTTGATGTTTTAGATTACCGGAATTCGAACTTCGAAGGAGAGACAGATACTGACACCATCTGATGCCAGTAGCTAGATAGTATTTGTTGAGATTTGTGACTGATGTGGCATGCCCCCAGTGATGCACTAACTTTTCTGGTTTCTTCAGTGCCTCTGAGAGATTCTATGAATTGTTATGCCCCTTGTGTAAACAAGCTTTTTAGTTGATTGGGTCATGCATGCGAGACGTCTCTGCAAATTTATTTGTCGGGAGGACTTTTAGTCATTAATTATGCCCCATGCAGATTCTTCCAGATGCCAAACATTTGAAATTACGTAGGCAAAATTGTTTTATAATGACACTCATTAAAATGCAATGCATATGTCTGTCTTGGAGTTTAAAAACAATTTTAGTAAAACAAGGTATGTAAGAAAGTGATATTTGTAAAAACATGATATCAACTCAGGATTTTTGGTAAACTTTAAGGAGTCAGGATACCCTTTTTGTGACAGTACGCTTTCGAACTAACCATGCTTCAGTTAGGACTTTCAAGGGTTGTAACGTGGCTTGGTTCACGGTTTTAAGAAACAAAGGATAAAGGCTCAAAGTTTATTTGTACCCATCCCAATCTTCGTGATGTTCTTCGATCTTATGCTCAGTTAACTTTGCTTTCAAGTTCCAGCAGGTATTGAAGTTGTCATGTTGATATTTGATGATGGTTGAAGCACCGAAAGTTTGTTTGGACAGGCAGTCATCATTTTTTTTTTGTAATTTTTCTTTTGTCGAGGATTTGTAGTAACCTCTTTTTTGACTTTATTATCCCTAACTTTTGCCTGAACTGTTTATTTTCGAGGTTGCAGTCAGCGGGATGTTTCAATTTTTGATAAGTCTCCTTCATAGGTTTTGACTTGACAGCGTTTTCTTTTTTTTTTGGTGGATATTGACTGCCTGACTTAATAGTTGCGGGAACCCGTCATTGTTTGTGTAGACAACAACTAAGATAATTGAGTTAACTGAGTAACTACCCTTCCCCAGGTTATGATTAAGGGTTTTAAATTATGCAAAGAAAAAAAATAAAAACTTCTACTCCTTAGGCTCAAAGGGGTTGACGAGGGATTAACATCCTTATATCTCCACTGTTTGGGAATTGAAACAATGCCTGTACATCGTCAGCATAGTCTGTTCAAAAGCATACTGTATGAGGTTGCGGTATCGTTTTCGTCATCCTCCCTCAAAAGGTTTACCGCTTTAGCGAGAGTTAAATATCATAAAGAAATATAAGTAAAAACAAAGTTTAATATAGAAATAGGAAGAGAAATAAATCAAGACAAACATATGCAATGCATTGATGATTATGATAAAATAAATAGAGTCTGACATAAGACGAATGTTTAAACAAACAGGAAAGAAATTGCGAATGCGAGTAAATTAATGATCTAAATAGCCATCCTTTAGACTTTGTGTGGCTTCTCTGGTTGCCCAAATTCGACGGCCCCTTCTTCAATCAAGTTTTGAATTTTATGTTTCAATGGCCCACAATCTCCTGTATCGTGACCAGGACTATTTGAATGGTAGGCACATCTTGCATGATGCTTGTACCCAGGGACGGGATTAGCAGGAGCTGAGTATGGAGGCAGTAGAGTTATCAGACTCCGATCGAGTAAGTGTTGCAAAGCTTGAGCCAATGGCATGTGTAATGGGGTAAATGACCTTTTGGGTTTGGATTTCCATGTACGTTGGCCACCTTGTTGCTTACGTCGATCTGTCTTTTGCTGTTGTTGTGTTGGAGCCTGACTAGGGACCAAGACTGCC
Organism: Vicia villosa; assembly: GCF_029867415.1. Lineage (NCBI taxonomy): Eukaryota > Viridiplantae > Streptophyta > Magnoliopsida > Fabales > Fabaceae > Vicia > Vicia villosa. The sequence continues at coordinate 493,044 of NW_026705395.1, read as the reverse complement.
CCTACAATGTTGGATTCATTCCTCCCATTGTATGGCTTTTTAATAGTACCAGAAGGAGTAGCCACCTGAATTTTTCCGCTTCGGATACCACTTTCAACACGTTCTCCAGTCAGTATGAGATCGGTGAAACCAGACGAGGAGCTTCCAAGTAAATGGCTGTAGAAAGGACCAGTCAGTGTGTTCATGAACATATCAACCAATTCTCTGTCAGTCAAGGAGGGTTTGACTCTTCCAGCTAGATCTCTCCATTTTTGAGCATACTCCTTGAAACTATCCTCGGGTCCCATAGACATGCTTTGTAGTTGTATGCGAGTTGGTGCGAGGTCAGCATTGTATTGGTATTGCTGGTAGAAAGCAACAACCAAATCTTCCCAAGTACGGATGTTGGTACTTTCCAGTTGATAGTACCATTCGAGTTGAGTTCCAGATAAACTCTCTTGGAAAAAATGGATCCAGAGCCTCTTATCAGCAGTGTGGGGCTGAATTTTTCTTACATAAGACCTCAAGTGCATCTTGGGACAAGAGACTCCATCATACTTAGCAAAGGCGGGAGTTTTGAATTTAGGAGGAATAACTACCCCAGGAACGAGTCCTAATTCTTCAAAATCCAGCCCAGGTACCTTCTGAATTTCCACGCTTCTCAGGCGCTTTTCTAGTAGTCTATACTTCTCATCAGCATAATCCTCATCTTGAGGATACTCATATTCTTCTTCTTCTTCTTCCTGGCCATCAGAACCTACATGGCTTCCCTGATTTTCCTTGACACTAAGATCATCTCCTTCCTCTTCCTCTTCCTCATCTTTAGGAACTGTTTCTGCAGCCTTCTTGGGACGACCCTTGAATCTTCTTCCCAGGTTGATCACTCCCTTGGGCTTCTTGGTCTTTTTCTCCTTCTTAGTCATAAGGGTTTTCAGCTCGTCTTGCCCCTTGGATAAGTTCAGGATCAGATCTTGAAATTGGGCATTCTGAGCTTGAAGGTCTTTGACTGATTGCTCGAGATTCATGATGCTGAAATAAACAGCGAGGAGGTAAGAAGCCTGTGGTGAGATCCTGTGATGCAATGTTATGAATGCAGATGCAATATTTTCAAGGATCTCTGGAAATTTAGTTAGCAACGTCAAAAATGATTTGGTCGCTTCTTCGTTTGAAGAACTCTGATTTCTGGATGTTCTTTTAGGGGAATCAAGCTCACCATATCCAGTGGGTCATAGCCTCTGATTCGGGAACTTCCGAATTTGAAGGTACATGGCTAGAGGAAAATAAATCCTCTTGCCCCTTGATAGGTACAGTGTCTCTGAACTGGAAGGTATGTGGCCAGAGGAAAATAAATCCTCTTGCCCTTTGATAGGAATTCAGTCCTTGATAAGAGTACCTGAACTTGTGCGCCCTAAATCCCTAAGATCCTTGAAAGGGTTAGTTAAATCATTTTATGCTTATGATGTCATGATGTCATGAATGTTATGCGAATGCAGTTCATTAAGCATAGTGTGAGATAGTAAGGGCAAACAAGTCCTTTTAACAAAACCTGCAAGGAGCGAAGGTTAGTAGCAAACGCAAACAAGTCATACAAGTCACGCAAGTCACACAAGTCACACAATTTTTGGCTTAAGGCTTGCATGGAGTCTGATCAGGTGTCCTTCCCAAGGGTATTTCTATGGATAAGGATGATATCAGCAACGGGTTCTACCGAGTTACCCAGAATTGTCAGCCCCTCTAAAGCACCCTCGAACATGATACATACATACCATGCAATGATACTTTGAGAAAAGGCCTATCTGAGTTGTAGTATCGGGTAGCGACTATGCTCTCAACATACATCAAGAGTAGTCCCCCCACTACGTTCCTAAAAGTCAGGATGGGTTAAAGGTAACTAAAGGTCCTTAAGCTCCGACTCACCCACGGACATCCGCACGAACCTCCCTCATACAAGAGAAGCATGCAAACACCCATGGAGGCCTAACTTAAGCGTGAACTCTCATATTGACCAATCCTCCACATACATGAAGGAGGTCGCCATGACTATGCCACTTCCTATCTTAGATGTACTTGAATCCGGGTGTAGGATTCGTCCTTCAGTTAATTCCCAGAACAGCCCTGAAAAATAAAGCAAGCAAAGCAAACAAAAGAATACAATTAAGTGATCCTAAGCTTTTAAGGTAACCCCTATTTTATAAGAAAATTGTCCCCAGCAGAGTCGCCAGTTCTGTAACACGGTGAACTGACTTTTTATCGATCGAAAATGTCGCGGTTAAGCATGAGTCGCCACCGACTTTTATTTTATCCAAACTAAATCAGAAAGGCAAAAAGAAACAGAAAAAAACCTTTTTAAAGAAATCTAAGTTCGGGGGGTAATTTATGCAAAGGGAAGGTGTAAGGCACCCTTTGCATCCATGGTTTGCCATGGGCTCTTAATTGCTTTGCTTGCTCGTTTTCAGAAAATGTAGATGAAAGAGGAAAAAATGGACTTTAGCTCGTAAATGAGCGTAGCCAGTTTTTTGAAGAATTTTGAGAGAGAATATAGAAAATAGAGCATGGCAAGGCAATTAGGGGCAATTACCTTAAACTCAGATGATAGGTCTCTTTTTAGCCTTTCAGAAGGAAAGGGTCTATCCTTGCCATAAGAGGGCAGGAAGCCTTTCGTTTGGAGGTTTGAAGGGTCATCGAGATATCATTCGCCCAAAGACTGACCCATGCCATAGAAGGGCAGGTAATCTAAGGGGAAGGATCAGAATAAGCCTTTTCGTAGGCAGCCAGAAGATACCTCAGCCTTTTTCCGTAGGCAACTTCCGAGGGTCGAGGTCATATTTGTGTATCGAAGGCAGCATCATTTAGGGTCGTATGACCTTTAATTATCGAGGCAGCATGGCTGAGGTATCCTCAAATTCGAGGGACATGGCTTATTCTGCAAAAAAAAACACAAAGGCAACAGGCAACAGGCAACAAGGCAACAGAGAGGTTACCCCAAAAGCGTGCGTGTGTGCACCAATCACGTGATTTGATTCAGTTATTTATCTTGTAATTAGTCATTCTAGGTTCAATTCGAGGTTATCACTCCCTAAATTACTAGCCACGCAGATAATATAAGGCAAAAACAACAGTAATATGGGAGAGGGGACAATGAAACCAGTGGATCCCTTAATCAGGGTTTGACACAAGTAATAATAAAGCAGGAAAATATAAGGTTAGGGTTTAGGGTTACCAAACTCGAAGCTTTGGCGATCAACAACCCTGAAGATGCAAACCAATAAACAAATAATGAGTGTATAGGCAGTTCATTGATATTTAATAACAAACCCTAATTATATAACAAAAAGTAAAAATACAAAATAGGAAAGATAAACAAAGAGAATAAGGATTGAGTAGGGACTTAGCTTTTGGTTCGATCAGATGCATTGTCGAGAAGAACCCTGCTGATAACCCTGAAAAGGCATGGCAAAAGAAAGAAAATATTTTCAGTGTATCATCAATCCTGGTTAAGATTTAAATGGAATATAATGATAAATCGATTTAATTAATTATTGGTCTTGCGACCTAATTAATTAAATTAGGAAGAAAAAATAAAACCGAGCACACGGATACTTTTTAGGAATTTTTTAGAATTAAAACAAAATAAATATGAATTTTTGAATATATAAATAATTAAATATAATTTAAAATAATTAAAATAAATAAATAATTAAGAAAATAAAATTATTATAAATAATACATAATAATAAATATATTATAAATAAAAAGAAGAAGAAGAAAAAAAAAAGGTATATAAATAAATTAAACAAAATAAATAAAATACATAAAAACTATGTAAAAACAAAGAAATATAGGAAACTCAGCTTATGATTGGGTGTGGTTGCCTTCTGAGGAAGCGCCATGGACTTGTGCTCTGGTCTCTTAGATCTGGCATTGAAATCGATCCAAGAATTGGTATCTGAGGGTGCATCGTGAGTCTTCACTGGCCATACGCATGGAATCGGCAGACAAGTTATTTCATAAAAAATATTGTAGGAAGGCAGGATCGAACCCGCGCCTCCTTGTGTACCGCGACTTTCAGACTCTAGCACTTGCCACTGGATCATCTCTCATTCGTTGTTTGAGGAACACCTGAGACAAGAAATATACGAAAAAACAAAACAATTCAAAATATAAAAAAGGGAGCTGAACGTGCCAGCCCCTTCTTCTTCGCGAGACTGCTGCGGCTTCTCCCCATGGCTGTGCCCAGCTTCAATCCACCTGCGAATCCTTGCCAAAAAATAACAACTAATAGCCCAGATCAATCAAGAACTAACCCCTAAGCAAGAAAACATTGTTATTTTTGGTTAATTGGCTCTCTAATTGTGCAACCCCAAATCAAGAACTTGAAACCCCATCCATGGTGATTCTTTCAAATAAGCCTCAAAATCGAATTAACCTTCCAGAAAGACTATAAACATCAATCTAAATATAAATATGCAACCAAATTCGATTTATAATGCATGAAATTGTGAAATTGAATCCATTAATATATAAACAAACCGTAAGAACGTGAACACGAATTCGGATTCCCCACGCGTCGAGGGTGATTGGAAGAGCCTCCTGGATCTTCAGTGATCGTCCCTGAACCTTCAAAATCCTCTGCACTTTTCTCAATCTCCAGAACCGTTTCCCCTTTTTTTTCGGTTTTCTCTGAGCTGTAAACCTTGTCCAGCCAAAAGGTCCCTTTGGTCTGATCAATTTTGTGCTTTTATATTGCTTGAATTAGGTTAGAATCATGGAACATAATCTTTGCAAATCAAGATTTTGATATTTGATTTTAGCAAGAATATTGAATCTTTCTCTTTTGGGTTTCCAATCAAGCTTGTACGATTTTTCTACCATATAGATTGGATTGGTTTTTTGGAAGATATATAATTTGTGATTACAATCCAATTTTTATATTTTTAATAATTTATTTAATATTTAAATGAATAAAAACTCAAATAAATATTAATAAAATTTATAAAAATAAAAATGATAGGACTAAAGACTTCTTTCAAGGCCATGGGCTTGGACCAATTTAAGTTCAATGGACTTTATTTCTATTTGCACCTAAAAACCAAAAGGAAATAGAATAATATGTAAATATAATAAAATGATTTACTAATTTCGATTAAAATTCAACTTAAATCTAAATTGAATTAAAATTATAATTGTAAGCCTAAAAAGGGGTTAGTGAATTGAAAATATTGTTAAATCGTAAAAACGACCAAAATACGCAAAGATGAACATGTTCTATATATTTTCGAAAAAATGCAAAACTAAGTTAATTTGCAGATGATATGCAAAGCATATGCTTAAAAAAGAATCTGGAGGGCAAATTTTGGGGTATGACACCCTACCATGGGAAATTGACAGGTACTCAAGATAGCGGTGGAAGTTTGAAGTGATTTTATGAAGTCTTTAGTTGCTGTTATTTGAGTTGGTGTCTTGCTCTGATACGTAGCACTCGGGGGGATAAAGAGATTGTTTTATTTATTATGTTGTTTGCTGAATTTTTAAGTGAACTATGTTTTAAATTGTAACTTAGAGTTACCGTGCAATGATGCTACGACTTGAATTGAATATTTATGAAGTTTGTTGATTCCGCTGCAAGTTAATTATTGAATTTAAACAAAGTGATTTTTAGTAATGATTTGATTATCATTTTAAATTTTTGTGCTATGTATCTATGAGGGAAGGCAAATAAGCCGTAACTGTTTTTGAAATGACGAATATGTGATACCTCAAATGAACTTGTTTGAAATTTATACTCTGATTTTATTATATTTTTCGGGTAGAATTTGGGGTGTTACCCGATAAATTATACGGAAAATCAGAGTATAAATTCCAAACAAATTCATTTGAGGTATCACATATTCGTCATTCAAAAACAATTACGGCTTATTTACCTTCGTATAGATACATAGCACAGGAATTTAAAATGATAATTTAATTAATCTTCGAAATCATTTTATCAAAATAAACATTTTTAACTCGCAGCGGAATTCACAAAACTTCTCTATTTTCAATTTAATCATCATAGCATCTTCACAAATAACTTTGAGTCACAACCAAAGTAAAACATCACTAAAATTCAGCAAACATAACAAATAATAAAGCAATCGTTTATCCCCCCGAGTGCTACGTATCAGAGCGACCACCGACTCGACTCACAGTGTCTAAATCTTCATCACAGCTATCACCTGCACGTTACCAGTATAAAGGTAACGGCGAAACAAAAGAAAGGGGTGAGATATCAAACCATATAAATAGGGTGATGATAAACAGTATATTCAGGTTCAAGTTATAATATTTATCACTTTGCGGTATAATCATTACCGTCTAATTTACTTCACCGTTTTAAATTAAAAAAACACACGTCACAATATCTCACATATCTCATATTCATAATACACAACGATTCACATCAGTTCACACATCACAACGCATAAACTCATAATCACACAAATGAAATGCGACTCTAACAAATGCACATGCATGTGGTACCCAGGGCTTCAGCCCCCATCGCCAATTGCCAGATAATAGAGGCATCAAAACAGGCATAAGCCTTCGTCGCTGTTTGCCAATCCAGGCCGTCGCTAAAACATGCAAATCATGAGACACTGATGAAATGCAATAAATCACAAACACGTCGCCAAACATCGTCACAAAGGCATTTGCCTACATCGCCAAAATATATCAATAATTATTGATAAACAATCGCCACCTTAAATCCTGCACTTCGCAATAATTCACAAAAACTCATTGCAACATCGCAATATATTACACGACAACTCAACAACAATAATTCATCACAAATAATTCACGCAAACATCGCCATACTTCACAAAACTCACAAAAATATGTCACGTCGCAACATCACCAAAAACACCGCAAGCACAACGGTTATCGGATTATTCCCGAACACTCCAAATATTATTATATGTTATTAACTTGTAAAAAATTATAACGATATATAGTTATAACTCGACAGAGTTTCCACGGAACTCTAAACAACTCTACAATAATCCCTACAACTCTAAAGTACCCAAAAATCCTCTACTGATAACTCTTACATATAAGAGTAACTGTTATAAACCTAATGGTCTGACTCAAGTAATAATAGAACATCTCTAAAGGGTCAAATACCTTCAATTTTAATCTATGGTTTATCAAATTTGACTCTAAACAACTCGAAAGCAACTCTGACAACCCTATTGACAACTCTAACAACTTTATTGACAACTCTAACAAGATTGAAAATAACTTAAATTGATCAAATAATTCAAATATTCATTCCTAACTCAAAACCCCTAAAATATTAAATCATTATTATTAATTATCCTAATGAAATATTATAGATTAATAAACTTAAAATAGGATCTTCAGTATATTTACCAAATTTGTTATATTTATCAAAAACATGCTGATGTACTATATACGTGATAATACGAAACGCGACGGTATATAACCATATAATATTAATCAATAGTTTATGAATGAAAATGATGTTACAGTACCTTAATATATATAGCAACAATGCAATTTCTATTTATACATGAATGAAACCTAACTAATATGCAATTATATCATATTAACCATTCAGTAAATGTAAACGAATCAAAAGTTATAGATACAATATTATAGGTATCACATCACAGAAAATTATCATTAATAAAATCAGCAAAACATTAATTTATTATAAAATTATAGAATAAGTTTCAGAATCATCATCGATCACAGTTTAATCCAACTACACAGTCACAGAGATGCCATTCAATTCATAGCATCAAACAAATTCACCAATCAAATGTCGATACAATATCACACAATTATTCACATAGTAATATAATTTTTCACACAAATTTCCGACATCAATTTAGCAATTCACAAAACAATTAATCGCACACAAAGAGATATTAAAATTCCCTAAACCCGACATACGGTCCATCATATCCCTGCTTATAGAGAAAGAACTCCACCCTTACCTTGTATTCGGAGTCCGCTCTACAATTCCGGTCGAATCCAAGCTTTCCGGCTTCGCGTAATTCTTCCGTTTTTCTCTTCACGGCATATTTCTCGTATCTCTTTTCTCTTCCTCTTCTATGCATAAACACTTCCACGTTCTCTTCTCTTCTCTACAAACCCTTATTTTGTTTTACTGATGCCCAAAACCTAATATTTTCCTTTTACTTCACAATATTATTATTATTCTCACAAACTCCTTAATGGGCCTATATTCACACCTCCAAACTACTAATGTCACCAACCAAGTTAATTAAACAAATACTCCAATAAATTAATAATATCCCTGATATTATTTCTCCGATTAACCAACGAATTTAATCTGACTTTCCATTCAACCGCTCGAACGATATAATAATTCACTTACATTCCTTAGATTAATTCCGGTAAATTCCTAACTTCGACAATTTCAATTAATTAAATCCTTGATTAATGTAATTAACCAATTAATTAAATTCGGGGCGTTACAATTCTCCCCCACTTAGAATATTTTCGTCCTCGAAAATCTATGCAACACAATCGCTCTCAACGTCACATCCCGCTTCAGCTGCGCTACTCTGATCACCCATCTTAATTCACCGTCCTTATCAAGTTCCTATCAACTTATACGGTTTGCAAGCTTCAACCAAGTTTCAGACTTTCTTTAGCATCCATCACTTTGAACATCATTAGGTTAGCAAGATACGTACATAACATCCAATCAAAATTCCTTTATGCTTTCATTAGCACTTCTTATCCTTGAAATCCTATTCTTTGCATTCTCAACAACTTCAACAACTCTTATAATTGCTTACTAATAATCCAAAACAAGATCTACAACAATTTGTCACTTACTCAGTGTTCCTTCGTCGACATCTTACACAATAGCTACTCAAATAACAACTTCTTAGTCAATAAACAACACTGAATATAATAGCTTCCTAAACTCCCTCTTATAACAATTATCCTTTTTCCAAGACACTCCAACTTGTTCGACAACCAAAATATTAAATCCATGATACCTTCGAATTCAGGAAACAAGAAAGCTTCAACATCACTTGCACTGTCGCCAACTGCCGCACACCAACATCTTACAACTGAATATATCCGAGAAGCTCCGCTTCTCCCCCACTTAACTTCAAACCCACACCTGCAACAAACAACTAGAAAGCAACAAGTACCGACAGTGTTTCACACACTTGTCGCGCACAGAGGAATAAACAACATTAGACAACACTGGCCGGACGGACCGACCTGCTCTGATACCACTAATGTAACACCCCAAATCTACCCGATAAATTATACGGAAAATCAGAGTATAAATTCCAAACAAATTCATTTGAGGTATCACATATTCGTCATTCAAAAACAATTACGGCTTATTTACCTTCGTATAGATACATAGCACAGGAATTTAAAATGATAATTTAATTAATCTTCGAAATCATTTTATCAAAATAAACATTTTTAACTCACAGCGGAATTCACAAAACTTCTCTATTTTCAATTTAATCATCATAGCATCTTCACAAATAACTTTGAGTCACAACCAAAGTAAAACATCACTAAAATTCAGCAAACATAACAAATAATAAAGCAATCGTTTATCCCCCCGAGTGCTACGTATCAGAGCGACCACCGACTCGACTCACAGTGTCTAAATCTTCATCACAGCTATCACCTGCACGTTACCAGTATAAAGGTAACGGCGAAACAAAAGAAAGGGGTGAGATATCAAACCATATAAATAGGGTGATGATAAACAGTATATTCAGGTTCAAGTTATAATATTTATCACTTTGCGGTATAATCATTACCGTCTAATTTACTTCACCGTTTTAAATTAAAAAAACACACGTCACAATATCTCACATATCTCATATTCATAATACACAACGATTCACATCAGTTCACACATCACAACGCATAAACTCATAATCACACAAATGAAATGCGACTCTAACAAATGCACATGCATGTGGTACCCAGGGCTTCAGCCCCCATCGCCAATTGCCAGATAATAGAGGCATCAAAACAGGCATAAGCCTTCGTCGCTGTTTGCCAATCCAGGCCGTCGCTAAAACATGCAAATCATGAGACACTGATGAAATGCAATAAATCACAAACACGTCGCCAAACATCGTCACAAAGGCATTTGCCTACATCGCCAAAATATATCAATAATTATTGATAAACAATCGCCACCTTAAATCCTGCACTTCGCAATAATTCACAAAAACTCATTGCAACATCGCAATATATTACACGACAACTCAACAACAATAATTCATCACAAATAATTCACGCAAACATCGCCATACTTCACAAAACTCACAAAAATATGTCACGTCGCAACATCACCAAAAACACCGCAAGCACAACGGTTATCGGATTATTCCCGAACACTCCAAATATTATTATATGTTATTAACTTGTAAAAAATTATAACGATATATAGTTATAACTCGACAGAGTTTCCACGGAACTCTAAACAACTCTACAATAATCCCTACAACTCTAAAGTACCCAAAAATCCTCTACTGATAACTCTTACATATAAGAGTAACTGTTATAAACCTAATGGTCTGACTCAAGTAATAATAGAACATCTCTAAAGGGTCAAATACCTTCAATTTTAATCTATGGTTTATCAAATTTGACTCTAAACAACTCGAAAGCAACTCTGACAACCCTATTGACAACTCTAACAACTTTATTGACAACTCTAACAAGATTGAAAATAACTTAAATTGATCAAATAATTCAAATATTCATTCCTAACTCAAAACCCCTAAAATATTAAATCATTATTATTAATTATCCTAATGAAATATTATAGATTAATAAACTTAAAATAGGATCTTCAGTATATTTACCAAATTTGTTATATTTATCAAAAACATGCTGATGTACTATATACGTGATAATACGAAACGCGACGGTATATAACCATATAATATTAATCAATAGTTTATGAATGAAAATGATGTTACAGTACCTTAATATATATAGCAACAATGCAATTTCTATTTATACATGAATGAAACCTAACTAATATGCAATTATATCATATTAACCATTCAGTAAATGTAAACGAATCAAAAGTTATAGATACAATATTATAGGTATCACATCACAGAAAATTATCATTAATAAAATCAGCAAAACATTAATTTATTATAAAATTATAGAATAAGTTTCAGAATCATCATCGATCACAGTTTAATCCAACTACACAGTCACAGAGATGCCATTCAATTCATAGCATCAAACAAATTCACCAATCAAATGTCGATACAATATCACACAATTATTCACATAGTAATATAATTTTTCACACAAATTTCCGACATCAATTTAGCAATTCACAAAACAATTAATCGCACACAAAGAGATATTAAAATTCCCTAAACCCGACATACGGTCCATCATATCCCTGCTTATAGAGAAAGAACCCCACCCTCACCTTGTATTCGGAGTCCGCTCTACAATTCCGGTCGAATCCAAGCTTTCCGGCTTCGCGTAATTCTTCCGTTTTTCTCTTCACGGCATATTTCTCGTATCTCTTTTCTCTTCCTCTTCTATGCATAAACACTTCCACGTTCTCTTCTCTTCTCTACAAACCCTTATTTTGTTTTACTGATGCCCAAAACCTAATATTTTCCTTTTACTTCACAATATTATTATTATTCTCACAAACTCCTTAATGGGCCTATATTCACACCTCCAAACTACTAATGTCACCAACCAAGTTAATTAAACAAATACTCCAATAAATTAATAATATCCCTGATATTATTTCTCCGATTAACCAACGAATTTAATCTGACTTTCCATTCAACCGCTCGAACGATATAATAATTCACTTACATTCCTTAGATTAATTCCGGTAAATTCCTAACTTCGACAATTTCAATTAATTAAATCCTTGATTAATGTAATTAACCAATTAATTAAATTCGGGGCGTTACAGCTATGTCATAGGGAAAATAACACAACCCGTTTATAACCCAACTGGGTCAAATTATAAAACCCATGCCCACTACTAATGACCCAAAACAAAAAATAAACTAGTGCTGCAGCTTCAAACGCAAATCTGAGAATTATCGGCTCCGAATCTGACTTTGACTCCAATGCGAAAGTCGTAGCTCTCTCTCCTAGATTTCCGTCAATTATTAGAACGCCTCAATCGGATTCCTGAAACTCCAGTTATGATCATTTTCGTGAAAGCTGCTAAAGTTGAAAATTAAGTACGAAAATCAAATTAAACAAAAAATAAACTAAATTAGAAAAACAATATAAAACATAAAAATAAATAAACAAAAACATAGAAATGCTTAATACAAATATGAAAGAATGTGCATTAAAATGCACTGATCAAATTCCCCCACACTTGAACTTTTGCACTTCGAGCAAAGTAAAATTAAAACTCAAAAGAAACACACTGCAACATTTACTCATTCTAGGCTACAAACACTTCTGCGGTTAAGGTTGCATCAATAGGCACTAATCTTGCACACTAAGGATATCGTAGGAACAAAAATTCGCAATTGTGCGGTCATAAGCCTTCTAAACACACAAACCACTTTGAATCATGTTATTATGCCAAAACCTAACTTAATCATCCTCTTTTTTACTCTTTTTCATTCTGGCGCAATCACATTAAGCCCGTTATCTCCACACACTCATAGTAAGGCTACCGATTAGTGACTCTGATCCTTTTTTGCATGGGGTTCTGGTACCTAAGTGGTATATCCCTTTTATTCCCCAATTGTAGTTGCGGGTGATCGGACCGTAATCCTCCCTACCAAGTTCAGCACCAGAAACCTCTGAACCAACTAACAACAAGACTTGAAATTTTTTTGTAGGTTCTACAACCGTTGGGTTAAGTGACCGGGTGAGGGTCACCAAACTTAGAAGGTGCATTCCTTTTTCTTTTAAAAAAAAAAAACTTGGATCACTCACTTATTTTCATCGGCTTCCTTACGTAGAGCATGTGTGAAATGGTGTCGACTGCAAAGATAAACTACTCAAGAGCTATTAGAGAATGATAATTCAAGGCTATGTCATAACAAGTATTCAAAATAATTTTCCTATTCATGAGACTTACGGTATTAAGACGATACCGATCTTGTGAACTTTTCCCAAGTCTCCACAACTAACAAATGCGAAGAAAATAAAGAAAATAAATGATTCTCTCCCCCACACTTAAAACAAGCATTGTCCTCAATGAAAGGGCATAACTATTAAATAAGAGTGAGAGAAAGGAAAGAACACACTCGAATAGTCAAGGAGGATAAGTGATCACATAAGTAGCCTTTCCCAAAGAGAGATCTTCTACATTCTCTTCTTCCAAAGTGGGGATCTAATGGAGTAGCTTTGGATAATGTCTATTGAACTTGAAATTTTTATTAGTGCCTTCACCTTTCATTCCAGGATCAAAGAAGAATCTTCAATAAGTAAAAGTGTCGAATGGACACGTGATCTTCTTTTCCACAACATCATAGATTAAAAGATTGAGGGGCTGCCTCACTACTTTTATTTCATCTTCCCCTTCAATTGAGACCCTATGCAAAATCATGGACGGGCTAATATCGGGAATACCGACCAATATTGTTAGAACAAGATTTGTTCAGATCAATATTCTTAGTTTTGATGATAACAAGGATATGAATTTTGGATGAGATAATGTGGTACTCTAATACACTGCAATTTCCCTTTCAGGAAATATATAAAGAGTATGCACAAATCAGCGCTCAGAAGCTTTGACTCAGAAGGTTCAGCATGCAACATCAGAACATGGTCTGGCAAGACATCAGAAGATGGTCAAAGCAGAATCAGAACATGGGTCTATGAAAGCATCAGAAGAACTTGAGATCAGAAGCAGAAGCACTGAAGTTCTCATGGTATCACGCTCAGAAGCACTTCAAGGTCAGAAGACAAGAAGATGCTCTGCACCAAGCTGTTTGACTCTGATGATATTCAAACGTTGTATACACAAACATCAGATCAGAAGCAAGTATAAGATGGCAGGCTACGCTGACTGACAAAAGGAACGTTAGAAGCTATTAAAGGCAACGTCAGTAGACACAGCGTAAACAAGTCTCGAGGCAGTTGACAAAAGTGTGAAACATTAAATGCAATGCTGTACGGAATACGCAAAGCATTAAATGCTCCCAACGGTCATCTTCTCAAGTGCCTATATATATGAAGTTCTGATGAGAAGCAAGGTTACCGATTCTGACGAATTCTGTGAATACAAACTTGCTAAAACGCTGTTCAAATCAAAGCTCACAAACTTCATCTTCATCAAAGCTCACTACATTGCTGTTGTAATATATTAGTGAGATTAAGCTTAAACTTTAAGAGAAATATCACTGTTGTGATTATAGCTTTTCAGAAGCATTGTAATACTCTTAGAATTGATTACATTAATTTGTAAGTAACTAGAGTGATCAAGTGTGATCAGGATACTCTAGGAAGTCTTAGCTTGTGTCTAAGCAGTTGTAACTAGAGTGATCACGTGGTGGTCAGGATACTCTAGAATGTCTTAGCTTGTGTCTAAGCAATTGTTCCTGGAGTGATCAGGTTGTGATCAGGATACTCTAGAAGACTTAGTCGCGGACTAAGTGGAAAACCATTGTAATATGTTGAGATTAGTGGATTAAATCCTCAGGTGAGGTAAATCACTCCAAGGGGGTGGACTGGAGTAGTTTAGTTAACAACGAACCAGGATAAAAATAACTGTGCAATTTGTTTTTATCGTTCAAGTTTTTAGACTACACTTATTCAAACCCCCCCCCCCTTTCTAAGTGTTTTTCTATCCTTCAATTGGCATCAGAGCGCCGGTTCTAAGGTGCAAACACTTAACCGTGTTTAGAAAAGATTCAGGAAGAGAAAAACGCTTCAGTAAAAGATGGCTGGTGAAATTCCAACAAACCCACCTGCATCTACATCTGGCTCTGCTGAGCAATATAATGGTAACAATGGTTATACTAGACCACCAGTATTTGATGGTGAAAACTTTGAATACTGGAAAGATAAACTGGAAAGTTACTTTCTTGGTCTAGATGGTGAACTATGGGATCTTCTGATGGATGGTTACAAACATCCAGTGAAAGCTAGTGGCGTAAGGCTTACAAGGCAAGAAATGGATGATGATCAGAAGAAGCTTTTCAAGAATCATCATAAATATAGAACTGTTTTGCTGAATGCTATCTCTCATGCTGAGTATGAGAAGATATCTAACAAGGAAACGGCCTATGATATATATGAGTCATTGAAAATGACCCATGAGGGAAATGCTCAAGTCAAGGAGACTAAAGCTCTTGCTCTAATCCTAAGATATGAAGCCTTCAAGATGGAGGATGATGAAAACATTGAGAAGATGTTCTCAAGATTTCAAACGCTAACTGCTGGATTAAGAGTTCTGGATAAAGGCTACACCAAGGCTGATCATGTAAAGAAGATTATCAGAAGCTTACCCAGAAGATGGGGTCCAATGGCAACAGCATTCAAGATTGCAAAGAATCTGAATGAAGTTTCTTTGGAAGAGCTTATCAGTGCCTTTAGAAGCCATGAAATAGAGCTGGACGCAAACGAGCCTCAAAAGAAAGGTAAGTCTATTGCATTAAAATCTAATGTTAAAAAATGCACTAACGCTTTTCAGGCTAAAGAAGAAGATTCTGAAGAATCAGAATCAGAAGAAGAAGATGAACTGTCCATGATCTCCAGAAGGGTAAACCAACTCTGGAAGAGCAAGCAAAGGAAGTTCAGAGGCTTCAGAAGTTCAAAGAGATTTGAACGAGGAGAATCTTCTGGTGACAGAAGATCTGACAAGAAGAAGGCTGTCTGCTATGAGTGCAATGAGCCTGGACACTTCAAGAATGAATGTCCAAAACTTCAGAAGGAGAATCCCAAGAAGAAGTTTCATAAGAAGAAAGGTCTTATGGCAACATGGGATGATTCTGAATAAGAATCAGAATCAGACTCTGAAGGAGAGCAAGCCAACTTCGCGCTGATGGCTACAGAAGATGATGGATCAGAATCAGATTCTGAAAAGGTATTTTCTGAACTATCTAGAGAAGAGTTAGTTTCCAGTTTAACAGAACTTCTGGAACTCAAGGCTCATCTTAGTATCAAATACAAAAAGCTGAAGAAGCAGTTTGAATTTGAAACTAAGAAGCTGGAAGTGGAAAATTCTAAACTGAAGGAAAAAGTTTTAAATCTATCCAAAGATAGTGGATCTCCTTCTGAAACAGAAAAATCCATTCCGAGTCTCAATCATATTCTGAAAGAATATGACTCGAGCTTCAGAAAGTTCTTATCTAGAAGTATTGGCAGAAGTCATCTTGCTTCTATGATATATGGTGTTTCTGGAAACAAAAGGTTTGGTTTTGGCTATGAGGGTGATACCTCACATAAATTTGAACCTATTGATGATCTGAAGATCACATACAAGCCATTGTATGATCAGTTCAAATATGGCCATGCACATGATATTAGGCTCACTTCACATGCACAGAGTTTTAACACTGTTCACACCCAGAAGCATGTGACACATCCTAAGAAATATCATGCTGACAAACCTAAAGAATATCATGCTGTTCCTCCTATTAAATATTATGCTAAACCCAAGTTCAATCAGAACTTGAGGAGAACTAACAAGAAAGGACCCAAGAAATTGTGGGTACCTAAGGAGAAGATAATTTCTGTTGCAGATATCCTCGGCTGCAAGGAGGACAAAAAGCAAAATGTCATGGTACCTGAACTCTGGGTGCTCGCGACACATGACGGGAAGAAGGTCTACATTCCAAGACCTAGTGCTTAAACCAGGTGGAGAAGTCAAGTTTGGAGGAGATCAGAAGGGCAAAATCATTTGCTCTGGAACCATAAGTCTTGGTAACTCTCCTTCCATAACTAATGTACTTCTTGTAGAAGGAATAACGCATAACTTATTGTCCATAAGTCAATTAAGTGACAATGGCTATGATATAATCTTCAATCAAAAGTCTTGCAAGGCTGTAAGTCAGAAGGATGGCTCAATCCTATTTACAGGCAAGAGAAAGAACAACATTTATAATATTGATATTTCTGATCTTGAGAAGCAGAAGGTGACTTGTCTTATGTCTGTTTCTGAGGAGCAATGGGTCTGGCACAGAAGATTAGGACATGCTAGTTTGAGAAAGATTTCTCAGATTAACAAACTAAATCTGGTCAGAGGACTCCCAAATCTGAAATACAAATCAGATGCTCTTTGTGAAGCATGTCAGAAGGGCAAGTTCTCCAAACCTGCATTCAAGTCTAAGAATGTTGTGTCTACCTCAAGGCCGTTAGAACTCTTGCACATTGATCTGTTTGGCCCAGTCAAAACAGCATCTGTCAGAGGGAAGAAATATGGATTAGTTATCGTAGATGGTTATAGCCGCTGGACATGGGTAAAGTTCTTAAAACACAAGGATGAGTCTCATTCAGTGTTCTTTGAATTCTGCACTCAGATCCAATCTGAGAAGGAGTGCAAGATCATTAAGGTCAGAAGTGATCACAGTGGCGAATTTGAGAACAGATTCTTTGAGGAGTTCTTCAAAGAAAATGGTATTGCCCATGATTTCTCTTGTCCTAGAACTCCACAGCAAAATGGAGTTGTAGAGCGAAAGAATAGGACTCTACAAGAAATGGCCAGAACCATGATCAATGAAACCAATATGGCTAAGCATTTCTGGGCAGAAGCAATAAACACTGCATGTTACATTCAGAATAGAATCTCTATCAGACCTATTCTAAATAAGACTCCTTATGAATTGTGGAAGAACAGAAAGCCCAACATTTCATATTTCCATCCTTTTGGATGTGTATGTTTTATTCTGAATACTAAAGATCATCTTGGTAACTTTGATTCTAAAGCACAAAAGTGTTTCCTTCTTGGATATTCTGAACTCTCTAAAGGCTATAGAGTATACAATACTGAAACATTGATTGTAGAAGAATCAATCAATATCAGGTTTGATGATAAGCTTGGTCTTGAAAAACCAAAGCAGTTTGAGAATTTTGCAGATATAGATATTGATATATCAGAAGCTGTAGAACCAAGAAGCAAAGCTGCAGAAGCTGGTAGTCTCAGAAGCAATGGATCAGAAGATCAAGTTGCTGCATCTTTAGAGAATCTCAGGATTTCTGAAGAGCCAACAGTCAGAAGATCACCCAGACTTGCATCAGCTCATTCAGAAGATGTGATCCTTGGGAAGAAAGACGATCCCATCAGAACAAGGGCATTCCTTAAGAACAATGCAGACTGTCAATTAGGCCTTGTTTCTTTGATCGAGCCAACTTCTGTTGATCAAGCTCTAGAAGATCCAGACTGGATAATTGCCATGCAAGAAGAACTCAATCAGTTTACAAGGAATGATGTATGGGACTTGGTTCCTAGACCAAAAGGATTTAACATCATCGGCACTAAGTGGGTATTCAGAAACAAGCTAAGCGAGAAGGGAGAAGTGGTAAGAAACAAAGCCAGACTGGTTGCTCAGGGCTATAGTCAGAAAGAAGGAATTGACTACACAGAAACCTTTGCACCAGTGGCCAGGTTAGAATCTATTCGTCTATTAATTTCTTTTGCCACTCAACACAACATCACTCTTTATCAGATGGATGTCAAGAGTGCCTTCTTAAATGGTTATATAGATGAAGAAGTTTATGTCCATCAACCTCCTGGTTTTGAAGACTCCAAGTCTCCAAATCATATACGGATTGAAGCAAGCTCCTAGAGCTTGGTATGAACGTTTAAGTTCTTTCCTTCTGGAAAATGGTTTCACTAGAGGAAAAGTGGAAACTACTCTCTTTTGTAAAACCTTTAAAAAAGGATATTTTAATCTGTCAAATATATGTTGATGATATCATCTTTGGAACATCTGATGCTACACTTGGAAAGGAGTTTGTTGAGTCTATGCAGGCTGAATTTGAAATGAGCATGATGGGAGAACTCAAGTATTTCCTTGGGATTCAAATCAACCAAACTTCTGATGGAACCTATGTTCATCAAACGAAGTATGTGAAAGAACTTCTGAAGAAGTTTAATCTTTCTGAAAGCAAAGAAGCCAAAACTCCTATGCATCCAACATGTGTCCTAGTCTACAGAAGATCTAAAGAATACAACTTAGTAGGATTCTATGATGCTGACTATGCTGGAGATAGAATTGAAAGGAAGAGCACTTCTGGAAGTTGTCAATTTCTTGGAAGTCATCTGATCTCATGGTACAGTAAGAAGCAAGCTACTATTGCCCTCTCAACAACAGAAGCAGAATATGTTGTTGCTGATGGTTGTAGCACACAAATACTCTGGATGAGAAGTCAGCTAGAAGATTATCAGATATATGAGAGTAACATTCCTATCTTTTGTGATAATACTTCTGCTATATGTTTATCAAAGAATCCTATCTTACATTCAAAAGCTAAACATATTGAGATTAAACATCATTTCATAAGGGACTATGTTCAGAAGGGTGTTATATCTTTAAACTTTGTGGATACAGACCATCAATGGGCTGATATCTTTACAAAACCCCTTGCTGAAGATAGGTTTAAGTTCATTCTGAAGAATATTAGTATGGACTTGTGCCCAGAATGAGAAGATGAGAAGATCTTTGTATGAGTATCTTCTGAAATGTGTTAAGACTAGGCAGCCATAAGAAGTTCTGATACTAATCAATTAGAATCTCTGATTCTGTTATCTCTAACGTGTCATTATCTAAGTTGATTCAGAAGCTCTTTTAAAGCAAAACAGCTGTCACCAGTCTCTCCAGAAAATGAACACGTATTCACTATTTCTGGAAAAGCATGCGTGCAGTTGAGGGGACGCCTACTTAGGTAACTGTGCTAATCACTTCATTTGTCATGAGTCTCTCTCCTCATGTCACGTAACATTAAATGCCATTCATCATTTCAGTTTATTTCTTTTTCTTTTTATATTCTTCAAACGTTTCATTTCCCTCTTATATTTCTCTCTCTTGCATTCAGTTTCATCTTTTGCTCTCTCTCTCTGCATTCATATCATAAACCCTAGCGGTTTTAACTATCTGCAACTTCGCCATGAATCCTTCGTCAAGCTCATCAAATCAAGCAACTGATCGCAAACAAAAGAGAAAGGCAACCGAAGAATCTGAAAACAAACCAAAAAGGATAAGGATCACCTACGATCCTCTCAAGGTGAATCCTTTTGAAGCTATGATGTCTGGAAACTACTCTAGACGTGTGTTTAAACCCCTTGAAGGTATCCCTCAATCACCTCCCTCTTCACAGACCTCCACCACCTCTTCTTCTTCACTCATCTCTCTGCAACCACCATCATCACCGTCCGATATCTCTTCCCCTTCAACCCATCTCACAGATATCTCCTCATCTCTCTCACACCCTTTTCCCACCAGAACACCTAACCCCTACAGCTGTGTGTATCCTGATTCCAGATTCACAGTCAACCCTCCAACACCTACCACTCATACCTATCTAGAGCTTTTACACTCAGATGTAAATAGCTGGTTGGAGATTTTGGGTGCTGCACACCTTAACCATCTGGATGAGCCTGCTACCTGCAACCTTTGGGAAGCTTTTCGCCATGATTTTCTGGTTAGGGCTATGGATGTCCAGAGAAGGATCATGACTGAAGCACCTGGTGCTCGTGGTCTTCTTTTGGAAGCTGGTGAAAGCAGCTATCACCATCTCATCAGGAACAGAAGAGTTCTTGAAGAGAGGATACCTGCAGATGAGATGGAAGAAGAAAATCCCTGCAGAGACATCGTGGTATGGAGACCAAGGAATCCAGTGCTGACTGGTGATTTTCAATGGTTGTTTAATTGGTTCAGAATGAACCCTTCGGAAAGCGCTCCTCACATGGTCTTTCCAGAAGTGGTTTATCCTGCAGAAGTTGCTGGTCCAACTCCTCCAACAAACCTAGCAGCTATTCTTCAGGCGTTGGAAGTTGGAGCTTCTGAGTTGCCTGAACCAGAATATGCTGAGGCTGCTTCTGAGTCAGACTCAGATGTTGAGATGGAAGGTGCAGAAGCTGAAGACCTTTCAGAAGATCGCCCTGCTGAGATTGCTGTCCCTGTTGGTAGAAGCTCTGGCGCTTCTTCTTCTGGTGAACCCTCAGCTCTGATGAACACTTTGGATGCTCTACATCAGAATCAAGCCATGCTAGCTTCTCGTTTGGACACGCAAGAAGCAACCAATGCTGAGTTTCGCTCCTTCATGGCAAGGCAAACTGCAAGCACTGACAGGATTCATGACATACTGGCGCAGACTTTGTCTAGGCTAGGGTCGTAGTCTTTGGTCGTTGTAGTTTTCTTTCCTTGTTGCATCTGCTTGTTCTGCATTTTTTTGTGTACTTTCTCCTTCTAATCAATGAAAAATTTTAATTCTGTTTCATTCCTATTGTCTTTTGTTTTTCATCTGAATCTTTTATATTCTTTTTGATGTTATGACAAAAAGGGGGAGAAAATGTGATAAATGATCTGATTAATATTATCAGTTACCGGGTAAAAAGGCCCCACATTTCTAACAGAACTTGCAAAGTTCTATGCTTTAAGTTTTGTTGTTGCAGGAATTGAAGATCCTCTTCAAGGAGAAGCAATTCTAGAGAAGCAAGTCTAAAGAATCAAGCTCTTGGATTCTTGAAGCAAGCTGAGTGCTATGAAGCTTCAGAATCAGAAGCAAGAAGCAAGAAGGAAGAATGTTCAGATATTCTGATAATAGAATATGCTCTGAAACATTATGTCCATTTGTTCTGATACATATTATGTGGATCTGATACATATTATGTGTTCTGACTCATTCATGCTGACTTTTGTCGTTTAGCGTTGTTCTGTAACATTTCAGGATGTAGAGATGCTATGATGATGCTCTGGTACATTCAACAATGTTCTGATACAATCTAGCATGAAGTGATGTAAGAAGAAATTCAAGCTCTGAAGCTGTCCTGATGGAAGCAAGAATCTGAAGCTGTGAATGTTCTGAAGATCAAAGAAATTCAAGTTCTGAAGCTGTCTGATGGAAGCAAGAATCAGAAGCTGTGAATGTTCTAAAGATCAAAGAAATTCAAGTTCTGAAGCTGTCCGATGGAAGCAAGAATCAGAAGCTGTGAATGTTCTGAAGATCAAGCATATGTGAACATCTCTACTGAAATACTCAGGGAAGTATTTTATTATTAAAATTCTTCTAGTATTTATTCAGGGGGAGATTATCTATCTCAGGGGGAGATTATAAATCTCAGGGGGAGACATATTCACATGCTTATGCTTTAGCTGTGTAATTGTCTTTAGCCGTCTACTCTTTCTGATCGTAAATTCATATCATTTATATATGTTTTTGTCATCATCAAAAAGGGGGAGATTGTTAGAACAAGATTTGTTCTGATCCATATTCTTAGTTTTGATGATAACAAGGATATGAATTTTGGATGAGATAATGTCGTACTCTAATACACTGCAATTTCCCTTTCAGGAAATATATAAAGAGTATGCACAAATCAGCGCTCAGAAGCTTTGACTTAGAAGGTTCAGCATGCAACATCAGAACATGGTCTGACAAGACATCAGAAGATGGTCAAAGCAGAATCAGAACATGGGTCTATGAAAGTGTCATACCCTAATTTTTGACCCCCCTGAGATGACATATCTTCAGGATTTTCATCAAGTCAAAGTAAGTACCCAGGGCAGTCTGGCATTCAATCGAGGGTGTTCAAAAACAAGAAAACTCAGGCAAAGGATCAATCAATAGAGGGATTAGTCTCTAATACAATCATAAGACTCAAAAGCTTCATTATTTCACCTATGATTGATTAGACACCCAGTCATCTAAGTACAGAATTACTCAGATCAACAGACTAGGGTTTGGAGCCTATCAAGGACTAAAATCAGGGATCACCTTTGGGAAACCCTAAAAAGCCCCAGGGAACCATTCAAAGACATCAATCATCTTCAAATAACTCATATGACAAGATCCACTGGACATTACACCTCAGTTCAGAGTCTACAATCATCATTGTCCTCTGGTCGACAATTAGGGTTTTTGACCTAATTCACCAAGATAGTTGACTTTTAATCAGGGCATGGATCCAAAACTCAAGACATGATTCAAGAGTCTCTACTACCTCAATATAATCCATTTACATCATTCATTTGAGGAGAAGATCTTGATTCTACACAAAAGTCCAAAATCTCACCTTACCAGGAAAAAGTCAACTGTATGGGATCACCATTGACTTTTGAGATTTTTGGTCAAACCATGACTTTTAAGGATCAATATCATCAATATATGGATAATTAAGTCATTTGACCAAAGAAATTCAAAGAAATTCATCAAGGAGCAAAAAGTCGGGAATTAGGGTTTTTTAAGGCATGGTGAGAACTCAAAATTTCACCTACACAACTCAAAAAACTTCCAACATGAAAGTTGTAGATCTTGCAAAATAAAACAACATCTTACAAAGGAACTTTTTTCAATAGATCAATCATTTGAGAGTTTTGGAAATTTTGGAGTTTTAGGTCATAAACACTTAGAAATTTTTCTAAGTGTTTTAACCTAGTTTTCTTCCAACTTTGGCCTCATTTTTCACAAATTTGCCAAAGGATTCTGAAGAAACTCCAAACTAATGATTTGAAGTAGATGTTTAGGGCTTTCCAAATTGTGTTCAACCTTCTCCAAATTCAATTTGAGCTAGGAGTTATGCTTGTTCAAAGTTGGCCTCATGAAGTAAAATTATAGGTCATGTACAATTTGAAACTTTGCAATTTTGTGCATTTTGCTTCACTAAGTGATGTTACACGACCTCTAATGCATCTGAAACCATACCATACATCAATTTCCATCATTGCATAAGGATTAGAGAAGATTCCCAAAAACAAAGGCATGTGATTATGTAATGATTGCATTTTTGAATTTATGACAAATTGGTGATTCATCAAAGGAATCTTCTCCCAACCATTTGGAGCTCATTTCTGCAGCCATTTGGTCCCCTAAGATCAAGCAAAACCGATGGCTAGGGAGTGGTATCAAAGAGCTCATCATTGCACTTGGAATATTCTTTGAATTCCTTCATGGCTAAGAAACCAAACTCACTACACTAAGCAAGCTTACTATGATCAATTGCTCTGAACCAATTGCCTATAAATAGAGGCCTCTTTCTCATTCAGAAAACACACCAAAGCAACAAAATTCTTGCTTTCTCTCTTCTTTCTTCATACTTAAGGTTTTCAAAGGTTCTTTGGCAAGAAGGCTCGGATTCTTCAAACCAAAGCTCTTCCTTTGGAATTAAGTATTCAAACACATTAGGGGAGTCATTTGGAGGTGATCCAGACCTCTGAAACACTTCTGTAAGTGAGGAATCATCATCTGCACCTCTCACTTGGAGCTGTTGCAGTTGGGGTCGAGCAAGAAGTTCTGGGTACTTTCAGTCCAAGCTAAGCATCTCAACACCTTCCAGGAGGATCACTGAAGCTATCTGGATCGTTGCAACAACTCTGCAACACACTTTGATCAGAGCCAGATCTTCATTTTTCAGGTAAGTTTCCAAAGCTTCAAACTCTATGATTCACGCATGATAAATTAAAAATGAAGTTACCAGTTGGTTTCTGCACCTTCATAGATCATTAGCCCTCAATCAATTGCATCAAAACATGCATATATAGCATTTCATGTTTAATTTCAGTTTTAGGGTTCTTAGTGTTCATGCTTGCGAATTTTATGTTACACTTAGAATAAATGAAATTAAAAGACACCATCATAATCCTCGTCCAAAAACGAGCAAAATCCATGTTTACATCTTTAAGTTTGGTTGAGAAACGAAGGAGATAGAAAATTCAAAAAATCTGAAGCTTGAGGTTGAAGATGAAGATGGTGGCGCCATTTTTTTGAATTTCCCAGATTTAGGTTTATTTTATTTTGAATGATGGGTATGTTATCTACGAATTCATCGTAGTGTCCCAATGGTTACAGCGCGCGTCCAAAAGCCTTGCCTTGCCTTAGGTCTGGGGTTCGATCCCCCCCTCAGACCTTTTGTTCATTTTATTTTTCCAACTCATTTAATGCCTTGCTTTCACATATAATCATATGGGCTCTTTCCTTAAACAGGCCACGCGCGTGGCCCAGTTGGTATTTGTTTTGTTTGGTAACCAAGAGGGCGTGAGTTCAACTCTTGGTAAGACCAAACCATATTTTTTACTACTATTTTTTCTTCATTTTTTTATCAACTTTACACAATTATTTAACCTATCAAATTAAATCATTTTCACTTCATTTTTCACACACTTGTCATTTAATATATCTATTTTGTAAATAATAAAAAAAATCATAAAAATATTATTTATTTCATGTGTTTTAATTAGGTTTAAAATAGTATGTTTTAAGTGTTTTCTTAAATACTTTAAATGTATATATTCACTTTGTTTTAACCTAATCATTTTGTAAATAAGTTTATGATAAAACCCTAATTGTTTAGGTCTTAATTAGTTAAAAATCTTTATTTTTACCTTAATTAAGTTGACTTTTTGTCAATTTTCAAAACTGTTTTCAATCTCCGAATAAATCAAATGATTAGGGTTTTCAAACAACAAAACCTTGTATCATTCCAAATCATTTCCAACTGTTTTTTTTAACCAGTACTATAAAGTACTGGGCCTCTAATAGAGTGTAAGTCCCAAAAACCTTCTCTTCTTAGCTTGTTTTCAAAACTGTATTTTCAAAATCTTCTTTCTGTTTTCAAAACATTCTTCTGGTATTTGAAGGGCATTATTCCCGGTGAAACTCTTCAGATACCTATGTGACCTTTGTCCATCTTCACTTCTTCTGTTTTCGAAAACCATTAACTGTTTATCATATATATATTCAACTGTTATCAACAAAACAACAAAAAATACTGTTGAGGCTCTGTACATACTTCTTCAAAGGCCTCCACTCCATCCAGGTTAGGCTTTACAAGCTTTCAATTTACAGTCTTTATTTAAATTACTGTCAAATATAAATTGTGCATATATATTAGTTTAGAACTACGTTTGAGTATAAACCTTAGGACAGTTAAACTATATATATATATATATATATATATATATATATATATATATATATATATATATATATATATATTATAGGAATATGGCCTAGGATTGAGAATGTCTTCCCGGTGAAGGCTCTTTCCTAATTAGAGATCTGTAGTTCAAACCCCCAAGATGAATTATTCCCGGTGAAACATCTTGGTAAAAACCTTAGAATCCAAATAATAGGACACATCCACCCAAAGAGGAATTATTCCCGGTGAAACCTCTTACCCATTTGCTTAGAGCCAAAATAAGTTCAAAACTACATAGCTTTCTCTTGTGCTATAACAAGGACCCTCGATTAGCCTCCTCTTGGGCTTTGTACAAGGACCCACAGGCTTCTTAAAAGCATTTCCAGCTTCCTCTTGAGCTTGTATACAAGGACCCATCAGGTTTCTTATAAACATAGGAACAGGTCTTTAGTCACCTTTTAGCCTACCCTGGTGAGTTTCTTCCAATTTAAACCAGACTTTAAACAAGCTAAGTTTGTCTCAATTTTGCATTGAGTACACCTTTTGGAATGAGAGACATGGACAGTCTCTGTCACCCTTATCTTCATCAATCTTCCTTAGCAGAGTCTAGGATCTATGTTTATTTTCTCCTCAGCATGAGTCAGCCTTCATCTTGGGCTTTAAACAAGAAGTCTCCACTAGATAATCTTTCTGCCAATCATTTCAATAAAAACCCCTGGAAAGGGTTAGCCTCCAAATCAAGTCATCATTTCAATAAAAATCCCTGGAAAGGGTTAGCCTCCAAATCAATCCATCATTTCAATAAAATTCCCTGGAAAGGGTTAGCCTCCAAAGTCAATTAATAAATAAATAAAGATTCATTTCTCTTAGGAGATAATTTCCCCAAAAGAGTCAAAACCCCTGGAAAGGGTCAGCCTCCA
The DNA here is from genome assembly GCF_029867415.1 of Vicia villosa. Classification (NCBI taxonomy): domain Eukaryota; kingdom Viridiplantae; phylum Streptophyta; class Magnoliopsida; order Fabales; family Fabaceae; genus Vicia; species Vicia villosa. Next base: position 466,077 of record NW_026705395.1, on the reverse strand, counting down.
AAAAAACATGATAAAGTCAGTCTTTTACCAAATAATTTCTCCAGCTGAGTCAAAATCCCTGGAAAGGGTTAGCTTCCAAAGAAAAACAGTCTTTCAATAAATAAAATCTCCTCAGTAGAGTCAAAACCAACAAAAATAGTTAGCCTCAACCTTGGGCTTCATACAAGGAACCAAACAATAAAACTCCCCTGTCAAGAGTCAGCCTCAACCTTGGGCATTGTACAAGGCAGATAATAGAGTCTCCCCAGTGAGTTCTTCATCACTCAGTAGGCACAACCTTGGGCTTTGTACAAGGCAGATAAACCATATTTTCATGTGTCAAAGATTCCTAACACCTAGGATCTTTTCCCCATAGAGTCATCCATACTCAGTTTATTTAAGAGTCTGCCACAACCTTGGGCTTTGTACAAGGCAGAAAATAATGTTTTCCCTAGCTAGAGTCAGCCACAACCTTGGGCTTTGTACAAGGCACACAAAATAGAGTCATTCATAGTCATAAAAATTCAGTTATCCTCAGCAGTTAGCCACAACCTTGGGCTTTGTACAAGGCACACAAATAGAGTCTCCCTAAATAGAGTCAGCCTCAATTCTGGGCTTTGTACAGAACACAAAAATACCCTGTAATTAATCCCCAGTGGAGTCATCTCCCAGAGTCAATATATTAATAAATTAATCAAAAAGCCTCAAGCTTGGGCCTCATGCAAGCCAGCTAAAGTCAAATCTTTTATACAGTAGATAGACATAGCTTATCTCTATAGAGAGATATTTTTACTACTCTACCACATTCAAACAAACAAACATTTCAATTTCAATTTTAATCAAGTCTCCCATTTAGGATTTTGAAAGGCATGAGCTGGCAGTAAAACCCAGACATGTGGTAACTTTCCCTAATTTGGATGAGCATCTTTCTTTCATTTAAGAGGCATTTGACTGGTATACTTGCACATACACAAGTAAGGTCCCCCTCTTGAATGAAATGAATTCAGTTATTCTGTCACTCTTTTAAATGTTTGTGGTAGAATAGTACAAATACCTCTCTGTAAAGATGATTTCATGTCTGTTTACTGTAAACAGAGATTTAATTCAAAGCTTCAACCTTGAGCTTCAAGCAAGGCACCAAAAACAAGTAATTTCCCTAGTTAGTTCCCCGAACTACATTAAGCTCTGACTTCCACTAGGGATATGTAGGCATGAGGTTCACAAGGAATCTCAGCGAGCTAATAAAATACCAAAAATAGTCAGTTTGTCTGTCTGTCTGTCTTTTCAAATCAATTCAATTCCTTCTCCTAATACAAAGGAGAAACTTTCCCAATCATTAGCAATAAACACAATCACAATGACACAAAGAAGGTTCCTGTAGAGTACTACAGATATGTAGGGTGTTTAAACACTTCCCTATGTATAACCGACCCCCCGGACTCCAGAATTTCTAGCCTAGGTGTAAATCCCCACACTTAGCAAACTCCTAGGGTTTAGTTGAGATCTTTTTTTCCCTTTCCTACTCGTAGGACAAATAAGAAAGTTCGTGTGATATCGCAGGAAGAACTGAAATAAAATTCATCCCACCACGGGCGCATTCTCCTTCCAAATTTCGCGTGAAGGGTCTAGCGTGCCGTCCTCCCAAGTGAAACGGGGAGGTAAAAAAAATGACACCACAGATAAAAATGGCGACTCTGCTGGGGATATAAGTGTTAAAAACCTTGGTTTTTCATCCAAACCAATGGTTGACCTGTTGCTGGTCCAGCCCCAATGAGGAATTAGGGATGCCAGATTCCCCCTCAAACAAGAGAGGTCCTGCCTAACCTCTGTGTCATTTCATGTGATTGTTGCATATATATTTGTTTATTTTGTTTATTCTGTATCGGGAAAGGGCTTGATTCCCCCTTGTGGTGAGAAATCCTATACCCGGATTTGAGTGCAACATAAGATAGGATGGAGGATGTCTTCCCGGTGAAGACCCTCTAATCTTGGTTTCCAAGTCTACTCTTGGGATTTGCCTGGCTGGTTGTGATTAACTGCGCCACTGCATTCCGAGACTGATTTGTACCAGGAGGACCTAGAAACACATTAACCCCACTTAAAGCCTTTTTTAGGACGTAGAGCGGTGATTACGAAAGTAATTGTCACGCAGATACTACACTCAGAGAAAACTCTCATATAGATACCAATCAACGTATCTTTAAGGTTGAGCAAAAACTCTGAGACCCCTAGAACCCGTTCTACAGGTACAAAAATCCTTATCCTTAGTTTACCATTGGGGCGGGGTTTGCGTTTTGACTTCATGACCACTATACCCTTCAACGCCATGTTTGTTTAAAACTCTTGTGTGTGCATTCATGCATTCATGCATCATTCATTAATAAACAACTAAAAGCAAAAAAAGAGTCTTTTTCGAGTCGTTTTTCAAGGAAACTAAATAACGGACGTTTTGAACTTCATAGAAAGAGAGAAACGGAGAAAGGACTTAAGGATCTATACCATGGATTATGGGAGAAAGAGAGCTAGGAAATACACCTTCAAGATTCCCCAGGTCGAGGAACTGGGAAAGCTCGGAAAACTGGTGGTCAACCCCCAAGCTTTCAAGGAGAAGTATGGAAAACTTCTGCCTTTGCTCAATACCAACATTGTGGATGGAATCCTTCCCACCTTGGTACAGTTTTACGATCCAACGTATCACTGCTTCACCTTTCCAGATTATCAGCTCATGCCTACGTTAGAGGAGTACTCTCGTCTGATTGGAATACCCGTGTACGCGCAAGATCCGTACTCCGGTTTGGAAAAGAATCCTGACGACATTATCATTGCTGCAACTACTCCTTTGAACGTAGTCGACATCAGAACTCATATGGTGAGTAGAGGAGGAATTCAAGGATTGCCCTCCAAATTCCTGTTTGATCAAGCTCGGTACTTCGTCAGCATCCAAGATATGAGCGCTTTTGAGGAAATCTTGGCTTTGCTTATCTACGGATTGTTTTTGTTCCCTAACATTAACGATTTCATCGACATCAACGCAATTAAGATCTTCTTAATTGGAAACCCAGTTCCAACCTTGCTTGCGGATGCTTATCACTCTGTGCATTCAAGAAACCTGCAGCGAGGAGGATTAATCACATGCTGCGTACCGTTGTTATACGAATGGTTCGTTTCACACCTGCCAAAGTCTAGCACTTTCTGGAACATGAGGGATGGCCTTTACTGGTCACAGAAAATCATGTCTCTCACTCATACGGACATTGATTGGTGTAGTCCTGACAACGACGAAACCAAGATCATCTTCAGTTGCGGAAGTTTCCCCAACGTACCCCTTATTGGAACTAAGGGAGGGATCAGTTACAATCCAGCTTTAGCCCGTCGTCAATACGGCTATCCCATGAAAAATATACCAAGTAACATCCAATTGGAGGGTCTGTTCTTCAAGAACATCGACGATCATGGCAACATGCTGAAGAAGGAAATTGTCCAAGCCTGGCGTCTTGTTCACAGCAAAGGGAGAAGATTGTTAGGAAAACATCTTTGCATCTCCCTGGATCCTTACCTTCAATGGGTACGCGTCAGAGCATTCAAGCTCAGGATGCCATATCAACATCAAGAACCCATTCCCCTAAGGGAACCAATTTACCTTTTCTCCACTGATGTTGAAAAATTACAAGCGGCATTAAACAAGGTATGCCAAGAAAGGAATGCTTGGAGGAACAAGTATCGAATTGTCAACACGGAAAATGTTGAGATTCAAAACATCCTAAGAAGGAAGGATGAGTTACTTGAAGTGCTCAATCGACAAGTGACCCAATCATCACTTTCTCATCATATCCCTCCTGCTTCCTGGATCATTGATCAACTCACGTCAGAGAACGCTCAGCTCAAGAAACAGAAGAAGATGTTAGAACGTGAAGTCGGCTCATCATCAAAGTTTTAGAGTCCTTTCTCTCAGTTTCTCTGTATTTCCTTTTTCAAAGTGTGTAAAAACGGCGTTTTTGCTTGATTAATAAAAGTTTTGATGTTTCATAACGTAATTATGGTGTTTCCTTGAAAAAATAATAACTTAATTGCATATCATACATCGCTTTAGTCGTACGAACTGACACGAGAATTGTCGCGGATCTAATAGTCACTTTCCTTTCTCCAGAAAGAGAGGAGGAGAAGGAGGTGAACCAAGACTTTCAAGCTGTCTCATCCATACAACACTCGTTCAAGTCGCAAGAAAAGAATGGAAGACTTTGAGCAAGAGAATGAAGAACTCAGGGAAGAGATTAATACTCTCAAAGGTACTGTTGAAAGACTCAATAGTATGGTAGAAGCCCTGGTAGTTGCGCAGAATCGACCAACGCCAGAAGAACCACAAAGGACTGTGGTTTCCGAGATTGTTTCTACTCCCATTCCTCAGTATACCATGCCGCCTGATCGACCTTGGGGCATGCCATATAACTTTACTCCAGAAGGGTACATACCTCCAGCTTCTGAAGCTCCAAAAGTCACCATGGATATGCGTCCACCGGAGGGTTACAAACCTCTGGAAATTGAAGTTCCAAGAGCAACGGCAATGGGTTTCGCACAACAGAACGCTGAGATTCCAAGATCTGCTATCATGGCTTCTCCACAGCCCATTATGCATACTTTTCCCCTGCAGGGCGGATAAGTATATCATCACGCTCCAAGTGAGGATGCTGGCGTGTATGAAAGATTGGACGAGTTCCAGGAACAGTTTCTGCAAATGCAGAAGGAACTCAAGACTCTCCGAGGACAAGATCTATTTGGAAAGAATGCTGCAGACCTCTGTCTGGTTCCAAATGTTAAGATTCCTCACAAATTCAAAGTACCAGAATTCGAGAAGTATAAAGGGAATTCATGCCCACAAAGTCATCTTGTGATGTACGCTCGAAGAATGTCAACTCAGACTGATAATCAACAATTACTCATTCATTATTTTCAAGACAGCCTGACTGGTGCTGCACTCAAATGGTACATGAACTTGGACAGTTCAGAGATTCGTACTTTTCGAGACCTCGGAGAGGCCTTCGTCAAACAGTATAAGTACAATCTGGATATGGCTCCCGACAGAGATCAACTCCGGGCCATGACTCAAAAGGATAGAGAAAGCTTCAAGGAATACGCTCAGAGATGGCGTGAAGTTGCTGCTCAAATCTGTCCACCACTTGAAGAGAAAGAAATGACAAAAATCTATCTCAAAACTTTGAGTCCATTTTACTACGGACGAATGGTTGCAAGTGCACCAAGTGACTTTACCGAGATGGTAAACATGGGTGTACGTTTAGAAGAAGCAGTTCGAGAAGGACGCTTGAACAAAGAACCAGAATCTTCTGTTGGTCCAAGGAAGTATGGAAGTTCTTTCCAGAAGAAAAAGGATCAAGATGTCAGCAATGTCTTGCACAAAATCAAGAAGAAATTCCAACCTCAAGTTGCAACAATAACTCCGGTTGTTAACTCAGTGCCAGCTTATCAACCTCAGGTTTCGCAACAACAAATTCAACAAAGGTCGCAGCAACCTCAGCAGCAGGTTCGACCTCCAAATTACAACAATCGGGCTCCAAGGTATCCTGCCTTTGACCCTGTACCAATGCCGTATGCAGAATTGTTTCCAACATTACTGGCAAAAGGACTCATTCAGACGAGGAGTCCTCCAAATCCTACAAACAGTTCCTCACCATGGTATAAGGCTGACCAATTTTGTCCCTATCATCAGGGGGCACCAGGCCACAATATTGAGAACTGTTTCCCTTTCAAGATTGACGTCCAACGATTAGTGAAAAGCGGAATGCTGTCCTTCAAAGATACTAATCCAAACGTCCAAGCAAATCCTTTGCCGCAGCATAAAGAAGCTTCAGTAAATCTGGTAGATCAACACCCCAATGTCATTCAAATCCACGACATTCGTCAGATAGGGGAAAATCTTGTCAAGATGCACGCTAAACAAGCTGGGTACGGTCATGTACCACCTCACAACTACTTCACATGTGAAATTTGTCCAAAAAATAATCAAGGATGTGCCGTAGTTCAAGCTGCATTACCAGAACAAATGGACTTAGGATGGATTCAACATATCCGAGTCAGAACTGAGCATGACATCAACATGGTTCAAGGATGTCCAGGAGAATACAAAATCTACAAAGTTGAAGACCTTGAAGGATCGGTAGTCAGGTTCCACAAAACTTTAAATGGACTTGCCTACTTTGGAACCGATTTCCACGCTTACAGTAGATGCGAAATCTGTCGAAGAAATTCACGAGGATGTTTGCGTGTTCGCAACGACATTCAAAAGCTGATGGACGACAATACCATTACTGTTCTTGCCAATAGAGAAGATGATGAAGTCTTTACCGTATCTCCTCAAATTAATCAAGATGAACCTATGCAAGTTAAGTATGATAGCAGGAAGACAGCAGTTGCACCACTAGTCATCTACTTACCAGGTCCTGTACCGTATGAGTCCAGCAAGGCTATACCATACAAGTACAACGCTACATTCATTGAAAATGGTAAGGAAATACCATTACCGTCTGTTGTCAACATTGCTGATGTTAGTCGAGTCCCCAGAAGTGGACGAGTCTTCAACAGAACAACAGAAAATGTGGAGAAACCTTCGGAGGAAGTACCACATAGGCAAGACAATCATCCAACCAATGCTGTTCAAGCGAAAGAAAATGATGAGATCTTGAAGTTAATCCAGAGGAGTCAATACAACATTGTAGATCAATTACTACATACTCCATCTAGGATATCTGTTCTTTCCCTACTATTGAGTTCTGAAGCTCATAGGGAAGCTCTACAGAAAGTTTTGGAACAAGCTTTCGTAGAACCAAGTGTTACTGTGGGACAATTCAACAACATCATTGCCAACATTTCCGCCGGAACTAACCTAAGTTTCTGTGACGAAGATCTTCCTGAAGAAGGAGTGGACCACAATCTTCCACTTCACATCTCAGTTGGCTGCATGGGTAATACACTCACAGGAGTCCTAATAGACAATGGATCCTCTCTCAACGTCATGCCTAAATCAACATTATCAAGATTATCTTTCGAAGATTACCCTCTAAGAAAAAGTCATGTCATCGTCAAAGCATTTGATGGATCAAGAAAGTCAGTTTTCGGAGAAGTGGATCTTCCCATAACTATTGGACCTCAGACGTTCAAAATCACTTTCCAAGTTATGGACATTCCAGCACAATATAGTTGTTTGCTAGGTCGCCCATGGATTCATGAGGCTGGGGCAATTACTTCAACACTTCATCAGAAACTGAAGTTCATAAGAAATGACAAATTGGTAACCGTATGTGGAGAACGAGCTCTGATCGTCAGCAACCTGTCATCATTCTCCGACATAGAACCAAAAGAAGTTGTTGGAACTAAATTCCAAGCACTTTCCTTGGATAAAGGAAAGGAGAAAGCAGCGTCTATCTCTTCATACAAAGATGCAATCCAAGTTATAAAGGATGGCACTACCAGTGGTTGGGGGCACATTAATATTCCTACCAACAACAAGAACAGAACAGGAATTGGATTCTTTCCAACATCATCAAAAGCTATTCCAGAGATTGAGGTAGTTCTCCCAATTCAAGAAACTTTCTGCAGTGGAGGTTTTCTTCAACCTGTTCAACAAACAGTCAATACCATCGGTACGGAAAACACCGATGAAGAGGAGTGGTTATCCTATCTTAACAGAGCAGGATATATCTCCCTACCAGAGTCTGATCCACCTTGCTGTTATCCGACTAAAGGATCTGAAAGTAAGACTCAACCAAGCAGGGATGAAGTTACTGACAGCTTCACCACCAGAAGTCATGGTTCATCAGAAGAAGTTCCTCCTATCCCCGAAGAGACTTGGGATACATTAGGAGAACCAAGCGGAAAATTCGACTACATGGTGAAATACTCCGCTCCTGAAAGTTCAAGAATCTCTCTTGAAGATATTGTTCCAACTGGATGGAACAGTGATTTTGAGTACCTCTCTTAGCCAAAAGAGATGTATAACCCTTGCTATTCATCATCATCGACTGGTGAAATCATCATTGAGGATTATATCCCCAAGTCACCTTCCGAGGCTACGGATCTAGAGTTCACATATCTAGTCAATGCCATCTTGGGAGAAGAGCAAGACCAAGATACAGAAGAGGATGATCTCGAAAGTGTCTCCGACAACGAGTCTCTCCATTCAGAAGATTGGAAGTTTCCTCAAAAGAAAGTCCGACATACTCCACTTGGAAATGGGTATGCTCACACCGCTCAGTCTGCTGAAGTAGAAGAAGATCGTCTGAGTGTTGCAAAGACAGTGGTTGGTAAATCAAGACCTACCACAGGCCAGCTTAAGCCTAAGGTTCCAGATTACTTAGTGCACAATGGGGTTCGCCACTACTGGACAGCTGTTGAAGTTTCAACTGTTGTTCGCACTCCTAAGTAGGAACTTTCACCGTTATTTTGTCCTCTCACCATAGCCCAGGGTGGAGAGATATTTCATAGGGCTTTGCATTTTACTATTTCTTAGGAAAATGTCCCTCTTTGCTTCGCCCAAAGCAATAGAGTTTTGTTTTATAGGGTCTTTGTTTCAAGAAATGACTGTCCATATATAAAAATGTCATTCTGTTCCTTCGTTTAGTTTTTCCTTTTCTTTTTTCGGAAATTAGTAATCCTAAAAAAAACACCCTTAAAAAACATCAAATATTCCATTAACTGCATACACCGAGTCTTCCCTCGTTGTCTAAATAAAACTTATCACACATATGCAGATTAATCATAAAATACCCCGTTGAAACGAACGACCGTATGACTTCTCCAAGCTTTGAGTTTCCTGTATTCGAGGCAGAGGAAGAAGAAGACGAAGAAATATCAAAGGAAATTTCACGGTTACTTCAACAAAAGGAAGAGGCCATTCAGCCATACAATGAGCCTCTAGAGATCATTAACCTTGGTTCCGATGGAAACAGAAAAGAGGTTAAGATTGGAGCTTCGCTCAGTTCAGAGATCAGAGAGAGTTTGATACAGCTGCTCAAAGAATTCTCAGATGTCTTCGCTTGGTCTTATCAAGATATGCCAGGGTTGGATACCAGTATAGTGGAGCATCACTTGCCATTAAAAGCAGAATGCCCTCCGGTCAAGCAAAAATTGAGAAGAACTCATCCGGAGATGGCCATGAAAATTAAAGAGGAAGTTCAAAAGCAGATCAACGCAGGTTTCCTCGTCACTTCAGAATACCCTCAGTGGTTAGCTAACATTGTTCCCGTTCCTAAGAAAGACGGAAAAGTCCGCATGTGCGTCGACTACAGAGATTTGAACAAAGCTAGCCCTAAGGATGATTTTCCTTTACCACATATTGATATGTTGGTAGACAGTACAGCAAAATCCAAAGTTTTCTCGTTCATGGACGGATTTTCAGGATACAACCAAATCAAAATGGCACCTGAAGACATGGAAAAAACAGCTTTCATCACCCCCTGGGGCACGTTCTGCTATCGTGTTATGCCTTTTGGACTAAAGAACGCAGGGGCAACTTATCAAAGAGCCATGACTACACTTTTCCACGACATGATGCATAAAGAAGTGGAAGTCTATGTGGACGACATGATTGCTAAATCAGAAAATGAAGAAGATCACATACAAAATTTGACAAAGTTATTTCAACGCTTACGGAAGTTTCAGCTTCGCCTGAACCCCAACAAGTGCACCTTTGGTGTCTATTCAGGAAAACTCCTTGGTTTCATTGTCAGCAAACGAGGAATTGAAGTAGATCCAGACAAAGTCAAGGCAATTCAAGAAATGCCTTCACCCAGAACCGAGAAACAAGTTAGAGGATTTCTTGGACGTCTGAATTACATCTCGAGATTCATATATCTCATGACTGCAACTTGCGCTCCTATTTCCAAACTTTTACGAAAAAATCAAAGTTGCGTCTGGACAGACGATTGTCAGAAAGCGTTCGACAGCATTAAGGAATATCTGCTCGAACCACCCATCTTATCTCCTCCAGTGGAAGGAAGACCTTTGATAATGTACTTAACCGTCTTAGAAGATTCCATGGGTTGTGTCCTTGGACAGCAAGACGAGACAAAGAGAAAAGAGCATGCCATTTACTACCTAAGCAAGAAATTCACTGACTGTGAATCCCGCTACTCCATGCTCGAGAAGACGTGTTGTGCTTTGGCCTGGGCTGCCAAGCGTCTCCGCCAGTACATGATTCGACATACTACTTGTTTGATCTCTCATATCGATCCAATCAAGTACATCTTTGAGAAGCCTGCCTTAACCGGGAGGATTGCCCGTTGGCAGATGTTGTTATCAGAATACGACATTGAGTATCACGCACAGAAAGCCGTGAAAGGAAGCATTCTAGCTGAGCACCTGGCTCACCACCCACTAAATGGTCATGAATCAACCAGTTTCGACTTTCCGGACGAGGACGTCATGTACCTCAAGATGAAAGATTACGACGAGCCACTACCAGACGAAGGACCTGAGATAGGATCCCAGTGGGGCTTAATCTTTGACGGAGCTGTCAACGCTTATGGACGAGGAATTGGGGCAGTCATTGTTACACCTCAGGGTACCCATATTCCGTTTACTGCCAGATTAACTTTCAAATGCACAAATAATGAGGCCGAATATGAAGCTTGCATCATGGGTCTCGAAGAAGCCATGGATCTAAGAATCAAACACTTGGATGTATATGGTGATTCTGCTTTGGTCATCAATCAAATCAAAGGAGAATGGGAAACACGCCAACCAGGGCTAATTCCTTACAAAGACTACGCGAGAAGATTGTTACCATTCTTCGACAGGGTAGATTTTCATCACATTCCTCGTGAAGAAAACAATTTGGCTGATGCATTAGCCACACTCTCTTCCATGATTAGGATAAATCATTGGAATGACATTCCTCGGATCGATGTTATGCGCCTGGATAGGCCCGCTCATGTTTTCACAGTAGAAGCAATCATCAACGACAAACCGTGGTATCACGACATCAAGAACTTTCTTCAAAAGCAAGAGTACCCTCTTGGGGCGTCAAAGAAAGATAGAAAGACTTTGAGAAAGTTAGCTTGTAGATTCTTCCTGAATGAAGATGTTCTGTACAAGAGAAACTTCGACATGGTTCTGCTCAGATGCGTTGACAGAAAAGAAGCAGAAATACTCATGAGAGAAATACATGAAGGTTCCTTTGGTACTCACACCAATGGATATACCATGACAAGGAAAATACTGAGAGCAGGATATTATTGGCTGACGATGGAGTCAGATTGCTACCAGTACGCAAAGAGGTGTCACAAGTGCCAGATCTACGCCGATGGAATTCATGTGCCACCATTTCTTCTCAACATACTCTCTTCCCCTTGGCCTTTCTCCATGTGGGGAATCGACATGATTGGAATGATCGAACCAAAAGCGTCCAACGGACATCGCTTCATTCTGGTAGCCATAGACTATTTCACCAAATGGGTTGAAGCAGCTTCATATGCAAACGTTACAAGACAAGTTGTCGTCAGGTTTATCAAGAATCACATCATCTGTCGCTACGACGTTCCTAGCAAGATAATCACTGACAATGGGTCAAATTTGAATAACAAAATGATGAAGGAACTTTGTGAAGAATTCAAGATCTAACATCACAACTCATCTCCTTACAGACCAAAGATGAATGGAGCTGTAGAAGCAGCTAACAAAAACATCAAGAAAATCATTCAGAAGATGGTCATCACTTACAAAGATTGGCATGAAATGCTCCCGTATGCTCTTCATGGTTACCGTACATCAGTACGAGCTTCGACTGGAGCAACTCCTTTCTCCCTTGTATATGGCATGGAGGCAGTCCTACCTATAGAGGTTGAGATTCCATCAATGAGAGTTTTGATGGAAGCAAAATTAACAGAAGCCGAGTGGTGTCAAAGCAGATTCGATGAATTGAACTTAATCGAAGAAAAGCGCATGACAGCTTTATGCCACGGACAGCTATATCAACAAAGAATGAAGAAAGCTTTCGACAAAAAGGTTCGACCTCGCACAATCAAAGAAGGCGACCTTGTACTCAAAAAGATTCAATCTTTTCTCACAGATTCGAGAGGGAAATGGACTCCCAATTATGACGGCCCCTACGTGGTCAAGAGAGTTTTCTCAGGAGGAGCCTTAATACTCACGACTATGGATGGAGAAGAATTCACCCGTCCTGTGAACGTCGACGCAGTCAAGAAATACTTCGCCTAAATAATTAAAAGAACAGCTCGCTAAGTTGAAAACTCGCAAAGAGCGACTTAGGCAAAAAAGAGCGTCTCGGTGAATCGAAAACCCGAAAGGGCGATTCAGGCAAAAATTAGAGACATAAAAAAATAATAATCAATCCCGGTAGACTTAAAACCCGAAAGGGGTAGTTTACGCAAAAGTTAGGGATATATGGCAAGTAACTGTGTTCAGGACAAACTTGATCATTCAAAATCCATAGCGGAGTATTCATCATCAGCAAGTCATCTTCTACGAAGCACGAATACAGCGCAACTCGGAGTGGAAGGGAAAGATAACGGTCGTCACGTTTCATCGTAGCCCTTTTCCCAAAAATTACCAATTTCCAACTTTGTAAATACTCCATGGAATCAAGCATTTGGCTGATTACCATTCCATATATAATAATTTGAGCCTTGTGCTTTTCCTTTGCAATCTAGTCTTCTTCAGTTTCTTGGAATGCATTTTAAGTTTAAACAGTCAATTTCTTGAAACAAATGTTTTCATAAAAATAAAATGAATTTACTTGCAAAAATAAAGGTGAAATTTCTTTCTGAGGTTTACAAACAATAGGAAGAATGCAAGTAGTTGCTCCGAGAACGGTTGAGACTCCGGGAACCAAGTTTTCCCCATGAGGTCGCTTTGCGAACATCTCCCGATGACGGATCTTTACTTCAATTCATATTACTCATTTCGGACAGCGGACAACTGATAACCAGATATTCCCAACAGAGTTCGAACTACAAGAAGAGGACATCTTCTGATCAACAAGAATTCAAGTCGTATCATAGGATTTTACATCCGCGACAATTCCATTCACATCCACTTTACATTTTATCATTGTCATAATATTCATGCATACATTACATCATAATTGCATAGTCAAATCAGGCTTTGATCCTGTGAATGCCTAAGTCATTGAGGCATGAACTCGAGTTTCCCCTGCAAGTTCCAGAGAAACTTTTTCTTTCGAGACAATAGTTCATACACAAGGATCTCCCCAAGCAAGTCAACAGATGGTAGTCTCCCTCAAAGAGATAGTTTGTTCACTTTTGGAAATCCTCAGCCGAGATTCTCCTGTAGAGCGACACTCGACAGTCTTCTTCAGATAAGACAGTCTGCTTCGCATTTTGGAGTTCCCTACAAGTTTGGTATTTTCCCAGCAAGATCCGGAAATGCCCCTTTTTGAAAGTAATTCAGAATCTCCCAGCAAGATTGACAAATGATTCCCCCCAGCAGAATCAGTAAATGGTAGTCTTCGTCCAGAAGATAGTTCATGATCCCCAGCGGAGTCAACAAATGGTAGTCGTTCCCCAAGGAAAGACAGTTTATCTGTTAAATACTCAAGAGATCGACAAATGGCAGTTTCTTCAAACGGTTTGTCTGTTTCTGGGATGCTTAGTTCCCCACAGAGTCGATGAATGGTAGTTTTCCTCTTAGGAAAACAGTTTGTTGATTCCCCAGGCACCAGTCGACGAATGGCAGTTTTCACCCCGAAAACAGTTCGTCCGCCTTCAAACAAAGTCATTAGCCCCTCAAAAGAGCGCGGGCCCATATGACAATCTTACAAAGATGACAAGTCAAAAGGGAAGATGGTGAAGTTTCTTTATTACCATCAAATGGTATCTCATCTCCAAGTGCTGATGAGAAGTTTGATGAGGAAACAACCCTTGAAGTTTCTTTATTACCGTCAAATGGTATCTCATCTCCAAGTGCTGATGAGAAGTTTGATGAGGAAACAAACCTTTGAAGTTTCTTTATTACCATCAAATGGTATCTCATCTCCAAGTGCTGATGAGAAGTTTGATGAGGAAACAACCCTTGAAGTTTCTTTATTACAGTCAAATGGTATCTCATCTCCAAGTGCTGATGAGAAGTTTGATGAGGAAACAAACCTTTGAAGTTTCTTTATTACCATCAAATGGTATCTCATCTCCAAGTGCTGATGAGAAGTTTGATGAGGAAACAACCCTTGAAGTTTCTTTATTACCGTCAAATGGTATCTTACCTCCAAGTGCTGGTAAGAAGTTTGATGAGGAAACAAACCTTTGAAGTTTCTATTTACCATCAAATGGTATCTTACCTCCAAGTGCTGGTAAGAAGTTTGATGAGGAAACAAACCGTTGGAAATTTTCTCTTTATCTGAGATATTGTCCAAACACAACTAAGACCAGTTTCGAGATATGGACATCCGAAACAAGGGGAGGTTGTTTACCTTTTTCTAGGTATTAACACTTAGTTAAGGAAGATGGGTTGCGCATCCTACACTGCCATCCATTCTCCAGAGTCCGCATCAAGTATTTCTACAGGAGTTTGTCTCCTCATCCCCCGCCAAGTGCGACAACGGGATCAAATCATGCAAAGATTTTATCATCTCAAGAGCGCCCAAAATTCGGGCATTCTTTGATATTTAAGTCTCTTTTACGCAGGAGAGATCGAGATATCAATCTCTCTCCCTCCAGATAAAAGAAACTTAAATAGGGGCATCTGTCATACCCTAATTTTTGACCCCCCTGAGATGACATATCTTCAGGATTTTCATCAAGTCAAAGTAAGTACCCAGGGCAGTCTGGCATTCAATCGAGGGTGTTCAAAAACAAGAAAACTCAGGCAAAGGATCAATCAATAGAGGGATTAGTCTCTAATACAATCATAAGACTCAAAAGCTTCATTATTTCACCTATGATTGATTAGACACCCAGTCATCTAAGTACAGAATTACTCAGATCAACAGACTAGGGTTTGGAGCCTATCAAGGACTAAAATCAGGGATCACCTTTGAGAAACCCTAAAAAGCCCCAGGGAACCATTCAAAGACATCAATCATCTTCAAATAACTCATATGACAAGATCCACTGGACATTACACCTCAGTTCAGAGTCTACAGTCATCATTGTCCTCTGGTCGACAATTAGGGTTTTTGACCTAATTCACCAAGATAGTTGACTTTTGATCAGGGCATGGATCCAAAACTCAAGACATGATTCAAGAGTCTCTACTACCTCAATATAATCCATTTACATCATTCATTTGAGGAGAAGATCTTGATTCTACACAAAAGTCCAAAATCTCACCTTACCAGGAAAAAGTCAACTGTATGGGATCACCATTGACTTTTGAGATTTTTGGTCAAACCATGACTTTTAAGGATCAATATCATCAATATATGGATAATGAAGTCATTTGACCAAAGAAATTCATAAAGGAGCAAAAAGTCGGGAATTAGGGTTTTTTAAGGCATGGTGAGAACTCAAAATTTCACCTACACAACTCAAAAAACTTCCAACATGAAAGTTGTAGATCTTGCAAAATAAGACAACATCTTACAAAGGAACTTTTTTCAAAAGATCAATCATTTAAGAGTTTTGGAAATTTTGGAGTTTTAGGTCATAAACACTTAGAAATTTTTCTAAGTGTTTTAACCTAGTTTTCTTCCAACTTTGGCCTCATTTTTCACAAATTTGCCAAAGGATTCTGAAGAAACTCCAAACTAATGATTTGAAGTAGATGTTTAGGGCTTTCCAAATTGTGTTCAACCTTCTCCAAATTCAATTTGAGCTAGGAGTTATGCTTGTTCAAAGTTGGCCTCATGAAGTAAAATTATAGGTCATGTACAATTTGAAACTTTGCAATTTTGTGCATTTTGCTTCACTAAGTGATGTTACACGACCTCTAATGCATCTGAAACCATACCATACATCAATTTCCATCATTGCATAAGGATTAGAGAAGATTCCCAAAAACAAAGGCATGTGATTATGTAATGATTGCATTTTTGAATTTATGACAAATTGGTGATTCATCAAAGGAATCTTCTCCCAACCAATTGGAGCTCATTTTTGCAGCCATTTGGTCCCCTAAGATCAAGCAAAACCGATGGCTAGGGAGTGGTATCAAAGAGCTCATCATTGCACTTGGAATATTCTTTGAATTCCTTCATGGCTAAGAAACCAAACTCACTACACTAAGCAAGCTTACTATGATCAATTGCTCTGAACGAATTGCCTATAAATAGAGGCCTCTTTCTCATTCAGAAAACACACCAAAGCAACAAAATTCTTGCTTTCTCTCTTCTTTCTTCATACTTAAGGTTTTCAAAGGTTCTTTGGCAAGAAGGCTCGGATTCTTCAAACCAAAGCTCTTCCTTTGGAATTAAGTATTCAAACACATTAGGGGAGTCATTTGGAGGTGATCCAGACCTCTGAAACACTTCTGTAAGTGAGGAATCATCATCTGCACCTCTCACTTGGAGCTGTTGCAGTTGGGGTCGAGCAAGAAGTTCTGGGTACTTTCAGTCCAAGCTAAGCATCTCAACACCTTCCAGGAGGATCACTGAAGCTATCTGGATCGTTGCAACAACTCTGCAACACACTTTGATCAGAGCCAGATCTTCATTTTTCAGGTAAGTTTCCAAAGCTTCAAACTCTATGATTCACGCATGATAAATTAAAAATGAAGTTACCAGTTGGTTTCTGCACCTTCATAGATCATTAGCCCTCAATCAATTGCATCAAAACATGCATATATAGCATTTCATGTTTAATTTCAGTTTTAGGGTTCTTAGTGTTCATGCTTGCGAATTTTATGTTACACTTAGAATAAATGAAATTAAAAGACACCATCATAATCCTCGTCCAAAAACGAGCAAAATCCATGTTTACATCTTTAAGTTTGGTTGAGAAACGAAGGAGATAGAAAATTCAAAAAATCTGAAGCTTGAGGTTGAAGATGAAGATGGTGGCGCCATTTTTTTGAATTTCCCAGATTTAGGTTTATTTTATTTTGAATGATGGGTATGTTATCTACGAATTCATCGTAGTGTCCCAATGGTTACAGCGCGCGTCCAAAAGCCTTGCCTTGCCTTAGGTCTGGGGTTCGATCCCCCCCTCAGACCTTTTGTTCATTTTATTTTTCCAACTCATTTAATGCCTTGCTTTCACATATAATCATATGGGCTCTTTCCTTAAACAGGCCACGCGCGTGGCCCAGTTGGTATTTGTTTTGTTTGGTAACCAAGAGGGCGTGAGTTCAACTCTTGGTAAGACCAAACCATATTTTTTACTACTATTTTTTCTTCATTTT
The DNA here is from genome assembly GCF_029867415.1 of Vicia villosa. Classification (NCBI taxonomy): domain Eukaryota; kingdom Viridiplantae; phylum Streptophyta; class Magnoliopsida; order Fabales; family Fabaceae; genus Vicia; species Vicia villosa. The sequence goes on along the minus strand of NW_026705395.1, from coordinate 448,779 downwards.
TTTATCAACTTTACACAATTATTTAACCTATCAAATTAAATCATTTTCACTTCATTTTTCACACACTTGTCATTTAATATATCTATTTTGTAAATAATAAAAAAAATCATAAAAATATTATTTATTTCATGTGTTTTAATTAGGTTTAAAATAGTATGTTTTAAGTGTTTTCTTAAATACTTTAAATGTATATATTCACTTTGTTTTAACCTAATCATTTTGTAAATAAGTTTATGATAAAACCCTAATTGTTTAGGTCTTAATTAGTTAAAAATCTTTATTTTTACCTTAATTAAGTTGACTTTTTGTCAATTTTCAAAACTGTTTTCAATCTCCGAATAAATCAAATGATTAGGGTTTTCAAACAACAAAACCTTGTATCATTCCAAATCATTTCCAACTGTTTTTTTTAACCAGTACTATAAAGTACTGGGCCTCTAATAGAGTGTAAGTCCCAAAAACCTTCTCTTCTTAGCTTGTTTTCAAAACTGTATTTTCAAAATCTTCTTTCTGTTTTCAAAACATTCTTCTGGTATTTGAAGGGCATTATTCCCGGTGAAACTCTTCAGATACCTATGTGACCTTTGTCCATCTTCACTTCTTCTGTTTTCAAAAACCATTCACTGTTTATCATATATATTCAACTGTTATCAACAAAACAACAAAAAATACTGTTGAGGCTCTGTACATACTTCTTCAAAGGCCTCCACTCCATCCAGGTTAGGCTTTACAAGCTTTCAATTTATAGTCTTTATTTAAATTACTGTCAAATATAAATTGTGCATATATATTAGTTTAGAACTACGTTTGAGTATAAACCTTAGGACAGTTAAACTATATATATATATATATATATATTATAGGAATATGGCCTAGGATTGAGAATGTCTTCCCGGTGAAGGCTCTTTCCTAATTAGAGATCTGTAGTTCAAACCCCCAAGATGAATTATTCCCGGTGAAACATCTTGGTAAAAACCTTAGAATCCAAATAATAGGACACATCCACCCAAAGAGGAATTATTCCCGGTGAAACCTCTTACCCATTTGCTTAGAGCCAAAATAAGTTCAAAACTACATAGCTTTCTCTTGTGCTATAACAAGGACCCTCGATTAGCCTCCTCTTGGGCTTTGTACAAGGACCCACAGGCTTCTTAAAAGCATTTCCAGCTTCCTCTTGAGCTTGTATACAAGGACCCATCAGGTTTCTTATAAACATAGGAACAGGTCTTTAGTCACCTTTTAGCCTACCCTGGTGAGTTTCTTCCAATTTAAACCAGACTTTAAACAAGCTAAGTTTGTCTCAATTTTGCATTGAGTACACCTTTTGGAATGAGAGACATGGACAGTCTCTGTCACCCTTATCTTCATCAATCTTCCTTAGCAGAGTCTAGGATCTATGTTTATTTTCTCCTCAGCATGAGTCAGCCTTCATCTTGGGCTTTAAACAAGAAGTCTCCACTAGATAATCTTTCTGCCAATCATTTCAATAAAAACCCCTGGAAAGGGTTAGCCTCCAAATCAAGTCATCATTTCAATAAAAATCCCTGGAAAGGGTTAGCCTCCAAATCAATCCATCATTTCAATAAAATTCCCTGGAAAGGGTTAGCCTCCAAAGTCAATTAATAAATAAATAAAGATTCATTTCTCTTAGGAGATAATTTCACCAAAAGAGTCAAAACCCCTGGAAAGGGTCAGCCTCCAAAAAAACATGATAAAGTCAGTCTTTTACCAAATAATTTCTCCAGCTGAGTCAAAATCCCTGGAAAGGGTTAGCTTCCAAAGAAAAACAATCTTTCAATAAATAAAATCTCCTCAGTAGAGTCAAAACCAACAAAAATAGTTAGCCTCAACCTTGGGCTTCATACAAGGCACCAAACAATAAAACTCCCCTGTCAAGAGTCAGCCTCAACCTTGGGCATTGTACAAGGCAGATAATAGAGTCTCCCCAGTGAGTTCTTCATCACTCAGTAGCCACAACCTTGGGCTTTGTACAAGGCAGATAAACCATATTTTCATGTGTCAAAGATTCCTAACACCTAGGATCTTTTCCCCATAGAGTCATCCATACTCAGTTTATTTAAGAGTCTGCCACAACCTTGGGCTTTGTACAAGGCAGAAAATAATGTTTTCCCTAGCTAGAGTCAGCCACAACCTTGGGCTTTGTACAAGGCACACAAAATAGAGTCGTTCATAGTCATAAAAATTCAGTTATCCTCAGCAGTTAGCCACAACCTTGGGCTTTGTACAAGGCACACAAATAGAGTCTCCCTAAATAGAGTCAGCCTCAATTCTGGGCTTTGTACAGAACACAAAAATACCCTGTAATTAATCCCCAGTGGAGTCATCTCCCAGAGTCAATATATTAATAAATCAATCAAAAAGCCTCAAGCTTGGGCCTCATGCAAGCCAGCTGTCGCGGGGAAAAATCGTTGTCTTTTTTTTCGGATGAGACACCTGATGCCTTCTTTGGGCTCGAGTGCTCAAAAAATGATTTTTCTTTTGTACGGACCAAACTTTTTATTATTTCCAAAAAGAGGAAAAGGAAAAAAGTTGCAATAACCTTAAAAGTGGGGGAGAGATCTTGGGTAAGAGGGTTGGTTATACGAAGGGAAGGTATTAGCACCCAACGTATCTATAGTACTCTATAGGTTTCTTTGTTTTGTTTATTCCATTCTTGTTATGGTAGAGGTTCTGAGATTTGAGTGTTTTTGGGGTGTGTGGATGGATCAAACAACTTCCAAATGATGTTTATGAGTTGTGGGAAGCATCATTTTGCTCAGAACTTGCAAGGGATGGAACTTGCACTTTCTCCTCTTTGAAACTCATGAAACTTGCAATTCAAGAAAGAAGAGAGAAAACCTATAATTGTGAGGTTTTGGTGTGAATTGAAGAGTGGAAATGACCTCTATTTATAGGCCATGAGTTCTGAATGCAGAGCTTTGCAACTTGCTCAAGAATTGGTGATTTGGCATTTGGAGATAAAGTGGAATCTTTACATTTAATGCAAATGGTTAAAGTAACTAAACCATGGTTATTTTGGCCAAGCTTCTTATCTCTTTCCATTCTGATCTCAAATCAGAAAATATCATTCAATCATTGCTTTGGTGTGTCATTGCTTGAATTATAGGCCATATAGTATTGAACTTAGTGAAAATGGCTTGTAATTTCATGCATAATGACCTCTAATTGCAAAATTCAAAACCATGGCTACACTCCATATTTTTTCATGCTCTTGGACATTTTGGAAAGCTCATGTTACATACTTCAAAACCCTAGTTGAAAGTTTCTTCAAGACCCTTAAGGAAATAGGTGAAAAAGATCCATGAACTTTGAAGAAAATGAGATTTTAAGTGAAGTTTTCAAAAAGTACCAACTTTGAAGCTCCATATCTCTTAAATGGTTGATCTTATGGAAAAAATTTATATGTGTCAAAGTTGTTTATTGGATCAAAATCTACAACTTTCATGTTGGAAGTTTTTTTCAGTTTGTAGGTGAAATTTTGAGAAATTCCCTTCCAAAGTTTGGAAAAAACCATTGAAAAACACTTAGAAAATTTTCTAAGTATGAAAGTCAAACTTTTGACTTTTTGATTCTTGATTGATTTTCTTGATTTTCCTTGATCAAATGACTTCTCATATCATATATTGATGATTCAAAACTTCAAAAGTCATGGTTGACCAAAATTCCCCAAAAGTCAATGGTGATCTTGTACAGTTGACTTTTCAGACGAATCGCGTTTCTGGAGATTTCAAATGAAACAGGCTATCCTCACCAAATGAATAGTATGAATGGATCATATTGAGGTATTAGAGGATATTGAGCCATGATTTGAGTTATGACACCATGTCCTGATTAAAAAGTCATTGGTTTAGTGAATTAGGTCAAAAAACCCTAATTGTCGATCTGATGAAATTGATGACTGTGGATCTTGAATTGAGATGTAATTTCCATTGTATATTGTTATAGGGATTATTTGAAGATGATTGAAATCTTTGATTGACTTCCTGAGGATTTTTAGGGTTTCCCAAAGGTGATCCCTGATTTCAGTCCCTGATAGTTCAAAACCCTGATCTGAGGATTTGTCTGATCAATCTTTGTATAGGAGATGTTCTGAGCCAATGGATTAGGTCAAAATGATGCACTTGGGGTCTTGAGGTCATGTCCCAAGTCATTAGGTCAAATCCTGAGCAAAAGTCAGGAGTATGCTGTCTTCAGTCAAAACCCTAATTCAGTCGATTCAAAGCTGTTGAGTTTGTTGAAGTGAATCTCTGAGGACCAAATGTTGATTGTTGATGAAGATAGTTCATTTGAGATGAAGGGAGAACAAAACCTTAATTGATTGTTACTTGTACTGATGAGTGATTTCCTGATTAAATCCTGCTGAGTCACAAGTAACAAACACAAGCTATGCAGTTTGTTAGAGATGCAAATGATGCATATGTAAATGATATGAGGTGGTATCTTAGGTCAAAAATTGGGGTATGACAGATGCCCCTATTTAAGTTTCTTCAACCTGAGATATGAAGATTGAAAATCTTCGTTTTGATAGGGTGGAAGAGACTTAAATATCAGAAGACGCGAATTTTGGACCTAAGATACCAAAATTGCGAATGATGCAAGGATATCTTTACCGAGGGAATATCAAAACTGACTCCGCTGGGGAAAAGAGATTGGGAAGGATGTCTCAATCTGTTTTAAGGAACAGAATCCATTTTTGTTCTTTTCGGGAAAGCAAGTGTATGCTTCACCGGGGAATGATAGCTTTGTAAAAAACTTACCAATCGACATTATCGACTATCAACACAGGGATAGACTTGTTTAATAATGCGAAGGTGAAAGGTACGAAACTGTGTTACCGACTACCAGCATGGTGATAGATTTGACACGGTAAAAAGAGTTTCAAAGGTTCGGTTAATATTACCGACTATCAGCCTGGTGATAGACATGTTGAATAATATAACCAGAACAAAAGGTTATCGACTACCAGCTTTGTGATAGTGGTTTTGAAAACATGATTAATTATCAGCCGAGTGATAGAATGATCTTGGAGACTTTGCTAGGGAAATTACTGGATATTCAGCCTTGTGAACAGTAATAAGGCCCTGATCGTCAAATGGTCTTCATGATTGATTTCCTTGAGAGGAAAAAGCTTTTGAAAGAGACACAAGCTGCTCGGATGATGAGACTATTGCTTATTGTCTTTTTTTCACGACTCTATTTGAGGAATCGGAATTTGAATCTTTGGTAAAGACAAGGCTCTATCCATGAATGAACTTGGAAAGAAACAGTCAAACAAGACTTTGTACCCATGAGGAATGAACTCAAATGGGGTTTTTCTCCTTTGTTTTGAGAGGAGAAAACTAAAGCAACCTTCTTCCACGAGGAATGATCTCAGTGGGGAACTGGAGAAAGAAGATGTTCTTTCTGCTTATGGGTGACAACCTACTGGAGAGATGACACGCCCATACTTGTTTCTTTTTTCTTTTCTTTCTTCTTTTTTCTTTCTCTTCCTTTTTCTTTTTTTTGGGATAGATATATCCTGAACAAGTGATTATTGAAGCAAACATTGAAAAATGCAAGAATGCATAAATGATGCAAATATGTATGAATGATGAATGTCATGAATGTAGCATGCATGCTGACGAAACTGACAGACAATGAAGTATATACTGGAGAAGGACCAACGTCGCAATACAACCAGATACTTGGCAAATGTTATTCAACACGGTGTAGATAACACAGGTGATGAATGGTGTTGCGTGCTTTAAACTTCTCTGGGGAAGATGAGCATCTTTTCTTATTGAGATGAAAGAACCTCCTCACTGGAGATGGAAAATCTTCTTTACTGGGGATAAAAGATCCTCTTCACTGGGGATAGAAGAGCTTCTTCATTGGGGATAGAAGATCCTCTTCCTATCATAATCTTTGATTCATTCTATGGAGATAGCTGTTGATGTTCCTTCTGTTGTTCACAACTCAAAGGAAGGTTTCGCTTTTATTTTGAAAAAGAAAAGTAAATTCATTTAAAACTTATTTTTTTCTTTCTTTTTTTTTTTCAAAAGTGAATAACACAATTAAAGCGTCATTTTGCAAGCTGAAAGAAATTAAAGATTGCAAACAAATGGGCACAAGGCTCAAATTTATTTAATAGGATGGTAATCAGCTAAAGGCGTGATTCCATTGAGTATTTACAAAAGTTGGAAATGGTAATTATGCGGAAAAGGCTACATTGAAAGCAATAACCACTATTCCCTTAACAACTTTGAGTTCCAACTGTGCTTGTTGCTTCAGATTGGCGATGATTTGATTGAAGATCCTTTGATGAAGTATAGACTCTTCAGGTGACGAAGTACGGACTGATGCAGTTACTTTGTCATTTAATCCCTAATTTTTGCCTAGATTGCCCTTTCAGGTTTTCAATCTACCAGGATGCATTTTTTCTGTTTATTGTTTCTAATTTTTGCCCGGACCGCCCTTTCGGGTTTTCAGTCCACCGAGACGCTCATTTTTGCCTAAGTCGCCCTTTGCGGGTTTTCGACTTACCGAGCTGTTGTTTTCTTTTTTAGACAAAGTATTTCTTGACTGCATCAGCATTCACAGGATGTGGGAGTTCATCACCATCCATGGTTGTAAGAATCATGGCGCCGCCAGAAAATGTTCTTTTGACAACATACGGGCCTTCGTAATTAGGAGACCATTTGCCTCTAGAATCTGGTTGAAAAGACAAGATCTTTTTAAGCACGAGGTCGCCTTCTTGAAATTCACGAGGTCGAACCTTTTTGTTGAAGGCTTGTTTCATCCTTGCTTGGTATAACTGTCCATGGCATAGAGCAGTCATACGTTTTTCTTCGATTAAGTTCAACTGATCGTATCTGTTTTGACACCATTCAGCCTCTGATAACTTAGTCTCCATGAGGACTCTCATTGATGGGATTTCAACTTCTACGGGGAGCACAGCTTCCATGCCGTATACTAGAGAAAAGGGAGTTGCCCCTGTTGAAGTACGCACTGAAGTACGGTACCCATGTAAAGCAAATGGCAGCATTTCATGCCAGTCTTTGTAAGTGACGACCATTTTCTGGACGATCTTCTTAATGTTCTTGTTAGCAGCTTCAACGGCGCCGTTCATTTTTGGTCTGTAAGGAGAAGAGTTATGATGCTCAATCATGAATTCCTCACACAGTTCTTTCATCATCTTGTTGTTCAAGTTTGAACCATTGTCAGTAATGATCTTGCTGGGAATACCATATCGGCAAATGATGTTGTTCTTGATAAACCTCACAACCACTTGTCTTGTAACATTGGCGTAAGATGCTGCTTCGACCCATTTGGTGAAGTAATCAATTGCTACCAAGATGAAACGATGACCGTTTCAAGCTTTTGGTTCGATCATTCCAATCATGTCGATACCCCACATGGAGAAAGGCCACGGAGATGAGAGAACATTGAGTAGAGTCGGCGGTACATGGATCTTATCTGCGTAGATCTGGCACTTGTGACATCTCTTCACGTGTTTGTAACAGTCAGATTCCATTGTCAACCAATAGTATCCTGCTCTTAATATTTTCTTGGACATTGCATGCCCATTTGAATGAGTTCCAAAGGACCCTTCATGCACTTCATGCATTAACATGTCTGCTTCGTGTCTGTCCACGCATCTGAGCAAAACCATGTCGAAGTTTCTTTTGTATAGCACATCTCCGTTCAGGAAGAAACTGCCAGAAAGTCTCCTTAGAGTTTTCTTATCTTTGTTTGATGCCCCAAGTGGGTACTCTTGAGTTTGAAGGAAGCGTTTGATGTCGTGGAACCACGGTTTATCATCGATGACTGCTTCAGTTTCAAACACATAGGCGGGCCTTTCAAGGCGCGTAATTCTGACCGTAGGCATATCGTTCCAATGATTGACTTTGAACATGGAAGATAAAGTGGCCAAGGCGTCTGCCATTCGATTCTGATCTCGAGGTATATGATGCAATTCAACCTTGTTGAAGAAAGTCAACAGACGTCTTGCATAATCTCTGTAAGGAATCAAGCCAGGGTGGTAAGTTTCCCATTTGTCTTTGATTTGGTTGATCACAAGGGCTGAATCTCCATATATGTCGAGGATCTTAATCCTTAAGTCAATGGCTTCTTCGAGACCCATGATACAAGCTTCATATTCTGCGATGTTGTTGGTGCACTCAAATAGCAATCTGGCGGAGAACGGGATATGAGTACCCTTGGGAGTGATGATGATTGCCCCAATTCCATTGCCAAAAGCGTTTACTGCTCCATCAAAAATTAGGCCCCATCTTGATCCAGGGTCAGGACCTTCTTCAGGTAATGGTTCGTCACAATCTTTCATTTTCAAGTACATGATATCTTCGTCAGGAAAGTCAAGCTTGAGAGATTGATATTCATTAATTGGTTGATGCGCCAAATGATCGGCGAGAATGCTTCCTTTGACCGCTTTTTGAGCACGGTACTCGATGTCATACTCAGATAACAGCATTTGCCATCGGGCAATCCTTCCTGTTAAGGCAGGCTTTTCAAAGACATACTTGATCGGATCCATTTTGGCGATTAACCAAGTAGTATTGTTGATCATGTATTGGCGGAGACGTTTTGAAGCCCAAGCCAAAGCACAACATGTTTTTTCGAGCATGGAGTAACGAGACTCACAATCTGTGAATTTCTTACTCAAGTAATAGATGGCATGCTCCTTCTTACCAGTTTCATCTTGCTGTCCAAGCATACAACCCATGGATTCTTCCAACACAGTAAGGTACATGATTAATGGTCTTCCTTCAACTAGAGGAATCAATATTGGTGGTTCTAACAGGTACTCTTTGATACTGTCGAACGCTTTCTGGCAATCTTCAGTCCATACAACCCCTTGATCTTTGCGGAGAAGCTTGAAAATCGGCCCACAAGTAGCAGTCATTTGAGAGATGAATCTGGAGATATAGTTCAATCGTCCGAGAAATCCTCTTACTTGCTTTTCAGTTTTTGGTGCAGGCATCTCTTGAATAGCTCTGACTTTGTCGGGATCTACTTCAATACCTCTTTGGCTGACAATGAAACCCAAGAGTTTTCCAGATCTAACCCCAAAAGTACATTTGTTAGGATTCAAGCGAAGCTGATATTTCCTTAGTCGTTGAAACAACTTCAAAAGGTATTCAATATGTTCTTCTTCTGTGCTGGACTTGGCTATCATGTCGTCCACATAAACTTCAATTTCTTTATGCATCATGTCATGAAAGAGAGTAGTCATTGCCCTTTGGTAAGTTGCGCCTGCATTCTTCAATCCGAACGGCATCACTTTGTAGCAAAAGGTACCCCATGGGGTGATGAAAGATGTCTTCTCCATGTCTTCAGGAGCCATCTTGATCTGATTATAGCCGGAGAACCCGTCCATGAAGGAAAAGACGTTGAACTTAGCGGTGTTATCAATCAACATGTCAATATGTGGTAATGGAAAGTCATCTTTTGGATTGGCCTTGTTCAAGTCACGGTAGTCAATACACATTCTGACTTTGCCATCTTTCTTTGGAACTGGCACTATGTTGGCTAACCATTGAGGATACTCAGAGGTGACAAGAAAACCTGCGTCGAGTTGCTTTTGAACTTCCACTTTGATCTTGTTAGCCATATCAGGATGAGTCCTTCGCAATTTCTGCTTAACTGGCGGACATTCTGGTTTCAATGGCAAGTAATGCTGAACAATATTGGTATCCAACCCAGGCATGTCTTGGTAAGACCAGGCAAACACGTCAACATATTCTTTGAGAAGGTCTGTCAACTTACTCTTGACATCAGTATCAAGTAGCGATCCAATGGTCACTTCTTTTTTGTCTTTTTCAGAGCCCAAGTTGATCTTTTCTAAAGGCTCTTTGTGAGGCAGAATGGCTCTTTCCTCGTGCTTAAGTAATCGAGAAATCTCGTCTGGGATCTCCTCTTCTTCCTCTTCTTCGGCTTCGAACACAAGAAACTCAAAGTTGGGAGAGGGCATAGGGTTATTGCATTCAATGGGTTTATCAATAGTAAATCTGCACATGTGATTTATATTTATTTCAGAAAATTTATGAATGCAAGAGTGTATGCAGATTTTTGAGAAGTTTTTTCTTTATTATTGGTTTTTTAGGATTACCATTTCCAGAAAAAAAGGCAAAAAAATAAAACATATAATGTAGGGAATTCAAAATGACACTTTATTTATGATTCATTTTTGAAACAAAGCCCTAAACACAAACTCATTTGTCTTGGGCGGGACAAAGAGGGAAACTTTTAAAACAAAGCCCTATACACAAAGTTATTTGGGCGGAACATTTAAAAGCAAAGCCCTATAAAACATCTCTCTGCTTTGGGCAAGGCAGGAGGTCAAGATAACAGCGAAGTGATTACTTTGAGCGGCGAACAACATTCGGAACGTCGACAGCTTTCCAGTAGCAACGAACTCCTCTGTGTATTATGTATTCAGGAAAATTCTCCCCAGAGTGATCTTCAGTATTGACATCGTTTGCTGGTCGAGCAGGATTTGAAGGCCCTGGTTTGTCAACCTTGTTCTTTGTAGAGTTGAAACGGTCTCCTTCTACTTCTTGAAGAGCATAAGACGAGTCACAATCTTCAGAATTTTCAGGATGTATTTCCCAGTCTTCAGGATGAAGAGACTCATTGTCAGCAACACTTTCTGAGTCGGTTGCGGGATCATCTTCCCCTTCATCTTCAAAAATGGCATTTATGTGATAATAACCATCTTCAGGATTATAAACCTTGGCAGATGCGTTGAAGCCGAAATCTTCAGTAACTTCAGGCTGCTGAGAAAATTGAGAGCATTGGTAAGCCTCTTCTGGTTGACTATTATATTCAAAGGAATCTCCCCATCCAGTTGGTTGGATATCCTCAATCGCAATCTTGTAACTTTCAGGTGCTGTATATTTCACCATATAATCAAATTTTCCACTTGGTTGTCCCAAGGTGTCCCAGATTTCTGCAGGAACAGGTTCAGTTTCATTGCCTTTGGATTTCTCTGAAGGAGGATGTGGTTCTTCCTGAGATATGTATCCCGAGTCATTGAGATAACATTTCCATTCTTCTTCAGGATCAGGTAGACCTTCTTCGATACATTCTTCGATAAGGACATTAACCTCTTGAGGAATTGGGTTAAGGAACCCTCCACTAATGAATGTTTCTTTGATCGGACGAAGGGTTTCATCCTTTTTAGTGCAGTTTGAGAATGTTGGTGAACATCCGAGACCTGCTCTAGTTTCATTCTTGGTAGGGATCACAACTTGCCCCGAGCCAGTGGTAGTTCCATCTTTCACTACTTTCACTGCCTCTTTGTAAGAAGAGATTGATGCTTTCTTCTTGGAAGATTCGTCTTCTAAAGAGAGACCTTGGAACTGAGTTCCTTCCACATCATCAGCACTTATGAAAGAGAAATTGGACAAATGACTCACCATCAAGGCTTGTTCTCCACTTATCGTTACCAATTTTCCATTTGTTACAAACTTTAACTTTTGATGGAGCGTAGAAGTTACTGCCCCTGCTTCATGGATCCATGGTCGTCCTAACAGACAGCTATAAGCAGCTTGAATGTCCATGACCTGGAAGGTGATTTGGAATGTACGTGGACCAATTGTCATGGGAAGGTTGACTTCGCCGATAACAGATTTTCGCGATCCATCAAATGCTTTGACAACTACACCACTGAACTTCATAGGCATTCCTTGGTAAGACAAACGAGCAAGAGTCGTCTTTGGCATCACATTCAAGGAAGATCCGGTGTCTACCAACACATTGGACAAAGAGTCTGACTGACAGTTCATAGAAATGTGCAAAGCAAGATTGTGATTTCTACCCTCCTCGGGGAGTTCTTCATCACAGAAGCTTAAATTGTTACAAGCTGTTATGTTGGCTATTATCCTATCAAAGTGATCAACAGTCACATCATGATCGACGAAAGCTTGATCCAAGACTCGCATCAGGGCTTCCCTGTGGGCTTCTGAGTTCAAGAGCAATGAAAGTATTGAGATTTTTGAAGGAGTCTGCATAAGCTGATCCACAATCTTGTATTCACTTCTTTTGATAAGCTTCAAAATTTCATCAAAATCAGGATTCACATTGGTTCCACTGGATTGACCAACATCAGTGTTTGTATTACTGACAGGAGTTTCCACAGGATTCCCTGCTGGTGTACTGATAGAATTTTGTCCGGTCGCAGGAGCAACAGGTTGCTTTGGAGGTAGTGGAGTATACACACGTCCACTTCTTGTTACTCGACTCACATCAGCGATGTTCACGACAGATGAAAGAGTAGGTAAAGAAACTTCTTGTCCATTCTTTATCATTGTGGCATTGTAATTGTATGGAACTGCCTTGTCAGAGTCATAGGGAACAGGTCCAGGTAGACAAATGATCAAAGGAGCAACAGGAACCTTCGGCTTGTTATAAGTAACTTCCATGCGCTCAGGCATGTTGAAATGAGGAACGATGACGTTAACTGTAGGCATTTCCGAGTTGATATCTGAGACTAAAAGCTCATGCGGATAGCATCCTATCATGTTAACTTCATTTTCATTCCTATTTCTGTAGATCTGAATAGTACCATTATCCAACAGTACTTGGAGATCTCTTCTCACAATCGAACATCCGTGAGGATCTACACAACATATTCTACAGGAACCATAGTGATGCTGGCGAAAATTCTGCCCTCGACAGAGAGTGGCGTGCATTTGTACCAAATTGGCTCTTGAGAAATTGATATTATAGACTCGGTACGGACCAGGACATCCATACACCATGTTTACAACATGCCCTCCATGATTGGGCAGCGGATTTGCTTGCACATTTGGATTCAAATTTCTGAAAGAGAGGAGATTAGATCTTACCAACCTCTGAACTTCATGTTTCAAAGCTATGCAATGTTCAAGATCATGGCCAGGCGCTCCTTGATGATAAGGGCATGAGACCTCAGCTTTGTACCACCATGGGAGTTTCTCAGGTACTGGTGGTGGTGCTTTAGTCTGAACAAGACCTCTTTCAATCAAAGCAGGGTACAATTCTGTGTAGGTCATTGGAATCGGATCAAACTGTGGAGCTCTTTGTACACGATTCTGATTATTGTTAAACTGCTGAGCCTGTTGTCGAGGCTGTTGTTGTTGAAACTGCGGAGTAAATCCCGGATTCGGTGTTGTATTAACATTAACGGCTGGTGCGATAGCAGCTACCTGTCGTTGACGATTAACATTTCCTCTTGGCTTCCCTTGGGACACCATGTCAACACTTTGTTCTTTCTTCTTTGGGAAACCACTTCCAAACTTTTTGGTTCCGCTTGAAGATCCACCTTCTTTAGTTAGACGTCCGGTTCGGACTCCTTCTTCTAGACGCATCCCCATGTTTACCATTTCGGTGAAATCACTTGGAGCACTAGCAATCATGCGTTCATAGTAAAACGGACTGAGAGTATTCAAGAAGATCTTTGTCATTTCTTTTTCTTTTAACGGTGGATTAATCTGAGCAGCAGTTTCTCTCCATCGTTGGGCATACTCTTTGAAAGTTTCATGGTCTTTCTGAGCCATGGATCGAAGCTGATCTCTGTCTGGAGCCATATCTGAGTTATACTTGTATTGTCGGACAAAGGCCTCGCCTAAGTCATTGAAAGTTCGAATATTGGTGCTATCCAAACCTGTGTACCACTTCAGTGCGGCACCAGTCAAACTGTCTTGAAAGTAATGGATAAGCAACTGATGATTATCTGCATAAGTAGACATCTTTCTGGCATACATCACAAGATGACTTTGTGGGCAAGAACTTCCTTTGTATTTCTCAAAGTCTGGGACCTTGAACTTGGCTGGTATTTGTACACTGGGAACCAAACATAGCTCCTGGGCATTCTTTCCAAACAAATCTTTTCCACGAATAGCTTTGACTTCCAGCTGAATCTTGTTGAACTGCTCTTGGAGATCTCCTACAAGATTACGCTGATTTGTGCTATCACCTTGATCATGATAAATCTCATTGCCATCATAAGGAACAGTGTGAACCGTAGGAGTCGGAACTGTCATAGTGGGCTGAGAAAGTGCCATAGTGACTTGAGAAAAAGTTACCCCCTGATTTGGAGTAAACTGTGAACTTTGTGCAGCAGGCGCTTCAGTTGTAGCTGTTTGAACCCCAGAGAAATTATGGCGAAATCCTGTACCAAAGCTAAAAGGCGTGCCCCAACCTTCTGGCATGGAGAAAGATGGAATACCGAACGCAACTGTAGAAACTGGAGTAGTGACTTCAGATGTTACCGTTGCTTGACTGTTGGGTGGCGGCGGCTGATTTTGTGCGGTCATTAAGGAGTCAACCAGAGTAGTAAGACTTTCCAACTTTTCCTGAAGGGTGGTCACCGTACCACGAAGCTCAACATTCTCTTGTTCAGAGCGTTCCATTACTCTTCTTCTGTTTGAACGAGTATTGTATCTGTGATCTGATTGCGAGCGTGGTCGAGACACTTTGAGACGCGACAGCTTGACGATCTATTGGAGAAAGATCCAAAAGATAAGACTCTATACAACAGACTCGATATGCAGAATGATGTATGCAAAAAGAAATTTATGATTTTTTCCCAAACATTTTAAAGATTATTTCCTTGCAAACATTTGAACACAAACTATTCTTTTATTGGAATAATGGGAAATGTTACAACATTGGAGCGTAGCTCCTTACAAAAGCAAATGATAAATAAAATAAAAAGCTAAACAAATCCTAAGCATCTTCATCAGACGAAGAACCAAATGCATTGTGCAGCTTGAGCTTCATGATTTCTTTCCCATAGCGATCTTTCAACTCGGCCTTTTCAGCTCTTAGCTTGTCAACCACATTCTTCCAATTGTCAGGTATCGGAGCGTTGCTTGTTGAGCCTTCAAGCTTTTTCTTGCTTTCTTTGATGTATCTTCTGATTGCGGCATATTTCCGACGGATCTTCTCATCTTTGTTCATGAGCCATCCATCCTGATAATAGAGAGTTTCTTCGTGTTCTTTCACTTGTTTCTTCAACTTTCTATTTTCCACATCAGTTCTTTGAAACTTTTCTTTCCAAGCGTCCTTTTCTATCCTCATCTTGGTCAAAGTGTCTTGGTATTCCTCCATAGCGGGAATGTTGGGTCGTTGAGGCACCACAGGGAACATGGGTTTTTCATAATCATAAGGCATTTGAAACTCCCTTGCTCTTCTCTTTACCCAACAGGTGTAGGCGCTCGTAGCGATACAGTTCTTTGTCTCACCTTTTTCTTTCCATCGGATGTCGTACCAGGCTTTCACCATTTTTGTTTTCAACCCCTGAGGATCATTTCCTTCCTGATAAAAGTAACTTTCCACTGTAGGGCCAATGGGTTTAGTTGAATTTGCATACCCGAGTTGTCGTCGGGCTAGGACTGGATTGTAGTTAATTCCTCCTTGTGTACCAATGAGGGGTACGTTGGCGAATTCTCCACAGCTTTCAATGGTTTCTGTACCGCAGCGAGCCAAGGTATACCACTGAATATCATTATTAGTAAGAGACATAAGTCTTTGAGACCATCGCAAACCTTCCCGGTTTTCCGTGAAAATGGGAGACTTAGGTAAGTGTGAAACAATCCATTTAAACAACAGAGTTGCACAACATACAATAATTCCACCACCTTGGTGATTCCTATGATGGACGGAGAAATACATGTCACCAAGCAGAGTCGGAACGGGATTTCCATTCAAAAAGACCTTTATGGCATTGATATCAACGAAGTCGTCGATATTGGGAAACAGAACCAACCCATAGATGAGCAAGGCTAGTGTAGCTTCAAAAGCTATCATGCTACCAATATCGATGAAATCAAAGGCTTTCTTTACCAGGAAGTGTGAAGTTAATCCCGGGAGGTTTCCTTTGGTAGTCCAATTACTCTCTACTTCAGACTTTTTCATATGGATACTTGATGCAATGACATGTGACTTAGGAATGGCTTCCAAACCATTGAAGGGTATCTTGTCAGACACAGGAATACCTAAAAGATTGGCATATTCTTCCAAGGTTGGTACCAACTGGTAGTCTGGAAAGGTAAAACACCGGTAGACGGGATCATAGAACTGAACCAGAGTCTTGAGAAGTCCTTCATCAACATGAGTGTTCAAGATAGGCAAAAGCTTTCCATAACTTTTCCTAAAATTACAAGGATCTTGTACAGAAGATGCTAACTCTTTCAGTCTTTCCACATTAGGCTCTTTGAAACCGTACCTCTTGGTATACCTTTTTTCCATAACTTAACCCTATAATGTTTGCAAAGAAAATTCTCTAAATTTTTGGAAAAATCATGTTTTTATGGAAAAAGATTTTTTATTTTTTATGGATGTATGAATGCGTGGATGGATGAATGCCACATATTCAAACATGGTAAAACAGACATGGTAATGGTAACGCAAACATGGTACACAAACATGGTAATACAGACATGGTAATGGCAACACAAATACATGGTACACACAGGTTCAAAGGTCCAGCGTCACGAGCATGAGGTCAGAGAACCAAACATGGGATAGTTCTAGTTAATCACCTGCAAAACATGTTCTACTGATACGTCAGAGTCTACATTTTTCTTTCGGATATTACCGGCTTTCCACAATTAAACTCATGAGCCAGCAATATTCTCAAGAAAAACTCGTCTGAGTGTGGTTCTCCGCATGACAACTAATCCAAGTCTTCACCTGAATAGTTTCTGCACCACAACCTAATAAGGCCAGGATGGGTTGGGGTTCTACGGTCTCTCAGCTTCTACAGTTCAATGAAAGCAACAATGTCTTCGCAATTAACTCGCTAAACATATATTACAAACAAGGAACCTCCACTGAGCGGAAGGATTCTCACGTGCGCCTGCACATGACTATACCCTCCACCTAATTTCTTATGTGTACTTAATCCGGGTTAGGATTTGTCCATAATGTATCACTTGTAACAGAATCCACACAACCAAAGAACCAAACAAGAACATAATAAAAATAAAACAAATAGAAATAACCCTTTCTTTGGAAACAAGAAAAAGATGGTCCCCAGTGAAGTCGCCATTTTTCTGTCGCGGGGAAAAATCGTTGTCTTTTTTTTTCGGATGAGACACCTGATGCCTTCTTTGGGCTCGAGTGCTCAAAAAATGATTTTTCTTTTGTACGGACCAAACTTTTTATTATTTCCAAAAAGAGGAAAAGGAAAAAAGTTGCAATAACCTTAAAAGTGGGGGAGAGATCTTGGGTAAGAGGGTTGGTTATACGAAGGGAAGGTATTAGCACCCAACGTATCTATAGTACTCTATAGGTTTCTTTGTTTTGTTTATTCCATTCTTGTTATGGTAGAGGTTCTGAGATTTGAGTGTTTTTGGGGTGTGTGGATGGATCAAACAACTTCCAAATGATGTTTATGAGTTGTGGGAAGCATCATTTTGCTCAGAACTTGCAAGGGATGGAACTTGCACTTTCTCCTCTTTGAAACTCATGAAACTTGCAATTCAAGAAAGAAGAGAGAAAACCTATAATTGTGAGGTTTTGGTGTGAATTGAAGAGTGGAAATGACCTCTATTTATAGGCCATGAGTTCTGAATGCAGAGCTTTGCAACTTGCTCAAGAATTGGTGATTTGGCATTTGGAGATAAAGTGGAATCTTTACATTAAATGCAAATGGTTAAAGTAACTAAACCATGGTTATTTTGGCCAAGCTTCTTATCTCTTTCCATTCTGATCTCAAATCAGAAAATATCATTCAATCATTGCTTTGGTGTGTCATTGCTTGAATTATAGGCCATATAGTATTGAACTTAGTGAAAATGGCTTGTAATTTCATGCATAATGACCTCTAATTGCAAAATTCAAAACCATGGCTACACTCCATATTTTTTCATGCTCTTGGACATTTTGGAAAGCTCATGTTACATACTTCAAAACCCTAGTTGAAAGTTTCTTCAAGACCCTTAAGGAAATAGGTGAAAAAGATCCATGAACTTTGAAGAAAATGAGATTTTAAGTGAAGTTTTCAAAAAGTACCAACTTTGAAGCTCCATATCTCTTAAATGGTTGATCTTATGGAAAAAATTTAAATGTGTCAAAGTTGTTTATTGGATCAAAATCTACAACTTTCATGTTGGAAGTTTTTTTCAGTTTGTAGGTGAAATTTTGAGAAATTCCCTTCCAAAGTTTGGAAAAAACCATTGAAAAACACTTAGAAAATTTTCTAAGTATGAAAGTCAAACTTTTGACTTTTTGATTCTTGATTGATTTTCTTGATTTTCCTTGATCAAATGACTTCTCATATCATAGATTGATGATTCAAAACTTCAAAAGTCATGGTTGACCAAAATTCCCCAAAAGTCAATGGTGATCTTGTACAGTTGACTTTTCAGACGAATCGCGTTTCTGGAGATTTCAAATGAAACAGGCTATCCTCACCAAATGAATAGTATGAATGGATCATATTGAGGTATTAGAGGATATTGAGCCATGATTTGAGTTATGACACCATGTCCTGATTAAAAAGTCAGTGGTTTAGTGAATTAGGTCAAAAAACCCTAATTGTCGATCTGATGAAATTGATGACTGTGGATCTTGAATTGAGATGTAATTTCCATTGTATATTGTTATAGGGATTATTTGAAGATGATTGAAATCTTTGATTGACTTCCTGAGGATTTTTAGGGTTTCCCAAAGGTGATCCCTGATTTCAGTCCCTGATAGTTCAAAACCCTGATCTGAGGATTTGTCTGATCAATCTTTGTATAGGAGATGTTCTGAGCCAATGGATTAGGTCAAAATGATGCACTTGGGGTCTTGAGGTCATGTCCCAAGTCATTAGGTCAAATCCTGAGCAAAAGTCAGGAGTATGCTTTCTTCAGTCAAAACCCTAATTCAGTCGATTCAAAGTTGTTGAGTTTGTTGAAGTGAATCTCTGAGGACCAAATGTTGATTGTTGATGAAGATAGTTCATTTGAGATGAAGGGAGAACAAAACCTTAATTGATTGTTACTTGTACTGATGAGTGATTTCCTGATTAAATCCTGCTGAGTCACAAGTAACAAACACAAGCTATGCAGTTTGTTAGAGATGCAAATGATGCATATGTAAATGATATGAGGTGGTATCTTAGGTCAAAAATTGGGGTATGACACCAGCTAAAGTCAAATCTTTTATACAGTAGATAGACATAGCTTATCTCTATAGAGAGATATTTTTACTACTCTACCACATTCAAACAAACAAACATTTCAATTTCAATTTTAATCAAGTCTCCCATTTAGGATTTTGAAAGGCATGAGCTGGCAGTAAAACCCAGACATGTGGTAACTTTCCCTAATTTGGATGAGCATCTTTCTTTCATTTAAGAGGCATTTGACTGGTATACTTGCACATACACAAGTAAGGTCCCCCTCTTGAATGAAATGAATTCAGTTATTCTGTCACTCTTTTAAATGTTTGTGGTAGAATAGTACAAATACCTCTCTGTAAAGATGATTTCATGTCTCTTTACTGTAAACAGAGATTTAATTCAAAGCTTCAACCTTGAGCTTCAAGCAAGGCACCAAAAACAAGTAATTTCCCTAGTTAGTTCCCCGAACTACATTAAGCTCTGACTTCCACTAGGGATATGTAGGCATGAGGTTCACAAGGAATCTCAGCGAGCTAATAAAATACCAAAAATAGTCAGTTTGTCTGTCTGTCTGTCTTTTCAAATCAATTCAATTCCTTCTCCTAATACAAAGGAGAAACTTTCCCAATCATTAGCAATAAACACAATCACAATGACACAGAGAAGGTTCCTGTAGAGTACTACAGATATGTAGGGTGTTTAAACACTTCCCTATGTATAACCGACCCCCCGGACTCCAGAATTTCTAGCCTATGTGTAAATCCCCACACTTAGCAAACTCCTAGGGTTTAGTTGAGATCTTTTTTTCCCTTTCCTACTCGTAGGACAAATAAGAAAGTTCGTGTGATATCGTAGGAAGAACTGAAATAAAATTCATCCCACCACGGGCGCATTCTCCT
This sequence comes from Vicia villosa, assembly GCF_029867415.1. Taxonomy (NCBI): domain Eukaryota; kingdom Viridiplantae; phylum Streptophyta; class Magnoliopsida; order Fabales; family Fabaceae; genus Vicia; species Vicia villosa. The sequence goes on along the minus strand of NW_026705395.1, from coordinate 428,763 downwards.
TCCAAATTTCGCGTGAAGGGTCTAGCGTGCCGTCCTCCCAAGTGAAACGGGGAGGTAAAAAAAACGACACCACAGAAAGCATCAGAAGAACTTGAGATCAGAAGCAGAAGCACTGAAGTTCTCATGGTATCACGCTTAGAAGCACTTCAAGGTCAGAAGACAAGAAGATGCTTTGCACCAAGCTGTTTGACTCTGATGATATTCAAACATTGTATACACAAACATCAGATCAGAATCAAGTACAAGATGGCAGGCTACGCTGACTGACAAAAGGAACGTTAGAAGCTATTAAAGGAAACGTCAGTAGACACAGCGTAAACAAGGCTCGAGGTAGTTGACAAAAGTGTGAAACATTAAATGCAATGTTGTACGGAATACGCAAAGCATTAAATGCTCCCAATGGTCATCTTCTCAAGTGCCTATATATATGAAGTTCTGATGAGAAGCAAGGTTACCGATTCTGACGAATTCTGTGAATACAAACTTGCTGAAACGCTGTTCAAATCAAAGCTCACAAACTTCATCTTCATCAAAGCTCACTACATTGCTGTTGTAATATATTAGTGAGATTAAGCTTAAACTTTAAGAGAAATATCACTATTGTGATTATAGCTTTTCAGAAGCATTGTAATACTCTTAGAATTGATTACATTAATTTGTAAGTAACTAGAGTGATCACGTGTGATCAGGATACTCTAGGAAGTCTTAGCTTGTGTCTAAGCATTTGTAACTAGAGTGATCACGTGGTGGTCAGGATGCTCTAGAAAGTCTTAGCTTGTGTCTAAGCAATTGTTCCTGGAGTGATCAGGTTGTGACCAGGATACTCTAGAAGACTTAGTCGCGGACTAAGTGGAAAACCATTGTAATTTGTTGAGATTAGTGGATTAAATCCTCAGGTTAGGTAAATCACTCCAAGGGGGTGGACTGGAGTAGTTTAGTTAACAACGAACTAGGATAAAAATAACTGTGCAATTTGTTTTTATCGTTCAAGTTTTTAGACTACACTTATTCAACCCCCACCTTTCTAAGTGTTTTTCTATCCTTCAAATGTCCACCCAATCGCCTTCTTAGGCTTCTTCAAAACCTGCAAAATCTTATTTTCTTGATCAAAATCAAGATTAGAAGAAATTACAACCGGGAGTTTTTCATTACTCTCTAAATAAGCGTATTTCAAATTTTCACGAAGTTGCTTCAGCTCGAGGGAAGGTGGCTGCTCAAAAGAAGTAGTGCTTGGGACAGTCGGGATGTCAAGAGTATCAGCTGCATGAACAACTTCATCGATAAGAACTTCACATGTAGTAAATACGTTACCCTGCAAGGCAGCACCAATCTCAGCACATACAACACAAATGTTAGTGTCAGTACAATCAGAAAATGAGTAAACATCATTAAAATCAGACAGTGATGAAAATCAAATGCAAGCAAATCATTACAAGTATCATTAACATTTTCAGAAAGCAACTCTTTTTGAAAAATAGAATGCTCTTCCATGGGTTGTTGGTTTGATCCTTGAGCTTGCTGCATGACATTCATCAAAGTGGCAAGATGTCCAATCTGTGTTTGCAAAGTCTGAAGAGTAGAATCTATTTTTTGTTGATACTGAAAATTATTTGCAGCCATTTGTTTGACAATATCCTCTAGTGAAAGTTCTGAAGGTGCAGAGCACACAACCTGAAATTCCTTTAGATGCTTATGCGGATCCTCACTTGCAAAACCATTAAACTTAGGCAACAAATGTGTTAAACCATATTTTAATTTAAAATGTGGATCAACTTCAGGATACTCAATGCATAAACCATTATAGTTTGCATCAGGGACATCCAACTGTCTTGAAGTTCTTTGTTCAGCCATGTTATCAACAAACACAAAAATACCAACTATGTCCCAAACAGGCAGAAACAAATAGAAAGAAGGAAAATGATTAAATTAAATTCATAAAAATATAAAAACACAGAATTTCATCTAATTAGACGAAATAATAATTATGGATTTTTTTTTGGATTTTTTCAAAATAGCAAAAACAATAAACAATTAATTAAAAATAGGAAAAAGAGGAATTTGGAGATTTGGGGTCGAATTCCCTTACTCTTAAGTATTGGTCGCACGATTTTTCTGCTCCCAGAAGGCAAAAAAGTTTTATAATCGAACACAATTTTTCCAAAAATCGATTTTTTCGACTCTAAACGGGGATTGGCCAAAACCGTGAGGAAACTACGGCCTAAATGCGAGAACACTAAACGTATGACTCTAATATCAGTTAATAATGATAAAAATCCCCGACAACGGTGCCAATTTGATCCGTTGTCGCGCACGGATCAAAACGAGTAACTTTAAAAAGCGTAGTATAGCGACAATGGCTCGAGTCGTATCGCAAGGATTCTTGTGTTATATTAACTGAACAAAATATATTTAGGGGGGTTGGTTGGTTTAGAATCGAATTGACAAAAGTCGAAATAAGTGCTTATTGATATAATCTGTTTTGAAATAAGTGATTTTAACAGGTTAATCTACCGGTTCTACTTCCAACTTATCATTGGTTATTACAATTTCAATTGCCCTAAGCGGTACCAATTCCTATTCGATTGCAATATTGATGAAACAAGCGTCAATAATACTACACGAGTTATGATCCTAATCACCGAATTAAGCAAACGGTTCACCAAATTAAGCAAACAGTTATCGATAGCGCGAATTAACGAAGAAGCTAAGTTTAAGCGCGATTAAAGTAAGGAACACGCATCAATCGAATTAAATCCAATACATTCTATAAGAACGAATTAAGCAAATGAAACCATAGAACAAATTGGAAAGGAATAATTTAAATTGAAAGTAATAATAACCTCAAAAGTCGTAGCTCTCTCTCTTAGCTTTCCGACGATTATTAGAACGCCTCAATCGGATTCCTCCCCAGCTGGGTACATTCAGACGAGGTTTTCTTTGTTCCAAGATTCTCATCTCCTCAGCAAAGCACATTTCAATGCAATCTCCGTGCTTCAGAAACCTTATTCCCCGGTGGAATGTTTCCTATCCAGTAGAATCATGATTGAAATGGTATCTGATTCCCCAGCAAGCTCTTAATGAGGTTCTTTGCCCGAGTTCCTTGTTTTCCCCAGTAGAGTGTTTCTCTCCCCAACAAATTGACCTGTTTTCCCCAGGAGAGTCATCTTATTCCCCAGCGGAGGTGTTTTCATAAAAGGTTTTTATGCTAGATTCCTTATCCCCAGCAAATTTCTTATCTCCTCAGTGGATCGTTATGTAGAAGTAGTCATCTTCACCACTGAGGCTTTACTCAATAGAGATTTGTAACAGCCCGAATTTAATTAACTGTCTAATTAAATTAAATAAGTATTTATTTACTTAATTTGGACAAAGTTTGATAATTAATTGGATCGTCAGTGTTATTGAGAAACATGTTCGGATTATTAAGTGAAGTTGGAATTTATTCGGTTAATCGAAGAATTAATAAAGTGGAATATGTAGAGAAATAATATTAGAAATAATATTATTATTATTGGATTTTTATTTAATTGAGATAAAGTCGGATTTATTTGGATTAATTGGAAAATAATATTAAGGGTAATAATATTATTTGTTGGAGCATAATTCTTTATTTGAACTACTCTATTTCATCAATTGGGCCTAATTAGTTAGGAAGTGGAATTATATGGGTTAAGCCGAATATGAATAATATAGTAAAGGTTGAAAGAGTAGAGGTATCATAACTTTGTTCATTTGCAAAAGAAGAGGAGAAAGGAGACTAAGAGAGGAGAAAGGAGAAAAAACTAGGGGAAGAACAACAAGGGAGAAAACTAGGGTTTCAAGAAATCAAAGAGGTAAGGGGGAGAATCCTTATTATTATGGGTTAGTATGATTGGGTCAATGGGTAGCTACATGATTTAGGGATTTTGTTCTTCAATTTTTAGATTTTTGAAATATTAGGTTTTGTTGAGAACCCATAAAAATTGATGTTAGAAACATGTTTTAATGTAAGTAATTGATAAATTGGTGAAATTAAGAGAGGATTAAGAGTCACAAATTGGCACATGAGAATATGCTTCATCCATATTCATATATGCTTAATATATTTATTACTGTAGCATCATGTTGAGAAACAATTGATACATACTGTATATGGCTTTGATAGATCTAACAAAAACATATGCATTGTAGCGGCGGTACTCATAGAAAAGGTCGTGACCTCACATTGAATTCAGTTGGGGTACCCTGTTTTCAATTGCTAATGATATATGATTGCATTACTCAAGTGTCATCTATTTCTCTATAGATTAGTGATATCCCAAAAATTATAGAGATAAACTTAAGTGGTCATGAAGAAACAATGATGAAATTTCTTTTATTCTTGATTTTTACAAATAGCTTAATTACTGTCTAATAGAAAGATAAATGTATGGGACATGTGTTCCACTTTTCTATCATGAAATTTATTCATTTGATACATACAAAATACATGAGAGAGCTTACAATTGACCTAATAAATTGGATACTATTGGTTATTGTTACTGTTACCGAAACTAATATACTATTACATCTGCTAGTTATTTGTTATAGTTACTGAAATTGAAATTAATATAATGCTACATATCATCAATGAGTGGATCACACTAATTTTAATTAAATATAATAATACATTAATACTACTATTTATTTAAATGAATTGGTATGTTTAGATTTGAATTTGAGTCATTAATAGAGTTTAAAATTATTTGGTTAATTTAAGTTCTTTCTATCGTGTCCTATACTTCAAAAATGTGTCCTATGTTGTTCCTGTGTGCATATTGTTCATAAAGAAACATGTATCATGGTATAAGGTAATAGAAATGAACCATAATTATAAATTGAAATACAATAGAAACAGTCTCGTTTGATCGAATAGCGGAATTAAGCGGTATAATTAATTATCCGGAATTTGATGAAAATTTACGTGGTAGCTAAGTTTAATTAGTAGATTAACGTGGTAGTGTTATTTTGTTGAAATAGTGATATTTTACGAACCGACCGAAATTGTGTGGATTTGAATATTCTTATATTAAAATGTTTTTTTAATAGAAAATGAATTAGTAAATTGGAACTAATGTAGTGTAATTATTAATTGGTCGATTTACTTAATAGTTGAATTAATTTCAATAAGTTTAATTGATTGGAATAAATTTGGAATGAGATCAATTATTCGGTTTTGTCGGTAAAGTACGGTATCTTGAGAAGTTAACCGTAGTTGTATTTTTGACCAAATACTAATGAATTGATACTTGGTTTGGAAGTATATTCTTATGTTTAGTTGACAATATGAATTAACATGAGATAGATGATTTACTAGTGTTAATTGTATTTTGTGAATCATAAGTGAATATTGTTTCTATTATGTGGATTGATATCGATGCGTTGTGAATGTTGTGTACAATTTGATATATAATTCATAGAGTTGAATTATTGTTGGTATGTGGTAAGTTAAGATTGATGAGATAATCTTAATTGCATAATTGGTTGGTAATTGTACATTCATTCATGGCATAGTCAGCTTTATTGTGGAAGCGGTGAAACTGTGGGTTCACATGGTAATAGACGGTGATCCTTGAATGGAAATAGACGTAGAATACGTTGATCCTTAATTGGAAACATACGTGGCGGCTTTGATCTTGTCCGGATCGAAAGCGTGGCTTGGATTCTAGATATTGAATCGGAAAGCGGTGAAACGTTGGGTTCACATTGCGGTACCACATGCATAGTGTCACATATCTTGCATGGAGTCACATTAGGGTTATGTGGTAATTGAATATGTGAATTGATGTAATTGTGATATGTGTATGAGTTTGATAATTGAAATAGGTGATGTTTGTGAATACAAGATCACACTCACAAAGATGTTTTTGATTCATGGCAAACTCAACAAGCATACAAGCAACAAGGTACAAGCAGAAGAACTCAAAGAAAAGCAAGCTTTGGTCACTCATAACAGAGCAGGTCGACCTACTATGCATACAGGTCGACTTAACACAAGCAAAATAAGAGGAACTCAGAAAATCAGCAGTCAGGTCGACCTACTCCCAACACAGGTCGACCTAAAATGAAGAAATTTACATATCATTCTGCTAGGTCGACCTACACAACAACTAGGTCGACCTAATCTGAGAAATTTTCCCCAAAACGCATCTGAAGTGGATTCTGGTCGACCTACTTCTTTGACAGGTCGACCTAACTGGGAACAAATGACATCCAAAGGATATGCAGCTCTGTTAGGTCGACCCAGCCCTAAATTAGGTCGACCTATCTGATCAAAACTGACTTCCAAAGGATATGCAGCTCTGTTAGGTCGACCCAGCCCTAAATTAGGTCGACCTATCTGATCAAAACTACCAAAATTTCTTGTTTTTTCTGCATCAACTGAAAAGCTCTCATATATATTGTCCAAGGTTCAATTATTGAAAACAACACCAACGACTGAAAGATACACAAAGGCTTCTCATCTTCGTTCTTCGTCATCTCCAACACAATTACACATAATCATTCTAGCGTTGAGGGTTAGTGATCGAGTTCGATAACGTCCATGGAACGGAATTGAAGATTCCTAGTGGGTGAAGATTTGTGGGGTTTTTGGTGAATAAAATCCGAGGGTTTTGTCCTCCAAGATAGGTGTTTCTTGGGGGATTTTATCAAGAGGTTTCATCGAGGATCCATCTGAGTGTGAAGATTGAAGAACAAGGGTTCAAGGCAATTCAAGACACTGCAGAAAAGGGATCAAGTGAAGCTCTTGGATCACCTTGATCTGACTCAAGATTAAGGGGGAAGAAGATTCAAAGGATCGACATAATTGGTTTATGGTTTATCGCTTTGTTATCTTCTTTGTATAAACTGCTTTCAACATTAATGAAAGATTTCCCAATTTCAGTTTAGAATTGGGGGCAGACGTAGTCGCAGCGAGGACGATCGACGAACTGCCTAAACAAATATCGTGTTCTTGTCGCTTTTATCTTTTCATTTACGTTCTGTTCATATTTGGTCATAATTGCTAAATTGATTAACGATTCAAGTGTTAAAATTGTGAATTAAGGTTCTGCATAAACATCACAATTCACCACATCTTGAATCATCATCAATTTGAACATTATCACCAAGTGTTTGTCTTTTTGCTTATTCCATTATTACTGCATTGCAAACCAAAGTTTGTCAATTTAGAAGTTAATTGATTTTCAGCTGTGAAACGTATTGATTCGATAACATATCACTTCATCGTTAATCTCAATTATCTTGTGGTTTTGTCACATATACGACCCTTGCAATAACGGTCTGGAATAGACGCAAGTCGATTCAGAACCGCTTTCGCTTTAGTTCAAAATAATTCCGAAAAACTCTGGAAGATCTATTCACCCCCCCTCTAGATCCTCAGGCCAGCGTCTAACAAGTGGTATTAGAGCTCTGGTTTATTCCGTGCTACGTGAAACACTTATTGGAAAGATGGCTTCCAGACCTAAAGGGGCTCACAATAGAGCTCCAGTTTTCAACGGTGAAAACTATGGCTATTGGAAGGATTGTATGTGTGTCCACATCAATGCAATTGATAGGAACATCTGGACAGCTATTGTCAATGGTCCCTTTCAGATCACCATGACAAATGCAGCTGGTGCAGTTGTTCCAAAACCAGAAAATACTTGGGATGCTGAAGATGAAAAGAGATATGCATACGATTGGAAAGCGAGAAACATTCTAATCTCAGCTCTAGGAGTTGATGAATACTATCGCGTTTCCCATTGTAGATCCGCTAAAGCTATGTGGGACACATTGCAAGTTGCCCACGAGAGAACGGATGATGTCAAACTAGCTAGGATCAATACGTTAACTCAAGAGTTCGAACTCTTCCACATGGAAGATGGTGAATCCATCGAAAACATGCAGAAGAGATTCATTCACCTGAAAAATCGGTTAAATTCTCTTGATAGACCTGTTTCCAATGCAGTTGCTACTAACAAAATCTTAAGATGCTTGAACAGGGAATGGCAACCCAAGGTTACAGCAATAAAGGAAGCAAATGATCTAAACACCTTAGACATTACCACTCTCTTTGGTAAACTAGAGGAACATGAACAACACCTTAAATGCCTTGACATGCATGAGAAAAGGGCAAAGAAAGAAAAGAACATGGAGAAAGAGGTAGAGAAGAAGTCAATAGCTCTAAAAGCTTCAAGCTCCAAGACCTCAAGACAAGAGCTAGAGGATAGTGATACAAGTGATGACGAAGACTCCGATGATGAGGAAATGGGACTGTTTGTGCGAAGATACAACAAATATCTAAAGAAAAATGGAGCAAAACATTCTGACAAAGGCTTGATCAACTATAGAAAGCAATCAAACAAGTTCAAACAAGATGACGACAACAAAGGAAAAATCAAAGGCCCTTGCTTTAATTGTGGGAAAGCCGGTCACTACAAACCGGATTGTCCATACCTTAAGAAGGAAAAAGAGAAGAACCAAAGCAAAGGTCATAACAAATCTAAGAGAGCCTACATAGCATGGGAAAGTGATTCATCTAGTGAAAGCTCATCAAGCGATGAAGAAAAATCAGCAAACCTATGTTTTATGGCTCATCAACACAAGAAAAAGAAAGTTGTAAGTCATCTTAAACCTGAACTCGTAGATAAGGTATCTCATTCTCAACTAAAACTTGCTTTTGAAGAATTACATAGAGATGCAATTAAAGCTTTCAAACTTTTGGCCTCAAATAAGAAAATCTTTTCATATCTTGAATGAAAAGTTGAGAAAACCGAAAAGGATATGGAAGCTTTAAAACAATCTATGCTAGACATTCAAAAGGATAAAGTTGAAATAGATCCTACATCATGGTTTGGTTGTGAGACATGTCACATTTGGCAAAAAGAAGTAAGAGATCTAAAAGCCAGGTTAGACAAGGCTCTACAACCAAAAGTGACCTTTGCGGTTGATCCAAATAAGTTCAAAAGATCGTATACTCCTTTATATAGTAAATACACTTTTGTACCAAAAGCATCAACTAGCAAAATAGCATATTCTCATCATATTACCTGTCATTATTATTGCAAAGAGGCACATACCATTGAAAAATGCAAATTTAGGAGGATTTTAGTTCCTAAAGGAGTATTTCAATGGTTGCCTAAGTGCAACAATTTATGTACTCACCACCTAGGACCCAATGAAGATTGGGGACCTTCCACTCTAAATTAATTTTGCAGGAAAAGTGTCTTGACATTGCCGAAAGGTTGTGGTTCCTTGATAGCGGATGTTCAAGACACATGACGGGAGACATATCACTCTTTGTTGAGTTCCACGCAAAGAAAAAGGGGTATGTCACCTATGGAGACAACAATCGGGGAGCTATACTTGGTAAAGGAAGTGTAGGTAACCCATCTACCACAACAATAACTGATGTGTTACTAGTAGAAGATCTTAAACATAATCTCCTAAGTATTAGTCAATTGTGCGACAAAGACGTCAAAGTAACTTTTACAAATTCTGGCTGCACAATAGAACATATTAAGAAAAGAGAGATCATGTTTAATGGCACATGATTAAACCACATTTATATGCTAAAACTTGGACGAAGGCATATTTTTTTTGGTTACTCTCAATCTAGTAAGGCATATAGGCATATAGGTTCTCTCAATTCGATTACTTATAGTAGAAGAGTCAGTACACGTGTCTTTTGATGAATCTTATACAAAATATGTCGAGAAAGGTCTTTCGTTTAATGGTGCAGGTCCATCCACTGAAGACATTGTCAAAGATAAGGAAGACGAGAATGAATGTTTTGTAAAGAAAGATGCTGAGAGAGAGAGAAAGATGAGTCTCATGATGAAAATGAAAAAGAAAGCATCTCAAACAATGAAGAACTTCCTAAGGCCTGGACAAATGTGAAAGACCATCCAATTGAGAATATAATAGGAGACATCTCAAGGGGCGTTACAACACGCTCAAAGATAAGTAACTTCTGTCATCATTTTGCTTTTGTTTCACAAGTTGAGCCGAAAAACACTAAGGATGCATTACTTGATGAGAATTGGCTAATGGCCATGCAAGAAGAATTAAACCAATTTAAACGGAATGATGTTTGGGACTTAGTCCCTCATCCGGGAGATCATCAAGTAATAGGCACTAGATGGGTTTTTCGTAACAAACTTGATGAAAACGGCGTTATTACTAGAAACAAAGCGAGATTAGTTGCCCAAGGTTATAATCAAGAGGAAGGTATTGATTATGAAGAGACATACGCTCCTGTAGCACGTCTCGAAGCTATTCGTCTCTTACTTGCTTATGCGTGTTCTAAAGACTTCAAACTATTCCAAATGGATGTTAAAAGTGCTTTTCTAAATGGCTATATAAATGAAGAAGTCTATGTTGCTCAGCCACCCGGCTTTGAGAATTACATGTACCCAACTCATGTTTATAAGATGAAACGTGCTCTATACGGTCTTAAACAAGCCCCTCGGGGTTGGTACGAACGTTTGAGCAAATTTCTTCTTCGTCAAGGGTACTCTAGGGGTAAAGTTGACACTACTCTCTTTATTAAAAGAAAAGATAAAGATGTTCTCTTAGTCCAAGTTTATGTAGATGATATTATATTTGGGTCGACTAATGCAAAACTTGTCAAAGATTTTTCTAAGCTTATGCAGAGTGAATTTGAGATGAGTCTCATGGGTGAGCTAAATTTCTTCCTTGGCCTACAAATCAAGCAACTCAGTCATGGAACGTTGGTAAATCAAACTAAATACTGTATGGAGCTGCTCAAAAGATTTGGAATGAGTGAAGCGAAGCGAAGGAAATTGACACACCTATGGCAACAAATACTAATCTAGACAAAGATGATAAAGGTAAAGAGGTTGACGTAAAATTGTACCGAGGAATGATAGGTTCACTATTGTATCTTACTGCCTCAAGACCAGACATTATGTTTAGTGTGTGTATGTGTGCAAGATATCAATCTTGTCCAAAAGAATCTCACTTAAAAGCTGTCAAAAGAATTCTGCGATACTTACGTGGAATTACTACATATGGCCTATGGTATCCAAAGGGAAATGAGTGCCATTTGGTAGGATTCTCAGATTCAGATTTTGATGGCTGCAAATCCGATAGAAAAAGCACCAGTGGAACATGTCATCTATTCTCAAATTCATTGATAAGTTGGCATAGCAAGAAACAAGTATCGGTTGCATTATCTACTGCTGAGGCAGAATATGTAGCTGTTGGAAGCTGCTGTGCACAAATATTATGGCTCAAGCAATAACTTCTTGACTTTGGTATTAAGCTTGATCGTATACCTATCATGTGCGACAACACAAGTGCCATAAACTTGAGTAAAAATCCTGTCTTACACTCACGCACCAAGCATATTGAAATAAGACATCACTTCCTACGAGATCATGTAGAGAAAGGAGACGTTACATTTGAACATGTAGAAAGCAAGAAGCAACTAGCCGACATCTTCACCAAACCTCTAGCAACGGAGCAATACTTCAACATTCGTAGGGAATTGGGGATACTCGATATCTCCAATTTGGGCTAATTACGTTTGTTCTCTCTTAATATTATTCCTCTACTTTATATATATTTTTTTGCTAACATCTCTCTTAGCGTAAAGGTAGTTCATTATCAAGCCAGGCGTCATTCCACATTGACTAAAAGCTGCCACTAAAGTTGACGCCTACATATTGAGAAAGCGGTAACGTAATTGTTGTTCACTTCCAAAAATATTATTGATACTATAATATGCTATCAATTAACATGCTTATAGTGTCTTCATACATATATCTCTCTTGCTCATATATGTGTCTCATCTTTAATACACCTTTAAACATATTTGGCTCTCATGCTATCACTATCTACCTTTTATCTACTATACTATGAATGCTAGCGTGTTATCTATGTTTCTCTCGTTACTCTCCTCTGCTGTTTTTCTTGTATCTCTTTTGATGTTGTCAAAGGGGGAGATAGATACTGAGTGTACGGGGGAGCTCAGCTGAGTAAATAGATGCTGAGTGTACGGGGGAGCTTTTACCACCTATTGCCAAAGCTTCTACTACCGGTTTGCCATCATCAAAAAGGGGGAGTATGTGAATACAAGATCACACTCACAAAGATGTTTTTGATTCATGGCAAACTCAACAAGCATACAAGCAACAAGGTACAAGCAGAAGAACTCAAAGAAAAGCAAGCTTTGGTCACTCATAACAGAGCAGGTCGACCTACTATGCATACAGGTCGACTCAACACAAGCAAAATAAAAGGAACTCAGAAAATCAGCAGTCAGGTCGACCTACTCCCAACACAGGTCGACCTAAAATGAAGAAATTTACATATCATTCTGCTAGGTCGACCTACACAACAACTAGGTCGACCTAATCTGAGAAATTTTCCCCAAAACGCATCTGAAGTGGATTCTGGTCGACCTACTTCTTTGACAGGTCGACCTAACTGGGAACAAATGACATCCAAAGGATATGCAGCTCTGTTAGGTCGACCCAGCCCTAAATTAGGTCGACCTATCTGATCAAAACTGACTTCCAAAGGATATGCAGCTCTGTTAGGTCGACCCAGCCCTAAATTAGGTCGACCTATCTGATCAAAACTGCCAAAATTTCTGGTTTTCTCTGCATCAACTGAAAAGCTCTCATATATATTGTCCAAGGTTCAATTATTGAAAACAACACCAACGACTGAAAGATACACAAAGGCTTCTCATCTTCGTTCTTCGTCATCTCCAACACAATTACACATAATCATTTTTGCGTTGAGGGTTAGTGATCGAGTTCGATAACGTCCATGGAACGGAATTGAAGATTCCTAGTTGGTGAAGATTTGTGGGGTTTTTGGTGAATAAAATCCGAGGTTTTGTCCTCCAAGATAGGTGTTTCTTGGGGGTTTTTATCAAGAGGTTTCATCGAGGATCCATCTGAGTGTGAAGATTGAAGAACAAGGGTTCAAGGCAATTCAAGACACTGCAGAAAAGGGATCAAGTGAAGCTCTTGGATCACCTTGATCTGACTCAAGATTAAGGGGGAAGAAGATTCAAAGGATCGACATAATTGGTTTATGGTTTATCGCTTTGTTATCTTCTTTGTATAAACTACTTTCAACATTAATGAAAGATTTCCCAATTTCAGTTTGGAATTGGGGGCAGACGTAGTCTTAGCGAGGACGATCGACGAACTGCCTAAACAAATATCGTGTTCTTGTCGCTTTTATCTTTTCATTTACGTTCTGTTCATATTTGGTCATAATTGCTAAATTGATTAACGATTCAAGTGTTAAAATTGTGAATTACGGTTCTGCATAAACATCACAATTCACCACATCTTGAATCATCATCAATTTGAACATTATCACCAAGTGTTTGTCTTTTTGCTTATTCCATTATTACTGCATTGCAAACCAAATTTTGTCAATTTAGAAGTTAATTGATTTTCAGCTGTGAAACGTATTGATTCGATAACATATCACTTCATCGTTAATCTCAATTATCTTGTGGTTTTGTCACATATACGACCCTTGCAATAACGGTCCGGAATAGACGCAAGTCGATTCAGAACCGCTTTCGCTTTAGTTCAAAATAATTCCGAAAAACTCTGGAAGATCTATTCACCCCCCCTCTAGATCCTCAGGCCAGCGTCTAACAATGTTTGGATATATATTTGGTTAAATGTGTGAATATGTGATAATTATGGTGATGTACATAATTGGAAATATAATATTGGAATTGGAATAGTATACTCTTTATACTTGTTAAATGCTTAATATATGTGAATATATTGATTCATATTATGTTACATGATTAGGCAAGGTGTAATGAATTCCTCTAATTGTTGATCTTAACCATTGTATCTTATTATACTTTCTTCATAATGATTCGTATTCTCACCCTTCTGTTTTAATGTTGCCCTTGTTTGGAGACATGCAGGTTCTGGAGTTTAGTAGCTCGTGCATGATCTAGCCGGTGATTCTTCCGTGTTTGTTGGAGATTAGGTAGTGATTTGATGCTCTGGTCATGTAACACTGGGTAGACTAGGCGTGTTGAACTCATGTTTTCTATTTGGTTATGTATTATGTTTATGACTTAAGAACTTGTTATTTGGCTACTTGTTGTTTTGAGAGGCTTTCAAGCCAAATATTCTGATTATGGTTTATTTTAGATTGAGATGATTATTGAGATATGATCATGGTATGGGACATGAATCATTTTATGAAATACATGGGTATTTTAGTATTTTCCGCTGTGTATGCATATTCTGTGTGAATTGTAATTAAATGTTTAGGTGTTATTTGAAATGACCAGGTGTATCGTATATTGTAGATAAATATTGTCGGTTTTTAAATGCTTTTAGTTTTTGAAAACGTCGATGTGACGCCCTTTTGAATTATATGCATGCTTATTCTCTGATTATATGCTTATTTATTTTGGGGTATAAAAGGGGTGTTACAAGATTCACATGCATCCTTAGCAGAACCTATTTCCGTCCAGCATTTCCCCAGCGGAACGCGTTCTACACGAGCAAGTTGGTCACTCATCGTCAGAGCTGTCTCCATGACTTGCATTTGTCTCTGTATCCCCACAGGGTTGAGAGTTTGCTTTTCCAGTGAATTTGCCAGGGTATTCCCCAAGCAGTCAATTGGGATGTTCATATCCCCAAGCAGGATTTATTCCCCAGCCAGAGCTCGCATCCAGATTTGATCGTCTCCAGTAGATTTCTGATCCATCTTTACCAGCTCGCAGTTGTGACTTCTAGTCACTCATCTTGTCCTTCCCGCATAGTTTTATACTCTCTCCAGGACTACTTCAGCAATTTAGTGCTCCTCCGATGTTTCCCTAAGTAGCGTCCGAATCATGCATCATTCGCATTGCATTCGTTAAGCGTGTAGTATTTCCATCATCAAAATACTACTCCATAAAACAACATTCATACATGCATCATGCATAAATCATATCATTTTTTTCTACAGGAAAGTCATTAAGATATTCAAATGCCTCCCAGAGAGCAACTCGCCTAATCATTACAGGCACTTATCCTGGTGTTCGAATTAGAAGAAGTTTGTCTCCTTATCCTGACACTGTCAGATCAGATGAAGGCTTACTTATTCTTGATGCCCAGATCTATTGAAGTTTTTCCCCTTGCCTGTTCCTCCTTATCGCAAGTGGGAGCTACCTAATTATCAAGAGCGCAAATTTTCGAGTTCATTCTAGTATTCAATCCCCTTCCACCTCAACGGTTCGAAACTTTTGTTTCTCGCTCGTCAGGTTCAAGAAGTTTGAATAGGGGCGGCTGTTGCACCCCAAAATTTGCCCTCTTTATTTGAGATATAAGTTATCAAATATGTTTATTTCGTCGTTCGAAAAGGGAAGAAAAATAATAAAGATTTTTCATGGTTTTAAGGAAATGTGACGTGAAGATTGGTTTATACGGTGAAAATGCGAAGAAATTCACAAGTCTTATCTGGAAGGTTCTATGATCTTGGTTTCCGCGCTATTAGGACTATTTCGACGTTCTCTAAAACTTTTGTGTTTGGCTCAGAAACCAATTCCATGAGGAAGGTTGTCGAATTCGCAAATTACTGGAGCTTTTGTAGTGAAAAATGATGCTGAATGTAGGTTTTCGAGCCTTAGAAAATTCATATCTCATGATCCACTTGTCAGATTTTCTCGAGATTTTAACTTGAGCTCCGTTCCATCATTCTCGATATTTCATATGTTCGTTCCATCGACTAATTATGCACTGAAAATGCCCAGTATTTTGAAGAACGTTGTGATTTTGCAGTGAAAAGTGTGTTTTCGGGTATGGCGCGACAAGTTTGAAAATTCATAACTTCTTCAATTTTTGTCGTATGAGGTCCATTCCGGCGGAATTCTCTCGAAAATTTCATTATCTTCGATTCTTCGTCACACGTGCACGTTCATATTTTGAGCCGAAGATAGAGTTTAATCGCGTTCTTTGAACGGTACTCGCGAAATTCTACACAGCCGCACCAGATGAACCAGCATTACTCATCATTCAAACGTGCGTAATTTCTTCACCGCTTATTGGATTGAGACGATTCTCGCAGCTACGATCCACAAATTCGAGTTGACATTGGTCCGGTTTCCGAATTTCGCACGGAGTCATATTTCCCCGAAAACGAGTAAAAAAGAAATAGTTAAGGGCATTTTTGACATTTCACCACATACACTATATAAACTATGTTTCCCTTTTTCTCTCATAACTTCAATTTCATCCAAAAGATTAAAAACACTTCTCTCAATTCTCTTGAATCAAAACCACCAAATTATTCAAAATCTCCAACAATCTTCATCAAGTCTCAAGAACACATCAAGATCAAGTCAAGGATGAATATCTTATTCCCTCATTGATCATAAATTGAAGTTCGAAGATCTCTCTCTCTCTCTCTCTCCACACTATTGCGTGCCTCACTCCCTCCCTAGATCTCTAGAATTCGTGTTCGTGTTCGTGTCGTGTTCGCGTCGTGTTCGTGTTCATCCGATCTTGATCTCTTCGTTTGATCTGGTAAATTCACTATAAATATTTTTAGATCATTGATTTTTTTGCTTGATCCGAATTAATATAATAATTGATGATGATGTTTGATTGTCGATGGATGATTTTCGATAATTGATGATAATAGTCGCTTGTTGTTTGATTGATTCGTGTCGATCTTGCTTAATTGATTCAAATGTGAAACTTAAATGTGGTGTGTGTTAATAATTGTTGATGTTGCTCTTGAATTCAAAATTAGCACAAAACATGTTTGTTGAATTGAGTGTGAGAGGTGATTTTGACAATAATTGGTAGTATATTATTGAGTGGTGTTATTGTGGTTGCTAATTGATGTTGCTAAATCATGGTTTTATGTTGATTTTGTGACTTTATAATATCATTTCAATATGTGAATTGTTGCTGGAAGTTTATGGTGTCTTGATGTGGATTTAGAACCTCAAAAAAGTCATAAAAATATGGTTATATAAACACATAGTTGTTGGAAATTTTTGGTGATGTTTTGGTGTTGATTTGTTGACATTTCTAGTGTCATTTCAATGTTATAATGTTGCTAGAAATTTAATGGAGTTTTCATGTTGTTTTGACACTTTAAAAATGCATAAAAACAATGATAACACAAGAGTTTAAGTGCTGGAAATTTTGGTTGTGAATTGTTGATACTTGACATGAAAATTGATTAAAAAATGTGATAAAAATAGTAGTTTAAAACTTGTCTCATGAATGTATATAGTTTTGATTTGTTGTCAGTTTGTAAATTCTATTTGAAGATATTTCATAAAAATAAATGGATTAATGTGGATCTATACTTGTGGATTTACCATTTGGAAACCATGTTTTATGTCATAATTACACTTGTAAACATATGCCATTTTGTGCTAATTGTTGTGACGTTTTCTCTTGAGCTTGGGTGTGATTTGTGGTGAGTTTTGGGGCTGTTTTAATATCATTATTATGCAGAATTTTCCACGGTCCCATTGCACTGCATTCCATTTCTTTTAACTCATGAAGATTGGTATTTTGTTGCATATTCGACATGAAACTTCTTGCATTTGATGGTTGTTAGATTCTAAGTGTTTACATGACATGTTTGGATGCTAATAAATGATGTTTGAGCTGCTGATTTTTTTTGTTTCGCGTTTTGGTCGCATTTGGCTCGGTTTTACTATTTACGTGCGTCGTGTCGGCTTTGTGTCATTTGACCATATCTTTTGATCTACAATGAGTTTTTGAGCATGTGAATAATGTTTTTCATATGTAATAATGTTTTTGGAGCTGTTTGTAAAGTTTATTTTCGGTTTCGGCTGACTTTTTTTACCGTTTTCGGAGCATGTAAATTCTGATTGCATATTTGACTTCTTTAGCACGTTTTAACCTTGCAATAAAATTTTGGCTTAATTCTGAGGAGTTTAGTTTTCACTATTTTTACCCGGTTTCGCCGTTTCGGTGTACCGTTATGTATGTAAATACTTGTTTTGGCTTCTGTAGTTTTGGTGCACAAATTCGATATGCTTTTGAATGCTATTCCAATTTTTCCATCATGGTGAATGAAAATCTAACCATTGATTTAATATTAAAAATTACCGATGGTCAAGATTAAATTTGGGTAACTTTTTTATCAATGCTTTATATATATATATATATATATATATATATATATATATATATATATATATATATATATATATATATATATATATATATATATATATATATATATATAAACCCTAACATACATTTATAATTTGACCCCTAATATGTACGTTAAATTATAATATTAACATCTAAAAGTATAAAAGTATGAAACAAACATATACACACAAACACATGGATTAGTATATTAATATTTGATTAAAATAATGTTATTGTTGAATTTTATTTTGTTTATATGATATTGTAATAAATAATTACATAAAAAATAATTAAATTTTTTTTTGATTCAGACTGATATGTTTAAATAACAGTCAAATTGTAAATTTGTTTACGAGACATTATTATTATTATTATTATTATTATTATTATTATTATTATTATTATTATTATTATTATTTATTCATTGATTATTGTAATATGGTTAATTAAAAATTACCAAAAATTAAACATTTGATCTTAAAATTTAACAAGTCAGAGAAAAAGTTCTTAAAGAAACAAGTAAAGAATTACAAATAAGGTTTTATTTTTCTTTTATTTTTTGTTCTTGTTCATCTTCTCTGTTCTCCACTTACAAGGGATCTCACTCTCTCTAACACATTCAATGTGGACGTTGTTGGCTAAATGTGATTTAGGAGAAAACTTCTAATCAATTTGTGTACTTGGAATCCTAATCCTAAACGTGTGCTTATTGCCGCCACAAACACCATCATTGGCTTCTTACTTGTACATCTGAGATTTTCATGCTAGATCTGTGATTGTTCTTGTAAACATATTTATTAATTTGGATTTTTTGGGTTTTTAGAAACAAAATCAGATTTGTGAGTGAATTTTTGGATTTTTCATGATTGCTAACCTTTATACAACAAAGTAAAGATAAATGGAAATTGATTTACATGGTTTATGATTTGGGTTTTAGATGTTATCAGTAGAGAAATCATATTGAAATAACAAGTTAAATTTGTGAGAGGGTAGGGAAGAGGAAACTGTGAGAAGAATAATGAACCTGTAGATTTTATTTATCCAAATTTCATATGTTTTTGGGTTGAATACTTATGTGTTTGGAGATGAAGGGAAGGGATTAAGATTTTTTTTATATATATAATGTTATTGCCACTAAAGTATTATTCGTCAAAATTAGCATTTTTGTATTGTCAAGTTATATCGATGATCAAAATATAAGTAAAACAAAATTTTATAAGTTTATAACCAATTATTTATTATGCTGGGCATTTGTATAAATTCTAACAATCTTAGATGTAATTATATAATGTATTGGGCTTTTGTTTAAATTGAAAAAAAACTAGTTTAACTTACAATAATAGGTGAATTTTTTGTTCACCATGATAGACCAATAAATAAAATTCACCATACTAACCTTCATCTGCTATTCCATGTTGCTGTCTTGTTTGCTTTTGCTATGTGTTCACTTTCTATTCCGTTATCCATTTTCGGTTTAGCTTATAATTCAATAACGCAATTCCGATTGCGGTGTCTTGTTATCTCTAACGTGTGTGCTAGTATTCAAGGTAACATGGAGGCTCTGGTCGATAGATTCTCTCGTGTTCCGCTTTATTTGCGGGACACTACATTTATCCTCTCTCTGGTTCGCGTTTCTACACGCATCCTTTATCATTATACTTGCTTGTCCGGATTTCTGTTTCCCTTGCAGGTGTATGGTATTCGTTGTGTTCCATGCACACGTCGGCGCATGATTTACTTTCATCGCGCTGACTCTTGATTGCTTATGCGGGTTTTAATCGGAGTGCTGACATGTTTGCTGTTGCTTTTGCTAGCTCGCTCGCGGGATCTCTGGTTTTCTTTTGTTATTCGCTGCTGTTTACGGATCATAATCTGTTTGGTATTGATCTCGTTTCATTTTATCTTTTCCCGCATTTTATTATTCTGCATCATTCATCCTTTAACATGAGAAGTAGGATTTAGGCATTCATCTGGCCATGCCCTCGAAAGAGGCTCTGTTTTGGTTGGTGTGTTTATATTCGTGCTTTACGACA
Organism: Vicia villosa; assembly: GCF_029867415.1. Taxonomy (NCBI): domain Eukaryota; kingdom Viridiplantae; phylum Streptophyta; class Magnoliopsida; order Fabales; family Fabaceae; genus Vicia; species Vicia villosa. The sequence continues at coordinate 408,578 of NW_026705395.1, read as the reverse complement.
GGGAATCACGGTGTAATAAGACCCAAAAGGCACTCTGTTAAGTCCTCATGGAAGGCATGCGGAAAGGGTTAGCAATCAACCCCCGCCCAGTCTCATCGAGTCCGTTCAGTAAGCGCACGCTATGCGTTGCTTGCTTCTGAACTAGCACAAGATCCTGTTATAAAGTATGTCAGGTAAAAGGTTCATGCAGTCGAACCCCCGCATTTCCTATATCTCACATTGACAGACGTTGATGCTCGGTGTACGCACGCATCGTTTTCCTTTTAGATCTGTGACGGCTTGGTTGCTGAGAAGGATTCACTCCTCTTGTCTATGGCCTGATCGCTTTGCGCGAGGTCTAATGCTTGGTTGACTCGGGTGATCCGCTCCCCTTGGCTATGGCGGGACCGCTTTTCTACTACTTGGCCTACGCGAGTAGGTGTTTGCTTTACGAGCGAGACTCGTTTGTGTGATATTCTTGTTTGCATTTCCTTTTTCCCCATATGTTGCTAGGCTAGTTTAGACTTGTACCCTTTGTATGATAACATAGGTAGCAAGCTTTCCCCCTTAGCTTAGGTTTTCCTCATGAATTCTCTAAAACACAAACCAAACTCTTTGATTCTCTTTTCTTAAGAGCTTGTTATTTCCGCTCCATTCCCAAGCATAAGCCTCCAAAGGTCGAGCAGCGGAGTGCGAATGTAACTCGTTCACCTAAAAAACACAAATTAAGCAGAAATTAGTTAGCCAAGCTATGGACCTTTGATTCCTCAAAAAGGATACGTAGGCAGCGGGGTAGGGCCCGTGCGAGTGTAACTCTTTCTTTTCCCTACATTTTGCATGCATTTTAGTCCAGGTTAGCGCAGTTTGCTTACACACCCATAGTTTTAGACACAAGCATGGATGCTGTCATACCCCAAAATTTGCCCTCATCGCAAATGTCATTTTATTTCGATTAAGTGACATAGCACAGTTGGTAAGAATTTGCGGGTAAAAGGTACAAGAGCGAGAGACCCCAAGTCTGAATCTCACTTCTAACATTTCTTTCTTTTTTTTAGTTTTTAATTTTACTTCTAACTTTATTCACATTTATTCAAAAATCACAAAAAATGCATTTTTATTATTTTAATATTCAATTTTTGTTTTTACTATTTAAGCATTTTAAAATATTAATTTTGTTTTTATTTTATTCATACAATATACAAAAATAAAATAAAAGATTTGAAAAAGATTGATTAAATATAGTCATAAGCCTCTAATCAAATAATTTTGGGCTTTTGAATTATTTTAGTTAGTTTTGGTCCATGCATTTTTAACCTAATTATTCTGTATATATAACAACAACGAAAACCTTATTTGGAGAGTTTTTTGGGACTAACAATTAACCCTATTTTTTTATCACTCTCACGTACACAACTTTCTACACACATAAACCTTGTACATATTCACCTCCTCTGCAAATTATTTTTGCAAGCTCTTCACTCAAAATCATACCCAACACGTAACATGTTCCAGGATAGCAATAAGGATCACAAGAATTCTCAAGTACTGAGGAGAAGATTGGCCGCAAGAGAGCTCTATTCAAACTCAAAAGAACCGTGTATAAGGGGGAGGCAGAGATTGAAGTTCTGGGTCGATTCAAGCCATACCAACAATCTCGTTCAATTCCCCGACATTTTCTGGGCGTGATACAATACCTATCATTGATCGGAGCAAGCGAATTCACGCTCACCATCCCACAGTTTGTCAAGAAAAAATTCAATTCGATTATGTCAATTTATGCTTCATAAATGATTTTCGATCATGTTTCTTAGTTTGTATGACTGTATTGAATGTTTTTGAATTGATAATTTTGAGTTTCATTGAGAGATGGGGAATCCGCCATTGACGGAGTTCCAAGGTTTGAATTGGGGCTTTTCTGAATAGCCAAAATTAGGCAAAACAACGGGTACCATCATGTTCAATGGGTAAATTCCGATCGATCTATGGCTTCATAACGCGTTTGTAGTGCTTTTGGTTTGTTTTCAAAATCTGCAGGTGTGGTCCCTTTGAAACGATGATGAACAGCGCAGAGGGAGGGAAGGTGCGAGCTTCATGTGTTTTTTTTTACGAATTTATCTTATATATTATAATTAACGATGGTTAAGTTAACAGCAAATTGGAAGTGGCTTGGTGACAAGGGGGAGCGTACCAGTGAACCACAAAACCTGGGTTCGATTCCTTCCGTTTACTTTTGTTTTCCATTATTTTCCTTGTTCATCTTTGTTGCACCCCAAAATTTGCCCATATAATTTCTTTTCTAATTAACTTGAGCTTCCCATTCATATGCATTTTTCTATTAGGACATTAACATAATTCATGTATTCATTAATCAGTAAAGTCAATTTGGGATCAAGGATAATAAAATTATTAAAGTTTCACTTCGAGACTATTCTTCTTCAAGAATTTCTTCAAAGTATTATAATGGTGTTAGATTGAAATTTGAGTGCTACATTATTGAGGATTGACTGCTTCATTCATTTTGGTACAATTCATGGTTTAATCATATATTTATTACTTCAAAAGAGAGTTAATTTGGAATTCGTTGATAAGTGAGGACCAAGTGGAACAATACTATGGAGAAGAATTTCATTCAAAATGAGGTCAAAATTCAAGTGGGAATTAAATAAGTTTATTTCTTCCTCATCTATTTCATCCATGGATTTTGAGATTTATTCATCATTACACCAAGAATTCTCTACCAAGATTCAGTTCAAGGTTTTCAAATAAAAGGAGTTTTGCAATCATCCAAATCCAACAGTGTTCCATTTACATTCATCATTCAAGTTCAAATTCAAAGTACAAATGAAACTCACCATTTGCAATACAAATTCTTGGAACTATACATTTCAAAACACCATCTACATCAAAAATACATTTAGTTTTCATTACACCTTTTAATACAAAAACTGTCCTAAATCTATCTTCAATTCCTTTTCATCTTCGAGACCCCCACCACCGGTATCATGTAGCCTTCATTCCAAACCTGCACCATAAGAAAAGCCATACAAATAGTCAAACCTCACACACAATTCGCACCAAAGAAAATCGGGGCAAAAGCCTGCAAGTTTGGTCATAACAGTCCCTGCAACATACTCCAAACAATCCATACACTTTTACAACAACATTTCATACAGCTCCTAACACGTGATAAAAACCAATCAGCCCTGCATAATAGTTTCACTAGCTTCTACCAACAGTTATTAACCAATTAAAGTGACCTTTTTAACCTCCTAACAGATTCCAACCAATTCCCTAACTTCTCATAACTAAACTTCAGAAAAATAAAACAGTTACAAGAGCCCTGATTTTCTCCCACTAACTCAAATACTCCTAACTGTTATAGCAGTCCCTTAATAATCTTCACAATCTCTAACCACCTACAACTGTCAATAACTGATCCTAACTGCCCATAACTTCCAACTCTAACTAACTCTCCAGCTCAGCAATTTCTCTAACAGATCCTAACCAATTTGTAACTACCTAACAAACTCTTAACAGCTCTTAACTGATCCAGTTGGAGAGCTAACAAACTCATAACAGAAAGTTTCAGAAGAGAAAGGGAGAAAGAATTACCTATATATATTCATCAGCTTCTGAACTCTCGATTCCTCCACAATTTTCCACTTTTCCATTCATAATCTCTCAACTCATTCTTCTCCCACCAATCTCTCTGAACCTTCACTCTTCATCTCTTTCACATATCATCTTCAATCCTTTCCCAATTCTTCACATAACCACCATTCTTTACTCTCATCCTCCACTCTGCAAGTTCTCCACCATTCTCTTCAAATCTTCATCAATCAGTTTCAACTCACAACAACCTTGAACCTTCATCAACATCATCACGCTATAACAAAATCAACAAAAATCATCATCAACGCAACTACTCAGAATTCAAAAAAACAAGAGAGAAGAGGAAAGAAAGAACTGAGAGTACCGAGCTGAAGAAATTCTCGGATCCTTTTATTCGTCGTCGTCAAGAGTGAGGAGAGTAAGTCACAGCGCCGACGTTGAGGTCCGTTGCGGCGTTTCGTCGCACCGTCTTGCGTTGTTCACGAGAGATTGAGAGACGACCGAAAGATTGAAATCGAAGAGGGTGAGGCGACGAGAGGTTGGTGGATTTGTCGCCATAACTTGCGGTGGATACGGAGGCATCTTCGTCGGAGATTTGAAGTTCGCCGCCGTCAAGCGAAGAAGAGGAACCGCATCTGAGTCGGAGTTGAGTCGGAAGAGATTCGAATCTGAGCAAAGACGTGAGGAGATAAAGGTCATCAGAGTTCACGAGTCGTTTTGATCGGAGAAGGAGGAACAAGGACGCAAGCCGCCGCTCGCCATTCGCCGGCCGTCGCGCGTGAAGGTGAGTGAGAGAGTCTGAGAACGAGGGTGGGGAAGTTGATTCGTCACCCCTAAATTTAACCCTAATTCTTTTTTACATTTTTCTTTTAATTGTTTTTTTATTTGATATTAATTGGAATTAATTAAGACTAAGTAAGATTAATTGAATACTAACTGTGACATTTCAATTGGCTTAGTGTGATGATTATGTGATAATTAGAATTTCTGAAAGTATAATTTGGATCAAACAAAGATATCTTGGGCCTCTCACCGAAATGCTGCCATGCGCACCCCATTAAGCCCGTTACGCCATTTTTTGGCCATAAAATTTGCTGAGCAAAAAACTCATGGGCTAATTATTGGGCTGCGCCCACTTTGCTTTTGCACACCATGTAATTCAGACTACACCCCCTGTTTTCATCTTTTTAGATTTAGGTAATTAGATTTTTGCCACTTCTTTTTAGTAATTAAAGTGCTAATTTTCCACCATCATTTTGAGACCTTAATACAATTTTTGACATAAAAATGTTCATAAAAAATATTAGTTTAGACTTTTATTTCATTTCTCTTTGCTTGATTAGAATCATGTACTTTGTCATACAAAATCAACAAAATAATAGTCCTTTAAGTTCGATTTTTTGTACTATTTTGCATTGTTCACTTTCATGTCTTGTACCATATTTTCAAGTGTTTATGTTAGTCACTTTACACTAATCTTTGTATCGTTATTTACTTGTATTTTTACTTGTAATTTCGATCTCCGCTTATGCTTATATTTTCATGCCGCTTTTTGCTCCTAACCATTAGGTAGAAACCATGACAACATTAGGACTTAGAAGTTTCCTTCATAACATTAAGCTAGTTATTCATTTTAGGCTAGTTTTCTTCTTCTTTTTTCTTTTCAACTTTAAAACATTAATAAAGGACGACGCGAATCATGCTAATGCCTTTTTTTAGTGTGAAAGAAATGATTGGGGCGTAGGCCCCGATGTATGTTCTTTCCCACTTAGCGGAAGAGAAATGATTGAGGCGTAGGCCTCGGTGTATTTCTTAACCGTTATTTAGAGAAACGATTGTGGCGTAGGCCTCGATGTGCATTCTCTAATTATTCAAAAACTGTATTTCATTTAGAGAAACGATTGTGGCGTAGGCCTCGATGTGCATTCTCTAAATATTCGAAAAAACTCTCTTTTTAAGGCATGATTCAAGTCACAAATTAATTTCCCTTAAAAGACACCCCACCAAAAACACTTCAAAATATCTAATAAAGGCTCAGAGCTAAACAAAGTAAGGAAGTGAGGCGAAGCCTTGTAGTGGGTTTTCGTCCATCATGGAATTACACCTAAAAAAAGCACAAACCAATTTTTCCTCTTCTCTCTCTTGCCTCCGAGGCATTCTTTCTCTTGCCTTCAGGGCATTTCTTTCTCCTAATCGGACACGTTATTTCCGCTCCATTCCCAGCTTAAGACTCCAGAGGTCGAGCAGCGGAGTGCGAATATAACGTCGTCCACTAAAAAAACACAAAAACAAACAAAAACTAAAGAGCCGAACTACGGCGCTCTGATTCCTGAAAAGGATACGTAGGCATTAGGTCGCGGGGCCTAAGCGAGCACAACTATTTATAAACCTTATTTTCCCCGTGTTTCTTTTCTTTCATTTGCATGCATTCCCTTAGTAATTAAGCTTTAGATTTATACACCCTTAGAATAGAACAAACATAAGTGGATACCATCGAGTACGATGGGCGTGAGGGGTGCTAGCACCTTCCCCTTGCGTAACCGACTCCCGTACCTTGATTCTCTGGTCGCAAGACCCTGTTCCTTTGTAGGTTTTCTGATATTCCTTTCCCTTTGGGATAAATATATTGGTGGCGACTCTGTTGTTCATATTTCGCGAGCGTGCGACAATCTTCACTTGCAGATCTGGTATGTTTGGCCCACGCACGCCTACCATGCACCATTAGTTTGAGGCTGTTAGATTGGCTCGTGACTGAATCCAACGTAGCTGAAGGATGAGGAATACTCCATGGACCCTCAGGCCAGCCGTAGAGGATCCCAAGCTAAGTCTTCTTTTTCTTTTTTCTTTTCTTTTAATTGTTTTATTCTTTATTTTCTTTTCAGTCATAAACCTTTTGTTTCTACTATAATTTTATTTCCAAACATAAAACTTTTTATTCTTTTTAAGCAATTATTTTATTTTTAAATATTTATTAAATAATTGATTAGTTTAATTAATCATGATAATTCTTATTTGATTTAAATAATTAGTTGATTAATTTAATTGCTCAAATAATTTAATTAATTATTAATATTTTCAAAATGCATATTAGGGTTAGAATGTTCAATTGAAATCTGACTGTCACCGATTTAGTTAATTAGGTTGAAAACCAATAATTAATTAACTTGACGTTTATCTATTCTATTAACTATGGTTAACTTGTGCCTTACTCAGGGTTTACAAGGATCGTGCCTACACTGAAAAATTTTCTTTTCTGTTTATGCCTTTTCAGGGTTATCGACATGGTTCACTCCGACAACGCGCCTGATCAAAAAAACCAGAGCTAAGTATCTTATATTTAAAGCATATTTTATTTTCTTTTAAAATGAGGGGTTTGTCTTGCCTTCACTATTTCCGCCTTTGCCTTTTTCAGGGTTAACCCCGAGGGTTTCCCGCTAACCATATCAGATCAAATCAAGCTAAGTACTTTTGTTTATTTTATTATTTTAAATTCATTATATCCTTATTTTTAGGGTTAACTGTGTTCGCCTTCGAACCGATAAATGCACTCACCCTATTTTGTTTGCCTTTTTCAGTGTTTGTCAAAATTGCTAAAGCCACGAGTATCGGTAACCCTAAACCCTAACCATGATATCTTATGTATTTTATTATTACTTATGTCAAACCCTATTAAGGGATCCGCTGGTTACAATTTCCCTCCCCCATATCTGTTTTGATTATATTATTTGAATGCGTGGTTAGTAATCCTAGGGAGTGCAACCTTTGAATTGACCATAGATTCACTAAATTTACAAGATAATATATTTGAATATAATCACAGGATTGGTGCACACACGCACGCTTTTGGGTAACCTCTCTGTTGCCTTGTTTCCTGTTGCCTTGTTGCCTGTTGCCGTGTTGCCTTGTTGCCTTGTATTTTGTGCAGAATAGTCAGTCCCTCGAATACGAGGATACCTCAGCCATGTTGCCTCGATTAAAGGTCATGGTCCCTAATGATGCTGCCTTCGATACACTAACATGACCTCGACCCTCGGAAGTTGCCTACGGAAAAAGGCTGAGGTATCTTCTGGTTGCCTACGAAAAAAGGCTATTCTGATCCTTCCTCTTAGACTACCTGCCTCTTTATGGCATGAGTCAGTTTTTGAGCGAATGATAATTCGATGACCCTTCTACCTTCAAACGAAAGGCTTCCTGCCCTCTTATGGCAAGGATTGACCCTTTCATTCTGAAAGGCTATAAAGAGACCTATCATCTGAGTTTAAGGTAATTGCCCCTAATTGCCTTGCCATGCTCTATTTTATATATTCTTTCTCAAAATTCTTCAAAAACTGGCTACGCTCATTTTACGAGTTAAAGTCCATTTTTTTCCTTTTTCATCTACATTTTCTGAAAACGAGCAAGCAAAGCAGTTAAGAGCCCATGGAAAACCATGGATGCAAGGGGTGCCTTACACCTTCCCTTTGCATAAATTACCCCCCGAACTTAGATTTCTTTAAGAGGTTTTTTCTGTTTCTTTTTGCCTTTCTGATTTAGTTTGGATAAAATAAAAGTCGGTGGCGACTCTTGCTTACCGCGACATTTCGATCGATAAAAAGTCAGTTCACCGTATTACAGAACTGGCGACTCTGCTGGGGATTTTTCGATAAAAGAGGGGTTACCTTAAAAGCTTAGGATTCACTTAATTTTATTCTACTGTTTGCTTTGCTTGCTTTATTTTTCAGGGCTGTTTTGGGAATTAACTGAAGGACGAATCCTACACCCGGATTCAAGTACATCTAAGATTAGGAGCGGCATAGTCATGGAGACCCCCCTTGTGCATGCTTGGGGTTGGTCAAAATGAAGTTCGCGCTTGAGTTAGGCCTCCACTGGTTATTGTGTACCTCTTTTGCATGAGAGAGGTTTATGCATGTATCTTTGGGTGCGTCGGAGCTCAGGGACCTTTAGTCACCTTTAACCCATCTTAACTTTTAGGAACGTAGTGGGGGGGCTATTCTTGGTGCATGCCAAGTTATGGTCGCTACCCGATACTACAACTCAGATAGGTTTCTTCCTAAAGTATCATTGCGTGGTATGCATGTACCATGTTCGAGGGTGCTTTAGAAGGGGCTGACAATTCTGAGTCACTTGGTAGAACCCGTTGCTGAAAACTCCTTATCCATAGAAATACCCTTGGGAAGGACACCTGATCAGACTCCATGCAAGCCTTAAGCCAAAAATTGTGTGACTTGATTGTGTTTGTTACTAACCGTTGTTTCCTTGCAGGTTTTGTTAAAAGGACTTGTTTGTCCTTACTATCTCATACTATGTCTAATGAACTGCATTCGCATAACATCATGACATCATGACATCATAAGCATAACATGATTAACTAACCCTTTCAAGGATCTTAGGAATTTAGGGCGCACAATTTCAGGTGCTCTTATCAAGGACTGAATTCCTATCTAGGGGCAAGAGGATTTATTTTCCTCTGGCCACGTACCTTCCAATTCATAGACTCAGTACCTAATCAAGGGGCAAGAGGATTTATATTCCTCTGGCCACGTACCTTCCAGTTCAGAAGTATCCCGAATCAGAGGCGATGACCCACTCGATATGGTGAGCTTGATTCTCAAAGAGGGGCACTCACAGACGAAAGTCAGATTTCTTCAGACAAAGACGCGATCAAATCATTTTCTAATGTTGCTAACTAAATGCCTAGAGATCCTTGAAAATAATTGCATCTGCATTCATAACATTACATAACAGGTTTCTTACAATAGGTCTCTCATCCTTCCCCGCTGTTTATTTCAGCATCATGAACCTCGAACAATCTGTCAAGAATCTGCAAGCTCAGAACAACCAGTTCCGAGAAATAATCTTTCACTTGGCCAAGGGGCAAGAAGAATTAAAAGCGCTTCTGATCGAGAAAGAGAAGGATCAACATAAGCTTCAAGGTAGTAAAGATAATCGGAAATCCAAACCTAAGCGATCATTTACTCCACTGCACATGCCGCTGTCTCAAGCTCTACAACAACTGCTCAATCAGAACTTGATAACTCTATTGCCTCCATATTCACTTCCTACTAACCCCGCTCCTGGGTATAAGTATCATGAGAGATGTGCTTATCATTCAAATAGTCCTGGTCATGATACAGAGGTTTGTGGACCATTGAAACACAAGATCCAAGACCTCATTGATGACAAGATCATTGACTTCAACTCACCTGAGGAACCTCATATGGCTAATGCTGGGTACAATCGGAAAGGTCGCAATGAACCCAACCAATCTGTGGGGACAGTTCTGATCACTACACCAGTTCCACAACAAAGACGCAAGGTAGCTGCACCTAAGCGTCAATTCACAAAGATCAACATGACTCTGGCCGAAGCATTGCAACAATTGCTGAAGAAAGGGCTAATTACTTTGAGGAATCCTCCTATAAAGCCCAACACTTCTGCTCCTAGCTATAAGCCCGATGCGAGGTGCGCATATCACTCCAATAGTCCTGGACATGAAACTAATGATTGCTGGCCATTGAAAAATAAGATCCAAGACATGATCGATGCTGGTGAAATTGAATTCAATCATCCCAAGACCCCTGTGGTGATCACTGCTCCCATGCATAATCACAAAAAGATTGATTAATGTCAGAATGAATGAACTTTAGATCATTAAATTTACTTGCATTTGCAATTTCTATTCTGTTTGTTTAAACATTCTAATTATGATAGACATTATCTGTTTTAATAATCATCATCAGTGCATTGCATATGTTTGTCTTGAATAAATTATTTCGTTATCACTCATTTTAATTATGTCTTTACTCTGCATATGTTTTGTGATATTCAACTCCTGCTAAGCTGTAAGCCTTTTGAGGGAGGATGACGAAAACAATACCGCAACCTCATACAGTATGCTTTTGAACAGACTATGTTGATGATGTACAGGCATTGTTTCAATCCCTAAACAATGGAGATATAAGGATGATAATTCCTCGTCAACCCCTTTGAGCCGAAGAAGTAGAAGTTTCTTTCTTGTACTAATTAAAACCCTTGATCATAACCTGGGGCAGGGTAGTTCTCAGTTAATTTAGCTGTGCATTCTATTTTAAGAGAATCATTCAATACGCCTTTCAACAAAGGTTTCAATCACAAGCGTTCATCCACACACATCAAGGAAGTGTTGGAGATGTCAATCAAAAGCCAATGATGGTTCATCAATCATTAAGTAAGGCAGTCAATATCTTTCAAAAAAAATGAAAAAACATATATACAAAGAAAAGCCTGCTAAGTCAAAAATCAAAAAGAAGACTTAGGCAAATATCAAGGCATCCCGCTGACTGTAAGCTCAAAATAGACAGTTCAGGCAAAAATTAGGGATATCAAAAAAATGAAAAAAGAGAAGTCAATAAATTCTTGAACAACACAATGTTGTGACTATCAAAAGGAAGAAGTGACTGCCATCTCAAAAGTTCTATTTGCTTGTGAACCATCATCATTATCAAAGGTGCAAATCCAAAAGTCTCTTGGAACCTGAATGCATAAGTCGAATTAACTGAGCATAGGATCGAAGAACATCGTGAAGATTGGGATGGGTACAAATAAATTTTGAGCCTTTATCTTTTGTTTCTTAAACCGTGAACCAAGCCACGTTACAACCCTTTAAAGTCCTAATTGAAGCATGGTTAGTTCGAAAGCATACTGACACAACAAAGGTATCCCGACTCCTTAAGGTTTACCACTAATGCTGAGTTGATATCAAGTTTTTACAAACATCACTTTGTTACAAATATCACGTTTTTACAAACATCATACTTTTGCATCTCCTATTTTAATGTTTTTCAACAAAAAAATCAAGACAAACGTATGCATTGCATCTCATGAATTCATTATTAAACGTATTCTCCTACATAATTTCAAATGTTAGCATCAGAAAGAACTTGCACAGGGTACAACTAATGACTGAAAGTTATCCCGACAGACAAGATTACTCCGAGAAGCAATGTCTCTACGTATACAAGGGGCATGGCACGCTGTGCCCAATCAATCTGGGGCAATCAAGTCAAGATCCCAAGAATCTTTCAAATGCCAAACAATCAGAGGCGTATATCCCAAGGGGGTTCCAAACTACTCCCCAATCAACGTGAGACATTGTCACGAGCCTATGATTACTGGGGGCATATCGCCCATAGTAAACATATCATAAAGTCCTCGCGAGGCGAATCTTTCCAAAGTTCCTGCTAACTGGGGCAAATCTATGCAAGTCCAGTTCGACATCTTGATCAATACTCAGTGGCGTGTCCTGAATCGAGTAGTAATTTACTACAATACTGGGGGCAACTTTCAAGACACCCATGTCTCCCCACAGAGCCAGGTTCACAAAACCACCTCCCCGCAGAGTAATCATTAAGAAGATATCTTCAAACGCTCTCGACAAAGACTTGGACTCCCCATCCGAGATCAGATTCCGTTCACTGGTTTGGAAGAAATTCCAAAATTAGAAGTTATCGCTCCCGCTTTACATCTTAAGAAGTCTGATATTGATGGTCATTGGGAAACCAGAAGTGGAGTCAAGGGATTCCTCGCTAAGTTCTTATTCGGAAAAGCTCGCATGTTTTTGAAGTCCATCAGTTATCAAGCCTTTAAAGACGTCTTGGCTTTGCTCATTTATGGTTTGGTATTATTCCCTAATCCCGATCAATTCATTGATGTACACGCCATAAAGATATTTCTGACGCGCAATCCAGTTCCTACCTTGCTTGGAGATATCCTACACTCTCTTCACACTCGTACTATGAAGAAACGAGGGACTCTTATATGTTGCATACCTTTGCTATCTAAGTGGTTTATTTCGCACTTTCCTCGCTCAGTAATGAGGAACGACCAAAGGCTGAAATGGCACAAGAGAATAATGTCACTTTCTCATTCCGATATCCGTTGGCTTTCCTTGTTCAAGGAGAGTGTTACTATCATTGACCGCTGTGGACAATATCCTAATGTGCCTTTACTTGGCATACGAGGGGGTATTACTTATAATCCTTGTTTGGCCTTACGTCAATTTGGTTACGCTCGAAGAGATGGTCCTCATCAGATGCTTCTACAAAGGGTTGTGTTTGATTATGAAGACGATACTCAAAATCACCGCCGGAAGTTTATACGAGCATGGGATATGGTGAACAGAATTGATAGCAAGAGCTTGGGGCAAAGAAACTCCATTCCTTTGGGGCCTTACCTTAGATGGGTGCGCACACGTGCTCAACGTCTCATCATGCCTTATCCGTATGTCCTACCTGTGATAGTGGAGCCTGATTGCGAGGAAAAAATTCCTCAAGTTATTACTCATCCTGACATGCCAACTGACATCGAAGAATTAAAGAGATCTTGGATTCAATTAAAAGAAGAAAGAGACACTTTTGAAGCTCAGTTTCGTGCTAAAGAAAAGAAAGTATTAGAGCTCACAAGGCTACTTCAAGCGGAGCTAAACATCTTCAAGACAAGACCAGACGTCAAAATCACAAAGACATAGAGATTTATTTTCTCGAAAAAGACAACATATTCATACATCGCATACATCACCTCATAAACATACAAAGTCTCTCATTTATTTTGAGGTACTCATTACATAACACATGCATCATGACATAAGAAAACTAACCTTTACTTTTCAGGATATTGCTGTCTCTGTTTTCAAGAATTAAGTCGATACCTTTGACGGTTCCTTGATGATCTATCTCCAGAGTTAAGTCGACACCTTTGACGGTTCCTTAGCAACCCACTTCAGAGTTAAGTCGACACCTTTGACGGTTCCTTAACGACCTTTCAGAATCAAGTCGATACCTTTGACGGTTCCTTAATAATCCATTTCAAAGTTAAGTCGACACCTTTGACGGTTCCTTAACGACCTTTCAGAATTAAGTCGATACCTTTGACAGTTCCTTAATAATCCATTTCAAAGTTAAGTCGACACCTTTGACGGTTCCTTAACGACCTTTCAGAGTTAAGTCGATACCTTTGACGGTTCCTTAATGATCAACATTTCAGATTTAAGTCGATACCTTTGACGGTTCCTTAATGATCTACCTTTGGAAGTTAAGTCGATACCTTTGACGGTTCCTTAATGATCCACCTTCATATCTAAGTCGATACCTTTGACGGTGCCTTAATGATATGCTTCGAATATTAAGTCGGTACCTTTGACGGTTCCATAAATAATCCAATTCAGACTTGAGTCGATACCTCAGACGGTTCCTCAACATTCAAAGACTAAAAACAGAAACCTCGCAACAATCAATACTCCAACAACTACCAGATGGCATCTACAAGCCCATCTCCGACAAAAGTCCCTCCTTCCCTAGGGCAAATTTCTTAGTATTCTAGTGTTCAATCACCTTCTACCTTCAGATACCGACTGGCATACAAACCACTCTACATCTTCCGGTTTAAGATAATTGAACAGGGGCAGCTGTCATACCCCAAAATTTGCCCTCATCGCAAATGTCATTTTATTTCGATTAAGTGACATAGCACAGTTGGTAAGAATTTGCGGGTAAAAGGTACAAGAGCGAGAGACCCCAAGTCTGAATCTCACTTCTAACATTTCTTTCTTTTTTTTAGTTTTTAATTTTACTTCTAACTTTATTCACATTTATTCAAAAATCACAAAAAATGCATTTTTATTATTTTAATATTCAATTTTTGTTTTTACTATTTAAGCATTTTAAAATATTAATTTTGTTTTTATTTTATTCATACAATATTCAAAAATAAAATAAAAGATTTGAAAAAGATTGATTAAATATAGTCATAAGCCTCTAATCAAATAATTTTGGGCTTTTGAATTATTTTAGTTAGTTTTGGTCCATGCATTTTTAACCTAATTATTATGTATATATAACAACAACGAAAACCTTATTTGGAGAGTTTTTTGGGACTAACAATTAACCCTATTTTTTTATCACTCTCACGTACACAACTTTCTACACACATAAACCTTGTACATATTCACCTCCTCTGCAAATTATTTTTGCAAGCTCTTCACTCAAAATCATACCCAACACGTAACATGTTCCAGGATAGCAATAAGGATCACAAGAATTCTCAAGTACTGAGGAGAAGATTGGCCGCAAGAGAGCTCTATTCAAACTCAAAAGAACCGTGTATAAGGGGGAGGCAGAGATTGAAGTTCTGGGTCGATTCAAGCCATACCAACAATCTCGTTCAATTCCCCGACATTTTCTGGGCGTGATACAATCCCTATCATTGACCGGAGCAAGCGAATTCACGCTCACCATCCCACGGTTTGTCAAGAAAAAATTCAATTCGATTATGTCAATTTATGCTTCATAAATGATTTTCGATCATGTTTCTTAGTTTGTATGACTGTATTGAATGTTTTTGAATTGATAATTTTGAGTTTCAATGAGAGATGGGGAATCCGCCATTGACGGAGTTCCAAGGTTTGAATTGGGGCTTTTCTGAATAGCCAAAATTAGGCAAAACAACGGGTACCATCATGTTCAATGGGTAAATTCCGATCGATCTATGGCTTCATAACGCGTTTGTAGTGCTTTTGGTTTGTTTTCAAAATCTGCAGGTGTGGTCCCTTTGAAACGATGATGAACAGCGCAGAGGGAGGGAAGGCGCGAGCTTCATGTGTTTTTTTTTACGAATTTATCTTATATATTATAATTAACGATGGTTAAGTTAACAGCAAATTGGAAGTGGCTTGGTGACAAGGGGAGCGTACCAGTGAACCACAAAACCTGGGTTCGATTCCTTCCGTTTACTTTTGTTTTCCATTATTTTCCTTGTTCATCTTCACTTGCAGATCTGGTATGCTAGGCCCACGCACGCCTACCATGCACCATCAGTTTGAGGCTGTTAGATTGGCTCGTGACTGAATCCAACGTAGCTGAAGGATGAGGAATACTCCATGGACCCTCAGGCCAGCCGTAGAGGATCCTAAGCTAAGTCTTCTTTTTCTTTTTTCTTTTCTTTTAATTGTTTTATTCTTTATTTTCTTTTCAATCATAAACCTTTTGTTTCTACTATTATTTTATTTCCAAACATAAAACTTTTTATTCTTTTTAAGCAATTATTTTATTTTTAAATATTTATTAAATAATTGATTAGTTTAATTATTCATTATAATTCTTATTTGATTTAAATAATTAGTTGATTAATTTAATTGCTCAAATAATTTAATTAATTATTAATATTTTCAAAATGCATATTAGGGTTAGAATGTTCAATTGAAATCTGACTGTCACCGATTTAGTTAATTAGGTTGAAAACCAATAATTACTTAACTTGACGTTTATCTATTCTATTAACTATGGTTAACTTGTGCCTTACTCAGGGTTTACAAGGATCGTGCCTACACTGAAAAATTTTCTTTTCTGTTTATGCCTTTTCAGGGTTATCGACATGGTTCACTCCGACAACGCGCCTGATCAAAAAAACCAGAGCTAAGTATCTTATATTTAAAGCATATTTTATTTTCTTTTAAAATGAGGGGTTTGTCTTGCCTTCACTATTTCCGCCTTTGCCTTTTTCAGGGTTAACCCCGAGGGTTTCCCGCTAACCATATCAGATCAAATCAAGCTAAGTACTTTTGTTTATTTTATTATTTTAAATTCATTATATCCTTATTTTTAGGGTTAACTGTGTTCGCCTTCGAACCGATAAATGCACTCACCCTATTTTGTTTGCCTTTTTCAGTGTTTGTCAAAATTGCTAAAGCCACGAGTATCGGTAACCCTAAACCCTAACCATGATATCTTATGTATTTTATTATTACTTATGTCAAACCCTATTAAGGGATCCGCTGGTTACAATTTCCCTCCCCCATATCTGTTTTGATTATATTATTTGAATGCGTGGTTAGTAATCCTAGGGAGTGCAACCTTTGAATTGACCATAGAATCACTAAATTTACAAGATAATATATTTGAATATAATCACAGGATTGGTGCACACACGCACGCTTTTGGGTAACCTCTCTGTTGCCTTGTTGCCTGTTGCCTTGTTGCCTGTTGCCGTGTTGCCTTGTTGCCTTGTATTTTGTGCAGAATAGTCAGTCCCTCGAATACGAGGATACCTCAGCCATGTTGCCTCGATTAAAGGTCATGGTCCCTAATGATGCTGCCTTCGATACACTAACATGACCTCGACCCTCGGAAGTTGCCTACGGAAAAAGGCTGAGGTATCTTCTGGTTGCCTACGAAAAAAAGGCTATTCTGATCCTTCCTCTTAGACTACCTGCCTCTTTATGGCATGAGTCAGTTTTTGAGCGAATGATAATTCGATGACCCTTCTACCTCCAAACGAAAGGCTTCCTGCCCTCTTATGGCAAGGATTGACCCTTTCATTCTGAAAGGCTATAAAGAGACCTATCATCTGAGTTTAAGGTAATTGCCCCTAATTGCCTTGCCATGCTCTATTTTATATATTCTTTCTCAAAATTCTTCAAAAACTGGCTACGCTCATTTTACGAGTTAAAGTCCATTTTTTTCCTTTTTCATCTACATTTTCTGAAAACGAGCAAGCAAAGCAATTAAGAGCCCATGGAAAACCATGGATGCAAGGGGTGCCTTACACCTTCCCTTTGCATAAATTACCCCCCGAACTTAGATTTCTTTAAAAGGTTTTTTCTGTTTCTTTTTGCCTTTCTGATTTAGTTTGGATAAAATAAAAGTCGGTGGCGACTCTTGCTTACCGCGACATTTCGATCGATAAAAAGTCAGTTCACCGTATTACAGATACCATCGAGTACGATGGGCGCGAGGGGTGCTAGCACCTTCCCCTCGCGTAACCGACTCCCTTACCCTTTTTCTTTGGTCGTGAGACCGTTGTTTTGTTTTGTGGTTGCATTCCCTTCCTTTTCAGGATAAATATGTTAGTGGTGACTCTGTTGATTTTCGCGGTAGCGACAGTCCTCTCATTAGATTTGAAAAGGGTCATCGAGGATATTCGTTCGCCATAAGACTGTCCCTACCATAAAGAGGGCAGGTAGTCTTTAGGGGAGGATATAATAGTCATTTTAGGCAACCAGCGAGGATACCTTAGCAATCGAAAGGGACTATCATCATTAATCATAGGCAACCTCGAGGGACAATATCATATGTTCGTAGGAAGCATCGAATGGACTTATGATCTTTTGATGATGATTATGAACTGAGGGCAACATTCGCTAAGGCATCCTCGTATTCGAGGGACTTGACTATTTTTATCGAAAGCAGCATAAGAAAGGTTACCATAAAGGTGTGTGTGTGTCACAATCAGGTGATTCAATTCAATTATATTTATCTTGTAAGGATAGTGATTCTAAATTCAATTCATGGTTTATCACTCCCTAGGGTTACTAACCACGCAGTTAAAATATCAGCAGAAAATATAAACCACAGTTATAGTGTAATAGTTATAAGGCAGAAATAAAAGGCAGAAAATAAACCTAAACTATTACAAAAAACCTTTCAAGCCTATGCACAGTTTCTAGAATTTAAATGGCGGATAAATAAATAACCGAACAAATTAAAGGCATGCGACATACAGTAGAATAAGAGATGAGGAGAGAATCGCGTTGAAAGAAAATAATGGTTAGAGGATTTTATGGTGATAAATCTTAAATCTTAAAGGTTAACCTAAAAATAAAATTATGGCTAAAAATTAGTAAACCTAAACCTAATTTATTCAACCTAAATCTAATTTATTTAACCTAATTAATAAAATAAAAAAAATAATTATTAAACCTAATTAATAAACCTAATTTAAAAAACTAATTACTAAACCTAATTAATTATTAAAATTAAACAAAAAACTAAAGTTAATTTAATCTAATTAAAATTATTAACTAATTTAATTATTAAATTAAAAAGCTAATTGTATAAATAAAAATAAATAAATTTTGTTATTCTAAAAAAGGATTATTTTTGAAAAAAGGATTTTTGGTAAAAACATTTAGAAAATTAAGTAATAAATTTTAGGTAATGACCTTTACCTACGGCTAGCTTCCTTAGCCATAAGTCTTGCATACCACAAAGACTCATACGTGCAACAAAAACAAAAAGTGGAACGATAGATAGATTCGTCTCACCATCACGAGTCCCACCATGCCTGTAATCAAGGCCAATTATTCCAGTACCAAGAAACCCTATTTTGAAACCCTAAAACTCAATCATGGCATATCGCGATATAAGTATGTAAACATCAAATTAATCACCCAGAAAGATCCAGAGCATCATAACAAACAAATATATGCATTCAAAACACGTTTATATGTTATGAATCAATGGAAACGAAACGATTTTGAGTATGCAAACCGTGAGTCCTACGAGCGTGATTCTTGGCTTGTCGATTGAATGTGATGATTGGTAGAGCTTCACAAGGCACTGGAGAATCATTCTTGATACTTAGAAAGGCCTGAATCCCCCTAAATTCTTGACTACAATCTCCACTTTTCTCCACAATTTTTGTTCTTGGAGTAGGGTTCTTGAATTCCAATTTTCGTCCCTCGAGTGTTTGGTCATGCTATATACTTATAGTAGAGTGAATTAGGTCACTAAAAACAAACAAAATCTGTTTGAATCAATCTTCGAAAAATTTGATTGGAAATTGATTTTAAAAGTTTCTAAAATTGATCAATTTCAATCTTTCTTCACTCAATCTCGTTTGCACGAATTTAAATGTAAAATATGATGTTTATTTGATTAGTTGTGATTGGAAGTCAAAATCAAATCAAATCCCTTTCATATTTTCTTGATTATTTGATTTTTTAACCATATTTAAATGAATAAAAACTCATATAAAATCAAATATTCTCTAGTAAATCGTGGCAATTGGATTGGATGCCTCGGGTAAGTTGAGGATCAAGATTGAATTAAAAAGGATTGGGCCCATTTGCAAGAAAACTCATTTTGGACCTCATTTATGTCACAGTTTTTACTCAAAATTGTCCAACTTTGACAAGGCATATCTCCCTCAATTTTAAAGATATGAAAGAGTTCTAGTACTTTTTGGAAATCTCAAGATGTCCTCTACAAGCCACTTTGGAACCTTATTTCCATTTGGAGATTTTATTTTGATGTTATGGGCTTTGACAAAAAACTGCTTTTGGTTAACTTTCAGAAAGGACCTATAATCTTTTGGACCATATCTCTTAAATGAAGTATTTTTGGCCTTGGCATTAGAGATACAAAGTTGTAGAGAATTCAATTTCCTTCAAAATAGGCTTTGGTTGAGAAATTTATGATATTCCATCTGAAAGTTATGGCTGGTCAAAGTTCAGTTGACTTTTAGGTCAAAAACCCTAATTTGGAAACTTTGAGTTTTGTTGATTTCTGAACTTTCCTTGATGAATCATGATCAAACCTTGATCAAATGATGAATGTTACTTCAAATAAGGATGTTGACCAAAAATCAAGAATTTTGACTGTATTTTGACCACAGTTGACTTGTAGGTCAAACTAGTCGACTATTGACTATCTGAGAATTGACTGAGCGATCTTGGGAATTGAAGCTTGAGTTTTGTCATAGGGATTGTTTGAAACCTAATAATTTATATGAAGTCAATTGGATGTCTTGATTCATCAATTTTCCTTCAAGGAATTCAAAACCTTAGTTTAGAAGCCTTTGATTAGGAGAGTGTGCACTTAGTCAAACCTTGAGCCTTTGATACTTGAATGAGCTTGAAAGTAAAAATATAGTGGGAAAATTTTGGGGTATGACAGATCCATTTTGGATATGAGTTATGTCATATGGGTCAACATGTACTGCCTTAGCCGACGAGCAGCCCATACAAGAGTGCATCAAGTTTTCTCGAGCAGTAAATATATTATTTCAAAGTCGGTATACTTTTTGCTCAAGTAATAAATGGCATACTCTTTTCGAACAAACTCGTCTTGCTGACCCAAGACACACCCCATAGAATCTTCAAGTTAGGTCAAATACATGATCAATGGTGTTCCTTCCACCGGAGGGCTCAAAATTGGAGGTTCCACCAGGTATTCTCTGATATTATCAAAAGCTTTCTGACATTCTTCTGTCCATTTACATTCTTGATCCTTGCAGAGAAGCTTGAAGATTGGTCCACAAGTTGCAGTCATATGGGAGATAAATCTGGAGATGTAATTCAATTGTCTAAGAAATCCTCTGACTTGTTTTTCTGTTCTTGGTGGAGGCATTTCTTGAATAGCCTTGACTTTGTCAGGATTAAGTTGAATACCTCTTTGGCTGACAATGAAACCCATGAGTTTTCTAGAGCGGACACAAAATGTGCACTTGCTTGGATTCGGATGGAGCTTGTACTTTCTCAAACGTTGGAACAACTTCAGTAGGTGCCCCACATGTTCTTCTTCTGATGCAGACTTGGCAATCATGTCTTCCACATAAACTTCAATTTCTTTGTGAATCATATTATGGAAGAGAGTCATCATAGCTCTCTGATAAGTTGCCCCAGCATTTTTCAAACCAAACAGAATTACACGGTAACAAAATGTGCCCCAAGGTGTGATAAAAGTTTTTTTTTTCCATATCTTCGGGCGCCATCATGATTTGATTGTAGCCTGAAAAATCCATCCATGAACGAGAAGACTTTGAACTTAGCAGTACTATCCACCAACATATCAATATGCGGTAATGGAAAATTGTCTTTTGGACTAGCTCTGTTCAAATCTCTCTAATCAACACACATTCTGACTTTTCCATCCTTCTTGGGAACAAGCACTATGTTGGCCAACCATTGAGGATACTCTGATGTGATGAGGAAACCGGCATTGATTTGCTTCTGAACCTCTTCTTTTATTTTGTTTGCTATATCTGGATGAGTTCTTTTCAACTTCTGTTTGACGGGCGGACATTATGGTTTTAGTGGTAATCTATGTTTTACAATGTTGGTGTCTAACCCAGACATATATTGATAGCTCCAAGCGAAGACATCCACATATTCTTTCAACAGTTCAACCATTCTTTCTTTAACGCTTGCCTCTAACAATGCCCCAATCCACACTTCTTTTTTTTCTTCTTCAGTATCCAGATTGATTACTTTCAATGGCTCTTTGTGTGGCTCGATGATCTTTTTTCTCGTGCTCAAGTAGATGGGAGATCTCTTCAGGGATTTCTTCACTACTTTCTTCCTCAACTTCGTACACGGGGTATTCAAAGTTGGGAGGGGGTCTAGGATCATTGTTTTCAATGGGTTTATCAAGAGATAATCTGCACATGATTTATGTTTTGTTTTTAGAAACAGATAAAATGCAAGAGTATATGTGAAAATTTTGAAAAGCTATTTTTGTTTGTTTTTATTAGTTTTTTAGGTGTTACCATTTTCTGAAAAAGATAAACGATAAAACAAAATAGAAGCAAAAATTGCTTTTTTATTAATTATTTGAAACAAAACCCTACACAACACTCTTTCGCCTTGGGCAGAGCGAAAGGATTTTTTTAAAAGACAAAAAATTACTTAGACTCATGAACAATAGAAGAAATGTTGACGGAGGTCCAGTTGGAGTTAACCTCTCCACGGGTCATGTAGCTTAAACATTCTGGAACATCTTCAATGATAGCAGCTATGTCTTGATTATCTGGAATGATGTAGCCAACACTTTGGAAGGTCTCATGTAGAGTTTTGTTGTAGCTTGCAGATGCAGGTTCCTCCCCCATTGACTTCTGAGATGTGAATCCTAGACCAATCTTGTTTTTGTTGGCGGGAAGCTCAATGACTTTCCCCCAACCTTCATATGATCCTTGGGCAACTACCTCATGGGCATCTATCCAGGATGAAATGGATGCACCAGCTTTCTTTTCGTGCACAGGATTAACAATTTCCAAAGCTTGAAACTGAGCTTCAATTTCTTCAATGTTTGGAACACAGGACAATCGACTGACGAACATAGTCTGCTCTTCATAAACAGTTATCAGTTTGTCTCTCACAACAAATTTCAGCATCTGGTGGAGGGTGGAAGTATCAGCTCCAGCATTGTGGATCCAAGGTCTTCCGAACAAATAGTTGTAAGCGGGATAGATATCCATTATCTGAAAAGTTATTTCAAAATCATGAAGCCCGATGCGGATAGGTAGATCAATCTCTCTAATCCTGGTGCGCGAAAATTCTTCAAATACTATCACACTAATCCCGTTCGGTCTAAAAGGTGCTCCTTGATAGAACAAACTTTCCAAGGTGCCACATGGCATAATATTCAAAGACGAGCCAGTATCAACCAGTACGTCTATCAAAATGTTGTCTTCATATTTTGCTAATATATATAGGTCATGATTGCGCTTCGGAATTCTTCGAGGGACCTCTCGTATCATACTGTCAAGTGGTCTAAAGGTTATCTTTTCTTCGATGTAGTTGTGTCCTCTTCTTCCTTTAATTTCTTCATCCATCAGCTACGTACTTTGTCTTAGAGGATTCTCCAATCATATTAACATTATTCATATTTCTATCTCGGAGGATTTGGATGATTCCTCGATCCATGAAACTTTGAATCCCTTCTTTTACCAGTGCACATCCTCGGGGATTTCTGGAGCAGATTCGGCAAGAACCATAATTATGTTAGGATAAGCCCCCCATTCTCCACAAGGTGGCGTGCATTTGCACTATGTCACTGATCAGTGCATTTTGGTGCACGTTCCTTTATGTTTGTACTTAGGCATTTATATGGTTTGGTTTGTTTATTTTTCTATTTTATTATGTTTT
Source organism: Vicia villosa (assembly GCF_029867415.1). Classification (NCBI taxonomy): domain Eukaryota; kingdom Viridiplantae; phylum Streptophyta; class Magnoliopsida; order Fabales; family Fabaceae; genus Vicia; species Vicia villosa. The sequence continues at coordinate 385,312 of NW_026705395.1, read as the reverse complement.
TATATTTGAGTTTATTTTTATTGTTATTTGATTTTCGTACGTATTTTTTAGCTTTAGCAGTCTGCACTAAAACGATCATAACTGGAGCTCTAGGGATCCAATTGAGGCTTTCTAATAATCGCCGGAAAGCTAAGAGAGAGAGAGCTACGACTTTCGTGTTGGAGTCGAAGTAAGATTCGGAGCGCATATTTTCCATATTTTCGTTTTAAGTTGCAGCCTTAGTTTATTTTAATTCTGGGTCATTAGTTTTGGGCATGGGTTATGTCTGTTTGACCCAATTGGGTCATGACCCGAATTCTTGTTTCTCTCTAGTACCTAGGTCTAGCCGTAGTGTTGTTTGTCACCTTACACTATTCACGAAAAATCAAAGCTTTGACGAATGGCTATGGAGAACTAATCGCTTTTGGTTAATCTTCCGTATTCAGGTTCCTAAACTATGACATTAATATAATTTTGCATTATAATTCCAATTCTTTCAATTCTACTTTGTGTTTATCATTTGCTTAATCTGATTATTCGTAGAGTAGATTGTTTGGTTCGATTGATTTATGTTATCCAATTTATTTGCGTTTTATCGTTGCTTAATCGTTAATCCGCTGTATGCGTAACCGAATGCTTAATTCGGCAAACGCGAAATATAATTCTGATAATGTTGTTGCGCTTGTTGATTGATGTTATAATCGAACAGGAATGGAATCCGCTTAGGATAGTGAAATTATAATAATCGATGATTGGTAGGAACTGAAACTTTGAATGATTCCTCGATCCATGAAACTTTGAATCCCTTCTTTTACCAATGCACATCCTCGGGGATTAACACCTCAGTCGCTTGAGAGATGGTTCGACAAAGATCATTAGGCAAATATTCCACCCCAAAGTATTTCTGGAAAGCTTGAATCTGCTTGATGTTAGTAGCTTTACATTGAGTAGGTTTGCCTTGTAAATGATCAATAGCAGCAGTCAGTTCGGAAATCTTCTTATCAGGATCACCGACGAATGTGACAAAGTAAGTTCATCACCAAGTATCAAACTCATTAGTACAGTAAAACGCAGGTTTAAAGTTGGGAAAGTTGAGAAAAGGCCGACTATTCCATATGCTGTCATACTCCTCTTGAACATGGTCCCAAGATTCGTGATTAAGGACATCTACCAATAGTTCATGGGATGTAAACAGGGATTTGGGAACTAGTTGGCAAAGTCCAAACTGTCGAGCTACCAAGTTAGGCTGATAAGCTGTCAGACTGGGACTCGTGCTCGCGGTAGAGTAAGATAGAAAAATGGGGACCAAGAAGCGCCGCTAGGTAGTAACAGAAATTTTTTTATGTTCCTCCTTCAGAGGAGAAAAGATGTTGGTAAGCCACCTAGTGCCAGATTTGCCATCAGCAAAAGGGGCCATAGATGGCTGAAAATTGACCCTTTTCAGCATCAAGTCGAACATTATCTTGAAAAGGTCGAGGTTGGGGCGCCTTTGTCAACTAGAGTCAGAGTCCATAAGCGTTCCCAGACGCTATAAACCTTGGTCGGAGAACAGGTTATCTTCCAGTTCCTAAAAGGTTTTAGCTCTTCAGAAAAAGTGGCATTTAGCTACAATTGCAGCAACTAAAAAGGTCCATGCACCAAGACAATCTTCTTCTTAAGGGTGTTGGGGTTGTAATGTCTAATTTGCCTGGCCACATCCGTCAGTGATGTATAGAGGTTGGCCAGTATCAACTGTCCCAGAGAGATGTTACCACCATTGTGTAGGTGACTTGCGAGATAGATGAACTGCTTGGCCACCTGCATGGACCTAGAACAGAAAACAAATCTCGACAGCCAATACGTCAAGAAAGAAACGTGTTCCTCATTGCTAATGATAGTAGTATTCTTATGGTGATGAGCAATGAAGTTATTGAATGTCTGACATTTAGTATCACCAACGTCGAACTTCACTAGAACCACGTCGACATCCACGTGGTTAAACACAGGGCCAGCTGGTTTCAAACCCATGATAGCAGCAACGTCCAAGAGGGTGGGAGTGATCATGCCACAACTAGTATGGAAAGTGTTCGTCGAACCTTCCCAAAAGTAAAGTGCAGCCGTCAGCATGCTATGAGAATAAGGAATGTATTCCTACGATAGGTTCAACAGGGTGTTGATACCTAATTCTTCCCATTGCTTGCCTTTGCTGGGTTTCAGACGTGCCATCCAGGCGCCAAATTTGGGACATTTTAGGGGTGGAGCCGTTCGAAAATTCCTATGAAAGAAGCGCAAGGAAATAGGAGTTGGAGAGGATATCAACAGTTTAGATTCTCTGCTGGTGGGAAGATAGCTCCGTCGTCAGTGGTGTAGATTTCAGAGGGAGCGTCGACGGGTAATAGACCTAAGAAGGAAAAAGGTGCACCTTCAAGTTGAAAAGGAATGAGTACCTGAGATTTCCAAATCTTCTCTTTTTCATCATCAAATGGAGGTTCTGGGACATAGGGGTTGCTGTCGTAAGATGGAGCTCATAGGCTTTTGCTGGGGAAGTGGTTGGAGCAGTGGCCGCCATTGTTGAAGGAGTGAGTTCTTTGAAGAAACCGAGATGGTCTGAAGAAGCAAATAGAAAAAACAGAGATTGAGGAAGAAGGTTGAAAACGTGAAAGAAAGAAGAGAGAAAATCTTGGAGGAAAATGCTACTTATAGCCAACGAGAAAACAGAAAACACTACGTTTCCAAAAGTCACAAACGTGGCAGGAGGGGGAACACGTGGAGCTGAGAGTTTGCAGAAGTGGAGCCCACCACTGCCACGAAAAAGACGCCATCATACCATATTTAATGAGCCCAAGTCTCGATGCAGTGAAGCGTGGGGAAGTAATGATGGCATAACGTCATGGAAAAGACGTTACAGTGGCTCTTCCCTATTTAGTAAGTGGAAACGTTCAGGTCGAAGCAAGAACTTTCATAGATGCCATTCTCTCGCAGATCAGTCACCCGCAGGTCGAAATGGCATCTCTGAGGGGGCATTTTGTTACACTAGAAAAACTTAGGAAACTAAGCAGGACACGTGTCCTTAGTAAAAGACCCTTACCTTTTAACAAGAAATTTTCACAAGCCAGGAGTGAAGTAAAAGTCGAAGTAGAAGAGTGTCGAAGTCGTCTAAAGTCGAAGCAAAGGGCGAAAGTCAAACGTAAGAATTCCATAGTTAGAGAATTATTGGACCGAGCCTCCGATTGTACAGACATGTCAAAACTGGAAACGGTTATCAGAAGTGGCTAAGCGCGAAATGCCAAGGTTCGAAATGTTAGTGGGTGGTTACCAACCTAGAATCGTGTGCCAAGAACGCCAAATGCAGAAAAGGATCTTACGAAGCAGTAGGTTTCAATTCAAATCTTAACTGTAGATTATGTTAGGTAGTTATTTCGTGTAAATCCTATAAATAGGTCACAATAATGTAGAAAAGGCGTGTTCACTATTACAATCAACTGCCTGCTTATACTCTGCTCAATTTTCGCCCTTAAGGAAAAAAGAGTTGTTGAGAGTCTTGATGTATGTGAATCACCATCTTTATTTTTAATGCAAACCCTTTACTTTTTAATTGCATGCTTCGAAGCTTTCACTTATGTTGTGTTCTTTAATCAACATTCGCTTTGTTTCTTTATTTTCACTTCTACCAAGTAGGCTGAGACCGATTGTTACGAATAAAAACAACCCTTGAATCGACGCTGTCTGGTGGTCACGAGTCATCCCAGTAGGTCAAGGCTAGAACGTTTGTACTTTTACCAAATCCTTTAAGTCTAGGTTTATTCCGTCGGTCACGAGTCACCTGTCGGTGAGATCTGGCGTTCAGTGTGGAAAAACATTGTGTTTGGTGCTAGCGTTAGAAAACCGTTTCTAAGGCAAACAATTCGACAAAACAGATACAATCTCAAACTTTAGCACGTGGTCTTAAGATCAACTGGTCGATCTTGTAAGTAACCCTTAGTTTTAAGGCTTTGGGAAGACCAGCGGTTGTTTACAAATTTCCACAGTAAACATGATGTAATTAGGGTTTTAAGGAACACCTTAGTAATTTCTTTTCTTCCATTGGAGGGATGATCTAAGCAGTTAATTCACACCATCTTTGTGCGTCCTCTTTGAATGATTCTTTCTCCTTCTAGGACATAGCGCGGAGTTGATATCTTTCCGGCGCCATATCAATGTTGTACTTGTATTGTCTGATGAAAGCTTCACCTAAGTCATGGAAAGTACGAATGTGAGTACTATCCAAACCCATATACCATTTCAAAGCAGCTTCAGATAAGCTATCTTGAAAGTAATGAATCATCAGGCGTTGGTTTTCAATGTGCATAGACATCTTTCGGACATGCATGATCAGATGACTGTGAGGACAAGAATTCCCTTTGTACTTCTCAAATTTTGGGAGTCTGAACTTGGCAGGAACTCTGACATTAAGGACCAAACAAAGATTATTAACTTCTTTCCCAGATAGATCTTTTCCCCTTAGGGCCTTGATTTCTTTCAACATCTCTAGAAATTTGTTCATTATGGAGAGGAACAGTGTTCACGACAGCAGGAGTAGTAGTCATAACATCTTGAGGGATTGCAGCTTGTGGAATAGGAATCTGTTACCCAACCAATTGGAAGTCCATCTCTATTCCAAAGGGCCTAGTGGTCATAGGATTCGACACTGGATTTGCAGGAATATGAGGAGTCTCAACTTCGGATATCCTAGTAGCTTGAGCTTGAGTTGATGGCTGATTCTGAATAGCCACTAGGTCTTGAACCATAGATGTCAATCTTTAAATACCCGAGTGCAAGACAATAACTTCCTCTTGCCATTCTTGTTCATCAATTGTACCATCTTCCATTCTTCAACGACGATTGGCGCGAGTATTATACTGGTGTGTCAGCTTGACTTTCTGAAGAGAGAAGGAGGAAGGAATAAGAATCTGACTCAGGAGTGAATGTGAATGTGATATGATGCATGCAATGCCAAAGACTCTTTTTTAATTTTTCAAAGTATCTTAAAATATCTTTCGAGGATTTATTTAAGCATTTGTAAATGTAAACATAAGATAGTAACTTGAAGAAGAAATTTGTATTCATTAATAATAAGGGACAAAGCATCCTTGGTACATTTCAAAGGGACAAGGGTCATCGAGGGACAAACGGGGGTCATCAAGTGTAATCGAAGTACCATTACTTTTCATAGCCTACAAAAGGGACAAGGGACGCCCTAGATATAAAATACTTTCAAGTGTTACAAGGTAGAAACAAATAGAGAAAGCTAGTAAAATCTTAGAGGGATCATCAAAGCTCAATGAGAAATATCCATGTCATCTTGAGTCTTCTTCTTCTTCTTCAACTTAACTTTTTCCAGCTTCTCAATAATACTCTTCCATGCAACTTCCTTTGGAGAGAGTGCTTCTGCTTCTTGCTTTATCTTCTTCTCTCTTGCTTACTTGGAAATGGTATTATCCTTCTCTATGAGCCATCCATCTTGAAGGAACAGTAGATCATCTTTCTCTTTGATTAGATCACCATAGGACTCTTCCATCATTCCCAACTCAGCTTCAGAGTATTCAAACTTCTTCTTCCAATGATCTCTTGACTAATTCATCTTCCTTTGAGCTTCATGGAGGTCTTCAATTATTGGAGGAGAAACAATAGGTGGAGGAGACTTCTTAACAGAAGGTAGAGATGTCCTAGGGAGACAGGGCATCCTTAGTTCAGCAGCTCTTAAACCAATCCAGCTTTCAAAAGGCTCTGGTGAGAGATCTCCTTTTGTCTTCCATTCTTTAATTTCCTTTCTATGGATTAGATGCCAAACATTAGCAATCCTTTCCTTAAACTCTTTGTTTTCAACCTTCTCTTCAAGAAAGAACCCATCCAACATAATGTTCCTTGGCTTTTTGTCCATAGGAAACCCAAATTGACAACGAGCTAAAACGGGGCTATAGCTTATTCCTCCTTTTGTACCAATGAGGGGCACATTAGGAAAATCACCACAGCAATCCAAAGTCTTCATCCTACAAAAGTGATTGTTAGTCCAAATAATATCAGTGTTGGTAAGAGTCATGATCTTGTGTAACCACCTTAGTCCTTCTTTGTGACTCCAAAACTCATGGGTGTCAGGTAGATGAGAGATGTACCACTTGTATAACAAAGTGAAGGATAAAAAAAAACACTTAGAAAGGGGGGGGGGTTTGAATAAGTGTGACTTTAAAAACTCTTAAGATAAAAACAACGAACACAATATTTTTATCCTGGTTCGTTGTTAACGAAACTACTCTAGTCCACCCCTTTAGAGTGATTTACCTCAACTGAGGATTTAATTCACTAATCAATCTTGATTACAATGGTTATCCACTTAGAAACACTCTAAGTCTTCTAGAGTATACTGATCACAACTTGATCACTCTCGGAAATCACCAATTAGAAACTTCTAAGTCTTCTAGAGTCTACTGATCTCACTGATCACTCTAGGAACCTTTTACAATCAATGTAAAATAAATGTTTACAAGAGTATTAATTTGCTTCTTAGAAAGCTATAATCACAACTGTGATATTTCTCTTAAGTTCTAAGCTTAACACTCACTAAATATTACAATAGTTTGTGAGGTTGAAGATGAAGTTTGCAAGTTTTGAATTCAGCAACGTTTCAGTATTTTTGCAAGAGTTATGTTTGTGCTTCTGATCAGAACTTCATATTTATAGGCATTTTGAGAAGATGACCGTTGAACTGCAATTAATGTGTTGCATGACTGGACAGCTTTGCATTTAATGTTTTCACTGTTTTGTCAACTACCTCGAGCCATGCTTTTCCTGCTTTTACTGACTTTGCCTTTTGTAGCTTCTAACGTTCCTTTTGTCGGTCAAAGATTAGACTTAATAGCCCGTCATCTAGTACCAACTTCTGATCTCATATTTGTGAATACAACATTTGAATAATCAGATTCATTCAGCTTGGTGCAGAGCATCTTCCTGTCTTCAGACTTTGAAGTGCTTGAGCGTGATACCATAAGAACTTCAGTGCTTCTGCTTCCGATCTCATGTTCTTCTGATGCTTCATAGACCATGTTCTGATTCTGCTTGACCATCTTCTGATGTCTTGCGAGAGCATGTTCTGATGTTGCAATCCTGAACCTTCTGAGTCAGTGCTTCTTAGCGCTGAATTGTGCATACTCCTTATATATTTCCTGAAATGGAAAGTGCATAGGATTAGAGTACCACATTGTCTTATACAAAATTCATATACATTGTTATCATCAAAACAAGAATATTGATCAAAACAAATCTTGTTCTAACACAAAGGAGTACAACAAGTAACCATTCCCTTTCCATAGGAATTTCTTAGATGAATGGAGTAGTAAGTGTCCACAAGCAGGGTAGGAACAGGGTTTCCTTTCATAAAGACTTTAATTGCATCCATATCAACAAAGTTGTCAATATTTGGAAACAAGAACAATCCATAGACCAGTAGAGCCAACACAGTCTCAAAGTCATCTTCTATTCTTTCTTGTGACAAGGTGAGGGCTTTCTCAATCAAGAACTCAACAAGCAACCCAGGTAATCCTTCTTTAGTAACCATGTTATTCTCAATCTCATCTTTCCTTAAGTGGGTGAAGTTTGCAACCTCATGAGACTTGGGATCTTTTTCTAAACCAGTGAAGAGAATCTTTCTAGTAATAGGCAACCCAATGATACTTGGATATTCTTCCAAGGTTGGTAGCAATTGATAATCAGGAAAGGTGAAACAATGGTACAATGCATCATAGAATTGGATCAATGTAGAAAGGATCCCTTCTTCCATTTTGGTCTTGAGGAGATACAATAACCTTCCATACTTTCTACAGAACTTGTCTTGATCAACAATCAAAGACCCTAGCTTTCTCAATTCTTCCACCTCTAAACTCTTGAAAGTATATTTCTTGGTTTTTCTTCTTTCAAGTTCCATTCCTATAATGTTTACAAAACAAAACAGTTTCTTTTAATTCCTTGAAAGATATTCTAGTTTTAAAATGCATGGATGAATGAATGCAAACATAGCAAAAACATGGGGTTTAAGGTTTCAACGTCACGAGTATGGAGCCAAAGGTCTACCCATCCCAAAGGTGTGTACTATGGTTATTTGTACCTGTAAATCAAGGTTCTAAAAGTTCCCAGACTCAAGCAGCTCAACCTGGGGATTATAAACTTTGCAACATACAAGCTCGTTTGAATAATATACCAAGAGAACCTCATCCGAGTGTAGTGTCGTGTAACAACCATTCTGGAATTGAATCCAAACATAGTTTCCACACTACTTCCTAATGGCCAAGATTGGTTAAGGTGTTTCTAGGTCCCTAGCTTCCATAATCTAGTTGAATGCAACAATGTATTCCCAACTACATGGTCAACAAAGTTACATCCAAAAAGACCTTAACTGAGCGATGGTTATCAAATAGACTTCTTTGAGACTACTCCCGCGAGATTAAAATGACTATACCATCTTCTATCATAAGTTGCACTCTAATCCGAGTTAGGATTTATCTCACCACAAGGGGGAATCAAGCCCTTTCCCAATACAACCCAATGAAAGTAACAAATATTCACATAGGAAAATAAAAAACAAGAGTATTTACAAAAACAAAAGCAATAAATAAAAAAAAGGTAGGGCCAACCCTTCCAAAGATGTACCAATAAATTGATCAACATTCCAGGCAGAGTCACCACTTTTCTGTAGCAGTGAAATTGGTGAGACTAAAGCCATGGGAAAGACTTAGCTCATTTGTTTTAAAATAAAGTCGCCATCGCGTTTTATTGTTTCCAAAAGGAATGGGATAAAGAGAGAATAAAACCCACATAATTTTTAAAATCAAAACAAATAAACTTATCATAGATTTGGGTACGGAGGGTTTGTTATACAAGGGGAAGGTTGTAAGCACCCCTCATATCCATGGTATCCCATGGGAACCTTTTGAAAATGTTATTATTTTTGTGTACATTTATTTGAAAAGTATATGTGAATTTATTTAAATAGAGTGTGCGAATGGGAAACGAAGTTTTTGAAAGTGAGCTCGATAAGACATCGCATCTTAGGGCTACATACCCCTTTTAAGAAAAGGGAAGTCCGAGCTTTTGTAGTTCCTCTTAAAAGGAAAATAAAAGGGGACCAAAGTGGCTAAAATATTTTTAGGTATTGAGCTTTAACAATACTCAACGGGTTTTTAAAATAAAGGGACCAAGCTTTAACAATACAATGTCAATGGACTAAGAGTAGTTTCACCGGGAATAATTCTCCTCTTAGTACCAAGGTATCAAAACAAAGGGTTGGTTGAGCTTTAACAATACAAAACCAGGAAAAAGGACCATGCTTTAACAATACAAGGTCAATGGACTAAGAGTAGTTTCACCGGGAATAATTCTCCTCTTAGTACCAAGGTTTAAAAAAAAGGTTGGTTGAGCTTTAACAGTACAAAACAATTTAACAAAAGAAGGTGAAAAGCTTTAATAATACTTTAACACGAAATAAAAGTGATTTGGAAAAGAGTTTGAGTACCTTGACAATTTTAGTCAATACCATTCCCATTCCTTTGTATTTTCAACAAATAACTTAAGCAATCAATCAATGGATACCTCAAGTGTGTGTGTGATAACATGTGTCACAAAAGACAAACAAGTGAGTATGATCATCATCAATGATAATGAACAAGGATATTATACCTTTGGATGGATTAATATATGAATGAATGATGGATGATGAATATGAAACTCGTGCATGAGGGTTAGATAAACAAAGTATATACAAATGATAATACAATGGATAATAAGTACAAAACACAAGGATGGGAATCAACAAGTATATGTACAAGTACAAAAGACAATGATCAAGATAAACAAGTTCTTTTAATTGAATAACATGTTTTTTAATTAGGGTTTTAAATTAGGGTTTTGAAATCAACACCTAAACCTAATCAATTTTTAATGATTAAATACCAAATTCTAAAAGAGAATTGGTCTAAGGGTACATGAGAAAGTCAAAGACATTTTATCATAACCCTAAAACAATATTCACAAAAATACACAAAATGGATTTGAAGGAAATATTCAAAAGGATTGATTTTGTTGATTTTTTTATACTTAAATACATATTTTTGATTTAATTTTTAAATAAAGTAAAAACAAATATTTTTGGATTTTTAATTTATAACATGAAATTATATAACATGAATAAGCAACACAAGAAATTTGAAGTTAAAATGACTAAGTTTGCTATTTTATATAATTTTTCAAAGTTACAAAAAAATAAAATAAAGAAACAAGTGGCTAAAATAAGGTTTTGGCCCTAGGAGGGTTTGAACCCATGCCTCTTGTTTACCACTCAAAACATGGACCAACGGACCGGCGCGCGTGTGGTGATAGTGTGATGCATTGAATAAAAAAAAAGGGAAGTCATGATCCTTCTACCTATGAGTTCAAAGTTCAAGCTTTAACCTCTGAAAATGGAGATCGTGACCTTGCTTAGAGCTGTTACAGAAGTGTGGTAATGATCTGGAAATCTTCAGTGACCTTCATAGATGGTGTTTGAATACCTAGAATGCTTAGAATACTTAGAGAACCTCTGCAACTTCAAACCCGATAGTAGCAACAAAAGGAAAAATTCAAAATGCAACAATGGAATGTGGAAGGTGTTTAGATGATTTGTTTGAGCAATGTGCTTAAGGAATGAAGTTTGGAAGGATAAGTTCTTTTGTGAAGATTTAATAGAGGTATGGAAGTGATTCTGAGTTTGAGGGGTTTGGGAAGTGTTTGGAGGTGATCAATAGCTTCCAAATGATGTATGGAAGATGTTAGAAAGGTTGGTTTGCACCCAGAACTTTTCTAACTAAAAATTGCTATGAAAATGCAAATGATACAAAAAATGGATTTTGGAATGAAGAGTAACTTTGGGATTTTTTGTGTGTTTGATCAAGGGAGTGATACCCTCTAGTTATAGGCATGAACTAGGGTTTGTGGAGAGAAAATCTGGTTGAATTGAGCTCCCATATGATACTTGTACTTGGTTGCTTATTCATGAAGAAAAGAGAAAGTTTGGTTTTCCATGGAAGGTACATAGCTTTAAGCATGCATGGGAGGCTTTGATTTTTCTTGTTGATTTCAACTTTCTTCTGCTCCAAAGGAAACATGTTTAGAGGCTCAATGCAAGAGTGGTGGATTAAAGCCTCTTTACAAGAATGGAAGTGTGATCTTTATGCTTGAAATGGAATGATTCACTGCGTAATGGCTTAAGCATGTGGATCATAACTCAAAGGAATGTGTAAATATCTTATTATGACATGTTAAACAAGTTAGAGGACTTGTACTTCAAGGAATTTTCATATTTGGATCAAGATTCAAACCTTGTTCTTCATGTTCTTCTTCATTTTCAAGTGTTATGGAGCCTTGTTTGCAAAATCATATCTCATAGCTCAACCCATGGAATTTCATGCTAATGGTCCCTTTGGAAAGCCCTTGCTACATACTTTAATTCACTTGTTAAAATTTTTCTCAAACTCTTTTGGGATCATGGAGAAAATTGGCCATAAAGTTAGGAAAAATTCAAGTGAAAACACTTGAAAATTTTCTATTTTTTTGAACATAATCTTCATAATTCCATATCTCTCAAAATAATCACTTTTGATGAAACCTTGAGATGAGACAAAGTTTTTTATTCGAATAAGATCTATAACTTTCATGTTGGGTGATTTTTGAGTGTGTAGGTGAAATTTGATGTTCCCAAAATGAGGTCAAAATCACTTAAAAAACCTAATTTGGACTTTTGTTGACTTTTTTATTCTTGATGAATTTTCTTGATTTCCCTTGGTAAAATGTCTTCAATAATCATATGTTGATGATTTAAATCCTCAAAAGTTCATGGTTGACCATTTTTCTTAAAAGTCAAAGGTTGACTCACACAGTTGACTTTTTCCAAATGAACTACAATTTTGTGGATTCCATGTGAATCAAGGTCTCCTTTTCAAATGAATGATGTGAATGGATTATAATGTTAATTTAGATGCCCTTGAATCATGTTTTGAGTCTTGGAGCCATGTCCTGATTAAAAGTCAACCTTCTAGTGGAATTAGGTAAAAACCCTAATTTGGAGTCTCAAGTGATCTTGAAAGTGGTTAATCTTGAATTGGGCCATCCTTGGACTTGGATATTGATGGGAGACCCTTTGAATCATAGGAGAATGTTGAACTTCCTTGTGGGCCTCAAAACCCTAATTTACTCAGTCTCCTCTTGATCAACCTCCTGTCTTAGCATACATACTACAAACAACATTTTTTCTGGTATTTTTTTGTTAGCAAATGATGTATACATGATGATAATGATGATGATGATGATCCTACTATTTAGAATATGGTGGGATCTCAGTGGTCAAAATTTGGGGTACAAGACAGGTACTGACAAAGTTTTCAAGGTCAATGGGTAGTGCCTGAAGCTATTCCATGAAAGTTCGGCGCCTGAAGATGCAAGCATAGAGGAGCTTTCTTTGGAAGCACTTATTTTCAGTGATTTTCATACACTTATTTTCAGTTAATTTTATTTGTCTTTGAATTATTTTATTTAATGTTTTATTTCATTATTTGTCATTTTATGCTTTGGTTTTATGTTTTAGTGTTTGTAGGCTCAGAAGAATGAATTCGGAGAAACCAGTGCGAAAAAGTGCAAAATGGAAGAAAAGTGATAGAATTGGCTAAAAGCATCCCCAGACGCGTGTGGAAGAAAAGAAATGACCTCAGCTGCCCAAACGCGTCCCTAGACGCGTGTGCAGGAGGAAAAGCACCAGATACTGTCAATACGCGTTCCCAAACGCGTCCCAGGCCTCGCGAGAAGCCAGAAATCAGCCACTCCGTCCACACGCATCTCCCGACACGTGTCATACTCCAAAACGCGTCCTCACACGCGTGTCATGAGGAAGAATAACGAAGGAAAAGTGGGTCTCTGCTCAGACCCGTGCCATTGCACCAGACGCGTCTCCACACGCGTGTGCACGTGATTTGTTCGGCCTGTTTGGCTGAAAAGCCCAGAATTGAAGAGAAAAGGAGGAGAACGCGTTGGCACAAGGGTGGGACGAATTTGGGAGCGAAAATACACTATAGAAGGTTGGAGAACTCATATTTGATGGAAGGATTGAAGTTTTCTATGAACTTTTGCCATTGAAGATTGGATTTCCTTCATTTATTTGTAATGTCTACCATTAACACTATGTTTTCTTTTATTTTTATGAGTAGATAAACCCCTCATTGATAGGGGTGACACTGATTCTGATTGTACTAAATTTATTTAATTGAGTCAATGACAATTTGGTTTTTATTTGCGTTAATTTGTTCTACACTATTCTTAATGCTTTGACCATCAAACAAACAAATTTTGAATGATGATAAATAATTTGAACTGGACAGCAATTGTTTATTGATCTGTGGAGAAGCATAGGATAATTAATATCACCTAGGACTAGGGATACTTTATCTTAACCGGAAATTCTCGATATGGGAATGCTTGATCATAATCAGAATTACATATGGACATTGTAATTAGGATATGATGTCAAAGATCTTGTCACTAAGACATAAGGATTAGATATTCTTGAGAACCGGTACTTAACGAATAAAAATTGTGTTGTTGCATTAAGATGGTATATTTGTGCATGAAGAATCATCCACCGAGCCCTAGCAATCTACTCATCTTTGTTCATCGTTAAATATTTTATTTGCTTATTTTTATTACAAATTCTATCAAACCTAACAAATCATCTGAAGTTTTTGTCTAACTAAAATTGTTGCAAAACTCTGTATCGTCAAGCAATCCTTGAGATTTGAGACTTGGGATTTTCCCATTACTACTACATAGGCAAAATAGTACACTTGCTATTTCCCTATCAAGTTTTTCGCGTCTTTGCCGGGGACTGCCAAAGATAATAGAGTTTTTAGATTTATTTCAATTGGAATTTTGTAGCTTTGCGACTAAAATTTTATTTTCTGCACATATTTATAAATTATTGTTCCTCATTCTAATAATTGTCTAATCTGTTTATGCGAGGTAAGACCTCAGCTGAATTTCCTTTTGACGCAGAAATTGAAAGAATTTTGCACGCAAGGCGCATACAAGCTCGTCTGGCTAAACTGGAATCCCAAGAAGAAGCTTTTTCAGTTCATTCAGGTTCGTATTGTGAAAGTGATGAAGAGGTCATGGGCGAGAATCCCCAGTACCGGAGAGACTTCTGGGAGACTATGGTGTTACAAACACACCGGGTGGGAGACTAACTATTGCCAACCAACTGGTAAATGCTCCTAACTTTCAACTGCATCCTAGCATAATCAATCAGCTTGAAAGAAAAGCTTTCATCGGAAAGGTTAATGAAGATGCAAACAAGCACCTACAAAAGTTTTTGAACATGAGCACTACTTTAAAAATTAACGGTCACACTGAAGAAGCCAAGAAGCTGATAATGTTCCCTTTTACCTTGGCTGAAGAAGCGGAAGAGTGGTTATATTCTCTCTCAAAGGGTAGTATTACATCATGGGAAGAGATGGAAAAGGCGTTATTGAATGAGTATTTCCCAATATCGGTATTTTTGAGAAAGAGGTACGACATCTTGAACTTTAAGTAGTATGACAGGTGTGCCAGCGAACCGGAAGGAATCGTTGATCTTAAGCTGGAAAGTTCTAAAATTCGAGTTGAAGATGAAATAGCGGCAGAAGTTGAAAATAAGTTGAAGGCTATGAATATAGGTACACAACTGATGGCTCAAGTTCAACAAGCTCAAGCTGTCATCTGTGAAATTTGTAATGGGCCTCACCAAATTGTATATTGTGTTGCAACTCCCAAGAAGATTGAAGAAATCAAATTCTTGAGGCAAAACAATCCTTATTCTAACGCCTATAATCCAGGATGGAAGAATCATCCCAACTTCTCTTGGAAAGATCAACAACATCAAGGCCCTCAGAAGGCAGAGTGGGAAGTAGCTATTGAGAGATTGGCTGGACAATGTTCTCAGTTTCAAGAAGAGACAAGAAACAACCATAGAAACACCACCACTTCAATTAAAAATCTGCAAGTTCAAGTGGGACAGATAGCACAACATCTCACTCTACAGGCACAAGGTACTCTTCCGACCTTAACTTGAAAAAATCTGAAAGACCAAGAGAAGATTAATGATGTCACAATAAGAAGTTACAAAGTTTCAGAATCTGAAAAAGAAAAAGAGGAAATAGATGACAACTTGGTCATAAAGGTAGATTTGGAAGTAAGAGAGAATCCGAAAGAGCCCGAAGTTGTGGTACCACCGGTTAAGCCACTTGAAGAGAAAAATAAGAAAAAAGCTAAACCTGTGAGCAAACTAACTTTTCCATATAGAGTGTCAAAGAGGAATTCAATAGAAAAGGATTTTGAGAAGTTTGCTAGACTTTTTAGAAAGATAGAGGTCAATCTACCCTTCTTTGAAGCGCTTGAGCACATGCCTCTATACAAGAAATTTATGAAAGAGGTGATTGCTAAAAAAGACTAGTGGGAGGTGAGCCTAAGATTGAAACTGAAAAATATGGTAGAGTCTCGCCCGAAAGAAAATTACCAATCAAGAAGAAAGATCCTGGAGTAGTGGCAATACCTTGCACCATTAATGACAGAATGTTCAAGAAGGTTCTCATTGATTCTAGTTCTAGTGTGAGTTAATGCCATTGTCTATTTTCAAAAAGCTTGAGATTGGAAAGGTAAGTGAGAGTGAGACAAAATTGTAGTTTGTTGATCACACCATCAAGAAATCATATGGTGTGGCTAAAGATGTATTGGTGGAAGTTTGTTTTTCTATCCTTCACGTATCGTATGTCGGCATCTGAGTTAGCTGAGTTGAAGAGTCAGTTAGAAGAATTGCTGGAAAAATAATTCATTCGTCCTAGTGTGTCACCGTGGGGTGTGCCGGTGTTATTGGTAAAGAAGAAAGAAGGCTCTTTGAGATTGTGTGTGGATTATAGGCAACTGAATAAAGTTACTATCAAGAATCGATATCCATTACCGAGGATTGATGATTTAATGGATCAACTGGTTGGTGCGAGCGTGTTCAGCAAAATAGATTTGAGGTCGGGATATCATCAGATTCGGGTGAATACGGACGATATTCAGAAACGGCATTTAGAACGAGGTATGGTCATTGCGAATATACAATGATGCCATTTGGAGTAACTAATGCGCCGGGGGTTTTCATGGAGTATATGAATAGGATCTTCTATCCTTACCTGGATCAGTTCGTGGTGGTATTTATCGATGATATTCTAATATATTCTAAGAGTGAAGAAGAGCATGCAGAGTATCTAAGAGTGGTATTGGAACTATTGAAGGAAAAGAAAATTTATGAGAAACTGTCAAAGTGTGAGTTTTGGTTAAGTGAAGTAAGTTTTCTTGGGCATATAATTTCTAAAGATGGTATTGTCGTTGACCCAACGAAAGTAGAAGCAGTGTCTCAATGGGAAGCTCTGAAGTCAGTTTCCGAAATCCATAGTTTTCTTGGTCTTGCGGGTTATTATAGAAAGTTCATTGAAGGTTTTTCAAAGTTAGCGTTGCCGTTAACTAAGTTGACTAGGAAGGGTCAAACGTTCATCTGGGATTCGAAATGTGAAGAAGGATTCCAAGAGTTGAAGAAGAGGTTGACTAGTGCGCCGATCTTGATTTTGCCGAATCCGGCAGAATCTTTTGTGGTTTATTGTGATGCTTCATTGAAGGGATTAGGAGGTGTACTAATGAAGAATCAACAGGTAGTCGCTTATGCGTCGAGACAACTCAAAGTGCATGAAAGGAATTACCCGACTCACGACTTAGAGTTGGTAGCAGTGGTATTTATGTTGAAATTGTGGAGGCATTATCTGTATGGTTCGAGGTTTGAAGTATTTAGTGATCACAAGAGCCTGAAGTATCTCTTTGATCAAAAAGAGCTGAATATGAGGCAAAGAAGATGGTTAGAGTTCCTCAAGGATTATGATTTTGGGCTGAATTACCATCCGGGTAAATCAAACGTGGTTGCCGATGCTTTGAGTATGAAGTCCTTGCATATGTCTATGCTAATGGTAAGAGAATTGGATTTAATTGAACAATCCAGAGATTTGAGTTTGGTATGCAAAGACACTCCTATCAGTGTTAAGTTGGGTATGCTGAAGCTGACTAGTGGTATTCTGGAAGGGATTCGAGAGGGTCAGAAGACTGATGTTGAGTTAGTTGATAAGTTGACTCTGATTAACCAAGGCAAGGGAGGTGAATTCAGAATCGACGAGAACTGTATTATGAGGTTTGGTAGTCGTGTTTGTGTTCCTGATTTTGCTGAATTGAGGAAGCGTATTCTCGAGGAAGGACATCGTAGTGGATTGAGTATTCATCCTGGTGCTACCAAGATGTATCATGACTTAAAGAAGCTGTTTTGGTGGCCTGGAATGAAAAAGGAAATAGCTGAATTTGTCTATGCTTGTTTGACTTGCCAGAAGTCAAAGATTGAGCATCAGAAACCGTATGGAGCTATGCAACCGTTATTTATTCCTGAATGGAAGTGGGGTAGTATATCTATGGATTTTGTTTCTGGTTTGCCAAGGACGGTGAAGAAATATGAATCCATTTGGGTTATTGTAGACGGGTTGACAAAGTCTGCTCACTTTATACCAATGACAATGGATTCCCCGATGGAGAAGCTGACTCAATTGTATATTGAGAAGATAGTGAGTTTACATGGTATACCTTCGAGTATCGTGTCAGATTGAGATCCAAGGTTTACATCCAAATTTTGGGAAGGGTTGCTGAAGGCCTTGGGTTCTAAGCTGAGATTGAGTTATGCTTATCATCCGCAGACGGATGGACAGACGGATGGACAGACGGAAAGAACTATTCAAGCACTAGAAGCTTTGTTGCGTGCTTGTGTGTTGGAAAAAGGCGGTGCTTGGGATAGTTATCTACCCTTGATCGAATTTATCTACAATAATAGTTTTCACTCAAGTATTGGCATGGGTCCGTTTGAAGCTTTGTATGGTCGGAGGTGTAGGATGCCTTTATGTTGGTATGAATCTGGCGAAAGTGCTGTGATTGGACCGGAAATTGTTCAGGAGACGACAGAAAAGATTAAGATGATTTAGGAGAAGATGAAGGCTTCTCAGAGTCGTCACAAGAGTTATCATGATAAGAGGCGGATAACACTTGAATTTCGAGAAGGAGATCACGTATTCATGAGAGTTACTCCTATGACTGGTATCGGACGAGCTCTAAAGTCAAAGAAATTGACTCCGCATTTTATCGGCCCGTTTCAGATTACACAAAGAGTAGGGGAAGTGGCGTATCGCATTACGTTGCCACCGACGCTTGCGAATCTGCATGATGTATTCCATGTGTCGCAGTTGAGGAAATACGTTGTTGATCCATCTCATGTGATCCAAGTGGATGATGTGCAGGTAAGGATAATCTTACAGTTGAAACTTTGCCTACGAGGATTGAAGATCGGAAGGTGAAACAATTGTGTGGCAAGGAGATAGCGTTGGTTAGAGTAGCTTGGGGAGGACTAGCCGGTGGAAATGTTACGTGGGAATTGGAGAGCCAAATGAATGACTCCTATCCGAAACTCTTTGCCTAAGGTATGTTTTCGAGGACGAACACTTTTCTAGTGGGGGAGAGTTGTAACACCCCATAAAGTTCTTTATTTAATTTAATTGATTTTTGGATTAAATATTAGAATTATTTGAGAAAAATGGAATAATGAGGCTAATGGGCCAGTGTCGCTTTTAGTAGAAGGGGGTGTCAGTTGTGAAGCCCATTGCTAATAATAAACTTATTTTCATAAAATAGAAAAGAGGAGGATTTGTGAAAATAGAACCAAAAGAGAAGAGAAGTCTGAACGTGAAAGAGCAGAGAAGTAAAGAAGTGCGATGCGAGGAAGAACGAAGAATCAACCTTCAGGTAAGAGGGGACTCTTTCGTTTAACTTCTATTATGGGATTATAGATAGTAGGATAGATTGAGAATGTTGTTTGTGTCAATTGGGTTATGTTTAGGTTTTAGGATGTTAGGTTTTGGAAGAATTGTTGAATTGTTTGCATTGATTGTGTATGGTAGTATTTGGGTGTTTGAAATGAGTTATAAACATGCCAAATTGTGTTTGTTGATGCTGTTTGATGTTGCAATACATTATGGTACGTTCTGGTATGGTTTGGATTTGGTACAGGTGCTATAAAATGGTGATTTTGGGTTGCAGACTCGAAGTAATCGGTTACCAAAGGGTGGGTAATCGATTACTCATAGTAAAAACAGCAGGGATGACATTTTGTGAGTCGGTAATCGGTTACCGAAAGGGCCGTAACCGATTACCCATACAAAAAACAACGTGGGGGTCATTTTGAAAGTCAGTAACCGGTTATCCTGGTTTCAGTAACCGGTTACCACTGATGCTTTTTGAAAAAAAAATTATTTTATTTTCTAAAACCCATATTTTTCAAACCGTAAATCGGATTTTGGTGCCGTTTCGAGCACGGTGAAGCTAATCAAATGATTTATACAATAGAATGGTGTTTTGAGTCGTGATTCGATTTTATTTTAAAACACTCGATTATATTTGGTTGTGATGGTTTATGCGTACAGGTACATTGGTGAATGCCTTATCTGTTACAATGTTGTGGTGATGATTGATGATTACTATACATATATTGTGGATGTCAAATATATGTTGTGATGGTTGAGAAATAGCATAACTATGTGTGGATATTGTTTGTTGCATTGGTTGATGATTATGATATTCAGTTGATTGGTGTTGATGATTAGCATGTTGTATGTGATGAATGCATTTCATAATCATGATGTGGGCTGTATCCCTTATGGTGGTGGGACAGCGGTAGCTGATTCCCATTGTGTGGAATTAGTGAGAGGAGTAGCCGAATCTTTATGGTGGTGGATCGTTGAGATGGGTTATCCCATGTCTGGTACCACATGCATATAGTTGCATTGCATTAGGCTACTTGTATTATTATAACATGAATGGAAGATTGTCCAATGTTATAATATATGATGATTGTGTAATTGTTGGGATTTAAGTATGTTGTGGTGAATCTGATCATAACTGTAATTGGGTGAATAATATGTGATTGATATTTTATTATTTATAGCCTATAACATTGGTTAAATGTGAATGAGACTCACCCTTACTGTTGTTATTTTTCAGATTGAGGAGTAGCTTTTGTACTTGGTGAGGATTAGCTCGTCAAGTATTTCGTTAGAGTCAGTTGGATCCGTGTCATGCTCTGGTCGTGTAACACTGGGAACGTTATTTTAGAGTTAACTGATAAACTCTTGTTTTGTTTATGGTTTTATGGTTGAATCACGAGTCTCCGACTCCGGATGTTTAATTATTCAGATGTTAAGAATATTCTGCTGTGTTAACATGTTATCTGGATAATTTGGTTTATCGTTCCTTTTATGGCATGACATGAATATTTGTTTATTTTGTTGGAGTTATAATACCCTTTTCATGTTTTACTCTGATTATTGTTAATTTTCCGTGGGGTTTAGAAGGGTGTTACATTTCTGGTGAAGCAAGAAGCTGCAGTGGGGTCACACTACCCTTTGTGAGTTACCTCTCTCAAGCTTATTCTGAAACATTGAGGCCAATGTTTAGTTCAAGTTTGGGGGAGGGTTTACGCTTTTCAATTTTATTTTATGTTGTTGGTATGATGTAAAACCGTAAATTGAATTCCTCCCAAATTTTAACTAAAATTTTTTATTTTCACAATTGCTTTTGATCATAACAGCAATTGGGAATAGTATATAGAGATGAAGGGATGGTTTCTTGAGGTTAAGAAATTCGGAATAATGTGACAAAAAGGGGATTTGTTCGAACAACCTTGGTTTCCTAAAAAAAAGATACGAGTCTAACGTGTAGATTTGTACCATAGTGCTTGAATCCTGCGAAGTACTCCTTAAGTAGTTTTCTATACAGTATGGCATAATTTAGATTCACATGCAGGTTTGATTGGTTGAGAAAAAATATATAAAGTTGGAACCAGATGATGAAAATGAGGTAAAAGGCAACCAGCTCACTAAGTTGCGTAACCCTCACCCGGTTATTTAGCCCAAAGGAGGTTGATCCCGAAACGCCATCCAGATAAGGACAATATATAACTACAAAGTTTAAAAATTTCATCGGTAAATAAAAGTAGCAAATGCTGCACATTTGGTGCCCGAAAAAAGAAAAATTCTTTACTAGTCTTATGGATATGATGATCATCACAAAGTCTCAGTGCCTTAATTTGATTGTCCAGATGAAAGAGGAGGAAAAACGGAAAAAGACTTAAGTAAAAAGCATAGTTAGACAGGTATCTGAAAGGGGAGCTAAGGTTTTAAATGTTCTAGCAGAGACTCTTCGCGTCAGGTGAATGTCGGACTAACTGTCTCTCGATTAATTAAAACAGAAATCTCACTTATGAGTACCAGTATGCTGTGGTGTTCCATTTCTCTCGTAACTGTCGCTTGAGGTCAGGCAACAATTCAATTTTGGGGGAGTTTGATCAGTGGTGTTCATACACTTATTTTCAGTTAATTTTATTTGACTTTGAAGTATTTTAATTAATGTTTTATTTCATTATTCATCATTTTATGCTTTGGTTTTATGTTTTAGTATTTTGAGGCTCAGATGAATGAATTAGAATAAATCAGTGCGAAAAAGTGCAAAACGGAAGAAAAGTGAAAGAACTAGCTAAACACGTCCCCAGATGCGTGTGGAAGAAAAGAAACGAGCTCAGCTGCCCAAACGCGTCCCCAGACGTGTGTGCAGGAGGAAAAGCACCAGATACTATCAGTACGCGTCCCCAGACGTGTCCCAGGCCTTGCGAAAAGCCATACATCAGCCCCTCTGTCCACACGCGTCTCCAGACGCGTGTCATACCCTAAAACACGTCCTCACACGTGTGTCAGAAGGAATAATAATAAAGGAAAAGTGGGTCTCTACTCAGACGCGAACCTGGACGCGTGCCACTGCACCAGACGCGTCTCCACACGCGTGTGCACGTGATTTGTTGGGTCTGTTTGGATGAAAAGCCCAGAATGGTAGAGATAAAAGGAGGAGAACGCTTTGGCACAAGGATGGGACGAATTTGGGAGCAAAAACACACTATAGAAGGCTGGAGAACTCAGATTTGAGGCAAGGATTGAAGATTTCTGTGAGCTTTTGCCATTAAAGATTGGATTTCCTTCATTTATCTGTTCTTAATGCTTTAACCGTCAGACAAACAAATTCTGAATGATGATAAATAATTTGAGCTGGACAACAATTGCTTAGTGATCTGTCGAGAAGCATAGGATACTAAATATCACCTAGGACTAGGGATACTTTATCTTAACCGAAAATTCTCGATATTGAAATGCTTGATGATAATCAGAATTACCTATGGACATAGTAATTAGGATATGATGTCAAAGATCTTTTCACTAAGGCATTAGGATTATATATTCTTGAGAACCGGTACTTAACGAATAAAAATTGTGTTGTTGCATTAAGGAGGTATATTTATGCATTAAGAATCATCCACCGAGCCCTTGCAATCTACTCATCTCTATTCATCGTTAAATATTTTATTTGCTTATTTTTATTAAAAATTCTATCAAACCAAACAAATCATCTGAAGTTTTTGTCTAATTGAAATTGTTGCAAAACTCTATATCGTCAAGTAGTCCTTGAGATTCGATACTTGGGATTTTCCCATTACTACTACATAGGAAAAATAGTACACTTGCTATTTCCCTATCACCCAACTACACTGCAACTTGATTAGGGAGTTCTTATTTCTTCCTCTCTACTTTAATAATTATGTCCTTTCATTGAGGATAAAGAGGAGGATATGTTAGATTTTGTAATAATAACATGATTCGAAATGGTTTGTGTGTTCAGGAGGCTTATGACTGCACAATTATGGATTACTGTTCCTACGATATCCTTAGTGTGCAAGATTAGTACCTATCGATGCAATCTTAACCGAGGAAGAGTTTGTAGCCTGGAATGAGTAAATGATGTTGTGTGTTTCTTGAGTTTTGATTTTTTTTGCTCGAAGTGCAAAAGTTCAAGTGTGGGGGAATTTGATCAGTGCATGTTGATGCACGCTCCTTTATGTTTGTACTTAGGCATTTCTATGGTTTGGTTTGTTTATTTTTCTAATTTTAATGTTTTTATATTTCAGTTTATTTTTTTTGCTATTTGATTTTTGTATTTAATTTTCAACATTGGCAGCTTTCACTAAAATATTCATAAATGGAGCGGCGGGAATCCGATTGAGGCGTTCTAATAATCGTTCGAAAGCTAAGAAAAAGAGATATAACTTTTATGTTGAAGCCGGGAATTTATTTGTAGTGCAACATTATCAAATATTTAGTTGAAGTTTCTGCCTTTAGAATAATTTAGTTTTGGGCTCGGTTTTTTTTTGTTTTTGACCCAGTTGGGTTATAAACTGATTGGGTGGTTTCTGAAGGAGTGAAAAACACTTAGAAAGGGGGGGATTGAATAAGGGTTGTTCCTAAAAATGGCAGATAAAAAATAATCACACAGTTATTTTTATCCTGGTTCGTTATTAATCAAACTACTCCAGTCCACCCCTGACAGAGTGATTTACCTCCACTGAGGATTTAATCCACTAATCAATCTTGATTACAATGGTTTTCCACTTAGACAACTTCTAAGTCTTCTAGAGTATACAAATCAAACTTGATCACTCTAGGAATTCTTTTACAGAAAATAGTAAACAATATTACAAGAGTTTAATGTGCTTCTTAATAAGCTATAATCACCAAGTGATTTTCTCTCAAAATTAAGTTCTAACACTCACTAAGATATTACAATGTTTGTGAGGTTGAAGATGAAGTTGTTAGTTGTTTGTGTGATAACATTGAGAATCAATTTGGCAGCGTAAGGTTTCTTTTGCGTAAGTTCTCTTATTCTTCAGCATCCAGAGCATCACTTATATAGGCAATGAGAAAAGTGACCGTTGAGGAGCATTTAATGCTTTGCGTGAATAGTACACTGCTGCACTCAATGTTTCACTCTTTTGTCAACTACCTCGAGCCTTGTTTCAACTGCTCTTGCTGACTTTGCCTTTTGTAGCTTCTAACGTTCCTTTTGTCAGTCAGATTTTACGTTGTAGCTTTTTCATCTTGTACTTGCTTCTGGACTCAGACTATTAGAACGACGTTTGAATATCAGAGTCTTCAACGTTGGTGCAGATTGTAACTTCAGTCATCAGACTTTGGAAGTTCCTTGCAGCGTGATACCATCAGATCTTCAGAGCCTTGCTTCTGATTACCATCTTCTGATGCCTTCCAGATCATGTTCTGATTTTCTCAAGACCATGTTCTGATTTCTTCCAGACCATGTTCTGATGAAGCCATCCAGATCTTCTGGATCAGAGCTTCTGAATACTGATTTTGTGCATACTCTTTTAGACTTTTCCTGAAATGGAAAACATGAATAATTAGAGTACCATAGTGTCTTATACAAAATTCATATATAATGTTATCATCAAAACTAGAAATATTGATCAGAACATTTCATGTTCTGACAATCTCCCCCTTTTTGATGATGACAAAAACATACATAATTGATATGAAAGCCTTGTAAAAATCTCCCCCTGAAATTAATATTAGAAGAATTTGTAAATAAAAGACTTCCCTGAGTATTTTCCATTTCAGAAGAGACTTTCACGTTGAACTTTATCTTCATATGATTCAGAGCTTTCTTTCAGAGCTTCCATTGGACAGCTTCAATGCTTTGAATTTTTCTTTAAGATCACTTAGCTTATTAGAGCATCAGAGTAGCTTTCTTCAGATCTTGTATCAGAGCATATCTTGTTTCAGATCTTGTAATTTCTTGTATCAGAGAATTGCACTTTGTTTGCTTCAGATCTTTGGAAGATTCTCTTAAAATTTGTTTCTCCCCTTTTTGAGCTTTTTCATATTATCACATTCCTGCAAAACTATCAAAGACAAAGACTTTGCAATATTTGTTAGAAATATTGAGACTTAAGCCCAGCAACTGATATAATAAATCAATTCAAGTCATACGTTTCTCCCCCTTTTTGTCATAACATCAAAAAGCATATAAATAAAAGATTCAGATGAAAGACATAAAAGATGAAGAAAGAAATTTCATTGATTAATCAAAATGTGTACAAACAGATGCAAAGGAAAACAGATGCAAGAAACAAAGAAGACCTTAAACAAAGACTCAGAACTCAGACAGACTGGGTAAGCTTAGAAGCTAAGACTGCTAGAAGATTCTTGATCTCAGTAGTATCTTCAGCTTGCTTCTAGGAAGCTTCTTCAGATCTTTGCATCCAGGTCTTGAATTCAGCATTTGATTCATCTTGCTTTTCCAGATGGCTAAACACATTTTCTTGGTTTTGCTGAAGCTCCTTCAGAGTTTCCAACACTGCAGAGGTTGAAGGGACAGCAAGAGGAGCAACAGGATTTTCCTCAACAGCAGTAGGGACAGCAGAGGCTGGAACCATTTGATTATCAGTAGCAGGATTCTCCTCAAGAGGATTCTCCTTGAACCATTCAAACAGCATTTGAAAGTCTCCAGTCAGAACTGCATAAGGATAAGTAACCAGCGGCTTCTTTGGTGTCCAGACTACAATGGGCAGAGGGTCATCAACTTCCATCATATCAGAATCTATTTCCATCTCATCAACAAACGGAGCTTCTTCCAGAGGCTTCCAGTCCAGAATGGGATGAAAGTACTTGCCAACACCATACTTCAGAGCCAGTCCAGCAGGACCAGGAGCAGCAGCAAGACATTCATTCTGGAGATCCAGAAAGTCCGTTTACACATTGTCATACCCAAAATTTGCCCTCATATATTTGCAAATGTTATTTTATTTCGGATAATTGACATAGCACAGTTGGTAAGGATTTGAGGTTAAAAGGTACAAGAGCGAGAGGTCCCGGGCTCGAATCCCACTTCTAACATTTTCCCTTTTACTTGCTTTTTAATTTTAGTTCTAACTTTATTTCTATTTACTCAAAAATTGCATTTTTTTATCATTTTAATTTTAATTTTCGTACTAATTAAATAGGCATTTTTTAAAGTAGTCAATTTTTACTTTTATGTATGTTTTAGTCAAAAAATTACCAAAAATCATAAAATATTAAAAAAATCAAAAATAGTATTTTTTTCATCATTTAATTATTATTTTCGTATTTGTTTATTAGGCATTTTTAAAATATTATTTTTTTCATTAAAATCTTTATTTTTTGTAATTTTAGTCCAAAAATCATTAAAAAAAAAGATTTGCAAAGATTTTGATCATATTTTTTAATATTGCATAATTGTATAGTTTAGGAAAGAATCAACATAATTAGTTAAATATTTGAGAAATCAAAATCAAATTATATTTGATTTAGAGTTATGATTTATTAATTAATTAATTGATTCTTTTAATATTTTTACTAACCTAATTTTTATGTATAAATAGTACTAGGTTCTACACTTTGAAGAGACCAACAACTTTCTAGCCCTCATTCTAACAATTATCATTCTCTCCCAACCAACTATTTTCTAAAATTTTCTCCATCAACAATTTTCTAAAGATTAACAATCTTCACAAACCCTGTCACAAACCTTTTCAACTTTTTTTTATATCTTTTCAAAAGCTTTCAATATCTCTTATTTTGGCCAATGATGACACCTGAGGCCTTCCTCTTTTTCAAAAGATTTTACTATATTCAAGAAGACTTCGGTTTGTGGTTTTTGGCCAATGATAATACTTAAGGCCACTTTTTTATCAAAATTACTTTGTTTTTTTGACCTCCTCTTTATTTTTTGAAACACTTTCTCTCAACCCTTTTTAAAAACCTCTTTCAAATACTTTG
Source organism: Vicia villosa (assembly GCF_029867415.1). NCBI lineage: Eukaryota > Viridiplantae > Streptophyta > Magnoliopsida > Fabales > Fabaceae > Vicia > Vicia villosa. Next base: position 358,463 of record NW_026705395.1, on the reverse strand, counting down.
TCTAGAATTACAATATTTTGGCCAATGATGATACTTGAGGCCTGTTTTTTAAAAATCATTGTTTTGGCCATTGTTGCTACATTTTAGTTTAAATTTATGTTTTTACAATCATAATTTTTTTAAAACCCTTGGGGATTTTTGCCCTTTTAGCCCTGATGTAACTTTCTGAACCTTTCTTTATTTCTCAGTGAAATTGTAGATTAGATGAGGCCAAACCCTTTTCATAATATTTTTTTATTTTTTTATTTTTTATTTATTATTTATTATTATAACTATTATCATTACTAACCTTTTTATTATTATTATTATTATTATTATTATTATTATTATTAATAATAATATTTTTGTTAATTGCTTCTATTATTATTATTATTATTATTATTATTACTATTATATTATTGTTATTATTACTATTATACTATTATTATTTTCATTATATTATTATTACTATTATTATTATTATTACTATTATCATTCTTATTCTTATTATTATCCTATTTTTGCAGGTACTTCCTTTGGCTAAAGAGGAGTGGTGCAGAAATATGAATTTACCATTGTTAGGGCATAAAGCTTTTGCCTCTTCGAAAATCCCATTGGCATCCCATGGACCTCCAGCCACACCATATCAGATCAAATCCTGGTTTTTCTTTAATTCATTTTTTTAATTATTGGTTTATTGTTTTATTATTTAAATTTTCACTAAAACCTTAATCTTTTTTTTCAAACCATAAAATTCATGTTATTTTCATAAATCACTCTAAAATCTTTTTTTATAAAATTAATTTGTTTTTTAATTTAAATTAATAATTTAGAGTAATATTTATTTTTAGGTTTAAATAATTAATTTTTTAAATTTAGGTTAATTCAACAATAACATTTTTAGACTTAATTTAATTTAATCAAATTAGGATTTTTAGGTTCTCTAACCCTGATTTTATTTTTTGGCTAACTATTTTTCATCATGACTATTAATCACTGTTTTCCCTAACCCTTTTAATTTTTGATCTGTTACCTTATAATTGTTGAGGTTTTTTATGCGCGAATTCTTTCCTCACCCCATACTCTGTGATTGTCGAATGCCTTCTGTTAAATATTTTGCCCCTTTTAATTTTGCCTTTTATTTCTGCCTTTTTATTTTATTATCTGCCTTTATTTCAATTATATAATTTTCTGTCTTTTAAATATTAGAAAATATGTATAGGTCGCAATAAGTTTTCTTGTAATAGTTGTAGGTTTTATTTCCTGCCTTTATTTTTCTGCCCTACAGGTGTTTATTGTAATAGCGTAGGAACTTTTAATTCTGCCTTTATTTTAATTGTTTGGTTAGTAATCTTAGGGAGTGCAAGCCTTGTTAAAATGAATTAACCCACTTATCTACAAGATAAATATCTGAATTTAACCACATGATTGTGCCACACACACACCTTTAGGGTAACCCTTCTTATGCTGCTTGTTGCCTTTTAATTACGATTCTAAAATAGTCAAGTCCCTCGAATACGAGGATACCTAAGAAAAACAAATGTTACTCTCAGTTCATCATCATAAGATCATAGTCTCCTCGATGTTGCCTCGGTAATGATGATTTTCCCAATTGCTAAGGTATCCTCGCCGGTTGCCTACTGATTAAATGACTATTCTATCCTTCCCTAAAGACTACCTACCCTTTATATGGTAGGGACAGTTTTATGGCGAACGATAATTTCTCGATGACCCTTAACATCCAATGAAAGGACTTCCTACCCTCTTATGGTATGGATAGCCTTTTCAAACGAAAATCTTAAAGAACAGAAACACATTAAACTTAGGGTAGGTACTTTTAACTGCTTACTCACTATTCAAATTAAAAATACTTTTCCCACTCTTTTCAAATTACTTTCGAAAAAGCTACGCTTATTTTACAAGCTAAAGTCCTTATTCAAATCCTTTTTAAATTTTGGGGAAATTCGATAACAACAGAAAATCATGTATAAAGACTTGACAACATAACTAGAAAACAATAAAGCAACAAATGAAAGCGGTAAAGCTTCTCCCCCACACTTAAACCAAACATTGTCCTCAATGTTTTGATCAAAGGTGGAGAAGAAAAGACAGAACCTATATGGATGCTACAGGCGTTCCATCACGACCAAATCCTCTCCTCGTCCGGAGGAAATACCTTCTCCTATCATACTCATCAATTGTGTCACCACCAGCAGCAATACTCGTAGGAATGTGCGTGGAGACCCGCTCATCTTTGAGACGACCGTCTATAGATTTTTCACCTAGATATGGTTGGGACGTAACAAGAGATCTATATTTTTATTTTCTGCAAGTTCAAACAATAAAAGGAAAACATTAAATAGAAAGCTCGTGAGTTGCCTCCCACGCAGCGCTTTGTTTAACGTCGATAGCTCGACGGCTTAAGAGTGCAAGCACTCAAGGTGGTTCTCTCGAGAATGACTCCTCGGTTGAACTTTTAGCAAACCTCATTTTCCATGGCCACTTATCAAGCCATCTCACATATCCCTCACCTTTTCTTTTCTTTCTTCTGTGGGGTGGTTCGTTCTTTTGAACTCGTGGTGGTGGTTCTGGATCAATCCTAGGTATCAGCTTTTCAAATTTGGATTTAGTGATTTTGTCCACCACCTCAAATGTTAATCTTACCCTCTTAACATAAATGATATCCCTAGTTTCGTGGTCTTCTAGCATCCTCTTTTTATGCAAAACTTCAAACAAAGGTGCATTGGTGTGGATATTTACCAACACTCCACATACGTTTTGGATTGGGATTCTACCTTAGCTTCCATAAAACTTTGCGGGAAAGGAATCGGTGGGGTATAGGGAAGAGGAATAACGATAGGTTCTTCCTTCTCTACCTCTTCTACAACCTCCCTTTCAGTTTGTGTTGGTGGATTTTTCTCAATCTCCACTCTTTTCTCACTAGAACTCTTCTGAACCACATCATTACTTTATCTCAATCTCATAATCACCTTCCTTAATCTCATTATCACTCTCCTCAGGAATTTCAATTTGTTTTTCACTAATGGTTATGTCAATATACTCCTCAAGTAAGTCTCCTAGTGGTTTTTGTTCAAGTTGGGAGATTTGAGTCTCTAATGCCATGTTGTGAGTCGCGAGGGACTCAACCATAGTGGTCAATTTCCTAAGGGTTTCATTGTTTTGAAGACTTTGTTTGATAAACTCTTGGTTTTGGATAGTTTGTGTCTCTACAAAGTGCTCCATCATGGCTTCTAATCTAGAGTGAGTTAGCGTCTCGTCGGAATCCTCCATTGATGTTTCGAAGTTAAAATTATGGGATTCTTGAGGTTCTTCAAAGGGAGCTAGTGTTGCATTTTGCGTTTCCTCAAAGTGCTTCGTCATCATAGATTCTAGCCTAGAGAGAGTTTGTGCTTCAATGAAATCCTCCATTAAGACTTCCAGGTTGGATTTAGGATAATCTTGCGACTCCTCAAAATGATGGGCGTGGTGATCGTAGAGGAAGTTATGTTGAGGATAGGTTTGGTTGGAATTATAAAATTTTTGTGGTTCCTCAAAATGTTGGGATTGGTGATTATAGAGGGAATTCGGTTGAGTATAAGCTAGTGTCGAATTGTAATCCCCAATTAATGTTTCGAGGTTTGGATTATAGAATTCTTGTGGTTCCTCGAAATATTGATTGTGGTGATCGTAGAGGAAATTCGGTTGAGGATAAGTTTAGTTGGAGTTATAAAATTCTTGCGACTCCTCAGATTGTTGGAATTGGTAATTGGAGAGGTAATTCGGGTGAGAATGATTTGTGACGCATTGAAATTTTCCAACAGTATCTTGAGGTCGGATTTATGGGATTCTTGGTATCCCTCGAAATACTGTTGTTGGGAGTTGTAGAAAAAGTTTGGGTGATACATAGTAGTAAATGAAAAGAAAGAAAGAAAAAAAAATGCCTTAGTCTCTACGGTGTAACAACGAGTTACGATATCGACTTTAATAGTCCCCGGCAACGGCGCCAAAAACTTGATCGCGACTTTGCGTGTCTATTAGTCGGGATAACTGCAAGTGCACAGTCGTATCGTGTAGTTTTAAAAGATATCGAATCCACAGGGACTATAAATCGACCTACCGTTATCTAAAGTTACTATGTAAAGCTAAGGCTAATGATATTTGGGTTTTTTATAAATGGGGAAACTAAAATCCTAAATCTAAATAAAATATAAATGCACGGATATCAGTATGTAGTTCGTCTAAATTAGATGATCCGAAGTTCCATTGGCCAGATTCTAACTAAATCAAAAATCTTTACTAACTATGTTATTTAAAAGTCCTCCTCTCAAACTCTCGCTCTATTGATTCAGACTACGAACCTAACTCATAATGTACGCTCTCGCCATCCCACCAGATTTAGAAACACTTTTTGAAAACATCATATTTAATAAATTGCTCGGTTCATGAAGACGTTACCTACTTAAATCTCCTAGTCTCAAACTCTCGCTCTGTTGACTCGGATCATGCTAGTATTCCCTAACGTACGCTCTCGCCATCCCGCGTCGGGTTTAAAAACACTTTTTGAAAGTAAATAAATTCTAATCAGTTTTAATACGCTTTCGCCATCCTTAAAACTAATGTCCTATGTCTACTATCCAGTTAAGAATCTCAAACTCTCGCTTTGTTGACCTTAACCTTTATTAGTTCTAGAACCTCAAATTCTCGCTCTGTTGGTTTTATAACTTTATCAAATTAAATTAGACACAAAACCAGAAACGAGTGATTTTTAATAAAACATTATTTAGGCCAATTTATTTCGGATCCCTTTGGTTAGATTAACTTACATACCGATATCTAAATAAATTAGCCAGACATACTTAAAGAAACAAACATGAAATTATAATTATTAAACATGGAATTATAATTATTAAACATGAAATTATAATTACTAACCATGAACATGTGCGTATTTAGATTTGTAATGATAAAACAATATTATAAGAACAAGAAACTAAAATAATTGCAAATAAATAAACCTGGAAGTAAAGCAGACGAAACAAACTTGAATAAAATTACGAACAAACCAAATCTTGAAACTTGAATAAAGCTTTGAAATTATGTCGGCAAGATTGTGATCCAAGAGTACATAAATTGTAGGCCTAAAACTAATGGTGTGGTAGTTCCTCAATGTGAGAAACTACCACTTTTACAAAGTGATAATTTATGCCTAAAACTATGAACAGCGCTTCCGCGCCTAAAACTTGGATGTCTTCAAATGAATGCTCAGACTCTTTTTATAGTGAATGGAAGTGGTAGTTACTTTCAGCATCATGTGAGAAGTAGTGGAGATAGTGGGAAGTTGAGAAAATCATGGGGTGAGTGGACTTGGAATTGTCCACGAAAATAGTGGAGAAAATGGTTAAGTGGCGGGTCCCCTATCCTTTGGAGACGAGCGTCTCTTTTGGTGAGAAGGAAGTGGAGAAAATAATGGAGAGGTGGAGACGGGCGTCTCCATTTGTGACGTGGCCTTTGGACGTGGGTGAACTTGGGAGACGGACGTCTCCTTTGATGACGTGGCCCTTGGACTTTGGAGACGGACGTCTTCATGCAATTGGGCCCTAAGACGGGCGTCTCAGCTTCTTCATAGTGGGAGCTTCAGTTCATTCGTGGGCTGGGCTTCCACACCTGGTCCATCCTATTTGCACCCCTCACATTTGATTCATTCTATTTGCACCTCCACTTATAATATTTGCCTATTTTCTTCTTTCTTTGTCTTTTTAAGTTGATTTTATCTACATTTCATCTTCTTTTGACAAATAGTTCTAACACGAACATAATACCTGAAACAATGAAGATACCAGCATAATACCGTAATAAAATATAATTATAATAAAATAACGAAACAATTTATGTTATAATCGAGCCTAATATACGATATAATTACGTATTATCAACATCCCCACACTTAAACCATTGCTTGTCCTCAAGCAATCAACCAACACGGTAAAAAGAAATAATTAGGCTCGAATCGAAACAAGGGCATGACACGACTCATAATCATATTTGTGTTAGGCAAATGTTACATTGATAGGTACTAGATACTAACACCAAGGATACCGTAATGACACAATGTTTCAGAGACTCCCTCTTCATGCAAACCAATTCGAATTATGCCATTATAACTCGACCTATATCTCTCGCTTTTCTTTCGCTCTTTTCATTCAAGCGCAATCACATTAAGCCCGTTATCCGTACACTTACATAGTAGGGGAAATCGGTTAGCGACTATGATCCTTTTCCTTTAGCACGGGGTTCTGGTTTTTAAGTGGTGCAGTTTGTTGAGTGGTGCTATGTGAGGTTTTTAGGTGACGAGGGAGTACAAGTTGCAAAGTTGATCATTGATAAGTTGAAAGTTTTTTTTCAAGAATATCTCAAGTCCTCAAATGAAGCAAGCACTTCATCTTCACAAAGATCAATTAGAGGTAGTCCAAACATTCCCTCAAATGACTTGCAAGATTTTGGGAGTTACACAAGTAAATTGTGTGAACCGTAAAGAGATGAGTCTGATTTGAAAGCTTATTTGAATGAAAAAAAATTGATCATGAGCAATATGCTGATTTGGATGTTTTGCAATATTGGAAAGCAAATGAGGGTAAATATCGCAAACTTGCTATATTGGCACGTGACCTTTTGAGCATTTCAATCACTACAGTTGCATCAGAATCACCATTTAGTATAGGTGGACGTATACTTGATAAGTATCGAAGCGCTCTTAAATCTGATAATGTTGAAGCATTGTTGTGTACACGTGATTGGCTTTGTGAAATTCCAGGTTAGTATCTACAACATTTCCATTTATATTCTTTTCATTTATCTTCTTTTATAGTTAATGTATGTTTAATTATTTTCTACTTTGATTTTCTACTTTGATTTTCTCTTAAAGCTGCATTTGATATTGATGGACCCGATTTTGTTGAGGACCTTTCAACCTTCTTTTCCATAACACGAGGTTACTGGAAGTTGCCATCTATCTTGGGAGAGCATTATACAAATATGGTACGTAAGTTTCTCCCTCTTTTTTTATACAACTTTGAATGAATGGGCCTAATTTCAGTTGAACTGGATAAAGAAATTTGAGACTTATGGCTCTGTTCATAATTTCAATTTCATGTGAATACTCTCTTGTGCTATGGTTTCTTGTTATTCGATAGAATAGAGTAGAAAAGAAGTTGGTACTGTCTGAGATAATTTACTTTATCTTTAGATTTTGCTTTTCTTTTTCTTTGGGTTTGTTTGAGATAAGAAGTGATACAAGAAGTATAATTTAGTGTGTGTAAGGTATAATTTGCATGGTGAAATGAATTGGGTTTGTTTGAGATAAGAATGGAATATGATGAAGAAAAACAGGTTTGTAGATGTTTACGGTGATTTCCGGTAAACAACCGCTAGTCTTCCAAACTATAAGTAAATATGATTTGGTTACTCGCAGGATCGACTAGAGTGATCCTGGGACACATAGTCAAAAAGATTGTTATTAATGGTCGTTCGAACCATATTTATGGTTTATCTTTGTCAATAAGAGTTTCCTCGAATAAAACAAGTAAACTTGATAGTGACTTTGTGATATGCAAGTATAACTTCAACAAAAGGGTAAGTAAAAATAAGACATGAAACGAAAACTGTTAAAAGTGCAAAGAATCTAAAATTGCAGAAATATTAAATACTTCAAAAGTAAATGACATGAAAATAACAGTACAAGATTGTAAATGGCAAGAAGTAAATGAAATGCAATAATACTGGAAAGATATCTGAAAACGAAAAGGGAATACACATGTATTAAAATGGTGGTGTCATACGTACATTTCTCAGCGAACTCTTTCTCTTTAACACTTGATACTTGAGTAATATGTGAGTGATTTGTACAAAATGAACACACAGAATCCTAACATTAAGACTCCTATTTATACTAATTTCGACCTTAACGGCCCTACGCTAATCTAATGCCACGTTTCTCATAAGAACTCCAGGGATGCCATCTGTTGTTAGACAGTTACGAAACCGTCTTCGAATTTCAAATCTTCCCGCCTAAGTCCTTCTTCGACGCGTGGCAGTGTATTTAACATTAAAACACTACGAAAACACGCTAATTAGTAATATTTTAACATATTTCATGAAATTTGCCTAAGTCTTTGAAGACATGCACTCCTTATGAGCTTCAGTGTTCATCATCTCCGCTGTGACTTAGAAATCTTCACTCTCGAAGCATGGCCATCAGGAGCCATTTTCTTATCTTCAAACGATGGTCATCAGTAACCATCTCTTCTTCGAATTTTTATTCTTCGAAGAACCATATATTTGCAAAACGAAATTTTCAGCTAACAAATTGCCCCCAATAAATGCCTGTTTCGAAAAAACAAGAGAAATAGGCGTTTCTTGTCATTGTAAGATTTCGTTCCTTGCTACTCTTTGAAAGTTCCAAGATTGCTGACTAATGTCATAATCATTGATGACCCTGTTTTTCAAAACGTCTTGTCATTTTCAAAGATGTCTTCTCATAACTTACATTCCCACGTTTTTGACCTTACTTCTTGGTCATTATTCCTACATACTAGGAGTAAAGCTAATTTATTTGACCACCGTTGGAGTAAATCAAAACCCGCCGCGTGTCCTTTTGTTTTACCCAAAAGATTTAAAAAGGTTCCCGTTAAACCTTTAAATACCTGGTCTTCACTTTTATACAACTTTTCATTCCTATTTCTTCATCTTCTTCAACAGAATACTTTCTCAATCAAACTTCTCTATGGCTTCATCTTCAAATGTTCTTCAACATGTTCTAAAGCTCCAAACAACAACGCGGTCTGGGGAACGAGAACACATTCCAAACCCTAACACCGCAGAGGTGCGCGCAATTTACGCTTCTCAAGTACTCATCCCCTTTGAACTTTCTGGAAAACCTCTTGCTTTTATGGGTCCATTGCCAGGTGAAAGTAATCCATCTATAAACAAATTCTTCCCTTCTTATTACAAAACTAGACCCTTGGTTAGTAAGATTAAGATAGATGAAGATGGTCATTCCTCTTTAGGAGAACCTGATAATGCTGAAGAAACTTCAACTGCACCCCCTTTGGCTCTGGCACAAATTAGGTTAAACTATATGACCAACTTTGTAAAAGTATTTAGGTCAATCCCTTTAGCCAAAGATCCTGATCTATACTATGCCTGGTTAGAAAAAGTAGAAAAAAAGAAAGAATCTTTCTGGAAATCATTAGGAATATATGATTTGATTCAATTATCAAAAACAGGCTTAGAATATAACCAACCCATGTTAGTAGCAGCGGTTCATTTCTGGGATGCTTCCCACAACACCTTCCATCTTCCATGTGGGATGGTTACCCCCACTCTCTTCGATATAGCTGCTATTACAGGACTTCGACCAACTGGGGAGACCTTCGACCCCAATGATATGGATATTGATACTATTAGCTTTAATGAATCAACAGTTACTTATACTGCATTCATCCAGAAGTACCACAACACAACACAAGCAGAAGTTTCTGATGAAGAACATATTGCTTTTTTAGCACTATGGCTCTCGCGATGCGCTTTCTGCTCAAGATCCATACAAGTTGCAAAGAGGTATCTTTGCATGGCTAATCAGCTACATGCTGGAAAAAAGCTCAACCTAAGCCAATTACTCTTAGGATTTCTTTATGAAAACCTCAGCGAAGCCGCGAATCTTACCAAAAACTACCAAACTGGCACTCTACTTTTTGCTGGTCCTTTTTCGCTACTGCAACTGTGGCTTAACGCTACATTTGAAACTCACCTTCCCTTTTGAAGCAACGTCAATGAAGAAGATAATAAAATTAAGAATCGAACTATAGAAGGAACTAGGTTGGCTTACCTAACGCCAAAAGAAGAAACTGGGAAACTTCGTGAACATTTTCTAGCATATACAATGATGTTCGCCCAGCGTAATCAGTTCGATCCTTCCATGGCTCCGTTTGTACACAAAACAATCGGTCCTGAATGGTTCACCCGAAGGTTCCCATCAACATCTCAGGATCAACAAACTGAGTCTATGGAAATTTGGGAAGCCTTTCTGACCCCAAGGTTGTTTTATCATCGTCTTCGACCATCAAAAAGTCAATGCGTTCTCATATGCTACCAACCAAATCTGGTCTCGAGACAGTTTGGGCTGGTGCAGGTAAAACCCAAGTGTTTATATAATAAAAGGAACCATCTGTGCTTCCATACCTTACACCTGACTGAAAAGGAGTGTGAATCAAAGATCAACAAATATGTTGGCGTCACCAATCTTTCTCCTATTTCCTTCGAACCTGCCTTTTACTCCACACCAGACTTTCACCAATGGTGGACGGATTACTATACTTCACAAATCTTTGACGCCGATAGTCTCACTCAAGAACTAACTACAGCTTTTGATGATGTGCAGGAGAATTTCCACAAAGGTACCTCGACTCATATTAAAGAAATCCAAGCTTTTCAAAAATTCTTTGAAACTATCTATCGGCCTGATGATCTTAGTCGGACCGTTCGTGAAGCTGCAGTTATTTTACGCGAAAAGTTTTCCGCCAAACAGGATAAGTTAAAATTGCCCTCGCATGTTCGACCAGAACTACGCTATGAAGTGGCTTTCAAACTTAATCCTCCAAAATTCCCTCCACTACCAAGTGCGGATTTTGGTGTGGCTCTGAGCCCTCCTTTTCCAATTTGGTTTGTGTGTGGCAACGTTTTAAAAGATCTCCAAGAAAGTACTAAAAAACGTGCTGATCGAGTGGTTCCGACTAAGCATACCCTAGATACTTTCAAAGGGCATCTTCATATAGATCTTGAACATGTTCGTGTCTTGACCCCAATACCTGAAGGTTTGGACTCAGACAATCTTTCAACTGACTTTTCTTTTTTCTGTTGATATACTGATTCCAGTCTCAACTACAGCCATTGCTCGAAGAAAGAAGATTAAAGAAGTTCCTACACAGAAGGATTCTGGGGCATCTAAAAGTAACAAGCCAAGTGAGAGTGATTCCATTGCCACTAGCAAGAAACCCACGGTACATACCCATTTTATATCATTAATCTCATATAATCTGTGAATAGTGCTTATTTTACTCAATTTTATATTTCCCAGAATTCGAAACCCCCGGTAGGTTCGAAACGACAAGCCTCTTCAACAATTGTCTCAGATGATGAAGACAAATCTCCTCCTCGTACCAGGCAAGGCCATAGAAAGAGACAGAAAGCTATTACTCCTTCGGGAAAAGAGAAAGGGCTAGGTTCCTCCAAAGTTGCTTCTCCTAGCGACAAGGCGTCTTCTGAGGAATCACCTTTAAAAACTTCCAGTAATGCCTTCGTTGTCGAAAGTCATAACTCAAGTCCAGACAATATTCCACCCAAGATATTTGGGTTTCAACCCAAAATCATCTCATAATTTTAACTACATGATTAAGTTAACATCTTACCTTGTCATTGCAGGATGATACTGGCACTGCTACTTCAGGTCTTAAGACTTACAATTTCACCATTAATGTCGATAAACCTCAAGGTAATCATAACTCTTTCACTTTCATCGATAAACTTCTCAAGGCCTTATCGTTCTAACCAAGTCTGGTTTGTTTAATGCAGATATTTCCCAAAATAAATCCCATGTTCTCTCACCAGTTTTTGAAGATGTCGAGCTTCATACCACCATCTTACCTGATGAGCCAGTCGAAGAAAGCCAATCCACTGACGAATCCCCAGCTACTCATCAAGATAAAAACCTGGAAGAAAATCATCTATTCTCAGGTAGTGACAACGTGAATCCACAACCACATGGTAGTGAAGATACTGTATCTGAACAAGATGCTATGGAGGAAATTTCTAAACCAAATAAACACAATCCTCTAGAAACTTCAACTCTTGACACAGAAACTACTCCTGGGGCAACTTCGATGCCTGCCCCTGCGAAGCCCACTCCTTCGGAACTGGAACAGCTTAAGCAAACTGATCCTCTCAGTTTTCTAAAAGCTATGATGAATGTGAATACTACTTCGCCTTCAGAACTTGACATCTCTCCAGTTGTCCTTGTAGAATCTGGTGACAAGGAAGACATTCCTGACCTCCTTCGACAGATAAAAGAAAGATTTTTTGGGGTCAATCTTGTGGATGTTCTTAGTCAAGATCCTATTAAAAGTCATAACTTGAATCAACTCTTGAAGAAAGTGGATTTGTTTCGAGTCTCGAAAGAAGTTTCAGAGGTGATTGTTTTGCTAGGTTCTCTAGTTGAACAACTTCAAGCTAAAATTCTTTGAAAACAAAATATCGAAAAGCAACTATCTGAAAAAATAGCCTCTCATGACTCTTCATGGAACTCTGCTGTGGATGCAACGAAACAAGGTGAGGCCCTCAAGCTTAAACATTCAGAAAATCAGAAGGCATATGATAATTATGAGAAGGATATCAACTCCTGGAAACAAGAGATAAAAGCTCTCGAAGAAAAGATAAAGGAAGCTGAGAATTGTCATGCAACCATACAAAAGGCCAATCAACAAGATCTGCTTGCAGTGGCGCAATTGGGGATTAAACACTTCAAAACCGCACAAAATTTAGTGCCAGAGATTGAAGGATTGAAGAAACACCGGGCGTTACTCGAACTTTGTATGTCTTCATGGGTGTCATACCCCAATTTTTGACCCTAAGATCATACATCAATTGCATTCAATCATCAATCAAGAGCACCATTGTGAAGCTTGATCATTGATATTGTGATTATCTCTGAGGGGAATTATCGAGCATTTATAGCTTTTTTATTTGTTTATACTAACCAAAAATCAAAAATATATGTTTTGTCTCTTTTGTTTATATTTTACAGGTGAAAGATCGGGCAAAAATCAAAATAATGCAAGAAAACAATTTTTGAAAATTTGAAGGTGGAAATCGATTTACCCCTGTGGGAAATCGATTTCCTGTGCGCAAAATTCAAAAAAACATAAGAGGGAAGCTTGACATCATTTTGGCACCTTTTTATTTGATCCTTTTATCAATTTTCCACCTCATCAAAGTTAACTCATTCATTAAACCCTCTTTAACTCCATTTTACCACTTTTTACCATTTAATTGCCACTTTAATCACCAATTAAACACAAGTTAATCACCAAACACAAAAAGACCAATTTGCCACTACTCTTGCTCCAACTCTATAAATAGAGCCCTCTACTCTCTCATTTCTCAAGCTTGGAGAGCCAAAAAATTGCTTGCAAATTCATTTCTCACCCTTTCCAAAACCCTCACCCAAAGTTCATTTTCATAAGATTAGTAAGGTTCACATTGAATCTTGCTAATTTTGAACTAAGCCTCCTACATTTCACTCTTTTCTTTGATTGTTCATCTCCATACTTGAAGGATCTACACTTTGTGCTTGTTCTTGAAGCTACTTCAACACTTTAATTCAAGAATTGGTAAATTTCTCAATTCTAAGATGTAGATCTTTGTTGCTTGTGTTCAATGCATCTTTGATGCTATATTGGTGCTATTTGATGGTGATTTGATGGAAAATTCGTGCTCCTATGGATATGTGATCATAAGGTGTTTGTATGTTTGCCTAAATCAAGTTTCAAAGTTCATAATGCTGTTTTTTTGAAAACTGTGCGCAGGAAATCGATTTCCTACAGAGGGAAATCGATTTCCACTCTGTTTTTTGCGCCCAAAACTGAACTCTGCACTGAGGAAATCGATTTCCTACAGAGGTAAATCGATTTCCAGTAACGCAGAATGTGTTTTTTGCCTTTTTTATGCTTGTTTTGGCTTCCTACTTCCTCCACTTCATTAATATCATTGGATCTAGGATGTTGATAGGTTTGAAATGACCTAATCCATAATATTAGATGAATGATATTAATGATAGTGTGAGTTGATTATCTTTTGTGAATTTTATTCTTCTTCCTCCATTTCATTAATATCATTGGATCTAGGATGTTGATAGGTTTGAAAGAACCAAATCCATAATATTAGATGAATGATATTAATGATAGTGTGAGTTGATTATCTTTATGCATTTTATCTTCTCCTTCTCCTTTTTTCTTTTGATCGATGAAAGTCTTAATACTTTGAGAATTCTTATGGATTCTTAGTAAAGACTAGATCGTTACCTATTTTCTTTTCGTGCGGTATTGCTTTCGGAAGGCGATCTACATATCGTTCTTCTCGCATGCATTAGCACATAAAGTTTTGACCGGCCTCGTTGTAGGGTGATTTCTACATAAATCACTTGGCGATCTGCTTAACATAGCGCAATATTTCGTGTCCCGAATAAAAAAGATCAAACATGGAAGAGAATTGTATGCGGTTGATTTAAGACTTGTGGAGGTTCTTATCGTGTAGTCGCTATGATTCTATCAAGCTTCTGATAAACCCCATTGAATTTAAATCCGAGTACATCATTCACTCACCATAGATCTTTCTACTAACTTTGATAACATACTTGACAAGTTTCAAGATGGTTATCTTTAACACTTAACAACTAACTTTAATTTCCGCACCTTTACTATACCGCTCTTTATATTACCGCTCTCTATATTTCTCGCTTTATCGCTTTACTTTATCATTTCATCATATTTACTTTCCGTCATTTTCTCTTTGTCCACTTGGACATATGTTTATGCTTCTGTTATTTTTCTTTTGTCCACTTGGACCATACTTTATTTTTTTCGCTAAAACACTAATAAATAACCAAAATCTAAAAAATACATAAGGCTCTCTTTGGACTATCAGTTACTATCCCTAGCGCTTTGGAGATTCGGACTTATGGACCTAGTACCTCTGGACTCATTCTATTACTATCCTGTGATTGTTCTGTCTGTCTGGCATTGTTCTGTTGTATGTTTATGTGTGCAGGTATTTCCTTGAAAGCCCTTGATGGTTAATTCCAAGGCATTGATATAAGGATTTTACCCGAAAATAGCCGTTACTCTGCCCAATTTTTGTCAGAATCTTAATGTGCTTAATGAAAAATGGTGCTAAGACAATAAGTTCATCTGGATCCCCAAGTTTAATGTGTTGGTATTGATAAATCCAAAGGATGGAAAAACTACCTTGGCTCTTAATGTCAAGTGTTGGCTTCTTATTCGGTTAGACCGTTTCTTTCCTTAGCTTTTATTTTATGCAACTAGGTTAGCCTCTTCATCTCCTCCCATTCTTAAATTTTCAAAATCTTCTCCCTTTTTCCAAAATATTCTTATGTTTGCAAACCTTTTCAAAACTTTTTTTTCTTCTTTTCTTAAAAATATCTTTCGCCCTTAGTGGCTTTTCTTCAAAAGTTTAGACACCGTTAATTGTCGAAACGAGTGGTTATACCCCACGATTTTGAAATTGATTGATAATAACGAGATCTTTTCCGCGTGAGAGAGCTAGTGGCATACTCGTTGATTTTATCCGAGTTGGAGCCCTTCTTTCATTTGCGATGCAAAGAACTTGTTTGTTCTCATGCTCAAGATCAATGGTTGAGTATTTCTCTCTAACGACAACAAAGTGTTTATTCGTTTTAAAAACGTTTTTCCCAAAAGCGGAACTACATTAGCTCTGACTTCTCCATTGCACCGAGGAGGTATGTAGGCCCAAAGCTTAACACTTTGCCGAGCTTATTTTGAAAATAAAACAAACCATTTTTTAGCACACACACAACACAGATTTTCAAAAAGGTTCCCGTGGAGTACCACGGATATGAGGGGTGCTTTAAACCTTCCCCTCATATAATCAACACCCGAACCTGAGTTCTCTTTCTTGTTTTTTTTAAAAAAACAAAACTTTGGGTTTTACGTTCTTTTCCCTTTTCCTTTGAAAAAATAAAGCGCGGTGGCGATTTCAAAACGGAATATTGATTCGAGTCAATCCCATGGCTTCGATGTCAGATTTTCCCCCGCTACAGAAAAATGGCGACTTCACTGGGGATAACAGTTTTAAGTGTGTTAAGCCTATTTTTGTTTGTCTGTGTGTTTTTTATTTGTATATATTGTTGTGTGCTTTGTTTGTTTATCTTATTTTTTTCTTTTTTGTGCTCGATGGTTCCTCTGTGATGAGATAAAGTTCTAACCCGAACTTTGGTGAGTAACTTGAGATAGGAGGTGGTAAGACCAATAGTCGCATGTCAGGAGCAATCCTTACCATGAGCGTCATATGGTGGAACCCCAATCAGTGGAGGCCTCATGGAAGGTAGTAGAGGTTGTTACGAACCATCGTGATAACGCTATTACTTTCAATAGTGAGTGTCCGTAGAAGCTGAATGACCTAGAACCCTTTTAACCAATCTAAGCCTTTTTAGGATGTAGTGCAGAAACAAGATCAAGTACCAATTTGAGCTTGTTGTCATGCGATACTACGCTCAGACGAGGTCTTTTTAGGCATATTATTGGCGCCCATGAGCAATTGTGCGTGCCGGTAATATCCGATAGAAGATTGAAAACTCTGGGAACCTTTGTAGAACCCGACTGGCAGGTACAAAATTCCCTAGATCACTCCTTGTGGGATGGGTAGACCCATGGCTCCAAGCTCGTGACGTCGATCCTTTGAACCTGGACTGTTTGATCTTTGTGTGATTCGATGTGATCTTGTGTGCTCTTGATTGTGATTGATGCATAAACCATGCATTCATGCATTCATAAAAATGACATTCACAATTGGTTTTCAAGGAACTTAGAGACATTTTTTGTAAACATAACAGGTACCATGGATCAAAAGAGAAGCATCAAGAAGTACACTTTCAGAAATTCAAGTACAAAAGAATTGAAAGAGCTAGCAACTTTGGTTCCTAATCTTGACAACTTCAAAAGCCGTTATGGGAAATTGATCTCTATCTTGAAGACTAAAGTGGAAAAAGGAATTCTTGAGACTCTTGTGCAGTTTTATGACCCGGTTTATCATTGTTTCACCTTTCCTGATTATCAGCTTATGCCTACTTTGGAGGAGTATTCTTATTGGATTGGTTTGCCCGTTACGGATGACATACCGTTTAGTGGTTTGGAGAAAGAGCCTCAGGTTGATGAGATAGCAGAACTCCTTCATTTAAAAATATCAGATGTAAAAGCAAACATGACCAAAAAAGGAGGAATTTGGGGGTTGACTTCTAAGTTCTTGATTGGAAAGGCTTCTATGTTGGCTAGTAAAGGAAGTATGATTGCTTTTGAGACATTTTTGGCCTTGCTCATCTATGGTTTGATACTCTTTCCCAACATTGACAACTTTGTCGATGTTAATGCTATTCGGATTTTCATGATTGGGAATCCTGTGCCTACTTTGCTTTGGGATACTTATCATTCCATTCACCATAGGAATGATAAGAAAGGTGGACTTATCAATTGTTGTACTCCTTTGTTCTATAAGTGGTTTATTTCGCACTTACCTCAAGCTAAGAGCTTCCTGAACAATCCTGATGGTCTCTCTTGGTCTCAGAAGATCATGCCTCTTACTAATGGGAATATCCATTGGTACAATCCTGCTTATGACATTGGTGAGATTATTGATAGTTGTGGAGAATTCCCTAATGTACCTCTTCTTGGTATACAAGGAGGAATTACCTACAACCCCATTCTTGCAAGGCGTCAATTTTGCTATCCTATGAAGGAACGACCCGCTAGTATTCTTGTGTCAGGAATTTTTTATCTTAATCAAGATGGAAATTCGGATATGAGAAATCGGTTTGTGCGTGCTTGGCACCATGTTGATAGGAAGAGACATTTGGGAACAAAACAATGTGTTGCTCTCAAAGACTACACTGATTGGGTTCAAGCTAGAGCTCATACTTTTCAGATGCCTTATTTACTCGAGGAGCCTTCTCTACTCGTTACTCCGCCATTGTCTTCCACTACTCCTGTTGAAAGTAGTGAAGAACATCTAGAGCTCGTGGCTAAGTTGAGAGCGGAGAGAGATGCTTTGGAGTTTGAGAACAAAGAGTTGAAAATACACTTGAAAGAAAAAGATGAAATGCTTGATATCCAAGATGTTTGGTTGATGGAAAAGGAAGATCAGATTCGTCATCAAGAAGAGTTGCTTCAACAACATGGTAAAAAGCGAAAGAGACCACAAGAAGAGTCAGTTGCATGGAAGGAAGTTGCTGATAAGCTGATGGTCGAGAATGCTCATTTGAAAGCCTTTTATGAAGATGAATTGGAGAAGCTCCGTAGGAAGCTGCAGAGAGGAGTTGGATCTTCATCAGAAGTGTTCCCTTCTAGTTTTTAGCTTTTTCTTTGTTTTGTAATTTTGGGATCTTTGAATCCTTTTGTATGCTTTTCCATGATTAATGAAAGAATATTGTTATGTTTTATGATGTTTTTTGCTAATGTTTACAATTAATGTCTTAAAAGTTCCTTGAAAACTAATAAAAAACATTTGCATTGCATTTCATGCATCATTCTGCATTTTGGTCCTGCTTCCGAAAGTATTCCCAAGGTCTTATTCAGTGTTCTTCATACATAATCAAGTTGTCTCACCGGTATAATACTCGAGCTAACTGCAAGAAGAAGATGGAAGGTCTTGAACAAGAGAATCGTGAGCTACGTGAAGAGGTTGTTACTTTGAGATCTGGTGTGGATCGTCTCACTGCTCTAGTTGAGACATTGATGGCTGCTCAGAATCAGAATCAGAATCAAGTTCCTCCCCCCAATGCCCAAGCTCAGGGTCAGACCACTGTGATTTCTGAAATTGCTGCCACAACCGTTCCTGCTATTCCTGTTGGTGCTACTCAGCAACGTATGCCTAATGGATACCCCTGGGGCATGCCTGAAGGTTATTTGTCTGTTCCTGAGATGACTCGTCCGTTGACTCCTGTTATGGTCAACACCTCTCCTATTGTTCATACTGGTCCTTTTGTCCCAGAGCCCATTTATGATGCCGCTCCAAGTGAAATTCATGACAGAATAGATGGTTTCCAAGATCAGTTTGAAGAACTGCAGAAAGAGATGAAAGCCTTGCGTGGGAAAGAACTATTTGGAAAGAATGTGCATGATCTTTGCCTTGTTCCCAATGTGAAAGTACCTGCTAAGCTCAAGCTGCCTGAATTTGAGAAGTACAAAGGAAATTCCTGTCCTCAGGCGCACCTGGTGATGTATATAAGGAAGATGTCCACTCACACTGATGATCAACGTCTGCTGATTCACTATTTCCAAGACAGTCTGACTGGAGCTGCTTCTAAGTCGTATATGGGCCTTGATAGCACCCATATCCGCACTTTTAATGACTTAGCTGAAGCGTTGTCATACCCCAAATTTGTCCTACCCTTATTTATCTGGCCCGCAACTCATAAACATACATCCATTTAGGTCATATCATTGCATGCATCTGTATCATTGGTCCTTGGTCAGAAGGAGAGACTTGAAGCTTAATGTGGAGCGTCATCAGCTTGCCCAAAACCTCTTGAAATCAGGGTTTTCATCCAGTTCGTAGCATTGGCAAGAATGTACAAGTCTAGAAGTCATCTGATCCTCTTAATCAGTATTCCCTTGACTAAAGTCAACCAGTTGACTTTCTGGTCAACATTTAATCAGGAATGGATTTTATGAGTGAGAAGCTCTCATATTAATTATGTGGATGTTTTCATTTGACGGGATTGGACTGGAGGAGATTTAATCAAGAATTCCATCAATAATCAGGAAAATCAGAACAGTTGACTTTTGGGTCAAAATCAGAAGAATTATTCAAATATTGACTTTCGGTGGAAAATCAGTCAAGAAAAGTCAAAGGGATAATAAAATCAGGGAAGAGTGGTCAAAGTTTCCATTTTGGGAACTATGGCTACAAGTGGAAAGTTTTATACTTAGAAAATTTTTTGGCTCTTAAAAGTTTGATGAATAGTCCACTTCACCATCAGTTTACACGTGGCAAATGACATTATTTGGAGAAACTTCCAACATCAAAGTTGTTCCTCTCATGGAGGAGAACAACTTTGTAGTTGGACACTTTTTCATTTGAAGCCTAGATAAAGAGTTATTAATATCTGAAGTTGAGATTTCTCATTTGAATCAAGTCACAAAGCTGGGCACATTTCTGGTCATACGTGACACGTTTCATCGAGCACGTGGCGTGCCAACTTTGAAGCCAATCATAGGGCAATCCAAGAACCCCACAAATGCAAACTCGGTACGTATCTATTCTTTGCCATGTACTCTATGCAATGGAACAAGAATTGAGTCAATTGAGTGGATATTGAATCAATTGTGAATGTTCAAAGTCATGCCCTCACACTGGCCAAGGTCATGTATCTGGCTGGGCAGAATTCCAGGTCACGCGCGTGCATTCTGTCAAACATCTGGTGTGCCAACTTTGAAACTAATTTTGAGGCCCCACAAACGTCATTAAAGCCCAAGCTAGCTATCAAACTCTTCCTTGCCATGCCCTCTTTCAAACAAGCCACGGGATGCTTCAAATGGATGCATATTGAGGAAGATATAAGCCCTCAAAGTCATGCCCTGACTAGGCCACATTTTTGCCAAGGAGTTCAGCCAGAGCTATGGTCACGCGCACAGGCCATATGTAGCAACAACATACCATGTTCTAGCTCCTTTTTCTACATTTCCAAGCATCATTCCAAGAAATCTTCAACACCAAATTTACTTTATGCCACGAGCTCTTTAAGTTGGCTCCAAGTTTGAGTAAGATGGTGAGCCATGGCCATAGTTTTACATGAGCAAAGATGGTGTATTAGAATATTGTTGTATGAGCATATCACCAGCAATCTACCATCATTCATTACCACAAGAGCCCATGCAAGAAAGCTGACACGTAAAAAGCCAAAGAGAAACTTCCCTCAATTGCACGATTCTTGTTCATAAAGTCTTGAGAAATAATACAATACCTCACCCTCACCATACACTCCAATGCACACTCAATCTATAAATACCAAGACAATCCTCATAACTGAGGTTAGACTCTCATTCTCCGATTGACCCAGCTCTCTCCTCACTTTCCGATCCTCTCTCATTCTTCTCTTTCTCTCTCCCTTTCTCCATTTTTTCTGTTACGAGTTTGTTGCAAAACCGTAACAAACTTTGGATCCTCCATTGAAGCTTGTGTTCTGAGCTTCAATCTGCGTCTCCTCTCTCTTTTCTACATCCAATCTTCATCGCCATGGCTCTATCTTCATCTATAAGCCAAGAACAAAGCATCTTCTTCCTCTGAACCAATAAACAGAGCTCACCTTTTTCATCAATGGTGAAATTCTGCATTCCATGATTCAAAGCTTCTCGCGCGTAGCTGAAGGTTCTAACACGTTCAGCACATCGTAGTCAAGCTATCAGACACTCCTCTTCGCATCTGTAACGGCGGTAACATAGATTCCGAGCTCAGTTTTCTTCGCAAGGTAGATCGAGTTGGATTGCACGTTGAAGCGAGTTTCAAGCACAATTGAGCATTTATTTTGCTCAATCGGAGCTCTCTGAAGCTTTCTGGATCGCTACCACGCTTCAAATCCTCCATTAAAGCTCTCTTCAGACTACTCCGATCTACAGGTAAACTCCTATCCCTAACTCCATGCATTCATCATCGTTTTGCATGATTCTTGATGGTATCTCGTACGGAATTGCTCACTGATCATTAACCCTATGATTGCTTCCAATTATCTTGCGTGTGGACAGTTTAATTCCAGATCCAATTTTTAGGGTTCTTAGATATTTTCGTTCGATTCTTTAGTTTCGTTCTATGTCTGTGAAGGCTATTAGCATATCTGGAATCAGATGATTGAAACGATTGTGATGATGTATGTTTACTGAATTTCTGGAAAATTTGGCCACCACTCACGGTGGCAGACGGTGGCCTGAGGGATGAAGGCGACGAAGCCATGTTTGAGGCTTTTCTTTCTGATCCGATTTAAATTTGTGACGTGGCGCAGTACCATTGGCTCGCCTCCCATGCTTTTTGGTTTTTTGTCCTTATTCAAATGATTAGAGTCTGATGTGTAGCAGCGGGATTGGTTCAGGTTTATGCACTTCATCCATATTTGATCAATCAAATTCTGACACCTAATAAACGTGACAATAAAGAGAAAAATAAAATGAAATAAAACTGGTAGCAAGTGTAATAATGTTTGGGCCACGAATTGCAACAGGCCCGTAGCGCTTCTGGATTGCACCCCTGTGTTGCTAATGGACATGCTCCCTTCATGGACTGGGCCTGAGCGCCCCTGCTTTCTCCACCCCCCGTATTTTAGGCCTAGTTTCAATATAACTGCATTTCAGTTCCTCCTTAAAATACTTCTGCACCCCCCTTTGCTGTTAATAAAAACAATAAAATCAATAAAAATTTCCTTGTTAGATTTTAGATCACTTTTGAGAATTAATTTTAGTCCCTTTAATTGGATACCTTTCACATAGAAAATTCATAAAAATAGTAGTTTGTTTAGGTTGATTTTTGACATTTAATTTCCTTCATAAAAAACTCATAAAATAATAGTATTTTCTAGTATTAACTTTGCATTGATGCTTGAATTGTTTTTGTGCTAGTTCCATGTTATTTTTGTATGATGCTTGTGTAATTTTATTGCTTGTATTTTTGGCCACATTTTAGGCCTATTTTGTTAGTCACTTGTATGCTTCTTTTAAAATCCATTAGCATGTTAACATTAGGATTTAGATTTGTATAGACAACTTAGACTAGAATTTAGATGTAGTTCCCTATTGCATTCTTTTTCTTTTCAACTTTAAAACGTTAATAAAAGGAAGATGCGAATCACAATAAGAAAGTGATAGAGAAATGAGTGGGATTCATTCCCTAATCTATTTCTCAATCGCTTAGTGGCATAGAAACGAGTGGGATTCATTCCCTAATCTGTTTCTCGGTCGCTACTTAATGGGAGAGAAACGAGTGGGATTCATTCCCTAATCTGTTTCTCAAACATTAATCAATGGGAGAGAAATGAGTGAGATTCATTCTCTAATCTGCTTCTCAAACATTACATAATGGGATGGAAGTGAGTGGGATTCATTCCCTAATCTGCTTCTCGATCATTATACATTTTATGTGATTCGAATCGTGAAGTAAACTCCCTTTAAAAAATACACAACCAAAAACACTTAAAACATCTAACAATGGTTCAGACTAAAGCAAAGTAGAGAAAGTGGTGAGTGGCCCGGTATTGGGAACTGTTCATCACTCATCTATCCTAAAAGACACAAACCAATCATTTCTTTTTCTTTTGCCTCGTTGGCACCTAAGGGCAATGTCATTTTCGTTCGTACGCATCGTAGGTCGTCCCTTATGCAAGAACGTGAACGTTGACTCCGCCCAATTAAAAAACACAAAAACAAACAGAAAATCTTTAGCCGAGCTACGGTAACTCTGATTCCTGAAAAGGATACGTAGGCAGCGGGGTAGGGCCCGTGCGAGTATAATTCTTTATTTTCCCTACATTTTGCATTCATTTCGCATTTAGACATAGACATAGTTATACACCCTTTAGATAGAAACAGACATAGGTGGATACCATCGAGTACGATGGGCGTGAGGGGTGCTAGCACCTTCCCCTTGCGTAACCGACTCCCGTACCTTGATTCTCTGGTCGCAAGACCCTGTTCCTTCCTTTGTTAGGTTTTCTGATATTCCTTTCCCTTATGGGATAAATATATTGGTGGCGACTCTGATTCCATTTTTCGCGGTAGCGACAGCTGGCGACTCTGCTGGGGATGTTGCTAGACCTGTTGCTGGTCCATCCTTAGTGAGTCGATCCTAGCCTGCGTTTGTTTGTTTATTTACTGGGTGTTTATTTGTTTTTATGTCTATACCTTGTATATATGTTTGCATGTTTACTTTTCTGCTTGCATATCATGTTTATTTCTGTTTGCGCATCATGCATATGGATTATATTCTGTGTTCCTTGGGGTCTTCTGTTCTGTTTTGCAGGTTGGGTGAGATGTTTTATGAGGTAAAAGGCCCAATACCCAGGCCAGAGTGACACATAGGATACCTAGGATAGAGTGGATAGTCATGACGCCAACAGAATGTCAGGTTCTGTTGATTGCGATCATGAGACCCACGACCAGTCGAGGTTCAAATGAGATACCGTTGTTGGCATGTATTTGCGACAATGATGGTGTTTCAGGAGAACTGATAACGCTGGAAGCCATTGACCTACCCTGACCTAGACTACACCTGTGAGTGGGATGGGATATACATGACAGGTACCGTTGGTGACCGTTCTGTTGGTGACTTGTGTTCTTATGGTTTCACTGTGCCTATGCCGAACCTTTGATCCTGCAACGTCCGATCTCATCCAGAGGCCACACACACTTCTCCTATGTGGGGAAACCTCCATTGCATCATTTACATCATGGCATGTTTACCTTTCAAAAAAAAAGAAAAGAAAAGAAAAGAAAAAGAAAAGAAAAGAAAAGGAAAAGAAAAGATATGTAAAAAAAAAAAAAGAGAAAAAAAAAGAAGTATTATTATTTCTCATGTGCATGCCATTTTTTTTCAGGGTATCCAAGGTTATTATCTTCTTCACTTGAAATGGCTAACAACGTGACAGTTACCAAAGAGGTTACTAGGCGCACCTTCACCTGCAGTTTCTTCCGTGAGGATATAACGCCTCTGATTCGTTTGAGCACTTCAGTTACTGGGCAAAACTTGGATGAGTTCAGGAAAACATATGGTCATATCCTACACATGTTAACTTCTCGGGTTGATGAATGGGCTCTATACACACTTCTCCAGTTCTACGATCCTGAGTTACGGTGTTTCACCTTTCCTGATTACCAACTGGCACCAACCCTTGAAGAATATGCTGATATCCTCAAGATTAAGGTTCAACACAGGATTCCTTTTGTATGTGTACCTGAGAAACCGAAAATGGACCGAATTGCTGGTGCTCTTTATTTGAGCATGAAAGATGTTACAGATAACTGGAAGCCTAATGGTGGAACCCACGGATTCTATGTTAAATTTCTGATGACAAAAGCTGATGCCCTGGCTATTGAGAAGAAATGGAAAGAATTCAATGCTCTCTTAGCTGTTATGATCTATGGTTTGGTGTTGTTCCCGAATATCCCGAATTTCGTCGATCTCACTGCCATTTGCCTCTTTATGGATCAAAACCCCGTGCCTACTCTTTTGGCAGATACTTATTATGCTGTTCATTCCAGGTATGGGACGAAGGGAGCCGTTGGAGGCTGTTTGCCGTTGTTATACGAGTGGTTCACTTCACACTTGCCTAAAAGTGGACCGTTTGTCACAACAAGGGACTCACAGAAATGGCCTCAAAGGATCATGGGGCTTACGGCGAATGACATCGTTTGGTATCACCTTGGGAAAGGGATAGAGGAAGTTATTACTAGATGTGGTAGTTTTGACAACGTCCCCCTCATAGGAACGAAGGGAGTTATCAATTACAATCCGAGGTTAGCGCTGCGTCAGTTGGGTTTTGCACTAAAGGACAAGCCGTTAGACAAGGAAATATTTGAATCTGTTTGCTTTAAGAAAGGGGCTGATCCAGAGGGTCTAGAAAAAGTGAGGAGCGCCTGGAATAGTATTCATACAGATGACCGAACTTCCTTGGGAGGGAAGAATGCCATTGCTAAACAAGCCTACACTGATTGGGTAAAAGATAGAGTCAAGGAGCGCCTATTGCCTTTCCCGAAGGTTAAACCATTGTATGAACAACCACCTGAAGTTTTGACTGCCACTGTGCCAGCTGAAGACTATACCCAGGTACATGTGGAAAACATCCGGTTGCGTGAGAAGGGGGAAGATGCTAAGATAGAGTACTTCTTGGTGAATCAGAAAAGGGTTGAATTAGCACATGAGGTTAAAATGTTGAAAGGAGGATCTTCCAGAGTTCAAAAGAGGACTAGAACTGAAAGGGGTGACAAAGCTACCACTATCATTGTCGAGGATAACGAGAAGATCATAAAAAAGGCCATAAAAGAGGCAGAAGAGAAGCTCAAGCAAAAGTACAGAGAAGACTTGAAGGCCTGCAAGCTCCAGTTAGAAAAAGAGACTAAATATCAGCTGAGGACTATGAAAAAGAAACTGGAAGATGAGATTACTCAGAGAATAGCAGTCGAGACACAGCTGAAAGGAAGTCACCTCCGCTCTGCTCGACTAACAGAAGAGAATGTCAAGCTCAGAGATCAAATGGCAAGTATGGAGAATGCACCTGAGAAAGATTATCTCCCAGAATGTAAAGGATGTGACGAACTTAGGGAGTGCTGCAAGAAGTTGGATGGGCATTTGTTTCGCAAAGATGAGGTGATTCAAAGCCTTCTTAAAGGAAGAGATCGAGAAGCAACCAAGAAACTGTTTGATGAAACTAAGAAGTGGAGTGACGAGCACTTCAGACAAGGCGGACCTCTGTTCTATGTTCAGATGGATTGATGTTTGAGTTTGTATGTCTCGACCACCACCAGACTTGTTGGATGGGGTCTTTTATTTCCTTAGTTGAACTATCTTGTTGATGTATGGCTTGCCCAAGTTTAAATTTCTGTTATGAATGAAAAAGAACTAGTTTCTCTTGATACTTACCTTTTGTCACGTTGTTAGCTATTCTGGATCAATATTAAATCTTGGATACTTTGAAAATGGCACATCACGTCATATGCACACATGCACTCATACATTCACATTATCACATTGCATTTTTCAGGTTATTGTACAAGAAACTAATTGGGGTCCTTTTCAGCAACAGATTTCTTTCCCGACGACGAAGCTGACTTTCTTACATCCTTACCGCACCAGGAGTAACGAGAGAATCATGGAACAATTTGAACAGAATCAAGCTGCCCTCCGTAGGGATATGGATGTTATGGGGGAAAGAATGGCCCAACTTATGGAGACTCTCCATGTCGTCGTTCAAGGACAGGATGAACTCAGAAAGAGCGTCTCTAGTTTGGTCAAAGATACTCCCACCAATTCTGCTGACGGAGGGGTGAAAACTAAAGAGACTCCTATTAATGAGACACTGAAAGTAGTGGACGACCACCATGAGGTTATTGATCTGGAACATGATCTTACTGCTGAGTTGACTGAGACTGCTAAGATGTACCAAGCTCTCGAAGAACGCCTTAAGGCTGTTGAGGTTGCTAAAACTTCGAGTTTCGACACTGCTGCTATGTGCTTGGTACCTGGGATTGTTATTCCCCCGAAGTTCAAAGTGCCAGATTTTGATAAATACAAGGGAGTCACCTGCCCAGAGACTCACATTCGTTCCTACTGCCGTAAGATGGCTGCTCATGCTGAGAACGAGCCTCTGCTGATGCATTTCTTTCAGGATAGTCTCACTGGAGCCCCGTTGGAATGGTACATGAAACTTGAGAGGTCTAATGTCAGTACTTGGGGACAACTTGTCGACGCCTTCTTGAAACAATACCACTACAATACTGCTATGGCTCCCAGCCGTGCCCAGCTACAAAATATGTCACAGAAATCTGAGGAGTCTTTTAAAGAATACGCCCAGAGGTGGCGTGAACTTGCGTCCCGTGTCCAACCTCCTCTTTTGGACCGCGAGTTGATTGATCTGTTTATGGGGACTCTGAAAGGGCCGTATCTTCAGCACATGGTTAGTAATACTTCTCCTTCCTTTTCGGATGTGGTCATCATTGGTGAGAGGGTTGAGAACTGTGTCAAAGCTGGTACCATTCAAGGTGTTACTAATCCTAGCAACTCAAGTGGTAATGGTAAGAAGCCGTATTCTGGGTTTGTGAAGAAGAAGGAAGGTGAGACTAGCACTGCCTCTGTTGACCAAGGTCGAGCTCCTGCATATTCTGCTGTTCCACCTCCTTATTATCCGATGCCTTATGCTGTTCCAGGTCCGTATGTCCCTCAAGCATATGCTGCTGCTCTTCCACAACCATGGATGGCACCCCATCAGCCTTTCGTGCCACAACAACAAGCTGCTGTTTCTCAGAATCGCCAACAGAATCCTAGGATCAAGGTCAAAGAGGTCCACAGAGGCAAAGATACCCTGACAGGCGTATAGATCCGGTTCCAATGCCGTATGCTCAGCTTCTTCCCCAATTACTTGCTGGTCAATTAGTGCAACTCCGCGAAATGGGTCCTCCACCTGACCCTCTTCCTCCTGGGTATGATGCGAATGCTCATTGTGAATTTCATTCTGGGGCTCCCAGCCACACAATTGAGAAATGCAGGGCATTCAAGTGGAAAGTCCAGGATCTTCTCGATGACAAGCTCATCTCGTTCACTCCTACTGGTTCTAATGTGCAGAATAATCCTATGCCTCCTCATGCCGGTGCGACCCATGCTATTGAGTTATGTGATGATCAGATCCTAGTGAGTGATGTTAATGAGGTAAGGATGCCGCTAGCAGTTGTCAGAGAATATCTTATGCAACAAAAGGTTTTGTGTGAACTACATGATTACTGCCTGCAATGTTCTTCTAACCCTGAGGAATGCACTAGGTTGAAAGAAGAAATTCAGAAACTAATGGATGAAGGTGTTCTTAGAGTGGAAAGGGTCGTTCCTGTCGAAGATGTGGCTACTCTAGAGATACCTTACCATCCTGCTGAGGTGTCAAAGAATCAGAGTACTCCTTTGGTCATTCGTGTTCCGAGTACTCCCTTGGTCATTCAGGCTCCGAGGACTCCTTTGGTTATTCAGGTTCCAAATGCTCCTTCGACCCCTCCAACCTCGTCTCTCGTTCCTTCTCCTGTGAACGATTCTAAGGCTGTCCCTTGGAGTTATAATGCCGTGTATATTCGAGGGAAGAAATATGATTGTCCTCCAGTGGGTAATTCAAGCATCACCAATATTACTGGCACTAGTGGCATTACCCGTAGTGGTCGGATCTTTGCTGCCCCTCCCCCACTTCCTAAAGAGACCAATAAAGAGGCTAGTACACAAGCAAAAGGAAAGCAAGTTGCTGTTGACCCTCCTGTGACACGTAATGCACAAGATGCCGAGCAACTCTTGAAAATCATTAAGAAAAGTGATTACAAAGTGATAGACCAACTTGATCAGACCCAAGCCAAGATCTCCATCTTGTCTCTCTTGGTGCATTCTGAAGCTCATCGTGATGCTCTGATGAAAGTTCTGGCTTCCGCTCACGTAACTCAAGACATTACCGTGCCTCAGTTTGAAGGGGTTGTGACCAACATTGCTGCTGGTAATTGTCTGGGTTTTTCTGATGATGAGCTTCCACCTGAGGGTAGAGCACACAACAAAGCGTTGCATATCTCCGTCAAGTGTCTGGATGCTGTGTTGTCTCGAGTTCTAATTGATACCGGTTCTTCTCTTAATGTGATGCCCAAGACTACTTTGTTTAAGCTGAGTATGGATGGGATTATGATGAGACCATGCACTATGAGTGTCAGAGCGTTTGATGGCTCCAGAAGGTCCGTAGAAGGGGAAATTGATCTGCCTGTTTTGATTGGCCCTCACATGTTCTATATTGCCTTCTATGTCATGGATATAAGTCCTTCATACACTTGCCTCTTGGGTCGTCCTTGGATCCATGCTGCTGGGGCTGTGACATCTACCCTCCATCAGTGTTTGAAATTTGTTGTGAATGACAAGATTGTTGTGATCACTGGTGAAGAGGATTTGATCGTCAATAATCTGGCGTCATACCGTTATGTTGAAGTGGAGGGAGAGATACAAGAGACACCTTTTCAGGCCTTAGAGATTGTGTCGGTTGATAAACTCCCCGTGGTTGAAAATAAGAAAGAACTCGGAGCACCCCTCTCGTCTCTGAATGATGCTAAGGCCTTCTTAGAAGCTGGTACTCCCCATAGTGCCTGGGGCAAGCTGATTGATGTTCATGAGAAGCGAGACAAGTATGGCCTTGGGTATCAACCATCTTCCTCTACTCAGCTCAGCATAATTCCTGGAAAGAAGGTGATTCCTCCCATTTCTCAAGTGTTCGTCAGTGCAAGCACCAGTTCTGGAAGTCAGGTTCTCGCCGTGGATGATGATGATGAAGAAGATCTCTCCAGATTCATTTGCCATGCGGCGCCTGGACAGGAGCTCAACAATTGGACTATCTTGGACGTCCCCAGAGTCACTTTTATGGAGATGTAATTTTCTTGTTTCGATAAGTCATATGCTTCGCCCTAAGCATTTTGACCGCTTGTATAAAGAAGGGCCCCCATGTTGTTTCAATTTGTTTAATATTGAATGAAAATCATATCTTCGCATGCAATTACTGTTCCATTTCTTTCATTTTTGTTTTTTTACTTTTTACTTTAAAAACTTTTTCAAAAATGGCAAAGCTTTTCTTTTCCCTTTTCTTTTTATGTGTTGCATTCTAAGGCATAAATCATCCATCGTGCAGATCTGGCTCAAATTCCATCAAAAATGATAATGTTACAGTTCCACGTCTTAATATCCTTGAGAATCCAATTGACCAAGCTGATGAGGATAGTGGGGAAGATTGTGAAGTCCCCGAGGAATTGGCAAGACTTTTGAGACAAGAAGAGAAATCTATTCAGCCACATCAGGAAGCCATAGAAATCATTAACCTCGGTACAGAAGAAGCAAAGAGAGAAGTCAAGATAGGTGCCGCTTTGGAAAGTGATGTAAAAAGAAGGTTGATTGAGTTGCTTCGAGAGTATGTTGATATCTTCGCCTGGTCATATGAAGACATGCCTGGTTTAGACACGGACATAGTTATGCATAGGCTACCTCTCAAACCAGAATGTCCGCCGGTAAAACAAAAACCACGAAGAACTCGACCTGATATGGCTTTGAAAATCAAGGAAGAAGTTGAAAAACAGTTGAAGGCTGGTTTCTTATCTGTGTGTGAGTATCCTCCTTGGATTGCAAACATAGAACCCGTTCCTAAGAAGGACGGAAAGGTACGCATGTGTGTCGACTACCGAGATTTGAATAGGGCAAGTCCGAAGGATGATTTCCCTCTGCCTCATATTGATGTGCTAGTCGACAACACTGCTCAGTATTCAGTATTCTCCTTCATGGATGGTTTTTCTGGCTATAATCAAATAAAAATGGCTCCTGAAGATATGACCAAGACTACTTTTACCACTCCGTGGGGTACGTATTGTTATAAGGTGATGCCTTTTGGTCTCAAGAATGCTGGTGCAACATATCAACGAGCTATGGTGACCCTTTTCCATGATATGATCCATAAGGAGATTGAGGTGTACGTCGATGATATGATTGCAAAATCCCAAACTGAGGAGGAACATTTGATATATCTTGAGAAACTGTTTGCTCGTTTGCGTAAATTCAAGTTGAGGCTTAATCCAAACAAGTGCACTTTTGGAGTGCGATCTGGAAAATTACTTGGATTCATTGTGAGACAACGAGGGATTGAGGTCGACCCTGATAAAGTAAGAGCAATACAGAACATGCCAGCACCGAAGAATGAAAAAGAAGTTCGAGGGTTCCTTGGGAGATTGAATTACATAGCCAGGTTCATTTCTCATCTCACTGACACTTGTGAACCCATATTCAAACTGCTGCGCAAAAATCAAGATATCCGTTGGGATGATCACTGTCAGGAAGCCTTCGAAAGGATCAAGCAGTATCTCCAAGAACCACCAATTCTCATGCCTCCGGTTCCTGGGAGGCCGCTTCTTATGTACTTAACTGTGCTTGAAGGATCTATGGGGTGTGTGCTGGGCCAACATGACGAGTCTGGTCGAAAAGAGTGCGCCATTTATTACCTGAGCAAAAAGTTTACCGATTGTGAATCCCGCTACTCACTACTCGAGAAAACTTGCTGTGCTTTGGTATGGGCTGCTCGCCGACTGAGGCAATATATGTTGACTCACACCACTCTATTGATCTCCAAAATGGACCCGATAAAGTACATCTTTGAAAAGCCGGCTCTTACAGGAAGACTAGCCCGATGGCAAATGCTTTTATCAGAATACGACATCCAGTATGTCACACAGAAGGCCATCAAAGGAAGTGTCCTTGCAGATCATCTTGCTCATCAGCCATTAGAAGAGTATCAGTCAATGAAGTTTGACTTTCCTGATGAAGATATATGAAACTAGATGATAATGAAGGACCCGAACCAGGGGAGCGATGGACTCTCACGTTCGATGGTGCATCAAATGCTATGGGCCATGGTATTGGGGCAGTTTTGACTTCTCCTCGTCAAACTCATATCCCCTTCACAGCCAGAATATGCTTTGATTGCACAAACAATGTCGCAGAATACGAAGCTTGCATAATGGGCCTCGAAGCAGCAATTGATATGAGAATCAAGATCCTTGAGGTTTATGGGGATTCTGCCTTGGTTATACATCAAGTGAGAGGTGATTGGGAGACACGACACCCCAATTTAGTTCCTTATAAGGACTATATCTTGGAGTTGTTACCCGCTTTCGAGGAGATCACTTTCAATCACATCCCCCGAGAGGAAAATCAATTGGCAGATGCTTTGGCTACTTTGGCGGCTATGTTCAGAGTTAGCTCCCCTAAAGAAGTACCAGACATAACGATCCTCCGTTACAAGGAACCTGCCCATGCATTCCCTGCTCATTGTCTCACTACCGAAGATGTGTATGATGAAAAGCCATGGTATTACGACATCAAGAGGTATGTTGAGAAGCAAGAGTATCCCGAAGATGCTACGATTGGTGATAAGCGAACGCTTCGAAGGTTAGCATCCAAATTCTTCTTGTCAGGAGACGTCCTGTACAAAAGAAACTATGATTCAGTTTTGCTCAGATGCGTGGATAGACACGAAGCAGAATTGATCATGCGGGAAATTCATGAAGGATCTTTCGGAACTCATTCCAGTGGACATTCCATGGCCAAAAAGATCTTGCGAGCAGGATATTACTGGATGACGATTGAAAGTGATTGTTATGTGTACGTGAAGAAATGTCACAAATGTCAAGTGTATGCTGACAGAATTCATGTTCCTCCGACTCCTCTGAATGTCCTGACATCGCCTTGGCCCTTTGCTATGTGGGGCATAGACATGATCGGACGGATAGAGCCACAAGCTTCAAATGGACACCGATTTATTCTTGTTGCTATCGACTACTTCACCAAATGGGTTGAAGCTGCTTCTTACAAGAACGTAACCAAGCAAGTCGTTACTCGCTTCATCAAGAAGGAGATCATATGCCGATATGGGGTTCCAAATAAGATCATCACTGATAACGGGTCCAATCTTAATAACAAGATGATGGCAGAGTTGTGCGAAGAGTTCAAGATTGAACACCACAATTCATCACCCTATCGGCCGAAGATGAATGGCGCGGTCGAAGCTGCTAACAAGAATATAAAGAAGATTGTCCAGAAGATGGTTAGAACGTATAAAGATTGGCATGAGATGTTGCCATTTGCTTTGCATGGCTATAGAACTTCTGTTCGTACTTCAACTGGGGCAACTCCCTTCTCTCTTGTCTACGGCATGGAGGCCGTACTACCTGTCGAAGTGGAAATCCCCTCGTTGAGAGTCTTGATGGACGCCAAACTCGATGAAACAGAATGGGTTCAAACGAGGCTTGATCATCTCAATCTAATTGAAGAGAAACGCTTATCTGCTATCTGCCATGGCCAGTTGTACCAAAAGAGGATCAAGAAAGCGTATGACAAGAAGATTCGGCCTCGAGAATTCCACACAGGTGACCTAGTCGTAAGGAAGATCTTGCCAATTCATACCGATCCAAGGGGAAAATGGACTCCCAACTATGAGGGACCGTACATTGTGAAGAAAGCATTTTCAGGTGGTGCTTTAATCTTGACAAAGATGGATGGGGAAGACGTTCCGCTTCCAGTCAATTCAGACTCAGTCAAAAAATACTACGCATAAAAGACCCGCTAGGTCGACGTACCTAGGCAAAAATAAGGGCATCCCGGCAAACCAAAAGGGTTTGGGCAAAAATTAGGGATAAAACAAAAAAGAAGAATAACCCGCTAAGTTGAAAACCTGAAAAGGCGACTTAGGCAAAAAGGGGCATCCCGCTGGATTGAAAACCCGAAAGGGCGATCCAGGCAAAAATTAGGGATCAAAAGCGAGAGACTGCAGTCTGAATATCCTTCACAAAGACCACTATACGCCCTTGACAGAACGGACGAATCAATCCAACCATTACCTTTCTGAAGCAAAGCATTGAGAGAATCGAGGATATGGGAACTGTAGCAATATCAGTTTTAATGGAAATCCGAGCATTTCTCTTTGCCGTTTTGCGCTTTGCGTTTTATTTTCTTTTTCGCAACTACCTCATTTAGGAGTTGCTTCCCTGTACAGAAGCCTATTCATGGGCATTCCATCAATAAAATGATCTTTCGATGCAAAAGTTTTCCTTCTTTCTTTTTCGCATGCGAAATGTGATTCAATTCGTTATTAAACATTACATTGAAAGCGTGGAGGCAATAATCACAAAATCAAAACGAAACATGATGTTACATAAACATAAGAGTGCTCTAAGGGGCACCATTTGCATCCAAACGTTGTTTTCTGTGCAGGTTGCAGGTTCTAGCCACCATCTTAGCTCATGATGTGTCACATAAGTCATCATCACCCCACGTGAAAGTTCCAGAGTATAATTCATCAGTACTGGTAAGCACGAAGCACCTGAAAAAGTCCATATCCCTCTTCCATATGACAGACGAAGAACGGTACCTCAAGACTCGTGATTCCCCAAGCAGCATAGGATGTAAGAAAAGTCGAACAAAGTCACTTCCTCCCCGGCAGAGCTACATTCCAACCCTCAGTGCAGTTACCAATAATCTTTGGTACTGTAGGGTTCCAACGTCAACTCATAATGACATCCCGAGACAACAAGCAACGGACCCCAATGATAATGTTTCTCTATCTCACTAACGCCTTTATTTGGCGCTTTGCATATAGAATCCATTGCATGTAACATTGCATCTTCAAAAGCGTAGCATATCCGTCAAAGTGGATCATTACGCCATACAAAATTCAAACATGCATACAGTGCATAAGCCAGATAATACAAATCAGCATTCATTCAAGACAACGATACCTCCCCACATAAAAGGTTGTCCTTACATACTTCGATTGATATCTGCTACTCCACCACAAGTCTCTTCCAGCCATGGTGCCGATACCTGATATCCCAATCCCCAGTAAGTCAATCTACCAAACTCCTCGAACACTCGTATGTGTCATTCTTCGATACTCGTCTGTATCTCCTTTTGATGCTCGTATGTGTCATTCCCTCAATACTCGTCTGTATCTCCTTTTGATGATCGTATGTGTCATTCTCTTGGTACTCGTATGTATCTCCTTTTGACACTCGTATGTGTCATTCTTTTGGTACTCGTATGTATCTTCTTCCGATGCTCGTATGTGTCATTCTCTTGGTACTCGTCTGTATCTCCTTTTGATGCTCGTATGTGTCATTCCCTCAATACTCGTATGTATCTCCTTTTGATGCTCGTATGTATCTTCTTTCGATACTCGTATGTATTGAGTCAAACACTCGTATGTGTCATTCTTTTGGTACTCGTATGTATCTTCTTCCGATGCTCGTATGTGTCATCCACTTGGTGCTCGTCTGTATCTCCTTTCGATGCTCGTATGTGTCATTCCTTTGGTACTCGTCTGTATCTCCCCTCGATGCTCGTATGTGTCGTTCCCTTGGTGCTCGTCTGTATCTCCTTTCGATGCTCGTATGTGTCATTCCTTTGGTACTCGTCTGTATCTCCCCTCGATGCTCGTATGTGTCGTTCCTTTGGTACTCGTCTGTATCTCCCCTCGATGCTCGTATGTGTCATTCCTTTAGTATTCGTCTGTATCTCCTGACGAGGCTCGTATGTGCCGTTCCTTTGGTACTCGTTTGTATTTTCTTTCGATGCTCGTATGTGTCATTCCTTTGGTACTCGTCTGTATCTTCTTTCGATGCTCGTATGTGTCATTCCTTTGGTATTCGTATGTATTTTCTTCCGATGCTCGTATGTGTCATTCCTTTGGTACTTGTCTATATTTTCTTTCGATACTCGTTTGTATCTCTCTTAAAACATTCTTCTATGTTACCTTACCTTTCTGTCAAACCCATGTCTTTTCCAACTACTGTTCCATATAACAATCACTTCCTTTGAGAACCTTGTATTGGCACTTTGGCTACGTTACAAGTTATCACCATTCAACCGCAATTATTCGCTGTATATTTCTCCACCAAAAAAAATTTTCTCTTTCCCCAGCAGATATCAAAACAAAATAACAAAGATAACACTTACACCATCATTTCAGGACAAATTTCAGGTTTTGGATATTTATTCATCTTTTACCTCGAATGTTCGAAAGGCTAGCGCCAATCTCACCTTCAGGTTCAAGACGATTAAATAGGGGCAGCTGTCATACCCCAAATTTGTCCTACCCTTATTTATCTGGCCCGCAACTCATAAACATACATCCATTTAGGTCATATCATTGCATGCATCTGTATCATTGGTCCTTGGTCAGAAGGAGAGACTTGAAGCTTAATGTGGAGCATCATCAGCTTGCCCAAAACCTCTTGAAATCAGGGTTTTCATCCAGTTCATAGCATTGGCAAGAATGTACAAGTCTAGAAGTCATCTGATCCTCTTAATCAGTATTCCCTTGACTAAAGTCAACCAGTTGACTTTCTGGTCAACATTTAATCAGGAATGGATTTTATGAGTGAGAAGCTCTCATATTAATTATGTGGATGTTTTCATTTGACGGGATTGGACTGGAGGAGATTTAATCAAGAATTCCATCAATAATCAGGAAAATCAGAACAGTTGACTTTTGGGTCAAAATCAGAAGAATTATTCAAATATTGACTTTCGGTGGAAAATCAGTCAAGAAAAGTCAAAGGGATAATAAAATCAGGGAAGAGTGGTCAAAGTTTCCATTTTGGGAACTATGGCTACAAGTGGAAAGTTTTATACTTAGAAAATTTTTTGGCTCTTAAAAGTTTGATGAATAGTCCACTTCACCATCAGTTTACACGTGGCAAATGACATTATTTGGAGAAACTTCCAACATCAAAGTTGTTCCTCTCATGGAGGAGAACAACTTTGTAGTTGGACACTTTTTCATTTGAAGCCTAGATAAAGAGTTATTAATATCTGAAGTTGAGATTTCTCATTTGAATCAAGTCACAAAGCTGGGCACATTTCTGGTCATACGTGACACGTTTCATCGAGCACGTGGCGTGCCAACTTTGAAGCCAATCATAGGGCAATCCAAGAACCCCACAAATGCAAACTCGGTACGTATCTATTCTTTGCCATGTACTCTATGCAATGGAACAAGAATTGAGTCGATTGAGTGGATATTGAATCAATTGTGAATGTTCAAAGTCATGCCCTCACACTGGCCAAGGTCATGCATCTGGCTGGGCAGAATTCCAGGTCACGCGCGTGCATTCTGTCAAACATCTGGTGTGCCAACTTTGAAACTAATTTTGAGGCCCCACAAACGTCATTAAAGCCCAAGCTAGCTATCAAACTCTTCCTTGCCATGCCCTCTTTCAAACAAGCCACGGGATGCTTCAAATGGATGCATATTGAGGAAGATATAAGCCCTCAAAGTCATGCCCTGACTAGGCCACATTTTTGCCAAGGAGTTCAGCCAGAGCTATGGTCACGCGCACAGGCCATATGTAGCAACAACATACCATGTTCTAGCTCCTTTTTCTACATTTCCAAGCATCATTCCAAGAAATCTTCAACACCAAATTTACTTTATGCCACGAGCTCTTTAAGTTGGCTCCAAGTTTGAATAAGATGGTGAGCCATGGCCATAGTTTTACATGAGCAAAGATGGTGTATTAGAATATTGTTGTATGAGCATATCACCAGCAATCTACCATCATTCATTACCACAAGAGCCCATGCAAGAAAGCTGACACGTAAAAAGCCAAAGAGAAACTTCCCTCAATTGCACGATTCTTGTTCATAAAGTCTTGAGAAATAATACAATACCTCACCCTCACCATACACTCCAATGCACACTCAATCTATAAATACCAAGACAATCCTCATAACTGAGGTTAGACTCTCATTCTCCGATTGACCCAGCTCTCTCCTCACTTTCCGATCCTCTCTCATTCTTCTCTTTCTCTCTCCCTTTCTCCATTTTTTCTGTTACGAGTTTGTTGCAAAACCGTAACAAACTTTGGATCCTCCATTGAAGCTTGTGTTCTGAGCTTCAATCTGCGTCTCCTCTCTCTTTTCTACATCCAATCTTCATCGCCATGGCTCTATCTTCATCTATAAGCCAAGAACAAAGCATCTTCTTCCTCTGAACCAATAAACAGAGCTCACCTTTTTCATCAATGGTGAAATTCTGCATTCCATGATTCAAAGCTTCTCGCGCGTAGCTGAAGGTTCTAACACGTTCAGCACATCGTAGTCAAGCTATCAGACACTCCTCTTCGCATCTGTAACGGCGGTAACATAGATTCCGAGCTCAGTTTTCTTCGCAAGGTAGATCGAGTTGGATTGCACGTTGAAGCGAGTTTCAAGCACAATTGAGCATTTATTTTGCTCAATCGGAGCTCTCTGAAGCTTTCTGGATCGCTACCACGCTTCAAATCCTCCATTAAAGCTCTCTTCAGACTACTCCGATCTACAGGTAAACTCCTATCCCTATATCCATGCATTCATCATCGTTTTGCATGATTCTTGATGGTATCTCGTACGGAATTGCTCACTGATCATTAACCCTATGATTGCTTCCAATTATCTTGCGTGTGGACAGTTTAATTCCAGATCCAATTTTTAGGGTTCTTAGATATTTTCGTTCGATTCTTTAGTTTCGTTCTATGTCTGTGAAGGCTATTAGCATATCTGGAATCAGATGATTGAAACGATTGTGATGATGTATGTTTACTGAATTTCTGGAAACTTTGGCCACCACTCACGGTGGCAGACGGTGGCCTGAGGGATGAAGGCGACGAAGCCATGTTTGAGGCTTTTCTTTCTGATCCGATTTAAATTTGTGACGTGGCGCAGTACCATTGGCTCGCCTCCCATGCTTTTTGGTTTTTTGTCCTTATTCAAATGATTAGAGTCTGATGTGTAGCAGCGGGATTGGTTCAGGTTTATGCACTTCATCCATATTTGATCAATCAAATTCTGACACCTAATAAACGTGACAATAAAGAGAAAAATAAAATGAAATAAAACTGGTAGCAAGTGTAATAATGTTTGGGCCACGAATTGCAACAGGCCCGTAGCGCTTCTGGATTGCACCCCTGTGTTGCTAATGGACATGCTCCCTTCATGGACTGGGCCTGAGCGCCCCTGCTTTCTCCACCCCCCGTATTTTAGGCCTAGTTTCAATATAACTGCATTTCAGTTCCTCCTTAAAATACTTCTGCACCCCCCTTTGCTGTTAATAAAAACAATAAAATCAATAAAAATTTCCTTGTTAGATTTTAGATCACTTTTGAGAATTAATTTTAGTCCCTTTAATTGGATACCTTTCACATAGAAAATTCATAAAAATAGTAGTTTGTTTAGGTTGATTTTTGACATTTAATTTCCTTCATAAAAAACTCATAAAATAATAGTATTTTCTAGTATTAACTTTGCATTGATGCTTGAATTGTTTTTGTGCTAGTTCCATGTTATTTTTGTATGATGCTTGTGTAATTTTATTGCTTGTATTTTTGGCCACATTTTAGGCCTATTTTGTTAGTCACTTGTATGCTTCTTTTAAAATCCATTAGCATGTTAACATTAGGATTTAGATTTGTATAGACAACTTAGACTAGAATTTAGATGTAGTTCCCTATTGCATTCTTTTTCTTTTCAACTTTAAAACGTTAATAAAAGGAAGATGCGAATCACAATAAGAAAGTGATAGAGAAATGAGTGGGATTCATTCCCTAATCTATTTCTCAATCGCTTAGTGGCATAGAAACGAGTGGGATTCATTCCCTAATCTGTTTCTCGGTCGCTACTTAATGGGAGAGAAACGAGTGGGATTCATTCCCTAATCTGTTTCTCAAACATTAATCAATGGGAGAGAAATGAGTGAGATTCATTCTCTAATCTGCTTCTCAAACATTACATAATGGGATGGAAGTGAGTGGGATTCATTCCCTAATTTGCTTCTCGATCATTATACATTTTATGTGATTCGAATCGTGAAGTAAACTCCCTTTAAAAAATACACAACCAAAAACACTTAAAACATCTAACAATGGTTCAGACTAAAGCAAAGTAGAGAAAGTGGTGAGTGGCCCGGTATTGGGAACTGTTCATCACTCATCTATCCTAAAAGACACAAACCAATCATTTCTTTTTCTTTTGCCTCGTTGGCACCTAAGGGCAATGTCATTTCCGTTCGTACGCATCGTAGGTCGTCCCTTATGCAAGAACGTGAACGTTGAATCCGCCCAATTAAAAAACACAAAAACAAACAGAAAATCTTTAGCCGAGCTACGGTAACTCTGAATCCTGAAAAGGATACGTAGGCAGCGGGGTAGGGCCGGTGCGAGTATAATTCTTTATTTTCCCTACATTTTGCATTCATTTCGCATTTAGACATAGACATAGTTATACACCCTTTAGATAGAAACAGACATAGGTGGATACCATCGAGTACGATGGGCGTGAGGGGTGCTAGCACCTTCCCCTTGCGTAACCGACTCCCGTACCTTGATTCTCTGGTCGCAAGACCCTGTTCCTTCCTTTGTTAGGTTTTCTGATATTCCTTTCCCTTATGGGATAAATATATTGGTGGCGACTCTGATTCCATTTTTCGCGGTAGCGACAAGCGTTTGTGAAGCAATACAAGTATAATGTGGACATGGCTCCTGATAGGGATCAATTGCGAGCTATGATGCAAAAAGAGAAGGAATCCTTCAAGGAATATGCTCAGAGATGGCGTGAGGTTGCCGCCCAAGTGATTCCTCCGATGGAAGAAAAAGAGATGACTAAGATTTTTCTGAAGACTCTTGGTCCGTTTTATTATGAGAAGATGATTGCTAGTGCTCCTGTAGACTTCACCGAAATGGTGGGTATGGGTGTCAGATTGGAAGAAGCTGTGCGAGAAGGTCGTTTGGTTCGAAATGACAATTCATCCGGTGGTGCGAAGAAGTATGGTTCTTCATTCCAGAAGAAGAAAGAATCAGATGCCAATGCTGTTTCTCATGGGAGGAATAGTCGATTCAGGAATCAATCTCAACAAGTGGCGTCAGTAACTCCTGTTGTGAATTCAGTGCCTGTAGCTCCTGTTAATCAACAACCAGCAAGGCGGAATCCGTATCCTCAAGTTAATGTTGATCCTATCCCTATGACATACACTGAACTGTATCCTGCTCTAATTCATAAGAAGCTGGTTCAACCAAGGTCACCACCCCCTGTTCCAGAGAAACTCCCTTGGTGGTACAAGGCTGATGCCACTTGTGCTTTTCATCAGAATGCTCCTGGGCATGATTTGGAAAACTGTTGGGCCTTGAAGAATGAAGTTCAGAGATTGGTCCGTTCTGGAATGCTCTCCTTCCGTGATATTGGCCCAAATGTGCAGAACAATCCGTTGCCAACTCATGAAGCATCTGCTGTGAATATGGTATATGGATGCCCTGGGAAGTATAAGATTTATCGTGTGGAACACATCAGAGGATCATTGGTAGAGATGCATGCCACTCTGTGTGAATAAAGTCATTATGAACATAATCATGCTGCTTGTAGGATTTGTTCAGTCAATCCTCGAGGGTGTTACATTGTGAAAAGAGATTTGCAAGAAATGATAGATCAAAGGCTCATTGAGATTCTGAGGGATAGAGATGAAGATGATGTCAATGTGATTGAACCATGCTTTGAAATCCCGGAATGTGTAGAGATTGGTTATTATGGCAAAGCTGCTGTGGAACCTCTTGTGATATGTTTGCCTGGATCTGTACCTTATAGTTCTGATAAAGCTGTACCTTACAGATACAATGCCACCATGTTGGAAGCTGGAAAAGAAGTTGAGATTAAGCCTCTGTCTTCTGTTGAGAATATAGCAGATGTTAGTAGAGTGACTAGAAGTGGACGAGTTTTTACTCAGCCACAAACAGTTGTGGATGTCCAGAGGAATTCTACTCCAGTACCTATGAACAATAATGATGTGACAAAAGTGAATGCTGGGTCATCTTCAGGAAAGGAGATGGATGAGATTTTGAAGCTTATCAAGATGAGTGATTATAAGATCGTGGATCAGCTGCATCGTACTCCGTACAAGATTTCTATAATGGAG
This sequence comes from Vicia villosa, assembly GCF_029867415.1. NCBI lineage: Eukaryota > Viridiplantae > Streptophyta > Magnoliopsida > Fabales > Fabaceae > Vicia > Vicia villosa. The sequence continues at coordinate 316,402 of NW_026705395.1, read as the reverse complement.
CTGCTGGCGAATTCTCCTGCTCATAGGGATTCTCTGATGAAAATACTTGATCAAGCCTTTGTGGATCATGATGTAACAATGGATCAGTTTAATGGGGTTGTGAGTAATATCACTGCGTGTAATAATTTGAGCTTCAGTGATGAAGATTTGCTTGAGGAAGGAAGAAATCATAATTTGGCCTTGCACATCTCTGTCAGTTGCAAAGAGGACTCAATGTCCAATGTGTTGATCGATACTGGATCATCTTTGAATGTCATGCCAAAATCTACTCTTGCTAAGCTGTCTTATGGTGGCACACCAATGAGATTTAGCAATGTGATTGTCAAGGCTTTTGATGGATCGAAGAAATCAGTGGTTGGAGAGGTGGATTTGCCTATTAGTATTGGACCATTTGTCTTCAAGATTACTTTTCAAGTGATGGATATTTTCCCTGCGTACAGTTGCTTATTAGGACGCCCGTGGATCCATGAGGCTGGGGCAGTTACTTCAACTCTTCACCAAAAGTTGAAATTTGTGAAAGATGGAAAGATGGTCGTTGTGAATGGAGAACAAGCTTTGCTGATTAGTCATCTCTCTTCATTCCGTACCATAGAAGCTGATGAAGTGGTCATTGGAACTGCATTCCAAGCCCTGTCTGTTAATGATGAAATCAAAAAGGATGAAGCTTCCATTGCCTTCTTCAAAGATGCTCAACTGGTGGTTCAGAATGGACATTCAGGAGTCTGGGGACAAGTGGTGAGTCTACAAGAGAACAGAAATAGAGCTGGTCTGGGATTTTCTGCCTCAGACAAGTCTGTGATGAAGTCTGAATCTGCTTTTCGTCCTTATCAAGAGATGTTTCATAGTGCTGGGTTTCTACACCCGACTCTTCCAGAGGTGAACGCTATTGTTGAAGATGAATCAGGGCCAGAGGTGCCAAACTTTGTGACCCATGGAAAGATGATTAAGAACTGGATCACCATTGACATTCCTGAGTGTACTCATGTCTCAAAGTAATTTTGCTTTTATGTTTTTCAAAATCCTTTCATTCTGCCCAAGATGAAAGTGAAGTTGTTGGGGCTGTTTTCTGTTTGTTTTAAACAATAAAATCATCAATAAAAGTCATTTTGTTTCTGCATATAAATGCTTTTTATCTTTTTGCTTTTTCTGGAAAGTGGTAACACAAAAAACCTTAAAAAATGTTTTCATTCCTTTCCATAATCTGCACGATTACATGTTTGCATATATCTTTCCTTTTCCTGAAATAATAATCATTTGTGCAGATTAATCAATAAAACCGTTGAAAGTAATGACCCTGCGCCCTCTCCTAACTTCGAGTGTCCTGTGTATAAGGCAGAAGAAGAAAGTGATGAATGTATTCCTGATGAGATTTCCCGACTGTTTGAGCACGAGGAAGACACCATTCAGCCATATAAAGAGCCGTTAGAAGTCATCAACTTGGGTTCTGAAGAGGATAAAAAGGAAGTCAAGATTGGGGCACTGCTTGGTCAAGATATTAAGAAGAGGATGGTAGAGCTTCTTAAAGAGTATGTTGACATTTTTGCGTGGTCCTACCAAGATATGCCTGGACTGGACACAGATATTGTGGAGCATCGCTTGCCGTTGAAACCAGAATGTCCTCCTGTCAAGCAAAAGTTAAGAAGGAGTCATCCTGATATGGCAGAAAAGATTAAGAATGAGGTCTTGAAGCAGATAGATGCAGGTTTCCTTGTCACTTCTGTATATCCTCAATGGATTGCCAATATTGTGCATGTTCCAAAGAAAGACGGAAAAGTTTGCATGTGCGTTGATTATAGAGATTTGAACAAAGCCAGTCCGAAAGATGATTTTCCTCTACCTCACATTGATATGTTGGTAGATAGCACTGCAAAGTTTGAAGTTTTCTCCTTTATGGATGGTTTTTCAGGATATAACCAGATTAAGATGGCACCTGAAGACATGGAAAAGACAACATTTATCACACCATGGGGGACATTCTGTTACAAAGTGATGCCTTTTGGGTTGAAGAATGCTGGTGCGACATATCAGAGGGCCATGACTACTCTTTTCCATGATATGATGCACAAAGAAATTGAGGTTTATGTGGATGATATGATTGCCAAGTCCCAATCAGAAGAGGGGCACATGGAAGATCTGTTAAAGTTGTTTCAGCGTTTGAGAAAGTATCGTCTCCGCTTAAACCCAAACAAATGCACTTTTGGTGTCCGTTCTGGAAAGTTATTGGGTTTTGTTGTCAGTCAGAGAGGAATTGAAGTAGATCCTGATAAAGTCAAAGCAATTCAGGAAATGCCAGCACCAAAGACTGAAAAACAAGTGAGAGGTTTCCTCGGACGTCTGAATTATATCTCCAGGTTCATTTCCAATATGACTGCTACCTGTGAGCCAATCTTCAAGTTGTTAAAGAAAAATCAGGGATGTGTGTGGAATGAAGATTGTCAGAAAGCTTTTGACAACATCAAAGAATATCTGCTTGAACCTCCCATTTTGCTTCCTCCAGTTGAGGGAAGACCTCTGATTATGTACCTCACAGTGCTTGAGAATTCAATGGGATGTGTGTTGGGTCAGCATGACGAGTCTGGTCGAAAAGAGTATGCAATATACTACCTTAGCAAAAAGTTTACCGAGTGCGAAACAAGATACTCGCTGCTTGAGAAAACTTGCTGTACTTTGGTGTGGGCTGCTCGCCGACTGAGACAGTATATGTTGAACCACACCACCCTATTGATCTCCAAAATGGATCCAATTAAGTATGTATTTGAGAAACCTGCATTAACTGGAAGGATTGCTCGCTGGCAAATGTTGCTATCAGAATATGATATTGAATACCGAGCTCAAAAAGCTGTGAAAGGAAGTGTGTTGGCAGAGTACCTCGCTCACCAACCAATTGATGATCGTCAATCTATCAGGATGGACTTCCCAGATGAAGATATAATGTATTTGAGATCTCAAGATTGGGATGAACCATTGCCAGAAGAAGGGCCTGATCCCGAATCCAAATGGGGTTTGATTTTTGATGGAGCTTCTAATATTCATGGCCATGGAATTGGCGCCATTATTATCACTCCACATGGATCACATGTTCCTTTCACTGCAAGGATATGTTTTGACTGTACAAACAATATTGCTGAGTATGAAGCTTGCATCATGGGACTCGAAGAAGCCATTAATTTGAGAATTAAGATTCTTGATGTTTATGGAGATTCTGCGCTTGTGATTAATCAGATTAAAGGAGAATGGGAAACTCGTCATCCTGGTTTAATTCCTTACAAAGATTACGCCAGAAGGTTATTGACATTCTTCAACAAAGTTGAATTCCACCTCATCCCTCGAGATGAGAATCAGATGGCCGATGCTTTAGCCATATTGTCTTCCATGTACAAAGTGAATTTCCATAATGAGGAACCTCAAATTACAATCAGGCGTCTTGATAGACCTGCTCATGTATTTGCAGTTGAGGAAGCAACAGATGAAAAGCCTTGGTATTTCGATATTAAGCACTTCCTCCAAACTCAAGAGTACCCACTTGGGGCATCAAATAAAGATAAGAAAACTTTGAGGAGATTGGCCGGCAGCTTCTTCCTCAATGCTGATGCTTTGTATAAAAGGAATTATGACATGGTCTTGCTCAGATGCGTGGATAGACACGAAGCAGACGTGTTGATGCATGAAATTCATGAAGGTTCTTTTGGTACTCATGCCAATGGACGTTCGATGGCTAAAAAGATGCTTAGAGCAGGTTACTATTGGTTGACAATGGAATCTGATTGCTACAAGTTTGTAAAGAAGTGTCACAAGTGTCAAGTGTATGCTGACAAGATTCATGTGCCTCCGACACTTCTCAATGTTATTTCTTCTCCATGGCCTTTCTCTATGTGGGGTATTGATATGATTGGCATGATTGAACCCAAGGCTTCGAATGGACATCGATTCATCCTGGTAGCAATCGATTACTTCACCAAGTGGGTAGAAGCTGCTTCATATGCTAATGTGACAAAGCAAGTTGTGGTCAGATTTATCAAGAACAACATCATCTGCAGATATGGTGTACCGAGCAAGATCATCACTGACAATGGCTCGAATCTAAACAATAGCATGATGAGAGAATTGTGTGAAAGCTTCAAAATTGAACATCACAACTCTTCGCCTTATAGGCCAAAGATGAATGGAGCTGTTGAAGCAGCAAATAAGAACATTAAGAAAATTATGCAAAAGATGGTTGTTACGTACAAGGACTGGCATGAGATGCTCCCATTTGCTTTGCATGGGTACCATACATCTGTTCGTACTTCAACAGGGGCAACTCCCTTTTCTTTGGTTTATGGCATGGAAGCAGTGCTCCCTATTGAGGTTGAGATTCCATCATTGAGAATTTTAATGGAAACCAAGTTATCTGAGGCTGAATGGTGTCAGAGCAGGTTTGATCAATTGAATTTGATAGAAGAAAAGAGAATGACGGCTTTATGCCATGGTCAGTTATACCAGAAAAGAATGAAGAAAGCATTTGATAAGAAGGTTCGACCTCGTGTATTCAGAGAAGGCGACCTCGTGCTCAAAAGGATCTTGTCTTTTACCTCCGATTCAAGGGGCAAGTGGACTCCTAATTTTGAAGGACCATATGTTGTTAAGAAAGCCTTCTCTGGCGGTGCATTAATTCTTGCAACTATGGATGGAGAAGAGCTCCCACGTCCCGTGAATGCTGATGTAGTCAAGAAATACTTCGCCTAAATAATAAAAGAACAGCTCGCTAAGTTGAAAACCCGAAAGGGCGGCTTAAGCAAAAAAGAGCGTCTCGGTGGATTGAAAACCCGAAAGGGCGATCCAGGCAAAAATTAGAGACATAAACAGAATAAAATACCCGGTGGACTGAAAACCCGAAAAGGCGGTCCAGGCAAAAGTTAGGGATTCATGGCAAGTAACTACATCAGACAAGACTTGATCATCAGCAGTCATCTGTTTATCATGAAGAAGTTCGACACTTTTCAACGGAAGCCTTTGCTCAGGAATTCCCAGTTAAGAGAGAGGATGGGGTCATTACATTTCAATGTACCTTTTCCACAAAATTACCACTTTCCAAACTTTGTAATAATCTATGGGGTCTTGCCTTTTGCAGGCTACCATTCCATTAAAAAAGTTTGAGCCTTTATCTTTTATTGGCAATCTTATTTCTTTCATATCTCTCAAAATGTCATTTATTGTTGATAGTAATTTTTGAAACAAAGAGATAATTGATTTCAACAAAATCCTTTTGAAAATTATAAAAGAATTTTTACTTTGATTCATTAGTGCATTACAAGGAATGGATATGTTGATGTATTCATATGCAGAAGAATGTATTACACTCAATATACCTTTGGCCTGGTTCGAGTTTGGTTTAGAACTCAACTACGGTGTTCTCTCAGCTTCAATGTTCCCTAGTGTTGGGTAGCATATATTCTGAAGCCATCGAAAGATTGCTAGCAGTTTCTGCTTTGGTGTTCAGCTTGGGACATGCTTGATTATGTCATCTTCGTACACCATCTCTTTCTACCTCTAGTGGGACGTTGGTAGTTCACCTTCAGTGGAACGTTAGTGTATTTTGTTATCTTCATCGTCAGTGGTACGTCGATGTATTTCTCTTCAATACCTTCAGTGGAACGTTGGTAGTTCACCTTCAGTGGAACGTTGGTGTATTTTGTTATCTTCATCGTCAGTGGTACGTCGATGTATTTCTCTTCAATACCTTCAGTGGAACATTGGTAGTTCACCTTCAGTGGAACGTTGGTGTATTTTGTTATCTTCATCGTCAGTGGTACGTCGATGTATATCTCTTTCTACCTCCAGTGGGACGTTGGTAGTTCACCTTCAGTGGAACGTTGGTGTATTTTGTTATCTTCATCGTCAGTGGTACGTCGATGTATTTCTATTCATATCATCAGTGGTACGGTGGTATATCTCTCTTCATATCATCAGTGGTACGGTGGTATATTTCTTCTTCATGCCTTCAGTGGAACGTGGGTATGTGTTATCGTCAGTGGTACGGTGGTACATCTCTTCAATCATCAGTGGTACGATGGTGTGATTTCTGTTAACGGAAGATTGGTATTCTAATTCAGGATGCATACTTTCTCATCCCCAGTGCAAGAGGATGTTCCCTTTTTCTCATCCCCAGTGAAAGAGGATGCTATAACCTCTCTGACGTGAAGTGTTTTCCCCAGAGAAGTTTCTTTTCCCACCAAAGTTCCGTCTCTCCAACAAAGTCTTGCCTTCCCCAGTGGAACTTCTAAGACATTTGTTTCCCCAACGGAGTTATAGCGAGACATTTGTTCTCCCTAGTGGATCACTTGTTACTCTCCAATGTTGTCATGCTTTATTATCATCACGTGCATTCATTAACATTGCATTGCATCTTAGGCTCAAAAATTGTGTTTTATATATTTAAGTCTCTTCGATTTTCGTCAAAACGAAGATTTCCAATCATCGTATCTCCAAATCGAAGAAACTTAAATAGGGGCATCTGTCATACCCCAATTTTTGACCCTAAGATCATACATCAATTGCATTCAATCATCAATCAAGAGCACCATTGTGAAGCTTGATCTTTGATATTGTGATTATCTCTGAGGGGAATTATCGAGCATTTATAGCTTTTTTATTTGTTTATACTAACCAAAAATCAAAAATATATGTTTTGTCTCTTTTGTTTATATTTTACAGGTGAAAGATCGGGCAAAAATCAAAATAATGCAAGAAAACAATTTTTGAAAATTTGAAGGTGGAAATCGATTTACCCCTGTGGGAAATCGATTTCCTGTGCGCAAAATTCAAAAAAATATAAGAGGGAAGCTTGACATCATTTTGGCACCTTTTTATTTGATCCTTTTATCAATTTTCCACCTCATCAAAGTTAACTCATTCATTAAACCCTCTTTAACTCCATTTTACCACTTTTTACCATTTAATTGCCACTTTAATCACCAATTAAACACAAGTTAATCACCAAACACAAAAAGACCAATTTGCCACTACTCTTGCTCCAACTCTATAAATAGAGCCCTCTACTCTCTCATTTCTCAAGCTTGGAGAGCCAAAAAATTGCTTGCAAATTCATTTCTCACCCTTTCCAAAACCCTCACCCAAAGTTCATTTTCATAAGATTAGTAAGGTTCACATTGAATCTTGCTAATTTTGAACTAAGCCTCCTACATTTCACTCTTTTCTTTGATTGTTCATCTCCATACTTGAAGGATCTACACTTTGTGCTTGTTCTTGAAGCTACTTCAACACTTTAATTCAAGAATTGGTAAATTTCTCAATTCTAAGATGTAGATCTTTGTTGCTTGTGTTCAATGCATCTTTGATGATATATTGGTGCTATTTGATGGTGATTTGATGGAAAATTCGTGCTCCTATGGATATGTGATCATAAGGTGTTTGTATGTTTGCCTAAATCAAGTTTCAAAGTTCATAATGCTGTTTTTTTGAAAACTGTGCGCAGGAAATCGATTTCCTACAGAGGGAAATCGATTTCCACTCTGTTTTTTGCGCCCAAAACTGAACTCTGCACTCAGGAAATTGATTTCCTACAGAGGTAAATCGATTTCCAGTAAGGCAGAATGTGTTTTTTGCCTTTTTTATGCTTGTTTTGGCTTCCTACTTTCTCCACTTCATTAATATCATTGGATCTAGGATGTTGATAGGTTTGAAATGACCTAATCCATAATATTAGATGAATGATATTAATGATAGTGTGAGTTGATTATCTTTTGTGAATTTTATTCTTCTTCCTCCATTTCATTAATATCATTGGATCTAGGATGTTGATAGGTTTGAAAGAACCAAATCCATAATATTAGATGAATGATATTAATGATAGTGTGAGTTGATTATCTTTATGCATTTTATCTTCTCCTTCTCATTTTTTCTTTTGATCGATGAAAGTCTTAATACTTTGAGAATTCTTATGGATTCTTAGTAAAGACTAGATCGTTACCTATTTTCTTTTCGTGCGGTATTGCTTTCGGAAGGCGATCTACATATCGTTCTTCTCGCATGCATTAGCACATAAAGTTTTGACCGGCCTCGTTGTAGGGTGATTTCTACATAAATCACTTGGCGATCTGCTTAACATAGCGCAATATTTCGTGTCCCGAATAAAAAAGATCAAACATGGAAGAGAATTGTATGCGGTTGATTTAAGACTTGTGGAGGTTCTTATCGTGTAGTCGCTATGATTCTATCAAGCTTCTGATAAACCCCATTGAATTTAAATCCGAGTACATCATTCACTCACCATAGATCTTTCTACTAACTTTGATAACATACTTGACAAGTTTCAAGATGGTTATCTTTAACACTTAACAACTAACTTTAATTTCCGCACCTTTACTATACCGCTCTTTATATTACCGCTCTCTATATTTCTCGCTTTATCGCTTTACTTTATCATTTCATCATATTTACTTTCCGTCATTTTCTCTTTGTCCACTTGGACATATGTTTATGCTTCTGTTATTTTTCTTTTGTCCACTTGGACCATACTTTATTTTTTTCGCTAAAACACTAATAAATAACCAAAATCTAAAAAATACATAAGGCTCTCTTTGGACTATCAGTTACTATCCCTAGCGCTTTGGAGATTCGGACTTATGGACCTAGTACCTCTGGACTCATTCTATTACTATCCTGTGATTGTTCTGTCTGTCTGGCATTGTTCTGTTGTATGTTTATGTGTGCAGGTATTTCCTTGAAAGCCCTTGATGGTTAATTCCAAGGCATTGATATAAGGATTTTACCCGAAAATAGCCGTTACTCTGCCCAATTTTCGTCAGAATCTTAATGTGCTTAATGAAAAATGGTGCTAAGACAATAAGTTCATCTGGATCCCCAAGTTTAATGTGTTGGTATTGATAAATCCAAAGGATGGAAAAACTACCTTGGCTCTTAATGTCAAGTGTTGGCTTCTTATTCGGTTAGACCGTTTCTTTCCTTAGCTTTTATTTTATGCAACTAGGTTAGCCTCTTCATCTCCTCCCATTCTTAAATTTTCAAAATCTTCTACCTTTTTCCAAAATATTCTTATGTTTGCAAACCTTTTCAAAACTTTTTTTTCTTCTTTTCTTAAAAATATCTTTCGCCCTTAGTGGCTTTTCTTCAAAAGTTTAGACACCGTTAATTGTCGAAACGAGTGGTTATACCCCACGATTTTGAAATTGATTGATAATAACGAGATCTTTTCCGCGTGAGAGAGCTAGCGGCATACTCGTTGATTTTATCCGAGTTGGAGCCCTTCTTTCATTTGCGATGCAAAGAACTTGTTTGTTCTCATGCTCAAGATCAATGGCTGAGTATTTCTCTCTAACGACAACAAAGTGTTTATTCGTTTTAAAAACGTTTTTCCCAAAAGCGGAACTACATTAGCTCTGACTTCTCCATTGCACCGAGGAGGTATGTAGGCCCAAAGCTTAACGCTTTGCCGAGCTTATTTTGAAAATAAAACAAACCGTTTTTTAGCACACACACAACACAGATTTTCAAAAAGGTTCCCGTGGAGTACCACGGATATGAGGGGTGCTTTAAACCTTCCCCTCATATAATCAACACCCGAACCTGAGTTCTCTTTCTTGTTTTTTTTAAAAAAACAAAACTTTGGGTTTTACGTTCTTTTCCCTTTTCCTTTGAAAAAATAAAGCGCGGTGGCGATTTCAAAACGGAATATTGATTCGAGTCAATCCCATGGCTTCGATGTCAGATTTTCCCTGCTACAATGGGAAACTCAATATTTGAAGATCAAAAATAGTCTCCCTGAGGATTTCAACTAGCTGATTCGAACTCTGTATTTTGTTGCACTTTTGTTTTGTAATCGAACCTTTTATAAAAATATCTATCTATATGCTTGACCTCTATTTTTCGTCTATGTTTTCCATATTCGCAAGCACTATTTTTAGCAAATCTTTCATATTCTGTCAAAATATATATCTTCAGATTTTCCACAGTGATTCTAATCAATGCAACACATAACCCCGACCACTCTTCGCAGTATCTTTATTCTTAGACCTGACGTTTCTACTTCTCTAGCCGTAATCATTATTAAACAGTGACGTCAATTTCTTCAAAACGCTCATTTGAGACGTGCGTGCATCAGTTTCATGATTACTTTTCAACATCCAAGGGCGGGAAACGGCGGAAGCCTTAACTCCCTTTTTGGAATACCAAACCGCAGTCCAATCAATCATTAAAACTTTAAACCACCCTTCATTACCTCAGGTCTATATAAAGGCCTTATAAGATCGTTTTCATTTCTCTATTCTTGCATTTCCTCAAACACTAACAACAGAAGAGAGAAACCTTTTCTTCAAAATTTCTTTTTAAAAAAAATGGCTGCGCCTCTCTCTTACAACAACATAAAGGCTGTTATCAAGAAGGAGTTCAAACTTTGTGAGGATGAACTTGATAGCAACTTCATCACTCTTGGCAATCTCTTTGCTAACCAAGAACTGGATTTCTATTTTGGAGACATCCTGGAAGGTCCTGTTTACCCCAACATGCTTGCAGATTTCTGGATGTTTGCGTCTCTATGCATAGATCCTGAAGGGAGGACCACCATAGTTTCTGAGGTTCGACACGCTCATCTCAGCATCACTCCCACCACCATTGCTAACCTGATGAGATGCAACAACTCTGGGGAAACATTTGATGACAACAACTTCAACATGACTACTCATCTTATGTTGAGGACTCTCATGGACAACGATCCTTTCAGTGCCAAGGTTATCAGGATCTGGCATCAAATGCTTGTGGGTAATTTCCGTCCTCGGAGGCTTGACGAAAACAACATCATGGTCGAAGACTTGGAGTTTATTCTCTGTGCTCTTCGAGGGAAGAAGATTAACTTCCCTTTGATGATTTTCAAAGGGCTTGTTGAGGCCGTTTCTGTGGGTACTGTCGGTCAGGGAAACGTAACCTGTCTTCCGTATGGTAGACTCCTCTCTTATATATTCCTTAAGAAGGGTGTCGTGAGGCGAATGCGCACTTCTGGATCCATGGACATGTTCGAGGCTGAAAGCTTGCCTGTGCTGTCCTTGGAAGGATTGGATCAGAGGATTAATTAGCCAATATTTGCCCTAGGTTTTTATGCTTTCCTTTTTTTTTATTTTCAGGAGTTCCTGGGTCATGTCCCCGGATCTCTTTTTGTAATGCTTCTACTTCTATGTTTCAATGACAAAATATTTTGGTGCTTCTCTGACTCTTTTTCTTAATTTACCATCTATTTTGATCGTAAAGCCATTTTGATCAATGCAACATATATACTTTGGTACATGTATGACCATTTTGGCTTTCGTAGTCCCCTGAATGTCTATGTTTTTGCAATCTTTACTTCGTACATGCTTGGTTTATATCTCTTTAGATATTTTCCGTTTACTCTCAAGATCCTACGATCTTCTGCTAACTCTTCAATTTCATAAGCATTATTCGAAAATACCTTTAAGATTCGAAAGGGTCCTTCCCAGTGCGGGGACCAATTACCAAGTGCTTGATTCTTTCGATCTATAGGTAAAATAACTTTCCAAACTAGGTCATTACTAATAAACGTTTTACCTTTCACCTTTTTGTTTTATGCTCTGGATACTCTTTCCTTTTGCCTTTTTATCATTTCCAGCGCTCGAAGTCTGTCTTCATCCAAATCTACTAACTCATTCATCATTAACTCCCAGTATACGTTGGGAGGAATATCTGCTTGTCTTTGTACCCTTACTGACTGTAGATATATCTCGATTGGGAGTACTGCATCATGCCCAAACGTCAACTGGAAAGGAGTTGTGTTTGTAGCTTCTTTTGGAGATGTTCGACAAGCCCAAAGTGCTTGGTCCAAAGTTTTATGCCAATTCTTGGGTTTCTTTCCCACATGTTTTTTGATAAGGCCAATTATTATTTTGTTTGCTGCTTCAACTTGTCCATTTGCTTGAGCATAGTAAGGTGTAGAAGTAAATAACTTGAAACCTATTTCTTTGGCAAAGTCTTGCATTTTTCGTCCAGTAAAGACCGAACCTTGATCAGTTGTTATACTTTCTGGGATTCCAAACCTATATATAATATGTTTCTGAATAAACTCAATCACGGCCTCTTGATCCACATTTGCTAGTGGTATTGCTTCGACCCATTTTGTGAAATAGTCTATTCCTACTAATATGTATATTTGGCCTTTAGACGACTTAGGGTGAATTTCTCCGATCAAATCTAACGCCCATCCCCTGAAAGGCCAAGGTTTCACTATTGTACTTAATTCGTTTGCTGGGGCGTGCTGGATACCAGCATGTTCTTGACATTCTTGACACCCTTTTGCAAACTCTATGCAATCTTTTAACATGGAAGGCCAATACATTCCATAACGAAATAAAAGCCATTTCATTTTGTGTCCTGCTTGATGTGCACCACATGCCCCACTGTGTACGTTCGACAGAGCCAAGTATGCTTCTGCTTCACCTAAGCATTTCAACAATACCCCTTCAGGAGTTTTCTTGAATAATTCGTTTCCCATCAGGAAATATGACAGGGCTCTGTATTTTATCTTCCTGTCTGTATCCGTCGAAGGGCTTTTTAGATAGTTTATTATTGGACTCCTCCAATCTGTATCTGCTAATGAGTCTACGTTTAGCACTTCGAATTCTCCTTTGTTGGCGTAACCCAACTGTGAATTCTCCAGATCACTTGGGGAAAGTTTAGTAGACATTGCTCTCCCTCTTACTTCAATCAATTCTTCTAACTTTTCTTTTGATACCTTGTATCCTGAAGCTAACTGCGCCAAGTCGTTTGCCTCTTGGTTATCCATCCTTGATACGTGTTTTAATTCCACATATTCGAATTTCTTGAGTAGCCTATTTGCTATGACAAAGTACATGATCAAATTTTCTTTGATGCACTTGTATTCCTTTGTCAGTTGTTTAATGACTAATTCAGAGTCCCCTTTAATTTCGACTCTAGTTGCCCCCAATTCTAACAAAGCTTCAAGTCCAGCTATTAATGCTTCGTACTCAGCTTCGTTGTTGGAGCATAGCGGACCCTCGATTTTATACTTGAGCTTTGTTGGAATTCCATCAGGAGAAATTATCAACAAACCAACTCCAGTTCCCTCTCTGTGCGTTGAACAGTCGAAGTATAACTTCCAAGGTTTTAAACCCACATACTGTTGATGACTCTCAGCTACTGCATGGTCAACAATGAAGTCTGACACAATTTGACCTTTCATTGCCTTGAGAGGCTGAAATATTAGTGAATATTCAGTTAGGGCTAAAGCCCATTTACCGATTCGACTATGCAGTATAGGCTTGGATAACATATGCTTAATAACATCACAATGAGACGAAACATAAACATCAACTGGCTTTATATAATACTTAAGTTTGATACAAGAGAAATACAAGCAAAGGCAGAGTTTTTCTATAGCGGTATATCTAGTCTCTGCATCATTGAGTACTCTACTTAAGTAATAAATGGCTCTTTCGATGCCGTTCTCATCTTCTTGCGCCAGCATGCTGCCTATTGTTTTATCTGAAGCTGAAATATATAGGTGCATGTGCTTCTTCCCATTTGGGGGAGATAGAATTGGTGGACAAGTCAAGTATTGCTTGATTTTATCAAAAGCTTCTTGATGTTCAGCATTCCATTCGAATTTTCCTTGCTTAAGCCGCAGTAGAGGTGAGAAGGCTTGTGTGTGTCCACTCAAATTAGAGATAAATCTCCTTAAGAAGTTTATCTTTCCCAATAAAGATTGTAGTTCTTTCTTCGTTGATGGAGACTTGGTTTCCATTATGGCTTTCGTCTTATTCTGGTTAATTTCTATTCCCTTTTTGTGGACTACGAAACCCAAGAAATCACCTGCCTGCACAAAGAAAGCACATTTGAGGGGGTTCATCTTCAAGCCATTTTTCCTCATCCTTTCGAATGATTGGCTCAGATGATTGAGATGAGTTACATCTGAGGTGGATTTTACCACAATGTCATCTATATATACTTGCATGAATGTTTCCATGAAGTCATGGAATATAGAATTCATTGCTCTTTGATAGGTTGCCCCAGCATTTTTTAAACCAAACGGCATTACAATCCATTCGTAAGTACCTATTGCCCCTGGGCAACGAAACGCCGTTTTGGATACATAATCTTCTGCAATAAAGATCTGATTGTATCCAGAATATCCATCTAACATGCTCAAATACTCGAAGCCTGCGGCTGAGTCTACTACCATTTCTGCCACAGGCATGGGATACTCATCTTTAGGGGTGGCTGCAATAAGATCACGAAAGTCTATGCATACTCTTAATGAACCATTCTTTTTAATTACAGGCACTATATTAGTAATCCATTCAACATACCTTGTAGTTTGGATGAACTTGCAGCGTAGAAGCCTTTCGACCTCTGCTTTAATCTTCAAATGAATCTCTGGCGCGAATCTCCTGGGAGTCTGCTTTATAGGCTTCTTTCCTTCCTTTATTGGTAGTTTTAATTCGACCAAATCTCTTCCTAGACCAGGCATCTCGTCATAATCCCAAGCAAAACAATCTTTGTTTTCCTTCAACAGTTTGATGACCGTTGCCTTTAATTTTGGTTCTAGTTTCGCGCTGATATATGTTATTCTTTTTTGATCTTCGTCTCCAAGATTTACTTCTTCGAGTGGATCTTGAGCTAACATCTTTATATTTGGTGCCATTGGATCTTTTTCGAATCCCAAAGGCTCTTCATCGTAAATTGCATCTAACCTTTGACTCGATTCTTCTCTTATGGTTCTTTCAACTTGAAACGAATCTTCAGAAGATTTGGAACTCATATGTATCTCTAAATCTGTGACTTCCTTCTTGGTTAGACCTGTGTCAATCTTCGCATTTGATAGTTCGGCCTCGAGAGCCGCCTTTCTTTTATTCTCGGCCACGTAAGCCGAAATCTTTTCAAAGAAAGAAAACTCAGACATTATTAATGTCATCGTCCCAGCCTGTCGGCCGTTCTGTTGGATAATTCTCCAATGGTGTTGGATCTGCTGGGCCATCCATGATCTCTCTATCCCACTGGAATCCATTTGGGTGTAGAGTTAAATAGTACAATGCATTCTTATTTGGGGTGTACATCTCTTCTGCCGCATGACAAGGACTTATGTTTGCCAAATTTCTATCGAAGTTAGTTTTATTAACCTTGTTAACTTCAGCCATATAGTAGCTCTGATCTCCTTCGATATTCTCTACTATACCGTCTTCCCTCCAAATTGTCACCCTTTGATGCATTGTTGAGGGCACAGCTGCCACTCCATGAATCCATTCTCTACCAAGCAAAAGGTTGTAGTTTGCTTTTGATGGTATAACCATAAACATAGTTGGCCTCGTGACTGAGCCTACTGTCAAATTGACCTGAACAACTCCTAGTGTTTGTCCTATCTTGCCTTCGTAGTTAGATAAAACCATGTTATGTGGCTTTATATCAGTATCGAACATACCAATTCTTTTTAGCATGTATTGAGGCATTAGGTTCACTGCTGCTCCCCCATCAACTAGGACTTTATTGATGCCAACATTCTCAATTTTAGCCCTGATATAGAGTGGCTTTAAATGATTTCGCATACCTTCATCAGGCCTTTCGAAGAAAGTGTTCTGTTCTTCAACTGCACTGTTAATCAACACATAATAACACCCAGGTCTATGTTTTGCCATTTCTTCGATGTCAGCCTCCTCGCAGTCTTCAACTTCCGTTTCCTGATTGAACTCATGAGGAAGCACGGACACAACATTGCAGTGAGGTTTATGGATGACACTCCATCAGAATCAAAGTCATTTGTCATTCGATTTTCTTCTTTCCAAGAACTAGAATGTATCTTTTCTTCTTCATCCAAGATCTTTTCAGCTTCGAATAGCCTGTGTTCCACTGGAGGTTTGTCTGACTTTGCCCCCTGGCGTGGGACTTGGTTGCTACTAGACTCTCCAGCTTCTCTTGGCCTGTATTCCTTTTGAGCCTTTTTTATTCTCTGATGCCTTCTCCATTGGGATCGGGACATAGGATTTTTTCCTTTGTAATTCTCCAATCGATACACCTCTCGATTTGGTTTCTGAAATTGCTTCCTGTATGCCATTGCAGTTCTTCCTCCTTGGTCCCAACTCCGCCATTTGTTTTCTCTTGCACCAGCTTGCACCCATCTATCCCTGGGTGCATCTGCAGGGACTTTGAATGTTACCTTTCGATCTTTGGGGTGTGGACTATCAGGTCTTTTCGTAGGAGTCCATATGTCGAAACCGTATAGGTTAGGACGCAACCCCTGAGTTTCTCGACCCATGTAGCAGTACACACGTTCGAAGGATCGTGCTAGCATTTCATCATAGACTGCCCCACATCTGGGACATAGTGCAACTTCAGTATTGCCTTTATGACATCTGACCAAAAATCCTACTAAGCTCTCCTCCATCCTTGGGTACACTTGTAGCAGGGGATTTGGTTCTCTCCCTGGGTGTTCCCATCTTTCGCGTCGAGCCCTTTCGAAGTTAGCTTCGACCCTTCGATTCAGCATGATCGAACACCTTGGACACATCCATTGTTTTCCACCGTTCCTCTCATGACAACCCCAAAGGTAGTCCTTGAAGCTTTCTCCTCTTAAAGGAACTTCAATACCCCCTTTTTGCCTTGTTAGCCATGTCTCTAACTCACCAAATTCAAAAACTGGACGTCTGGCGCTGACCATGTTAACGACTGCTGGAGGAACTTCAGAGATCTGGATTTTCTGGAGTTTCATTCTGAGGTCTTCAGTGGCCTCGCTGTTCTCTCCCCTCGAAATTTCAGTTATCTCTGTCCTTGGAGATTCTTCGACATCAGTATCAAAGATTATATGGTTATTCAGACTCTCAGTAGCCTGCTCTCCATCGAACACTGCCTTAGCTTCTGCACCTTCGACTTCAGATGCCTCCACCATGTTGACATCCACTGACTCACAGAGGCTAGCATCAGCGATGTTCAGAGGATTGGTATCGACCTTCATGTGACTCTTGGTCTTGTCAGCAAACTTCAGCCTCCCATCTTTGATAGCATTTTAAATTAGATCCCTGAAAAGAAAACATTGTGAAGTTTTATGGCCTAAAAAACCATGATATTTGCAAAAACCTCTCTTCTTTCGTTGTTCTAATGGAGGAATTTTGGAATTTGGAGGCAGTATCATTTGGCCATCTTTTACTAGTAAATCAAATATCTCGTCACATTTGGTGATGTCGAATGTGTAAGTTTTCTTAGGGAACCTATCATTCTTATCGTTTTCTACTGGGTTTTTTCCATTTGCAGGGTTGAGTAATTTGCAGGCATAAGGTGGCGCTTCTCTTAATTCAGCCACATCTATTTCGACTTCTTCAGGGTTGTATGAGTCGCTAAGAGACTCATCACCAGCGTCCTCTGCTTCGACATACGCTACCCTTTCCTTCTTATAGTTTTTATTTGCCCTAACCTTTTCTGCCTTCAAGCGTTCGACTTGTCGAACCCTATCTGCTAACTGGGCCATATCCCTAAGATACTGAGTATCTAATTTCTTTCTAATTGAATAATCTAAACCCCCCGCAGCCATTTCGACTAATTCATGTTCTAGGACAGTTGTGAAACATCTAGATTTTAACAGACGGAACCTATTCAAGTAATCATCAATTGGTTCTGTAAACTTCCTCTTAATACTAGCCAATTCCTTCAAACTTATCTTGGTTTGACCCATATAGAATTGTTCATGGAATAACCTTCCCAAGTATGCCCATGCATCCATCGAGTTTGGTGGCAAAGTGGTGAACCAAATGAACGCATTCTTTGTTAGCGAACTAGGGAAGTATTTGATCCGTAAATCCTCGTTCCCTGCTAAATCCCCTGCTTCTGTCAAATATCTGGCAATATGTTCCACAGTTGACTCGCTAGTTTCGCCTGAAAACTTTGTAAACTTAGGTACCTTAGTGCTCCTAGGCAATTCTGTCTGCATTATGTAATCTGATATGGGGGACGTATAGTTTGGACGTCGAAGTCCAGTACTAAGGCCATTATTGGCCATAACCCTTTCTATCATGGCAGTTAGGTTATTTTCCGTAGCCAGATTTTCCCTTCTGACTCTCTGGACAATCTCATCTGGATGTTCGTTCCGACCCACAATCCTTAATCTGGGTCGCTCTTCTTCTTCTGTTTCCTGTCGAATGGGAATGGTTCTTTGATTTGAAGCCTCTAAATTAATCACTTGAGTTCCTTCGATCGTTTCTGTTCTTCGTGAGGGGCCTACATCCCTAGTGGCTGTCCTAAATGGGGGATCCACATTTTGTATACGCTCCAAAATAGGCCTCACTTCTTGATTCGAAGGTTGTTTGTCTTTTCTTCTGGGTGGTGGCACTCCCATGAAATCTGCCATTCGATTCATTTGAGATGATATCTTTTGGAAAGTCTCCACGTTTTCCCGATTTGTACTAGCAATATTCGTCGCTAGTGGGTTCAAAATTGAAGCCAACTCTTTGGCCAAAGCCCCTAACATATCATGGTTGCTTGCATCCATTTCTTGTCGGAATGCTGCTTGGTTACTTGTGGTAAACATGGGTATCTGGGTAGAAAAACTAGTGTTGTGTGCACTTCGACCCACTGAACCAACATTCGGCGAAAACGTCGCATTATTAGTTGTAGCATATGTAGGCCCAGCCCCTCGTACGCCTGTTCCATATGGGTATGGCATTCCGTATGGGTTATTATGCCTCCATTCGAAAGCAGAGTTTGTGCCTTGACTAAACAAGTTATTTGTAGCATTTGTCGAGGAAAACGGTATATCCTCTGCGCTTGTGGATGAAGGTGCAGTGGTCGACACTGAAACTGGAACAGTCCCTAATGGTCCTGTATTATTCTCAGGGATGGCCTTGGAATTATCTGCAGGTCTTGACCCATTTGGACCTGGTATATCCCATGCTCCTTGAGTGGAAGTCGAATTTGCTGCGCCTGATCCTGAACCTTGTGGGGGATCTTGATCTCCCCCTGCACTGGTCGTAAAGACCATTTTCTTGTTGTACCTTCGTTTGGGAATCGGTTGTGCACTGTTCGTTAACTTACCGTTCCTAAGATTCATACAAGGTCTTGATATTTTCTAGACAAAAATAAAACAATTGATTAAAAACAATCTGGTTGACACAGTCCCACCGGGTGTGCCAATTTGTTTACGGTGATTTCCGGTAAACAACCGCTAGTCTTCCAAACTATAAGTAAATATGATTTGGTTACTCGCATGATCGACTAGATTGATCCTAGGACACATAGTCAAAAAGATTGTTATTAATGGTCGTTCGAACCATATTTATGGTTTATCTTTGTCAATAAGAGTTTCCTCGAATAAAACAAGTAAACTTGATAGTGACTTTGTGATATGCAAGTATAACTTCAACAAAAGGGTAAGTAAAAATAAGACATGAAACGAAAACTGTTAAAAGTGCAAAGAATCTAAAATTGTAGAAATATTAAATACTTCAAAAGTAAATGACATGAAAATAACAGTACAAGAATGTAAATGGCAAGAAGTAAATGAAATGCAATAATACTGGAAAGATATCTGAAAACGAAAAGGGAATACACATGTATTAAAATGGTGGTGTTATACGTACATTTCTCAGCGAACTCTTTCTCTTTAACACTTGATACTTGAGTAATATGTGAGTGATTTGTACAAAATGAACACACAGAATCCTAACATTAAGACTCCTATTTATACTAATTTCGACCTTAACGGCCCTACGCTAATCTAATGCCACGTTTCTCATAAGAACTCCAGGGATGCCATCTGTTGTTAGACAGTTACGAAACCGTCTTCGAATTTCAAATCTTCCCGCCTAAGTCCTTCTTCGACGCGTGGCAGTGTATTTAACATTAAAACACTACGAAAACACGCTAATTAGTAATATTTTAACATATTTCATGAAATTTGCCTAAGTCTTTGAAGACATGCACTCCTTATGAGCTTCAGTGTTCATCATCTCCGCTGTGACTTAGAAATCTTCACTCTCGAAGCATGGCCATCAGGAGCCATTTTCTTATCTTCAAACGATGGTCATCAGTAACCATCTCTTCTTCGAATTTTTATTCTTCGAAGAACCATATATTTGCAAAACGAAATCTTCAGCTAACAGTAGAGAGAACAGTGGTGTCAGATCTCCGTGACACAAAAATAGTGAGAGGACTTGGTACCTTTTGTTTTGTATCAGCAAAATTATTTGATTTTACTTTGGACTTTTTCTTTTGTCTTCTCAAACACATTTCTCAATAAAGCTGATACCAACCATTTAGGTAGTATTGTGTGAGTGTGAGCTTATGATTTCATAATTATAACTCTATCATTTCTTATTTAGAAGTCACCATCTTTTCCAATCATAAATTTCATCATTACTCTCTTCATTTCAATTTAATGGATTATTTTAATCATTTTACTTTATGGCAGGTTCTTTAACTTGAAGATGAGCAATGATGAGAAAAGTTTTGGCATGCAAAGAAGAGGTCGAAAGGTGAAGAAGTTGAGTGGCTCCAATCAGTTGGAATTCTCTTGTAGCTTAAGGACTTTGATTTTATGCAACTTGAATTCAACTTGTTTCAACTTGGGATATGTAACTAGTAGTCTAGTTTTGTATGTAATCTTGATTTTGAATCTTGTTTCACTTAGAAATTCTCTTTTGTAATTCAAGAACTTGATGTAATTGAAATCGAAAGGTTTGTACTAATTTTGTATCACTTTTTCTAAACTTATTAACATTAATTATGTCATTTCAGACTAGTGTATGTCTAGTTTACTTCTTAGAACAATGGATTTTTCCATTTACTTAAAAGATTTGTTTATTTATATATATATATATATATATATATATATATATATATATATATATATATATATATATAGGGGACGACTCAAGTGAGAACACTTGGTTATTATGAGAAATGAGAACAATGAATCACGACCATTAAATTTTGATTTGTTGATTTTAATGGACTGGATTGGTTTCTCTTTCTATGATCCTTAATATTTATTTTAAATCAACATAGAAAGAGAAACCAATCCAGTTCATTAAAATCAACAAATCAAAATTTAATGGTCGTGATTCATTGTTCTCATTTCACATAATAACTAAGTGTTCTCACTTGAGTCGTCCCCATATATATATATATATATATATATATATATATATATATATATATATATATATATATATATATATATATATATATATATATATATATATATATATATATATATATATATATATATATATATATATATAGAGAGAGAGAGAGAGAGAGAGAGTGTGTGTGTTTTTTGTTTACAATTAAGAATATTTAAATTATTTTTTGTGAAATTTAAATTTTTGAAAGAAATTTAAAAATAATGGGTATATTAATTTTTATTTATGAAATTTAATTTTTTATGAAATTTCAAAAATAATTAACAATAATTTTTTTTGTGAAATTTAATTTCTTTATGAAATTTAAAAAATAATTAACAATATTTTTTTTTGTGAAATTTAATTTTTTTATGAAATTTAAAAAATAATTAACAATATTTTTTTGTGAAATTTAATTTTTTATGAAATTTAAAAAATAATTAACAACATTTTTTTTTTTGTGAAATTTAATTTTTTTATGAAATTTAAAAAACAATTAATTTTTTTTTTAATTATTTGTTTGGATGGATGGATATCCAGCCATTTGAAATATGTTAATGGATGGATTTGATGGATTTTATTTCTTAATGGATGGATTGGTTTGGATTTTTATTAAGAGATTTTAGTGGATTGTAATGGATTAATGGATTGGTTTGATCCATCCATTAACAATCCAATCCATATCCATCCAATCCATCCATTTTGCCACCCCTAATTGATGTCACCCGAAAAGAGTGAGGACCATCATTGATGATGAAGGAAACTTGTTGATTATCCCTAAGAACAACTTAAGGGTCAAGATGAGGGGCGCATAGGCACAGAAGGTTTGGGATTAGATCAGATCTATAATTGATGGTGAAGACTTTCAAATTGATTATAGAAAAGTAGCTAGGAGAAAACTTATCTAAGGACATCCATGGCTCAGCTATAAATCAAAAATGGGATAATTCTATGGGATAATTATCTAACCCTTTGACATTCAAGTAGCTTACCTTTATTTAACAGATTTCAAGGAGATTTTCTTAACTCTGGTTATAGGTCCAATCTTACTATATTTGTGCACTACTTTTCCCTGTTTCTTGGATTGCTTTGATAAAACCACTTGAAAATCATCAGTTTTATCAGGTTCTTCACCCATATTCGACCATGATTGCTTAAGAAATACCAAGTCCTTAATAACATTATCAGGAAATGGATCTTAATCTGATAACAAATCAATTTGTGTTGCTTTTACATATTCAGATCCATTTGAACTTTGGATGTCTTCATTAATTTGAATATCCACTTGAAGTTTTTTTCCAGGTTTCTCTGTAGTGATGACTTCATTGCTAATGTTTTGCTGAAACACAATAATGGATCCATGAGTAGAAATAGGTGCTTCTGAGTTTTGAGGAACATTAAGGTTTTTCTCTGTTTGTGGTTCCAAGACCTCAAATTGGTTATTAATGGGGATGAGGGACATGACATGTTGATGTGCCATAAAAGTTTAGGGATAATTTGAAGTTTTCTCAACTTGTGGGTCAAGGGTCTCTACTTGGTTTCTAACAAAAGACTGGTTAAGAGTTCCATTTAGTTTATCTTCAAGTTGCTTTTGCACATAAAGTTTTTTTGTATACATGCCTTTGATGAGTTCGTCTTGATCCATAGTAAAATTTAGTTTTCTACAATTTAAATTGTTACGTCCAATGATTTTGCATCTTTCACATAATTCAAGTATGCTTTCATAGGTGACATCCACAAAGAATGCAAAATTTTCTCTATCCACAAGAATATTATATTGGAGTTTTCTTGTCAGGTCCAAATCCACCAACACACGGACGGAGTCTATGAAAGATCTTTCAAACATGGATATTGTGGTGTTATCATCCATACAAATGGGGCTTCCAATTGCGCTGGCAATGGCATATATGATTTTAGGCCTCAAATATTCCTGGGAACGGCCAAAGATTCTAATCCAGACATGGGCAGAGGTATATTGTTGAATATTGGGGTTGGAGTCCTTTGTCCAAGCAAAAAGATTTAGAATACCAGTACTTTAATTCCAGGAGCTTGATTATCTAACTTTTTATAGGTCTTCTATGAAGGAGAATGAGAATTCAAAAATGCCTTTCTCTAATGAGATGAGGCCCCATTTTCCAAGGGAAGTCCAGATGGAAGAAAGCTTGGATCTTAAGGCATCTATCTTCAACAAAGTCCCACTTTTTGGCCAAATGATCCTTCCGTGAAGATTGTGCTTACATGAATCCAAGCCTGTCAAATATTCATCTTCATGTATTGTAATATTTATTCTATCTCCTTTGACAACTGATTGTGGCATCTGACTATTAGGGATGTCACATATATTATGAATCGACTGAGCAAAAGTTTTCTTGCGAGCCTCTGGCTGAACCGAAGGAATAAATACTTGTGAAAAAGTATCTGTGGCTAGAGCTTGTTTGTAACACCCCTTTTCATACCCCAAAATATTTAACATATAATCAGAGAATAACATGCATATAATTCAAAGGGCGTCACATCGATGCTTTTAGAAGAACTAAAAACCTTAAAAAAACTGACAGCATTTATCTACACAGCACAATACTCCTGGTCATTTTAATAACACTTAATATCAAATCACAATTTAACCTGGATATGCATTCACAGCGGAAATATATGATACTCATGTGATTTATAATGACTCATGTCCCATACCATGATCATACATCGACTAGTAGTTTCAATCCAACATAAAACATAATCAAAAGTTTGGCTTGTAAGCCTCTCAAAAGACATGTAGCCAATAAATAAGTTCACCATTCATAGCATAATACATACACAAATATAACATGAGTTAAATACACCTAGTCTACCCAGTGTTACATGACCAGAGCATCGACTCACTACCTAATCTCCAATAACTAAGGAAGAACCTCCGGCTAGGTCACACGCGGCTACTAAGTTCCAGAACCTGCATGTCGCCAAACGAGGGCAACATTAAAACAGAAGGGTGAGAATACGAACCATTATGAAGAAAGTATAACAGAATGCAATGGTTAAATCAATACTTCAAGTAATTAGTCATACTATGTAAAACGGAATAGATAATAGTAATTAATACATATTTCACATGTTATCGAGTATACAACAAGCTTAAATAGTATAATATTTCAATTCTACTATTATATTCTCAATTAGAAACACAATCATAATTCTCACATATTCATGCATCTAATAAAATATGTATTCAAGCTTCACTTGTTTCAATTATCAAACTCATACACATATCACAACTACATCAACTTCACATACTCAATTATCGCATAATTTTAATGTGACTCAATGCAAGATATGTGACGCTATGCATGTGGTACCGAATTGTGAACCGAAAGTTTCACCGCTTTCCGATTCAATATCTAGAATCCAAGCCACGCTTCCGATCCGGACAAGACCAAAGCCCACCAAACGTAAACATATAGTTTACCGCTTCCGATTCACTTTAGAATCTAAGCCTCGCTTTTGTTTCAAAGCAAACCACCTTTGTTTCAAGGCATCCATTATATGAATGTATGTAAAATGTTAATCAAACATATGCAATTAAGATCATCTCTACCATCTTAATATTTAGCATATCACAATAATTCACTCAATGAATTATACACAATATTGTACACAACATTCTCATCACATAAGCATTATTCACATATAATAATCAACACACAATCCCAATCCACCATTTCAATTAACACTAGTAGTTAACACTCTCATATGCTAACTCACAATTTTGTCAATTTTATATGTTTCACTCACTTTCATATTAAACCAACAAGACATTAGTATTTTTATCAATTAGCTATATTTCTAAAATTCAATTGTAGGACTATAATAGAATTACAATCCAGTTACTATCCTTATGAGGGTATTTTAGTTTACTTAGAAATCAATTTAATTCAAACATGCTCATTTACTAATTAGTCTAAACATATATGTATATATTATATATACATTCCCATTAATGAATTTGTTAGAGTAGTTCACATTTCATTTGAACTAATAGCTACCAACAGTAGCCGTGTGGTGATAGTTCTATTTTCTATTTTGAATCATGGTCAAGCAATTTCCTACTATGATATCACTAGTGTATACAGTTCATATAACTGGTCCTGCAAACCAAGGCACTACAGTTGAGGAAACATTAAGTGGTATGTTCATTTGGTAAGGAGTAGCAGGCCACGGTTCTAATTGGTCAAGTAAATCGCCAGCGGCATTTATTCATGAAGCAGGGTGTTGTTTCCTATTAGAAATTTACCAAGTGCCAGTACAGTGGCCATCTTCCATCAATAAAGTATGATGAAGTGTCTCACGTTTTTCTTTACCAATAGCCTATGTATATCTATACCTACCTTATCTTTCTATGTGTTTTATGTTTTCATTTAAATCAATGGCACCTTTATATACATATACCCTTCTAGTCAAATCGGGACATGCATAGAGAAAGAGGAAAATATTAATTCATTTCCCCCGTGTAATACAGTAAGTGGCCATAACTTATTTCCAATTGAATAAACACGCTACAGTAAGTGAATTACATAGGCAAGTGTACATTAGAGGTTCACCTTTTTGTTTAATTGGTCAAAACAAGCTACCGCAACACTATTCATAAAATGGAGAGTTATTGGTGTTCACGTTGAGGTTTAATAAATCGACTTCATTAGCCCAATGAATGATTAAAGGGGAATAAACAAATTGAACAGGGTACTTTTCCTTGACCCATAGCTAGTGGCCACAAACATGTTCATATTCTCAAGTGTTGGTTCATATACATATGCAGCAACAATAGCGCTAAAATAAAAAAATAATGGGAACGAAGCAAATATGAGATAGCTACACAGTAAGGGATATTCTTCATTGAGTATCCACTATATTAGACAGAAATCAAACCACATATTTTATAAGGTTTAACTATGGATAAATATAAATATGTTAATCTCCCCATTACCCCATTATACTAGCCCACAATGATTAGGAATTCTCCCCCTTACCTCTTCAATGTGCTTCAAACCCTAGCTTTTGCCCCCTTCTTGTTCTTCCCCTTTCTTCTTCTATTAATCTCCTTTCTCCTCCTCTTTTGCAAATGAAAATTATGATACCTCTACTCTTCCAACTCTTACTATATTATTCATATTGGGCTTACCCAAATAATTCCACTTCCTAACTAATTAGGCCCAATCATAGAATAGAGTAGTCAAATAAATAATTATGCTCCAACAAATAATATTATTACCCTTAATATTATTTTCCAATTAATCCAATTAAATCTGACTTTATCTCAAATAAGTAAAATCCAATAATAATATTATTTCTAATATTATTTCTCTACATACTCCACTTTATTAATTCTTCGATTAACCAAATAAATTCTAACTTCACTTAATAATTTGAACACGTTTCTCAATAACACCGACTATCCAATTAATTATCAAACTTTGTCTAAATTAAGTAAATAAATCCTTATTTAATTTAATTAGCCGAATAATAAAATTCGGGCTGTTACAACTCTCCCCCACTTAGAATATTTTCGTCCTCGAAAATTCAGTCGACACAACCATCTCAACACCAAAACCACATCCACTCCCTCTCTCGATTCATACCGATACAAAACATTCTACACTTACGACCACACAAAGCTTCAAAAGATGTCATTCCAATATCCGGAGAAAGTACCATGCAAACACACAATCCTTCGATGCACAACTTAGCAAGTCTCTTATCGAATGATCCATCTTCATTGGAATAAAATGAGCACATTTCGTCAATTCTCGATATATCATTAACACCATGATTAATACTCAAATCATTACGATGTTCCTCATCCAAAATTCTCTTTGTCCGAATTCAAACCATCAGGAATACAAACTTGATCACAATCATCTCATGACACCATTCTCGACAATCCAAAAATTACTACTTTTTCCTTGATTAATCAATATCATCTTGTCAAAATATCACAAGTAGACTTCAACATACCAACTTAACACACGAAGACGTCGCTGCACAACCAAACTCAACTCTCTAAATCGTTCCAACGATTTCCAATTCTTGAATTCTCAACATAACTTATATAAAATTATTTCCTACTCAATGCATCGGCCACAACCTTCACTTTTCCAGGGTGGTAATTCAAACCAAAGATTAAAATCCTTCGAAATTCTACTCGTCTTGTTTACCTCATATTCAACTCTTGTGATCACTCAACACATCAAACCTTGATCCAAATAAACAGTGCCTCTTACATTCCAAAACAAACACAACGGTAAACAACTCCAATACATACATCGAATAATTCCTCTTATGTACTTTAAGTTACCTTGAAGCATAAGCTACCACTTATCGATATCTGCATCAACACACCTCAACTCGAAATCCCATATCCAAGAAAATTCACTTCTTCCAACCAAAACTCACATTCAGAAAGTTTTACATAACCTTCTTCTCTTTCAGCACCGATAACACAGTCCTTAAATGTTCAACATGATCCTCGTCGCTCTTAAAATCAAATATCCTTAAGAAACATTACCTCATAGAACCTTCTTTCTTCTTACTCGACGAACAGGGGTTACTCTACGACTATACACTCAGACAATGAACCTCCTCTCAAACAATTCCTTAAATCTACTCTTCAACTTTCTCCTTAGTCGCTTTACACGCTACCAAGTTAGTAAGACAAGTCTATCTCGTTCAATATGATATCGTCTCCTATCAACAATAGATTAAGGGTGATCAAGTCCTCAATTTGTCAATAGACAGTCGACAATCATAATGAACCATAAACCACCGTCACTAAACTATAATAGTGTTCCTTCAGAACTCGCACTCGAAATCACTTACAACACCGAGATCCACAATCTCTCTTAAAGTTACAATTACTTAGTTCAACTCCAAACAGTTCACTCCAAAATTCATCAACTTGGTCTAACGGAAAACAAATTACATCAATTCTCAAAATCCCTACCAAAGATGATCAACGGATAATTCAAACACGCAAAAGAAGTAGAAACAAAGTCACAGCAGTTGTATCAATAACTATACTTCTATGCATAACAGATAAAACCAGATCCAATCTTATAGCACAATCCAAAGAATGAAATAATGTGTTGCACCATTATCAATAATAAAGCACGTACCTCAGATTAACTTATCCTTAGAAGTAGTCTCAGCACCAGACAACGCAAACACTTTTCCTTTCGCTTGATCCTTCTTAGGCTTATCGCACATGGCACAATTGTGTCCTTGCTCACCACAACTGTAGCAATTCCTACTCGAACCAACTCCACAATCAACAGTTTTGTGACCCGTCTCGCCACATCTGTAGCACTTAATCGGAGTAGAATCTCCTCCCCCACTTGGCTTCTTGCCAAGACCATATTGTTCCCTCATGTCATCATACGATTTCTCACGGAACTGTTCTCCTCCTCGTTTCAACTGTAGAAACCTCATTTCATTCTTTCCACGCACATCTTCTGGAAAATAGCTTCCCAAAAATGCATCACGGAAAAGAGTCCAAGTAACTTGAATACCTTCTATTTCAAATCTCCGCACAGTATTACTCCACCAAACGTCAGCTTCTTTTATCAGCATGTGAGTACCAAATTATACCTTCTGTACATCAGTACAACTCACGACTTGAAAGATCTTCTCAATTTCTCTCATCCATGCGTGCGCTTTGTCTGGTCCATACCCTCCTTCAAATATCGGCGGGTTGCACCTTTGAAAGTCTACAAAAGCACGGAACTCATCCTTTCCTCCATAACCGACATCCTCTTGCGGCGCTTGTCCAATCGCACCAGTCCACCTCATCATTGCCTCAACATTAATGTCAACATTCCTTCCCGCAACCATCGTCCTAAACAACCAAACAACAAGACAAAACAGTATCGATCGTGTCAGATACACGAATCAAATACAACAGGATAAAAGACATTAATAACCTTGACCAACTGGTCAACCAGGCTCTGATACCACTAATGTAACACCCCTTTTCATACCCCAAAATATTTAACATATAATCAGAGAATAACATGCAT
Source organism: Vicia villosa (assembly GCF_029867415.1). Classification (NCBI taxonomy): domain Eukaryota; kingdom Viridiplantae; phylum Streptophyta; class Magnoliopsida; order Fabales; family Fabaceae; genus Vicia; species Vicia villosa. Next base: position 287,202 of record NW_026705395.1, on the reverse strand, counting down.
ATAATTCAAAGGGCGTCACATCGATGCTTTTAGAAGAACTAAAAACCTTAAAAAAACTGACAGCATTTATCTACACAGCACAATACTCCTGGTCATTTTAATAACACTTAATATCAAATCACAATTTAACCTGGATATGCATTCACAGCGGAAATATATGATACTCATGTGATTTATAATGACTCATGTCCCATACCATGATCATACATCGACTAGTAGTTTCAATCCAACATAAAACATAATCAAAAGTTTGGCTTGTAAGCCTCTCAAAAGACATGTAGCCAATAAATAAGTTCACCATTCATAGCATAATACATACACAAATATAACATGAGTTAAATACACCTAGTCTACCCAGTGTTACATGACCAGAGCATCGACTCACTACCTAATCTCCAATAACTAAGGAAGAACCTCCGGCTAGGTCACACGCGGCTACTAAGTTCCAGAACCTGCATGTCGCCAAACGAGGGCAACATTAAAACAGAAGGGTGAGAATACGAACCATTATGAAGAAAGTATAACAGAATGCAATGGTTAAATCAATACTTCAAGTAATTAGTCATACTATGTAAAACGGAATAGATAATAGTAATTAATACATATTTCACATGTTATCGAGTATACAACAAGCTTAAATAGTATAATATTTCAATTCTACTATTATATTCTCAATTAGAAACACAATCATAATTCTCACATATTCATGCATCTAATAAAATATGTATTCAAGCTTCACTTGTTTCAATTATCAAACTCATACACATATCACAACTACATCAACTTCACATACTCAATTATCGCATAATTTTAATGTGACTCAATGCAAGATATGTGACGCTATGCATGTGGTACCGAATTGTGAACCGAAAGTTTCACCGCTTTCCGATTCAATATCTAGAATCCAAGCCACGCTTCCGATCCGGACAAGACCAAAGCCCACCAAACGTAAACATATAGTTTACCGCTTCCGATTCACTTTAGAATCTAAGCCTCGCTTTTGTTTCAAAGCAAACCACCTTTGTTTCAAGGCATCCATTATATGAATGTATGTAAAATGTTAATCAAACATATGCAATTAAGATCATCTCTACCATCTTAATATTTAGCATATCACAATAATTCACTCAATGAATTATACACAATATTGTACACAACATTCTCATCACATAAGCATTATTCACATATAATAATCAACACACAATCCCAATCCACCATTTCAATTAACACTAGTAGTTAACACTCTCATATGCTAACTCACAATTTTGTCAATTTTATATGTTTCACTCACTTTCATATTAAACCAACAAGACATTAGTATTTTTATCAATTAGCTATATTTCTAAAATTCAATTGTAGGACTATAATAGAATTACAATCCAGTTACTATCCTTATGAGGGTATTTTAGTTTACTTAGAAATCAATTTAATTCAAACATGCTCATTTACTAATTAGTCTAAACATATATGTATATATTATATATACATTCCCATTAATGAATTTGTTAGAGTAGTTCACATTTCATTTGAACTAATAGCTACCAACAGTAGCCGTGTGGTGATAGTTCTATTTTCTATTTTGAATCATGGTCAAGCAATTTCCTACTATGATATCACTAGTGTATACAGTTCATATAACTGGTCCTGCAAACCAAGGCACTACAGTTGAGGAAACATTAAGTGGTATGTTCATTTGGTAAGGAGTAGCAGGCCACGGTTCTAATTGGTCAAGTAAATCGCCAGCGGCATTTATTCATGAAGCAGGGTGTTGTTTCCTATTAGAAATTTACCAAGTGCCAGTACAGTGGCCATCTTCCATCAATAAAGTATGATGAAGTGTCTCACGTTTTTCTTTACCAATAGCCTATGTATATCTATACCTACCTTATCTTTCTATGTGTTTTATGTTTTCATTTAAATCAATGGCACCTTTATATACATATACCCTTCTAGTCAAATCGGGACATGCATAGAGAAAGAGGAAAATATTAATTCATTTCCCCCGTGTAATACAGTAAGTGGCCATAACTTATTTCCAATTGAATAAACACGCTACAGTAAGTGAATTACATAGGCAAGTGTACATTAGAGGTTCACCTTTTTGTTTAATTGGTCAAAACAAGCTACCGCAACACTATTCATAAAATGGAGAGTTATTGGTGTTCACGTTGAGGTTTAATAAATCGACTTCATTAGCCCAATGAATGATTAAAGGGGAATAAACAAATTGAACAGGGTACTTTTCCTTGACCCATAGCTAGTGGCCACAAACATGTTCATATTCTCAAGTGTTGGTTCATATACATATGCAGCAACAATAGCGCTAAAATAAAAAAATAATGGGAACGAAGCAAATATGAGATAGCTACACAGTAAGGGATATTCTTCATTGAGTATCCACTATATTAGACAGAAATCAAACCACATATTTTATAAGGTTTAACTATGGATAAATATAAATATGTTAATCTCCCCATTACCCCATTATACTAGCCCACAATGATTAGGGATTCTCCCCCTTACCTCTTCAATGTGCTTCAAACCCTAGCTTTTGCCCCCTTCTTGTTCTTCCCCTTTCTTCTTCTATTAATCTCCTTTCTCCTCCTCTTTTGCAAATGAAAATTATGATACCTCTACTCTTCCAACTCTTACTATATTATTCATATTGGGCTTACCCAAATAATTCCACTTCCTAACTAATTAGGCCCAATCATAGAATAGAGTAGTCAAATAAATAATTATGCTCCAACAAATAATATTATTACCCTTAATATTATTTTCCAATTAATCCAATTAAATCTGACTTTATCTCAAATAAGTAAAATCCAATAATAATATTATTTCTAATATTATTTCTCTACATACTCCACTTTATTAATTCTTCGATTAACCAAATAAATTCTAACTTCACTTAATAATTTGAACACGTTTCTCAATAACACCGACTATCCAATTAATTATCAAACTTTGTCTAAATTAAGTAAATAAATCCTTATTTAATTTAATTAGCCGAATAATAAAATTCGGGCTGTTACATTGTTTCTTGTCTAAGATTGTTGAGGGAGAAGGGATAATGAGGTTTGAACCAAGGCAAGGCCAAGGGATGACCACCAGCGGAGCCATCGGTGAGGAAAAGATTTAGGCCGTGGTGGAGGAGAAAAAATTTATCATTGAGGGTTAGTGCATGAGAGATAGGGAAGACCAATAAGAGTAATTGTACCATGTAAATTTGATTTATGTGGTTTCTATAAGAGAATGATTGGATTGACAGTGGACACAATTGATTCTAGTAGAATTTAGTTTGGTAGAATTGATTTTAATATAATTGAGTATAGCAAAATTGATTTATGTTTGAATACATTTATGTAAAAGTGAATTGAACAATAAATTTAAATATAAATATCATCCAAAATAAATTTTGGAGGCAAAAGGTGCAAATTCTAACTTCAAATAGAATCAATTCTACAGGCAAATCAATTCTACTGTTAAATAATCAACCACCTCAAAATCACCCATAATCAATTCTACATCTCTAGAATTGATTATGAGTCTGGTAGAAGTGGAACTAAACATACATTAAATCATTATGTGTGACTTCTATCTGTTTACAAAGATTCTCTAACTAGAAACTTATTGAGAAAACAACAAGGTATCCAAATACGCATTATCTGAAAAATGTTGTTGTCTCTGGTACGTCACTTAGATTAACTTTAAATGGCCAATCACGTTTTAGTGCTTTTGTGTTGTGTGCATTAAGATATTGCCTTTGTTTAGTTTTTTTAGTTTTGTTATTATGATTTTTTTTTTAAAAATAGTAAAGGGAATAGTATAAAAATTTTCAATTTTATTATTTTTTTCTTAACTTATTAACAAATATACAAAGAATTGGTGTAACAAAAAAATGCAAATAATTTCTTTAACTATTTTGTTGTTTTCTAGCCTACTTTTGATTTTTAAATATTAACGGTCTTGTTAAGTACATAGTTCTTACACATTTTATTTAAATTCCAAATTCTTCTTTCAATACTCCATATTTTAAAATTCGAACATGTCCATTCTACAACAAAATTGCCTTATAATTTATACATTCTATTTTTGTTAAAAATTGTCAAGAGTTTATTCTCATGATAGAATATAGACTCTAGTATCCAAAATTTCAAGTGAGAAAATGAATTTGATTGTCACTTTGTATGTATACTATCTTCATGTCTCTCATGATCATAACACTTTTTTTTCTCAAAAATTCTACAAAAATGTCCTTTCATTGTCACTCAAGATTTTTACTTCAAAATAACATTCTTCTGTATTTCGGCATCAAATAGAGTCTAAGAAGTTTAAATTTCATGCAATGTACATTGATATAATTGCCCATTACTTTAGATCATTTGGCTCTATGAGCTGATAAATGAATGTTGCATCCGAATTTCACAATCCATTTATGTTCATGCTTGTTTCAGAAAGTGATATTAGTTATGGAATTTGAGGTTGCTTATATTATGATTGGTTGTAGTTATGATGCATCATGGTATTGTCTCTTGTGTTGTCTCCGGAACTACACTATCTGTGGATGTTAAATCGGGTAATGTCCATGTAGATGTTGGAAACAGTTTTTACAAATAAATATGACTTTATTATACGTGATCATATACTACAATGAGTTTGCACAAAGGCTGCAAAATTAATATGGTTCAACATTGTAACCATGAGGTCAGATTCGGGTTCTGATAGAATACCAGATTTTATGATGATGAAATGTGAAAGAAGTGGCATGTATAAAGCAATTATCTAAAAATTGAAACACGATGACACCAGAACGAGGAAATGTAAGTTTCCTTTTAAGTTGCGTGGGTATTTAAAGGCGAATAATACTTGAACATTTAATGTAATTTGTGGTCAACATAATCATGACTTGTGTTACAAGTTAGTCGGTCACCTCATTGTATGTCGTATGAAGAGAATAAACTTGTCTCTAATATAACATTGAACATTGTTCAGCCCAAAAACACATTGTTAACTTTGAAAAATAAAAGAATTGAAAGTATCTCCAATATTAGGCAAGTTGACATTGTTCGTACATGAAAAAACAAGGTGAAAAGAGGTCAAAGATCCTAAATGAAACAAATGTTGAAGTTTTTGGATAATGATAATTATGTATCTAAGTATGAGCTTGAGCTTCTGAAGAAATTTGAGTTAACAGATTGCAAGTTTGCAATCACACATGATGAAACAAATCACAAGCTAGTTCTAATGTTAAGGGTGATGATGTAGATGATACAATTTTTAAATAGCCAGTTGGCTCATTGAGATACCTCTATAACACTTGACCTAGCATCTAATATGTAGTTGGAAAGATGAGTATGTTTATGAACAAACCATAGTGGTCACATTACCAACTTGTTGTTAGAATACTGAGGTATATTAAGGTGACTCTGAGGTATGGAGTTTTATTCCCTTCTGGTGTTAAATTCGATTCAGAGAAGATATGCTATTCAGACTCTGATTGGTGTGGAGACAAAGTTGACACAAAAAGTACTTCCGGGTATTTCTTCAAGTATCTAGGAAGCTCATTTATTGGGGCTTTAAGAAGAAACCCGTGGTTGTCTTGTCAACCTGTGAAGTTGAGTATATTATAGGTGTTGTCTACGTGTCAAGTTGTTGGGATTATGAATTTATTGTAGGATCTAAAGATCAAGGTTAACAAGCCTGTGAAGTTGATGATTGACAACAAATCAGCTATAGGCCTTGCTAAGAATCTAGTGCTGCACGGAATGAGCAAGCGCATTGACAAGAAGTTCTATTTTCTATGCAATCAATTTCAGAATAGAGTGCTAGAAGTTGTTTAGTGTAGCACTCAGAAGCAACATGCAGATATTTTGATTAAAGCTATCAACACTTTATCCACTTGAGGGATGAAATTGGTGTTGTTGAATTTTAGTCTTGAATATGAGTTAAGAGATGATGTTGAAGTGTAATTCAAATTTAACACATTTAGTTTCAACATTTGCATTTCAATTTAAATTAAGTTTCATTTAGTTTTTTCTGGTGGAATGATTCTCTTGTCGATCAGGCGACACCCGAATTTGAACTAAGGAAAAAGGATTTGTAGTCCCCCGACTTACCACTCGGTCATGCCACCAAAATGATACAAAAATAGATCAGAATATCCCTCATCTCAAAAAAACCAACGCATACCTTTTGAGTGACAAAAGAAAAGTACAAATTTCGGGACAAATAGTAACTGTTAACTGTAAATTTTGAAAAAATTTAAAATCTTAATTTTTTGATGAGAAAAAATAGAACATTTTTTTTGATACATAACTAATCAATATTTTTATTATAATATTTTTTTTTAATCCTTCTCTATTTGCATTTAATATTTTTATCATAATATTCATTTTCACTGTTACACATTATTTAATTGGGTATCTTTGATGTAATTATAGATTATAGGGAATTTTCAATAAATTCTCGTAATTTTAGTTTGGAACTGAATTCACTCTGTAACTGTTTTTAGTTTGTAAGAGAAGGTTTGTTAGAATTCTTTCTTCTTCATCTTCATCTTCATCCTTATGCATCAACAGTTTATCCATCAATAAAATATATTTTATATTTTATATATTTTTAACATTAATTTCTTTTTTTTTATTACAAGAAATAAATTTTTTTTTAAAAATCAAAAATATTTTTTTCACTGCAACTTTTTATAAAAATCACTATCTCTTTGACAAATTCATATCTCTCTCAAACTCAGTACTGTGATGTTTTAGTTTCCTAGTTTGGTTTTAAAATAATTCACTAAATTTATTAAAATCTCAAAAATATATAAAATATTGATTTAATTGTTCAAAATTTTCGTCCTCCAAAATTTTTCAACAGAACATGCTCTCAATCATCTCATGTATAAACACCATTTTGCTTTACGCTGTCAAATTTTCTTAAATTAAATTTTGAATTCTGTATGAGTTTGTTTAAACAGGGTGTAATGGTGCTATTATTGGACTCGACGTGTATCAATCTAAATATTATTATTATTTACATAATAATACTCACATGCTGAAAACAATTGATTGTGAGTCTTTTACTACTCAAATAAAAACTATAATTCTAAGTCAAAATAAATTTTCCATTTTTTAAACTTGCGGCTAAAAGATCAAAGACCTTGATATCGTTGTTCATCTTTTTTTACACTAGAATCTGGAATTAAACAAGCATGTCTCAACGAATCGGAATGAGACTATTTGTCAGCATGTGGATTTTTTTTCTTTTTCCTTCATTAGTGTTCAATGCACTAATATCTAAATTTTCAACATTGCTTTGTTTCATTTTCCAGGACTATCATTTTACACTATAACCGAATAGATCCAGAAGTTGTTCTTGCCATCCAGAGCACTTGGAGAAGGTGCATGTTTGTACCCTCTTATTTTTTCTCACCCTCTAATTACATTGCTATGTTGGTTATAATATTCTGTTTTTGAGATTGATATTTTTGGTAATTGGATATGTCATACTTTGTGGTTTTTGATCAACAGTACAAATGAAGTTTTTAGCATGTTAGTTCAAATATTAATCCACAAACCACCACTTACAGATCTCTAAAGCAAAGCATTGAATATTAATCCATGTTTTTATGGATGATGTAGATAATGATGTGATTGTGATCTCAACATTTACACATTCATACCTTTACTCCTTTCCCGGCCCGAGTAGTATGTTTAATGTAACATATATTTCTAAAGAATTAAGATGTGTTCATGTTTTTTGTTTTTTCCCAAGTTTTTTGATTTCGAGTCAAATAATTTACTATCTCATTTCATATTGATAAGTGACATCTAGTTAGTTTATAAGTTTTTATCAAATAATATGAAAGATTTTTTTTTAGGATGAAAAAGCACTTCCTTTGTTTTTGCATAAGAAAAACATTTTTTTTTATTTCTCTCTTTGTAGTATATAAATTGTTGTTCAGGAAGCAATGAGTTGTTTGGAACTGTGGAAAGATGGACATACCTTTGGATTAGGATGCGCTAACAAGTTCACACTAGCAATATGACCTAGGGGTGTGAAAAAAACCGGTTATCCTTAACCAAATTGGTATTCAAATTATTCCATTTCTTAAAACTCAATCCAAATGCTAAAATATAAAATTGAGTATCCATTTTATTATCTAAATATAAACTGATATCCATATATCACCATTAACTTACATTATAACATTAGCTTGCTAATGTAATCACTCAAACACCATCACCCAACTGCACCATTTTGCACTTGCAAGTAAACTTGTGTCATACCCCAATTTTTGACCTAAGATACCACCTCATATCATTTGCATATGCATCATTTGCATCTCTAACAAATTGCATAGTTTGTGTTTGCTACTTGTGACTCAGCAGGATTTAATCAGGAAATCACTCATCAGTACAAGTAACAATCAATTAGGGTTTTGTTCTCCCTTCATCTCAAATGAATCATCTTCATCAATAATCAACATTTGGTCCTCAGAGATTCATTTCAACAAGCTCAACAGCTTTGAATCGACTGAACTAGGGTTTTGACTGAAGACAGCACACTCCTAACTTTTGCTCAGAATTTGACCTAATGGCTTGGGACATGATATCAAGACCTCAAGTGCATCATTTTGACCTAATCCATTGGCTCAGAACATCTCCTACACAAAGATTGATCAGACAAATCCTCAGATCAGGGTTTTGAACTATCAGGGACTGAAATCAGGGATCACATTTGGGAAACCATAAAAACCCCCAGGAAGTCAATCAAAGGTTTCAATCATCCTCAAATAATACCTATGACAATATCCCATGGAAATTGCATCTCAATTCAAGACCTACAGTCATCAATTTCATCAGGTCGACAATTAGGGTTTTTTGACCTAATTCACTGAACAACTGACTTTTTAATCAGGACATGGTGTCACAACTCAAACCATGGCTCAATATCCTCTAATGCTTCAATGTGATCCATTCATACTATTCATTTGATGAGGATAGCCTGTTTCATTTGAAATCTCCAGAAACGCGATTCGTCTGAAAAAGTCAACTGTACAAGATCACCATTGACTTTTGGGGAATTTTGGTCAACCATGACTTTTGAAGTTTTAAATCATCAATATATGATATGAGAGGTCATTTGATCAAGAAAAATCAAGAAAATCAATCAAGAATCAAAAGTCAAAAGTTTGACTTTCCATACTTAGAAAAATTTCTAAGTGTTTTTTCATGGTTTTTTCCAAACTTTGAAAGGGAATTTCTCAAAATTTCACCTACAAACTGAAAAAAACTTCCAACATGAAAGTTGTAGATTTTGATCCAATAAACAACTTTGACACATATAAATTTTTTCCATAAGATCAACCATTTAAGAGATATGGAGCTTCAAAGTTGGCATCTTTTGAAAAATTCACTTGAAACTTCATTTTTCTCAAAGTTCATGGATCTTTTTCACTCACTTCCTTAAAGATCTTGAAGAAACTTTCAACTAGAGTTTTGAAGTATGTAACATGAGCTTTCCAAAATGTCCAAGAGCATGAAAAAATATGGAGTGTAGCTATGGTTTTGAATTTTGACATTAGTGACCATTTCACTTGAAATTTCAAGCCATTTTTGCAAAGTTATGAACCAAATTGCCAAATAATGCAAGTAATGATGCATCAAGACAATAATTGAAGATATTTTCTGATTAGAAGATCAGAATGGAAGAGGATAAGAAGCTTGAAGTTTAACCATGGTTTGGTCACTTTAACCATTTTGCATTAAATGTAAAAGATTCCTTTTTATCTCTTAAGCCAAATCATCAAACTTTGATCAAGTTGCAAAGCTCTGAGTTCAGACTCTTTGGCCTATAAATAGAGGTCCAAACTCCATTCAAAATCACACCAAAGTCACACAAATTATAGGCTTTCTCTTTCTTTCTTAGAATGCAAGTTTCTTAAGTTTCAAAGAGGTAAAATGCTCAACCTCTAAACCTTTGAATTTCTGACCAAAGTGTTGCTTCCCACAAACCACAAACATCATATGGGATGTGTTTGATCCACTCACACACTCCAAAAACATCTCAAACTCAAAATCACTACCTCACTTCTCAAATATGCATAATCTAAGCCTTATCATGCCAAAATCCATTCAAGATCATTTCTGTCCAAAATAACACTTCTAACACCTTCCATATACTTCATATGAATGATCCAAACACTCACATATGACCTGTAACATCTCCATCTTCAAATTCGATTCATACTTGAAGCAACTGCAGTTCAGGTTCCATAGCTTAGCTCAGGTGAATTCAAACTGTTCCAAGCATTCAAACATGTTCCATAAGGTCCATTGATGCTGTCCAGATCAAGAAACAACATCTGTAACACCTCCAGGCACGATTTCAATTTCCAGTTTGGCCGTTTTTGAAGGTAAGCTACTTGAACTTCAAACTCATACATACATGCATCATAAATGAAAAATTGAGTTGCTATCTTGTTTCTGCACTATCACTGATCATTAACCCTCAATCAATTTCACAATTCATCAATCATACACGATTTCATGATCAATCTCAGAATTAGGGTTCTTCGTGTTCATCAGAAAATTGATCACCTTAGAGCAAAAATAAATGAATTATGAGGGCACCATCATGATCCTTATGAAAAAACGAGTGAGTTAGACCCTTCACTTGATCAATTTGGTTCAGTTTTCAGAAAATTCAAATTCAAAATGGGATTGTGTTCTTGGCGCGTTTTTTGGTTCATGAGTTTTAAAATTCAGTTTGAAAATATATTGTACCCAGCGCGTATTACTAACAAGCCACGAGCGTGGCTCAGTTGGCTTTTGTTTTGAGTAGTGACCTCAAGGTCACGAGTTCAAGTCCCTATGGGACCAAACCCTTCTTTTTATCACCTATTTTCTTTGATTTTTTACACAATTTCAACCATTAATTTAACCATTCAATTTAACTTATTTTTTCTTCATTTTTTACACACTTATTATTTTATATATGTATTTTATGAATATCAAAAAAAATCACAAAAATATATTTGTTTAATACATTTTTAATTAAGTTTGAAATAACATATTTTTAAGTGTTTTCTAATACTTTTAAATATTGTTTTTCACTTAATCTTTAAACTTAAATCACTTGTAAATATTTTTTGAACAAACCCTAATCATCTAAGTGTTAATTGAGGATGATCTTTTGATTAAATTGACTTCTTTCAAAATTCAAATCGTTTTAAAACGAGCGATCGCGGTTCTTTTCAAAAACAATGAACCATTTCTTTTTGAAACTTTTGATTAAATCTTTTAATTAATCAATTGATTTTCAAAACGATGTGGGGCCTCTCGAATATTAGAGAGTATAAGACCCACTCCTTTTTCTTTTTACACAGTCTTTTTATTCAAAATAAATAAACTTTCTTTCAGAACAAACTTTCAAACCGTTTTTCAAACAACGCGACTGTAAATAAAACGATCAACCATGTTTTGTAAATAAAACACGGGCCTCCACGTAGGTATAAGTCCCAAGCCCCTTTTGTACATACCCATTCCAGTACATGAAATTAGGTATTTCATCGTACGCCTTTTTGTACATATCTCGATCAATCTGATTTTTAACTTTGAATAACAAACCAAAAATGAAGGTTTTCTTTAAATCTTCCCAAAAAAATACCATGGGCCTCCATGTAGGTATAAGTCCCGAGCCCCTTTGTAAATACCTGTTTACATAGCTGTTGAATAAATTCAAACGGACTTCTCCCCGAGTGTGAGTCCCGAGCCCTGTGTATACAAATGGATCATGCTTACAGGTATATTTCCTTCATAAACTCCATTATATACACACACTTTATCATATATGTATAACTGTCCATATTTGTTCATGTACTTGTTCATACTTGTTCATGCTTGTGATTGTGTTATATATGCTTGTTCAACTTAGTACAACACTAGGTTCCCCATAGCCTCCTATTGGGCTTCGTGCAAAGAATCTCCACTAGTTTAGGTTAGGACATAGAGTATGGTTTCTCGGTGAAATCGCTCTAAGAGCTCAAACCAACTATACCATGCCTCCCCTTGGGCTTTGTACAAACGAGTGACCCTCCCATAGCCTCCTCTTGGGCTTACAATGCAAGGACCCCGGATTGTCCCTCCCATAGCCTCCTCTTGGGCTTACAATGCAAGGACCCTCGGATAGCCTCCTCTTGAGCTTCGTACAAGGACCCACGGGCTTCTTATAAGCATCCCCAATATCCAAAACAAATACCCTAGGAGATTAGACATTTATCATCTCTATGCTAGGAGTATCTCTTTTATATCATCACAAACAATCAATCAATCAATCAAACTTTTTTGCCACAAGGCTGGCTAATCAATTAAACCTTTTTGCCACAAGGCTGGCTAATCAATCAAACTGTTTTACCACCGTACTGGATGATTAATCAAAGTTTTTGTCACAAGGCTGACTTCATTGAAACTTTTGCCACAAGGCTGGCTGATTAATCAAAGTTTTTGTCACAAGGCTGACTTCATTGAAACTTTCGCCACAAGGCTGGTTAAACAAAAACATCTTTATCATTCTAAGCACCCTAAGTGGCATGGCCCCGGGCTTATAATGAAAAGATTTTCAAACAAAATTAAACAGATGTATGTGATGATATAGATTAGATACATCTAGCATTTAGACGACATTTGTCTATTTTCCTTTGCTTCCACTAGCATAAGTGGGAACTACGATTGCTCTGACTTTCTCAACATCCCTTTGAGAATACGTAGGCACAAGGTCGATCCTTGGCGAGCAAAACAAAACAAAAAAAACCATTCAAACCTTAGCACCCGTAGACCCCGAGCTACAGATGCTCTGATTCCCTCTAGGGGATATGTATGCAGAGGATCGCGATGATCTTTGCGAGCATAATCAAACAAGCGCCTTAGGTCCCACCTTTTTCACAACAGAACCTCTCAATAACATGGAATGAAAAACATAACAAAGAAACCTATAGAGTACTATAGATACGTTGGGTGCTAATACCTTCCCTTCGTATAACCAACCCTCTTACCCAAAGATCTCTCCCCCCACTTTTAGGTTATTGCAGCTTTTTTCCTTTTCCTTCTTTGGAAATAATAAAAAGTTTGGTCGAAACGAAGAAAAATCATTTTTTATGAGCACTCGAGCCCAAAGAAGGCATCAGGTGTCTCATCCACAAAAAAAGAGGAGTTCAGTCCTTAAAAAGTCAGCATGAGAATCCTTCCGCTCAGTGGAGGTTCCTTGTTGGTAGTATATGTTTAGCAAGTTCAGTTGCGAAGACATTATTGCTTTCATTGAACTGTAGAAGCTGAGTTGGCTGTAGAACCCCAACCCATCCTGGCCTTATTAGGACGTGGTGCAGAAACAATCCAGGTGAAGACTTGGATAGTTGTCATGCGGAGAACCACACTCAGACGAGTTTTTCTTGAGAATATTTCTAGCTCACAAGTTCAGTTGTGCAAGCCGGTAATATCCGAAAGAAGAATGTAGACTCTGACGTATCAGTAGAACATGTTTTGCAGGTGATAAACCCTAGTACTATCCCATGTTTGGTTCTCTGACCTCATGCTCGTGACGCTGGACCTTTGAACCTATGTGTACTATGTTTGAATTACCATGTTTGTAGTACCATGTTTGCGTTACCATGTTTGAACTACCATGTTTGCTTTACCATGTTTGAATATGTGGCATCCACGCATCCATGCATTCATACATTCATTAAAAAACCCATCTTTTTCCATAAAAACATGATTTTTCCAAAAAAAATTAGAGAATTTTCTTTGCAAACATTATAGGATTAAGTTATGGAGTGGGTAAAAAGGCATACCAAAAAGTATGATTTCAAAATGCCTAATGTGGAAAGGCTGAAAGAGTTAGCATCTTCTGTACAAAATCCTTCTGATTTTAGGAAAAGCCATGGAAAGCTTTTGCCTATCTTGAACACTCATGTTGATGAAGGACTTCTCAAAACTCTGGTTCAGTTTTATGATCCCGTCTACCGGTGTTTTACCTTTCCAGACTATCAGTTGGTACCAACCTTGGAAGAATACGCCGATCTTTTGGGTATTCCTGTGTCTGACAAAATACCTTTCAATGGTTTGGAAGCCATTCCTAAGTCACCAGCCATTGCAGCAAGTATCCACTTGAAGAAATCTGAAATAGAAAGTAATTGGACTACCAAGGGAAACTTTCCGGGTTTGACTTCGCAGTTTCTAATAAAGAAAGCCTTTGATTTCATTGACACTGGTAGCATGATAGCTTTTGAAGCTGTATTAGCCTTGCTCATTTATGGGTTGGTTCTGTTTCCCAACGTCAACGACTTTGTTGATATCAATGCCATAAAGATCTTTCTGATTGGAAATCCTGTTCCGACTTTGCTTGGTGACACGTATTTCTCTATCCATCATAGGAATCGCCAAGGTGGTGGAATCATTGTATGTTGTGCACCTCTTTTGTACAAATGGATTGTTTCACACTTACCTAAGTCCCCTATTTTCACGGAAAACCGAGAAGGCTTACGTTGGCCTCGAAGACTTATGTCTCTTACTAATAATGATATTCATTGGTATACCTTGGCTCGCTGTGGTACAGAAACCATTGATAGTTGTGGGGAGTTCGCCAACGTACCTCTCATTGGCACACAAGGAGGAATTAACTACAATCCGGTCCTAGCCCGACGACAACTCGGGTATGCAAATTCAGTTAAACCAATTGGTCTCGCAGTGGAATGCTACTTTTACCGAGAAGGGGAAGATCCTCAAAGGTTGAAGACAAGAATGGTGAGAGCTTGGTACGACGTCCGAAGAAAAGAAAAAGGTGGGGAAAGAAACTGCATTGCTACAAACGCCTATACCTGCTGGGTAAAGAAAAGAGCAAAGGAGTTTCAAATGCCTTATGATTATGAAAAACCCATGTTCCCTGTGGTGTCTCAACTACCCAACATTCCCATTGACACTGCGGAAGAATACCAAGAGATTTTAGCCAAGATGAGGTTAGAAAAAGACGCTTGGGAAGAAAAGTTTCGTAAAACTGATGAGGAAAATAGAAAGTTGAGGAAAAGAGTGAAAGATCACGAAGAAACTCTCTATTATCAAGATGGATG
The DNA here is from genome assembly GCF_029867415.1 of Vicia villosa. Taxonomy (NCBI): domain Eukaryota; kingdom Viridiplantae; phylum Streptophyta; class Magnoliopsida; order Fabales; family Fabaceae; genus Vicia; species Vicia villosa. The sequence goes on along the minus strand of NW_026705395.1, from coordinate 272,078 downwards.
GCTCATGAGCAAAGATGAGAAGATTCGTCGGAAGGATGCCGCAATCAGAAGATACATCAAAGAAAGCAAGAAGAATCTTGAAGCCTCGACAAGCAACGCTCCGACTCCTGATGATTGGAAGAATGTTGTCGACAAACTGAGAGCTGAAAAGGCCGAGTTGAAAGCTTACTATGGGAAAGAAATCATGAAGCTCAAGCTGCACAATGCATTTGGTTCTTCATCTGATGAAGATGCTTAGGATTTATTTAAATTTTCATGTATCATTTGATTCTGTAAGGAGCTACGCTCCAATGTTGTAACATTTCCCATTATTGTAATAAAAAATGAATGAATAAAAGATTTGTTTATGTTCCAATGTTTGCAAGGAAATAATCTTAAAAATGTTTGGAAAAATCATAAATTTCTTTTTGCATACATCATTCTGCATATCGAGTCTGTTGTATAGAGTCTCATCTTTTGGATCTTTCTCCATTAGATCGTCAAGCTGTCGCGTCTCAAAGTTTCTCGACCGCGCTCGCAATCAGATCACAGATACAATACTCGTTCGAACAGAAGAAGAGTAATGGAACACTCTGAACAAGAGAATATTGAGCTCCGTGGTACAGTGACCACCCTTCAGGAAAAGTTGGAAAGTCTCACTACTCTGGTTGACTCTTTAATGGCCGCACAGAATCAGCCGCCGCCACCCAACAGTCAAGCAGCGGTAACATCTGAAGTCACTACTCCAGTTTCTACAGTTGCATTCGGTATTCCATCTTTCTCCATGCCAGAAGGTTGGGGCCCGCCTTTCAGCTTTGGTACAGGTTTCCGCCATAATTTCTCTGGGGTTCAAACAGCTACAACTGAAGCGCCTGCTGCGCAAGGTTCAGCATTTACTCCAAATCAGGGGGTAACTTTTTCTCAAGTCACTATGGCACTTTCTCAACCCACTATGACAGTTCCGACCCCTACGGTTCACACTGTTCCTTATGATGGCAATGAGATTTACCATGATCAGGGTGATAGCACAAATCAGCGTAATCTTGTGGGAGATCTCCAAGAGCAGTTTAACAAGATTCAACTGGAAGTTAAAGCTATCCGGGGAAAAGATTTGTTTGGAAAGAATGCCCAGGAGCTATGTTTGGTTCCCAGTGTACAAATACCAGCTAAATTCAAGGTCCCAGACTTTGAGAAGTACAAAGGAAGTTCTTGTCCACAAAGCCATCTTGTGATGTATGCCAGAAAGATGTCTACTTATGCAGATAATCATCAGTTGCTTATCCATTACTTTCAAGACAGTTTGACTGGTGCCGCACTGAAGTGGTACACAGGTTTGGATAGCACCAATATTCGGACTTTCAATGACCTAGGTGAGGCCTTTGTCCGACAATACAAGTATAACTCGGATATGGCTCCAGACAGAGATCAGCTTCGGTCCATGGCTCAGAAAGATCATGAAGCTTTCAAAGAGTATGCCCAACGATGGAGAGAAACTGCTGCTCAGATTAATCCACCGTTAAAAGAAAAAGAAATGACAAAGATCTTCTTGAATACTCTCAGTCCGTTTTATTATGAACGCATGATTGCTAGTGCTCCAAGTGATTTCACCGAAATGGTAAACATGGGGATGCGTCTAGAAGAAGGAGTCCGAACCGGACGTCTGACTAAAGAAAGTGGATCTTCGAGTGGAACCAAAAAGTTCGGAAGTGGTTTCCCAAAGAAGAAAGAACAAAGTGTTGACATGGTATCCCAAGGAAAGCCAAGAGGAAACGTCAATCGTCAACGACAGATTGCTGCTATTGCGCCAGTCGTTAATACAGCGCCGAATCCGGGATTTACCCCACAGTTTCAGCAACAACAGCCTCGACCACAGGCTCAACAGCTGAACAATAATCAGAATCGTGTGCAAAGAGCTCCACAGTTTGATCCGATTCCGATGACCTACACAGAATTGTACCCTGCACTGATTGAAAGAGGCCTTATTCAAACTAAAGCACCACCACCAGTACCTGAGAGACTCCCATGGTGGTACAAAGCTGAGGTCTCATGCCCTTATCATCAAGGAGCACCTGGCCATGATCTTGAGCATTGCATAGCTTTGAAATATGAAGTTCAGAGGTTGGTTAGATCTAATCTTCTCTCTTTCAGAAATTTGAATCCAAATGTGCAAGCAAATCCGCTGCCCAATCATGGAGGGCATGTTGTAAACATGGTATATGGGTGTCCTGGTCCATACCGGGTCTATAATATCAATTACTCAAGAGCCAATTTGGTACAAATGCACGCCACTCTTTGTCGGGGGCAGAATTTTCGCCAGCATCAATACGGTTCCTGTAGAATATGTTGTGTAGATCCTCACGGATGTTCAATTGTGAGAAGAGATCTCCAAGTTCTGTTGGATAATGGTACTCTTCAGATCTACCGAAATAGGGATGAAAATGAAGTTAACATGATAGGATGTTATCCGCATGAGCTTTTAGTCTCAGATATCAACTCGGAAATGCCTACAGTTAACGTCATCGTTCCTCATTTCAACATGCCTGAGCGCATGGAAGTTACTTACAACAAGCCGAAGGTTCCTGTTGCTCCTTTAATCATTTGTCTACCTGGACCTGTTCCTTATGACTCTGACAAGGCAGTTCCATACAACTACAATGCTACAATGATAAAAGATGGACAAGAAGTTCCTTTACCAACTCTTTCATCTGTCGTAAACATCGCTGATGTAAGTCGTGTAACAAGAAGTGGACGTGTGTATACTCCACTACCTCCAAAGCAGCCTGTTGCTCCTGCAACCAGGCAAAATCCTGTCAATACGCCAGTGGGGAATCCTGAGGAAACTCCTGTCAGTAATACAAACATTGATGTTGGTCAATCCAGTGGAACCAATGTCAATCCAGACTTTGATGAAATTTTGAAGCTTATCAAAAGAAGTGAATACAAGATTGTGGATCAGCTCATGCAGACTCCTTCAAAAATCTCAATACTTTCATTGCTGTTAAACTCTGAAGCCCACAGGGAAGCCCTGATGAAGGTCTTAGATCAAGCTTTTGTAGATCATGATGTGACTGTTGATCACTTTGATGGGATAATAGCCAACATAACTGCTTGCAACAATTTAAGCTTCTGTGATGAAGAACTCCCCGAGGAGGGCAGAAATCACAATCTTGCTTTGCACATTTCTATGAACTGTCAGTCAGACTCTTTGTCCAATGTGTTAGTAGACACCGGATCTTCCTTGAATGTGATGCCAAAGACGACTCTTGCTCGCTTGTCTTACCAAGGAATGCCTATGAAGTTCAGTGGTGTAGTTGTCAAAGCATTTGATGGATCGCGAAAATCTGTTATCGGTGAAGTCAACCTTCCCATGACAATTGGTCCACATACATTTCAAATCACCTTCCAGGTCATGGACATTCAAGCTGCTTATAGCTGTCTGTTGGGACGACCATGGATCCACGAAGCAGGGGCAGTGACTTCTACGCTCCATCAAAAGTTAAAGTTTGTGACAAATGGAAAATTGGTAACAATAAGTGGGGAGCAAGCCTTAATGGTGAGTCATTTATCCAATTTCTCTTTCATCGGTGCTGATGATGTGGAAGGAACTCAGTTCCAAGGTCTCTCTTTAGAAGACGAGTCTTCCAAAAAGAAAGCATCAATTTCTTCTTACAAAGAGGCAGTAAAAGTAGTGAAAGATGGAACTACCACTGGCTGGGGGCAAGTTGTGATCCCGACCAAGAATGAAACTAGAGCAGGTCTCGGATGTTCACCAACATTCTCAAACTGCACCAAGAAGGATGAAACCCTTCGTCCGATCAAAGAAACGTTCCATAGTGGAGGGTTCCTTAACCCAATTCCTCAAGAGGTCAATGTCCTTATTGAGGAATGCATCGAAGAAGGTCTACCTGATCCTGAAGAAGAATGGAAATGTTATCTCAATGACTCGGGATACATATCTCAGGAAGAACCATATCCTCCTTCAGAGAAATCCAAAGGCAATGAAACTGAGCCTGTTCCTGCAGAAATCTGGGACACTTTGGGACAACCAAGTGGAAAATTTGATTATATGGTGAAATATACTGCACCTGAAAGTTACAAGATTGCGATTGAGGATATCCAACCAACTGGATGGGGAGATTCCTTTGAATATAATAGTCAACCAGAAGAGGCTTATCAGCCCTGTCAATTTTCTCAGCAGCCTGAAGTTACTGAAGATTTCGGATTCGATGTATCTGCCAAGGTTCATAATCCTGAAGATGGTTATTATCACATAAATGCCATTTTTGAAGATGAAGGGGAAGATGGTCCCGCAACTGACTCAGAAAGTGTCGCTGACAATGAGTCTCTTCATCCTGAAGACTGGGAAACACATCCTGAAAATTCTGAAGATTGTGACTCGTCTTATGCTCTTCAAGAAGTAGAAGAAGACCGTTTCAACTCTACAAAGAACAAGGGTGATAAACCAGGACCTTCAAATCCTGCTCGACCAGCGGTCAATGTCAATACTGAAGATAATTCTGGGGAGAATTTTCCTGAATACATAATACACAGAGGAGTTCGTTGCTACTGGAAAGCTGTCGACGTTCCAAATGTTGTTCGCCGCTCAAAGTAATCACCTCGCTGTTATTTTGACCTCCTGCCTTGCCCAAAGCAGAGAGATGTTTTATAGGGCTTTGCTTTTAAATGTTCCGCCCAAATAACTTTGTGTATAGGGCTTTGTTTTTAAAAGTTTCCCTCTTTGTCCTGCCCAAGACAAATGAGTTTGTGTTTAGGGCTTTGTTTCAAAAATGAATCATAAATAAAGTGTCATTTTGAATTCCCTACATTATGTGTTTTATTTTTGCTTTTTCTGGAAATGGTAATCCTAAAAAACCAAAAAAAAAAAAAAAATAAAAATAAAAAAAACTTTTTCAAAAAAAAATCTGCATACACTCTTGCATTCATTAATTTTCTGAAATAAATATAAATCACATGTGCAGATTTACTATTGATAAACCCATTGAATGCAATAACCCTATGCCCTCTCCCAACTTTGAGTTTCCTGTGTTCGAAGCCGAAGAAGAGGAAGAAGAGGAGATCCCGGACGAGATCTCTCGATTACTTAAGCACGAGGAAAGAACCATTCTGCCTCACAAAGAGCCTTTAGAAAAGATCAACTTGGGTTCTGAAGAAGACAAAAAAGAAGTGACCATTGGATCACTGCTTGATGCTGATATCAAGAGTAAGTTGACAGACCTTCTCAAAGAATATGTTGACGTGTTTGCCTGGTCCTACCAAGACATGCCTGGGTTGGATACCAATATTGTTCAGCATTACTTGCCATTGAAGCCAGAATGTCCGCCGGTTAAGCAGAAATTGCGAAGGACTCACCCTGATATGGCTAACAAGATCAAAGTGGAAGTTCAAAAGCAACTCGACGCAGGTTTTCTTGTCACCTCTGAGTATCCTCAATGGTTGGCCAACATAGTGCCAGTTCCGAAGAAAGATGGCAAAGTCAGAATGTGTGTTGACTACCGTGACTTGAACAAGGCCAGTCCAAAAGATGACTTTCCATTACCACATATCGACATGCTGGTTGATAACACTGCTAAGTTCAACGTCTTTTCCTTCATGGACGGGTTCTCCGGTTATAATCAGATCAAGATGGCTCCTGAAGACATGGAGAAGACATCTTTCATCACCCCATGGGGTACCTTTTGCTACAAAGTGATGCCGTTTGGATTAAAGAACGCAGGTGCAACTTACCAAAGGGCAATGACCACTCTCTTTCATGACATGATGCATAAAGAAATTGAAGTCTATGTGGACGACATGATAGCCAAGTCCAGCACAGAAGAAGAACATATTGAATACCTTTTGAAGTTGTTTCAACGACTAAGGAAATATCAGCTTCGCTTGAATCCTAACAAATGTACTTTTGGGGTTAGATCTGGAAAACTCTTGGGTTTCATTGTCAGCCAAAGAGGAATTGAAGTAGATCCCGACAAAGTCAGAGCTATTCAAGAGATGCCTGCACCAAAGACTGAAAAACAAGTAAGAGGATTTCTCGGACGATTGAACTACATCTCCAGATTTATCTCTCAAATGACTGCTACATGTGGGCCAATTTTCAAGCTTCTCCGCAAAGATCAAGGGGTTGTATGGACTGAAGATTGCCAGAAAGCGTTCGACAGTATCAAAGAGTACCTGTTAGAACCACCAATATTGATTCCTCCAGTTGAAGGAAGACCGTTAATCATGTACCTTACTGTGTTAGAAGAATCCATGGGTTGTATGCTTGGACAACAAGATGAAACCGGTAAGAAGGAGCATGCCATCTATTACTTGAGTAAGAAATTCACAGACTGTGAGTCTCGTTACTCCATGCTCGAAAAAACATGTTGTGCTTTGGCTTGGGCTTCAAAACGTCTCCGCCAATACATGATCAACAATACTACTTGGTTAATCTCCAAAATGGATCCGATCAAGTATGTCTTTGAAAAACCTGCTTTAACAGGAAGGATTGCCCGATGGCAAATGTTGTTATCTGAGTATGACATTGAGTACCGTGCTCAAAAAGCGGTCAAAGGAAGCATTCTCGCCGATCATTTGGCGCATCAACCAATTAATGAATATCAATCTCTCAAGTTTGACTTTCCTGATGAAGATGTCTTGTACTTGAAGATGAAAGATTGTGACGAACCATTACCTGAAGAAGGTCCTGAGCCTGGATCAAGATGGGGCCTAATTTTCGACGGAGCAGTAAACGCTTTTGGCAATGGAATTGGGGCAATCATCATCACTCCCAAGGGTACTCATATCCCGTTCTCCGCCAGACTGCTATTTGATTGTACCAACAACATCGCAGAATATGAAGCTTGTATCATGGGTCTCGAAGAAGCCATTGACTTAAGGATCAAGATCCTTGACATATATGGAGATTCCGCTCTCGTGATCAACCAAATCAAAGACAAGTGGGAAACTTACCACCCTGGCTTGATTCCTTACAGAGATTATGCAAGACGTCTGTTGACTTTCTTCAACAAGGTTGAATTGCATCATATACCTCGAGATCAGAATCGAATGGCAGACGCCTTGGCTACTCTATCTTCCATGTTCAAAGTCAATCACTGGAATGATGTGCCTAAAGTCAGAATTACGCGCCTTGAAAGGCCCGCCTATGTGTTTGCAACTGAAGCAGTCATCGATGATAAACCGTGGTTCCACGACATCAAACGCTTCCTTCAAACTCAAGAGTACCCGCTTGGGGCATCAAACAAAGATAAGAAAACTCTAAGGAGACTTTCTGGCAGTTTCTTCCTGAACGGAGATGTGCTATACAAAAGAAACTTCGACATGGTTTTGCTCAGATGCGTGGACAGACACGAAGCAGACATGTTAATGCATGAAGTGCATGAAGGGTCCTTTGGAACTCATTCAAATGGGCATGCGATGTCCAAAAAGATCTTAAGAGCAGGATACTATTGGTTGACAATGGAATCTGATTGTTACAAACACGTGAAGAAATGTCACAAGTGCCAGATCTATGCAGATAAGATCCATGTGCCACCGACTCTACTCAACGTTCTCTCATCTCCGTGGCCTTTCTCCATGTGGGGTATCGACATGATTGGAATGATCGAACCGAAAGCTTCAAACGGTCATCGTTTCATCTTAGTAGCAATTGATTACTTCACCAAATGGGTCGAAGCAGCATCTTACGCCAATGTTACAAGACAAGTGGTTGTGAGGTTTATCAAGAATAACATCATTTGCCGATATGGTATTCCCAGCAAGATCATTACTGACAATGGTTCAAACCTGAATAACAAGATGATGAAAGAATTGTGTGAGGAATTCAAGATTGAGCATCATAACTCTTCTCCTTACAGACCAAAAATGAACGGCGCCGTTGAAGCTGCTAACAAGAACATTAAGAAGATCGTCCAGAAAATGGTCGTCACTTACAAAGACTGGCACGAAATGCTGCCATTTGCCTTACATGGGTACCGTACCTCAGTGCGTACTTCAACAGGGGCAACTCCCTTTTCTCTAGTATACGGCATGGAAGCTGTGCTCCCCGTAGAAGTTGAAATCCCATCAATGAGAGTCCTCATGGAGACTAAGTTATCAGAGGCTGAATGGTGTCAAAGCAGATACGATCAGTTGAATTTAATCGAAGAAAAACGTATGACTGCTCTATGCCATGGACAGTTATACCAAGCAAGGATGAAACACGCCTTCAACAAAAAGGTTCGACCTCGTGAATTTCAAGAAGGCGACCTCGTGCTTAAAAAGATCTTGTCTTTTCAACCAGATTCTAGGGGCAAATGGTCTCCTAATTACGAAGGCCCGTATGTTGTCAAAAGAACATTTTCTGGCGGCGCCATGACTCTTGCAACTATGGATGGTGATGAACTCCCACATCCTGTGAATGCTGATGCAGTCAAGAAATACTTTGTCTAAAAAAGAATAAAAGAACAGCTCGGTAAGTCGAAAACCCGCAAAGGGCGACTTAGGCAAAAATGAGCGTCTCGGTGGACTGAAAACCCGAAAGGGCGGTCCAGGCAAAAATTAGAGACAATAAACAGAAAAAATTCATCCTGGTAGATTGAAAACCTGAAAGGGCAATCTAGGCAAAAATTAGGGATTTATGACAAAGTAACTGCATTAGTCTATACTTCGTCACCTGAAGAGTCTGTACTTCATCAAAGGATCTTCAATCAAATCATTGCCAATCTGAAGCGACAAGCACAGTTGGAACTCAAAGTTGTTAGGGGGAATAGTGGTTATTGTTTTCAATGTAGCCTTTTCCGCATAATTACCATTTCCAACTTTTGTAAATACTCCATGGAATCACGCCTTTAGCTGATTACCATCCTATTAAATAAATTTGAGCCTTGTGCCCATTTGTTTGCAATCTCTAATTTCTTTTAGCTTGTAAAATGACGCTTTAATTGTGTTATTCGTTTTTGAAAAAAAGAAAAAAATAAGTTTTAAATGAATTTACTTCACTTTTCTTTTTCAAAATAAAAGCGAAATTTTCCTTTGAGTTGTGAACAACGGAAGGAACATCAGCAGTCGTCTCCATAGGATGAACAAAAAGGATTCTCCCGGAAAAATTGTTGAGGCAACGGTATTCTTGTCCCAGAAAAGAATTCTTGAAGCAATTACCCCTCGAGGTAAAGAAGCTCTTCTATCCCCAGTGAAGAAGGTCTTCTATCCCCAGTAAAGAAGATTTTTCCATCTCAGTAAGAAAAGATGCTTGTCTTCCCCAGAGAAGTTTAAAGCACGCAACACCATTCATCACCCGTGTTATCTACACCATGTTGAAGAGCATTTGCCAAGTATCTGGTTGTATTGCGACGTCGGTCCATCTCCAGTATATACTTCATTGTCTGTCAGTATTGTCAGTATGCATGCTACATTCATGACATTCATCATTCATACATATTTTCATCATTTATGCATTCTTGCATTTTTCAATGTCTGCTTAAAATCACCTGTTTAGGATATATCTATCCCAAAAAAAAAAAAAAAAAAAAAAAAAGGAAAAAAGAAAAAGTATGGGCGTGTCATCTCTCCAAGTAGGTTGTCACCCATAAGCAGAAAGAACATTTTGTTTCTCCAGTTCCCCACTGAGATCATTCCTCGTGGAAGAAGGTTGCTTTAGTTTCTCCTCTCCAAAACAAAGGAGAAAATCCCCATTCGAGTTCATTCCTCATGGGTACAAAGTCTTGTTTGACTATTTCTTTCCAATTCATTCTTGGTTAGAACCTTGTCTTTACCAAAGATTCAAATTCCGATTCCTCAAATAGAGTCGTGAAAAAAACAGACAATAAGCAATAGCCTTATCATCTGAGCGGCTTATGTCTCTTTCAAAAGCTTTTTCCTCTCAAGGAAATCAATCCTGAAGACCATTTGACAATCAGGGCCTTATTACTATTCACAAGGCTGAATAACCAGTAATTTCCCTAACAAAGTCTCCAGAATCATTTTATCACTCGGCTGATAATTGATCTTGTCTTCAGAACCACTATCACGAGGCTGGTAGTCGGTAACCTTTTTGTTCTGGTTATATTATTAAACATGTCTATCACAAGGCTGATAGTCGATAATATTAACCGAACCTTTGAAACTCTTTTTACCTTGTCAAGTCTATCACCATGCTGATAGTCGGTAATACAGTTTCATACCTTTCACCTTCGCATTATTAAACAAGTCTATCCCCATGCTGATAGTCGATAATGTCGATAGGTAAGCTTTTCTTACAAAGCTATCATTCCCAGGCGAAGCATACACTTGCTTTCCCGAACAAAACGGATTCTCTTCCTAAAACGGATTGAGACATCCTTCCCAATCTCTTGTCCCCAGTGGAGTCAGTTCTTGATATCCCCTCGGTAAAGGCATCCTTGCATCATTCGCAATTTTGGTATCTTAGGTCCAAAATTTGCGTCTTCTGATATTTAAGTCTCTTCCACCCTATCAAAACGAAGATTTTCAATCTTCATGTCTCAGGTTGAAGAAACTTAAATAGGGGCATCTGTCATACCCCAATTTTTGACCTAAGATACCACCTCATATCATCTGCATATGCATCATTTGCATCTCTAACAAACTGCATAGCTTGTGTTTGTTACTTGTGACTCAGCAGGATTTAATCAGGAAATCACTCATCAGTACAAGTAACAATCAATTAGGGTTTTGTTCTCCCTTCATCTCAAAAGAACTATCTTCATCAACAATCAACATTTGGTCCTCAGAGATTCATTTCAACAAACTCAACAGCTTTGAATCGACTGAATTAGGGTTTTGACTGAAGACAGCATACTCCTGACTTTTGCTCAGAATTTGACCTAATGGCTTGGGACATGACCTCAAGACCTCAAGTACATCATTTTGACCTAATCCATTGGCTCAGAACATCTCCTACACAAAGATTGATCAGACAAATCCTCAGATCAGGGTTTTGAACTATCAGGGACTGAAATCAGGGATCACATTTGGGAAACCATAAAAACCCCCAGGAAGTCAATCAAAGGTTTCAATCATCCTCAAATAATCCCTATGACAATATCCCATGGAAATTGCATCTCAATTCAAGACCTACAGTCATCAATTTCATCAGGTCGACAATTAGGGTTTTTTGACCTAATTCACTGAACAACTGACTTTTTAATCAGGACATGGTGTCACAACTCAAACCATGGCTCAATATCCTCTAATGCTTCAATGTGATCCATTCATACTATTCATTTGATGAGGATAGCCTGTTTCATTTGAAATCTCCAGAAACGCGATTCGTCTGAAAAAGTCAACTGTACAAGATCACCATTGACTTTTGGGGAATTTTGGTCAACCATGACTTTTGAAGTTTTAAATCATCAATATATGATATGAGAAGTCATTTGATCAAGAAAAATCAAGAAAATCAATCAAGAATCAAAAAGTCAAAAGTTTGACTTTCCATACTTAGAAAAATTTCTAAGTGTTTTTTCATGGTTTTTTCCAAACTTTGAAAGGGAATTTCTCAAAATTTCACCTACAAACTGAAAAAAACTTCCAACATGAAAGTTGTAGATTTTGATCCAATAAACAACTTTGACACATATAAATTTTTTCCATAAGATCAACCATTTAAGAGATATGGAGCTTCAAAGTTGGCATCTTTTGAAAAATTCACTTGAAACTTCATTTTTCTCAAAGTTCATGGATCTTTTTCACTCACTTCCTTAAAGATCTTGAAGAAACTTTCAACTAGAGTTTTGAAGTATGTAACATGAGCTTTCCAAAATGTCCAAGAGCATGAAAAAATATGGAGTGTAGCTATGGTTTTGAATTTTGACATTAGTGACCATTTCACTTGAAATTTCAAGCCATTTTTGCAAAGTTATGAACCAAATTGCCAAATAATGCAAGTAATGATGCATCAAGACAATAATTGAAGATATTTTCTGATTAGAAGATCAGAATGGAAGAGGATAAGAAGCTTGAAGTTTAACCATGGTTTGGTCACTTTAACCATTTTGCATTAAATGTAAAAGATTCCTTTTTATCTCTTAAGCCAAATCATCAAACTTTGATCAAGTTGCAAAGCTCTGAGTTCAGACTCTTTGGCCTATAAATAGAGGTCCAAACTCCATTCAAAATCACACCAAAGTCACACAAATTATAGGCTTTCTCTTTCTTTCTTAGAATGCAAGTTTCTTAAGTTTCAAAGAGGTAAAATGCTCAACCTCTAAACCTTTGAATTTCTGACCAAAGTGATGCTTCCCACAAACCACAAACATCATATGGGATGTGTTTGATCCACTCACACACTCCAAAAACATCTCAAACTCAAAATCACTACCTCACTTCTCAAATATGCATAATCTAAGCCTTATCATGCCAAAATCCATTCAAGATCATTTCTGTCCAAAATAACACTTCTAACACCTTCCATATACTTCATATGAATGATCCAAACACTCACATATGACCTGTAACATCTCCATCTTCAAATTCGATTCATACTTGAAGCAACTGCAGTTCAGGTTCCATAGCTTAGCTCAGGTGAATTCAAACTGTTCCAAGCATTCAAACATGTTCCATAAGGTCCATTGATGCTGTCCAGATCAAGAAACAACATCTGTAACACCTCCAGGCACGATTTCAATTTCCAGTTTGGCCGTTTTTGAAGGTAAGCTACTTGAACTTCAAACTCATACATACATGCATCATAAATGAAAAATTGAGTTGCTATCTTGTTTCTGCACTATCACTGATCATTAACCCTCAATCAATTTCACAATTCATCAATCATACACGATTTCATGATCAATCTCAGAATTAGGGTTCTTCGTGTTCATCAGAAAATTGATCACCTTAGAGCAAAAATAAATGAATTATGAGGGCACCATCATGATCCTTATGAAAAAACGAGTGAGTTAGACCCTTCACTTGATCAATTTGGTTCAGTTTTCAGAAAATTCAAATTCAAAATGGGATTGTGTTCTTGGCGCGTTTTTTGGTTCATGAGTTTTAAAATTCAGTTTGAAAATATATTGTACCCAGCGCGTATTACTAACAAGCCACGAGCGTGGCTCAGTTGGCTTTTGTTTTGAGTAGTGACCTCAAGGTCACGAGTTCAAGTCCCTATGGGACCAAACCCTTCTTTTTATCACCTATTTTCTTTGATTTTTTACACAATTTCAACCATTAATTTAACCATTCAATTTAACTTATTTTTTCTTCATTTTTTACACACTTATTATTTTATATATGTATTTTATGAATATCAAAAAAAATCACAAAAATATATTTGTTTAATACATTTTTAATTAAGTTTGAAATAACATATTTTTAAGTGTTTTCTAATACTTTTAAATATTGTTTTTCACTTAATCTTTAAACTTAAATCACTTGTAAATATTTTTTGAACAAACCCTAATCATCTAAGTGTTAATTGAGGATGATCTTTTGATTAAATTGACTTCTTTCAAAATTCAAATCGTTTTAAAACGAGCGATCGCGGTTCTTTTCAAAAACAATGAACCATTTCTTTTTGAAACTTTTGATTAAATCTTTTAATTAATCAATTGATTTTCAAAATGATGTGGGGCCTCTCGAATATTAGAGAGTATAAGACCCACTCCTTTTTCTTTTTACACAGTCTTTTTATTCAAAATAAATAAACTTTCTTTCAGAACAAACTTTCAAACCGTTTTTCAAACAACGCGACTGTAAATAAAACGATCAACCATGTTTTGTAAATAAAACACGGGCCTCCACGTAGGTATAAGTCCCAAGCCCCTTTTGTACATACCCATTCCAGTACATGAAATTAGGTATTTCATCGTACGCCTTTTTGTACATATCTCGATCAATCTGATTTTTAACTTTGAATAACAAACCAAAAATGAAGGTTTTCTTTAAATCTTCCCAAAAAAATACCATGGGCCTCCATGTAGGTATAAGTCCCGAGCCCCTTTGTAAATACCTGTTTACATAGCTGTTGAATAAATTCAAACGGACTTCTCCCCGAGTGTGAGTCCCGAGCCCTGTGTATACAAATGGATCATGCTTACAGGTATATTTCCTTCATAAACTCCATTATATACACACACTTTATCATATATGTATAACTGTCCATATTTGTTCATGTACTTGTTCATACTTGTTCATGCTTGTGATTGTGTTATATATGCTTGTTCAACTTAGTACAACACTAGGTTCCCCATAGCCTCCTATTGGGCTTCGTGCAAAGAATCTCCACTAGTTTAGGTTAGGACATAGAGTATGGTTTCTCGGTGAAATCGCTCTAAGAGCTCAAACCAACTATACCATGCCTCCCCTTGGGCTTTGTACAAACGAGTGACCCTCCCATAGCCTCCTCTTGGGCTTACAATGCAAGGACCCCGGATTGTCCCTCCCATAGCCTCCTCTTGGGCTTACAATGCAAGGACCCTCGGATAGCCTCCTCTTGGGCTTCGTACAAGGACCCACGGGCTTCTTATAAGCATCCCCAATATCCAAAACAAATACCCTAGGAGATTAGACATTTATCATCTCTATGCTAGGAGTATCTCTTTTATATCATCACAAACAATCAATCAATCAATCAAACTTTTTTGCCACAAGGCTGGCTAATCAATTAAACCTTTTTGCCACAAGGCTGGCTAATCAATCAAACTGTTTTACCACCGTACTGGATGATTAATCAAAGTTTTTGTCACAAGGCTGACTTCATTGAAACTTTTGCCACAAGGCTGGCTGATTAATCAAAGTTTTTGTCACAAGGCTGACTTCATTGAAACTTTCGCCACAAGGCTGGTTAAACAAAAACATCTTTATCATTCTAAGCACCCTAAGTGGCATGGCCCCGGGCTTATAATGAAAAGATTTTCAAACAAAATTAAACAGATGTATGTGATGATATAGATTAGATACATCTAGCATTTAGACGACATTTGTCTATTTTCCTTTGCTTCCACTAGCATAAGTGGGAACTACGATTGCTCTGACTTTCTCAACATCCCTTTGAGAATACGTAGGCACAAGGTCGATCCTTGGCGAGCAAAACAAAACAAAAAAAACCATTCAAACCTTAGCACCCGTAGACCCCGAGCTACAGATGCTCTGATTCCCTCTAGGGGATATGTATGCAGAGGATCGCGATGATCTTTGCGAGCATAATCAAACAAGCGCCTTAGGTCCCACCTTTTTCACAACAGAACCTCTCAATAACATGGAATGAAAAACATAACAAAGAAACCTATAGAGTACTATAGATACGTTGGGTGCTAATACCTTCCCTTCGTATAACCAACCCTCTTACCCAAAGATCTCTCCCCCCACTTTTAGGTTATTGCAGCTTTTTTCCTTTTCCTTCTTTGGAAATAATAAAAAGTTTGGTCGAAACGAAGAAAAATCATTTTTTATGAGCACTCGAGCCCAAAGAAGGCATCAGGTGTCTCATCCACAAAAAAAGAGGAACAAAACGATTTTTCGCCCGCGACAACTTGGTCAAGGAGTTTCAAGGAATCTCAAAGCATATCATTATGTTCATATGAGTGCAAGGAAGCTAAAGGAATCATTATATCACTTTTGTAAGTTCAAACAAGAGGCATTGGACCTACTTCAATAGGTAAATTTTTTGCAAATTTGAACTCACTCATACATGCATTATTTTGAATGATTCTTCAAGAAAAAATGTAGTCTCTGATATAAGGAGTGAAAGCCCTATGCTCATGAGTTTTGGTTGTGCTTGAATGCTATTTAATTTGTGTTTGAATTTATAGGGTGTAGACTTTACTTGAAAAATTAAAATTAATGAGTGAGAATTAATTTAAGTTAATCACATATTTGAAATCCTCATGAAATTTCAAGCAAAATGGTATGTTCACTTTTTATTTTTTATGCACAAATGAAAAAGTTATAATTTGGCCATTGTTGAAAAAGTTACAACGAAGATTGATTGAAAAAGATGAAGTTGTAAATACTGTGTGCATTGTGTTTTGAACTAATTATACCCGCCTTTAGAAGCTACTTCACAATCAGAAGCTGTTTTCTCATAGTTAGAAGCAGATTTTCACAGTCAGAAGCTTCACCCAGCTAGAAACAGTTTTCACTGTTAGAAGCAATTTTTCAGTCAGAAGCTGTTTTCTCACAGTTAGAAGTAGTTTTTCACAGTCAAAAGCTTTTCACACTTAAAAGTAGGTTTTCACAATTAGAACATGTTTTCTCACAATTGGAAGCAATTTTTCACAGTCAGAAATTGTTTTCTCACAATTAGAAATAGTTTTTCACAGTCATAAACTTCTCACAATTAGAAGAAGTGTTTTACAGTTAGAAGCAATTTTCACAATCAGAAGCTATTTTCTCACCATTAGAAGCAGTTTTTCACAGTCAAAATCTTTTCATAGTTAGAAGCATGCTCACGTTTAGAAGCATTTTATTTGTTTCTTTATTTTTATTTTTTCTTCTTCTTTTCTTTTGTTTCTTTGTTTTTATTATCTCTTTATCCAAACTTGATATTTAAAATTTTCAAAAAATATTTATTGTTTTATTAGGTTTATTTGTTTATTCATAAGTTTACTTTAAATACTTAAATTTTGATTTTCTTTTAACCTATTTTCTCATCATGTTTTTAGTCAATCTTTCAAATTTGTTGATTTTAATTTCTCGATAATTTATTTTATGCCTTGTTGTTGATCATTAATTGTTTGAGTCACTTGTTTCCTTAGGTACTCATTCAAACTTAATCTTTAATTAAGAATCAATTTGATTGAGGTAGACTTTAGGATCTTAATCCAAACATGACAACATTATGGTAATTATTCCCCTTCAATTCAAATTTTAGGACCATTAATGCATGACAACATTAGGCTAGTTCTCCCTCTTCAATCTTAACTCTAAGTCCATCATACATGACAACAATTAGGATAAAGTTTTCCATTAGATTTTGTTTCCTTCTTTTGCATTGCATTATCTTAATTTATAGTTCTCCCTCTTCTTTTTTTTTTTTTGCATTGCATTATCTTAACTCTAATGAGTTTTATACTATGCTCTTTATTCGATATAAATAGAGTCACCAGTTCCATCTCCATGCTACTTATAAATCTACCTTTCAGTGGCTCTATCCTGTACCTTTCTTTCTTTTCTTTTTTTGTAATCAAGAAATAATTAAACGGAGAACTAAGGGTTCTCCAACCTGATTACAAAGGATGTTTGGTTGGTTAGGAATGGTGCTTGTTTCCGGAAGGATGTTTGGAATGTGAATAATATCGTTTGGAATGCTAAACATATGGCGTGGAGATGGTCTTTTTGCGGGAAAATTACGCACCCCAATTACTCTTTCTACGAGTTTTGCAAGGATCCCTTGCATTTTTTGTCGTAGCCATAATTGGTTTGTAATTTTTTTTGTCGGGTTATTCCCTTTCCTCGTGTAAACAGGTTGGAGAACCCTTAGTTCTCCGTTTGATTAATATATCTTGCTTACACAAAAAAAAAAAAAAAAAAAAACCTGATTACAAAGGAGAGCGGGAAAGCCCGACAAAAAGAAAAATTACACACCAATTATCCTGTACCTTTCTAACCCACCCCAATTTCTAAAATTATTCTTTTATTAATTTATAAAACAAATTTACTGCAAAATTATTTATAAGGTAAGAAACAGTAATCATAAAAAGTTGTTTTTGTAACAATTAGTCCGAAATATAATTATAATGTCCATGTAATGCAAATTAATTATTTTAGTTATGTTTTTATGTTTAGGATAAGTATAGATGTATTCTTGATTTGTACTCATTGACAAATTAATCTTTTATCTTAAATACATTAACAAATTAGTTAGAAAAAGTTGACTATTTTTTAATTAATTTTGATTCATGTTAATTGCTTACTTTATTTATCTTTATTAAAAAAAAGTTGATTCTTCAAAAAATAATTTTATTGTTTTTTTAAATAATTTAATTGTATTCTTTTAATTTTTTTTAATTGAAGAAATTCATAATATATTTCACTAAATTGATCAATACACCGAATTTATTTTTTCTAAGTAAATTGTTATAAAACAAGGAAAGGAGTTGAAAATTGGATCCCTAATTTAGAAGATAATTAAATCCAAGCATAATCTTAATCATAATAATAATAATATATAGTATTGTTATTTGTATATAGAAATGTATTAGGTAAAATTCTTTATAATTAGGAATAAATGAATACCAATGACCAAATGAGTTGTCAACAATAAATTTTACCTAATACATTTCTATATAAATTTTACCTAATATATTTATATATAAAAAATTGAATATACATTGAATTTTGATTCAAATCTTATCCATCTCTTACAATTTTTAATGACAGAAATGCCCATCTCAATCTCATACTCTTCTATTTATTTAAACCAGTCAGAAAAAACACACACTAAAAGGCTTTTACACAAACCTTTCATTTCATTCAAACTCAGTGTTTTTTCACTTTATCCTCACAAAATAGTCATGAAATCATCATTATTAAAGCACTAATTTCAGTTACAAATATTATTTTCATTTTCTTTACATCATCTAGTTTTCTCTTGAAATTTTATAGCATATTTGAATGAAATAATGATAGGTCAGTCTCAGATTCCTCAAAATTACGCCACTTCGTTGCATCACCAACCACCTTACATGCTGCAAAATCCTGCAGCATTTTCCCGGCCGCCAACATTCAACGTCCATCCGCGGTGCCCCGTGAATCACATAGGTTGGGTTAAATGGAACGGAAACAAACTTGAGAGACGCAACGACAAACGCCATGTAAACCCTAACGATTCATCAAAGACGAGTGGATTCACAAGCAAGTTTCAACGATTTCACTTTCCAAAGAGGAGGTTTACCAGTGGCGGACGTTTCTACCCTCCGTTAGCACCACGCAATACAACGTCGTTCATAATCCGTGCCAAGAAATCTGGCGGCATAGCTTCTCTGGTGTCTCCTTGTGCGACAACTCCGGCGATCTTGACAACGCCGATGTTGTCGCCGTCGACAGAGGTGGTTGGGGAGATGGCGAAGGAAAAGTGGGGAGTTGATGGATATGATACAATGAAAGGCCTAATTCGTGTTCGGTCGGTGAAAGAAAATTTTGAAGAAGATGAATATAATGGCGGTGAACATTTGGAAGTAGAGAAGCGATTGAACACTGATTTGAGGAGGTTTGAGATGGTATATCCAAATGAAAATAGTTTAGAGAATAGGGTTGACGAACAGGAACTGCATATTATACGTCTTGAAGAACAAAATCTAATACTTAAGGAAAGAATTTTTCTCATTAGAGATGAATTAGATGAATTGAGACGGCGTGTTTTATGCTTGGAAACAGAAGCAATAAAATTGCAAAATTTCAACCGAGAAGATGTTTGCTAGAAGAAAAACGTGAGAAATAGTGGAGACAGTGATGACAATGGTGATTATTAAACTCACTGCCAATTCAAATGTATACTGATTGTGTCTGGTGGGTTTAGTTAGTTTGGACTTCAAAACAACATTGAATAACAATTCAAAATAGCTGCTAATGTCTCGTTAAATAGGTCCTTGTTTGTCTCAAAAGTTTCTTTGATATGTTTTTAATGTTGGTACTTAATTCTCATTGTCTAAAATTATTGAAATGCTGCCCACACACTTGCAATTCGGCTTTGTATTTCTTCAAAAAGTTTACATTATAATTATAATCTTGGCTAACATTTTTGAAAATATATGTAAATTTTAATAGAACATGTTGAAATTATGTTAAGCTAATTCATTTATACTGAGATAATTTATTTATACGAGGTTTATCATTCTATTTACTATTGATGAGTTATAATTGAAACTAAGGATATATTTGTTTTAACTTTAAAAAAAAAGTATTTTTTCATTGTATTTTTATTAAAAAAAAATTTAAATAGTTTTTGAAAATAATACAAGTTTGTTTTTATATTTGTTTTTTTCAAATTATAATACTAATTTTGACATTTTTTAACATAAATATACATTATAGAAAATCAAAATATAGTTCAAATCACTATATTTTTTTAAAGTTATATCTCAAAATGATTCTTACTAAAAACTATTTGAATAGCTTCAAAATTAAGTAATTTTTAAAAAATTTAATATCCAAAAAAAAATTCAATAAAAATAAAATATCTAAAATTACATTTTAAAAATAAAAAGCTTTTTATAAATTTTGTATACATAAAATTACGTAATACTGTAAAAATCATTTTTATAAAACCAAAGAAATAGACGCTAAATTTATTATCGGTATAATCAATTTTTCTAGAAATACTTTCTAATAGATATTATGTAATCTTCAGTGCTTCTGCTTCTGATCTCAAGTTCTTCTGATGCTTCAATAGACCATGTTCTGATTCTGCTTGACCATCTTCTGATGTCTTGCGCAACTTCGGCCAAAAAAATGAGGATTACACTAATTGGCCAAATAAGGTTGAAGCAAAAAAGGCATAAACCTAGAAAGATAGAGGTATTTATGATTTAATCCAGTTGTCGAGGATTGGTTCTCCTTATTTCCAGAACATGCTCATTGCTGCTTTATATTTCAAGGAAACCACTGAAGGTGGAGAGAAACACAAGAAAGTGGGGTTTGAATTGTGTTCTTCGATATTTACTTCCCTTTTTGATAAATCTTTCCTTTCTTCTGATATCTCATCTCTTTTGGATATGCTTTGGATAATATTGCGAAAGCATGATAATGCATAACCAACTAGACATACATTCATTTAGTTTTATTTCTTTATCAGAACTTTGTACTTAGTTAAGCAAAACTTCTGAATAGGAATTGCATAGAAAGTCTGAGTTAAAAGAAGGTTCAAAAAGTAAAAAACACATTCATTTTTATCCTGGTTCACCTTCTCAATAAGGCTGCCTCCAGCCCACCCTCTTCGAGTGATTTTGCCTCTTTCCATAGAGGACTTAATCCACTATAATCAATCTTGACTACAACTGCACAAGCAACCTTCTTGTGACTAACCATCCGCACAAGCTATCCGCGAGTGACTAACCCCTAGATGATGAATCGTTCAGTGATCTTAGCAAGATATAACGTTCATCAACCTAGAAACTCCTGCACAAGATACCCGCAAGTGACTAACCATACACTGCACAACCAACTATCGTGACTAACTCCAATGAACTGTTCAGTGATCTGATTCGCAGATATAACATTCATTAACCTCGCTGAACTTCTGACCTTTACCAGGTCTTCTAAGAGGATTTCTACAATGACCACAGTCACTGTCATCTCAAGCTTCTGACCTTTTCCTGGTCGCTTAAGGAATAATCGTCATTAAGTTTGATTACAATATAGTGCTTCTCAATAAGCAGATTTTCTAGTTATCTAGGTACATATTGTTTTGACACACTGTCAAGTAACTACTTTTGGTGTCTAAACACATGATTAGAAGATTCTTAAGAGATAACACAATATGAGTAACAACTCTTGTGTCACATGTATTCTTACCAAAATTATCTTGTAGTCTTCTTGTCTTTATCTTCAGGACGAGATCTTCACTTCATTGTTAATAAGCAGAGTAAGAATATTAGCTCTTTGTATTGAGTGCTTCTTCAATTTGATCTTCGTCTTCATTTGCTTGGAAGCTGGTTAAGAGAAAAAAACTCTTGTTGTAAATTTCTTCTTGTGTAATGATCTTTCTTTTCACTATTTATCTAATCATGGAACCACATTAATGAACCTAAGCAAACCTACTACACTGTAGAGCAACCACTTAGTGTATTTAGTTTCTTTAGCCATCAAATGTGAAGATTTTACATTTTGATCAAGTATTTGTGGGTTTCCATTAGATATATTCATTACTCCACTAGAGCATACTGCATAACATGCAGAGTCTTCTTTTCTTCACTCAATTTTCTTTAGATAGACATGTTGTAGTACTCAAACGCACTCTTGCTTTCTTTTTCTTCTTTCTGTATGGATTTCTTTTGGTAGCTTGGTGCATGTATGCATGTATTCCACACCTTTTGATTTGAAGCTTTCGTTCTTTTACAGTCAATTGAATAGTACCGTTGGATGTTTCAATAAATGCATTGTAACACGTGTACTGCAAGGAGATGTTTTTACGGTCATATCTTATCTTGAATATAGAGATAACTTGCAAGTTGAGCTTGTATCTACTTTTGCGTGATTCCAAAGTTCACATGTGACGTTATCATGTGTTTTGGTGGCGTGTCTTCTCTAATTTCCTTCTTCAAAGATAATTACTTTAGGTGGCGTGTCTTCTTTCACTTAGATGTAGACCAAAATAGATGTCATAATTTTGTCTTTACTTTGAGTACGGTGATTTCTTGCATGTGACTTAATTTGAGCAATTTTCGATGTTCTTAAAACTTTCTGATCATTGGGTCAAAACATCTTTTGCTGGCATTGCTTGTTCTTCTGAGGAAGCTTATTTTCTTTGTGATATCGAGCTTTTGTTTCTTTGATGACTTCTGATCTTCTTACTTTAGTTGTTTGAACTTGCTTTCAATCAGAGCATCTGATTCTTTAATGATGTTTAATTTTTGAGACCTTCTTGTTGTTTTGAGACTTCATGCATCTAATATTTCTGGTTTATCCTTTTGAGCTTGTCTGATACTTTTTCTGATCTGTTTCATTCCTCAGTCTTTAAGCCTGTTTCTGATATACTCATTATGCTTGTTTTTGATGAATGTCGTATAAGACCTTTTAGCATAACATCTGCACACTCAATGAAATCATTAGTAATAAAATTGTTACTCACAAAATATATGCTTGTTATTATCAAAACCAGATTCTGAACATAGATCTCAATCTTGTTCTAACAACCACGACCAACACATTCCAACTTCCTTGTGGCATGGTCACACCTTCTTTGTTCGACATAGCGACCATTACCGGCCTTCGCCCAACTGGAGACATATTCAACCCAACCGAGAGAGACTAAGATACCATTAATTTCAATAACAATCGTCCCAATTTTGGAAAATACATCGAAGAACACCATTACACTACTACCAACAAAGTGTTCAACCAAGAACATATCGCCTTTTTAGCATTGTGGTTGTCACGATGCATTTTCTACTGTTAATCGTTGAAGGTGGCCAAAAGGTTCCTAACTTTGGCTAACTAGCTACATGACGGTCAAAACATCTATTTGAGCCAACTGATGTTAGGTTTCCTCTACAAATCATAAGGGCTAGCTGTCGAAACCCTACAAAACCTTGAAACTGGAGAAATATATTGTTAGCTCGACCTTATTGGTTGCTCTAACTCTGGATGAAGGCAATGTTTGAACCATATTTGCAAATAGACACACCAAACGATGAAATCGAGGAACTCAAAAATAGGAAGATTGAAGGTTCTCGACTTGCCCTAATGACTCCCAGTGATACGGGACATACCACGGAAGAAGTTTTTACAAAGTATTTTATAATGTTTGCAAAGTGCCATAATTTTACTCCAGCCATGGCTCCTTTCGTAAAGCAAGGTCATGGGCCTAAATGGTTCACACGAGAATTCCATTCCCCTTACTATTGATCATGAAGCTGAATCAACTGGGATATGGGAGGGCTTTCTCACCCAAAACTCCTTTCCACTAGGCTCGAAACCTCTAAGATTAGCGTGAAAATAATGTGCTATCAACCTAACTTGTTGTCTCGCCAATTTAGGATTAGCAAACTTTTTCGTAAGTCCTATTTCACTTAAAAGAACGAGCTTTGTCTTTGCACCATGGAATTCTCTAAGACGTAATATACTGAGCGCTTGAATCAACACACTGTTGGTTGTGTTAAAATCACACCATTATCTTTTCAACCATCTTTCTATTGTATCAAAGGATTGGACACCTGGTGGAGAGCATACCATGCCAAGGAATTTATTGGAGTCTCAACATTGTCTCAATATCTAAGAAATGCTTTCTCTTTTCTACAAACGGAGTTAAAAAAGGTAGAGACAATCATATTAAAGAAATCCAGGCTTTCTAATGCTACTTTGAAATTGTGTATAATACAAATGATCTTAGTCAAACTATTCATGAGGTGGAAATTACTTTAAAGGAAAAACATTTAGCAAAACTTCTTGAATTGAAAGTTCCTTCCTACGTGGAAGACAAGTATAAGTTTCCTCTACACTTTTATCCACCCAAATTTCCCCCTCTGCAGCAGTGAGCTGGATTTGGCCTTTCGACCTCATTTTCCATGATGGTTCGTTTATGGGTCACATTTGGAAGTTCTTAAGAACGAATGTTTGAAACTTGCCAAACGAGTAGTTCCGACTGGACATGATTTATACAGTTTGAAAGGTCACATTCATGTCGATATAAATCATGTTATAGTTTTATCTACCATACATAAAGGTGAGGACCGTAAGGAACTTTTAGAATTAACTTATCTTTTATTTTTGTTTAGTTTCTCTTATATATGTTTTCGCCTTCCTTGCAGCAGTCGAACACAGGAAAAACACGAGGGATGTTGCCAACGCAGTTGTCGCTACCCCACAAAAGAGGAGTAGACAAGGAAAAGCTTCAGAATAAGAACCAAAGATTTGTTTTTAAATTGAACTTAACTTTTCCAACGTACACCTTCCTTGACTCTCTTCTTTGTACTAACATTTTTTCTGTCAGTGTTCATACTGGAGATGAAACTCAAGGCACTCCTCTCAAGCGTTTGAAAGACATATGAAGTAAATACTTTGAGAGAGAAAATCCTAACAGAATTTCTCCTCCTGAAACTCTGAATAAGAAGAAAAAGAAACCAAAAATCCTTGGGGCTGGTTCCCAAAAAGTCCCTCCTAATCCAGCTATTGCCCCTGTTATCGAAGCAAAAAAGGTGCAACATGCTAGGTTTAAATTCTTGGAGAGGTTGCATGCACGACAGTTGATTGGGGCAGAGTAGTCTGTTGGTGATGATGACTAGGTTATGCAACATAGAGCATACACATCTTGTTGTACTTGGTTGTCATATCCATTTTTGGGAAAAAGAGTGCTTGGTATGTACGTGGATGTGATTTATGTTAGATACTTTGCTGACTTGTAGAGGATTCATGAGTATAAATGGGGGGGCCTGTTTGGTCTACTTGTACTCTAAATTAGCTTAAGGTTGTATGTGGAAGACGAAATAGGTGACAAACAAATGCACGATGCTAACGATAATATATTTTTTCATACTTGACTGTTTTTGTACCATTTTCATAACACTCGTGCTACGCTATTTCTAATAATTCATATGTGCCATTTTTTGGCATGGATCCTCCAGCACTTTCCTCGCATATTCGACTGGTTATATGTTACTACCTACATGGAGGATATGCTCTGTGCTTGTGCATTTTCCCTATTCAGAAGGAATCAAACGATGAAGCCTTTCAAAATGTATCTTGACCACATGGTAGCATATGATATACACTTTCAAGTATATGTAGATCACTGTCAGACACATCCCTTAGAGGCCATAGCTTCAAATCTAGATGATTGGCTTATGGGTTACGTATGATGTTTCCACATCTGCTTGAGTGCATCATGCACCAGTTTTGATATAGGTAGTTGGTTTTTAGAGACCCCTCTGATTTCTCTCCTCTCATGGCCCATAGACATGTAGACGGATGTATGATGATTACCTTAATCATATGGTACCAGATGATGCACGAGGTGCCCTAGCTACTAGCAACTAGAGTTGTGCATACAGCTACGTCACGTGGTATTTCAGGATGTCACATCCTTATATGACACCAATTGCTTCGGGAGATCCACCTAGCCCAGCTCATTAGGAGATACTATAGGAAGAGCATGCTAAGGCTGATCATGTTGTGGATGTGCTTCCTAGATGCCGACATATCGTGGAACTTGCGCATACGGGTATAGATAGAGGAGTCTTTCTAGAAGGCTTTGAGGGGAGGGAAGGTAAATGTAGTACAAGAGGCAGTGTAGAAATAAGGAGGTACGACATATGTAATAGTATAATATTTGTAGTATGAGCACTTTTATTGTTCGTAATTTATTTTGACATTATTATGGATTTCGGATTTAATCATTTATATATGACACTTTATCTTATTTGATAAGTGTATGGTTTAATTTATACAAAAATTATTATGATAATATAGCTATAATACCTGGTCTATTACATTAGAGTATCTCTAAAACACAGTCAAAATTTATTATCTAGGCTGAATACGGAAGTGCATCTCCGTATTTTATTTAGGGTGAATATGAAGTGCATCTCAAAATGAGTGTATCTCAGTTAGAAATACATGGCGTGCGTATAGGGTGAATACATAAGTGTATTTCCAGTCTAAATTTTGAGAAAAAATAGGGTGAGCCTCACTTAGAACTGTTTGGATGTAAAAAGTGTGAATCTAAAAGACACTTTTGAATTCTAAAATATTTTCGAATTTACACATGATGTTTCTCTACCACTTAGGATACGAGAAGCAATCCATTAAATAAGTGTAAGAGATGGATACCTTTATATTAAATTTTTCAATATATATTTTAGATTTTATGAATTTTATTTAGATGTCATATTCAATGTTTGGTTTAAAAAAAAAAGGAAGATTGCATTGATTGCATTAAAAAACATTAAATATTTATTAAAAAATTATACATTTAATATAAAATACACAAGTTTTAAGACAAACTTACAATTTTAAATTTCTTTAACATGTACAAATTTGTATAGGATAGAAAAACCCATAAATAAATCATAGTATCAATAAAAGATGGAATGATATAGGTTTTAAAAATAATTTCAACATATTCTATTAAAATTTTCATAGATTCTACAAAAATAAAAGCCAAAATTTTATAGATTCTACAAAAATATGAGCCAAGATTGTTATTATTATAAGGTAAACTTTTTAACGAAATACAAAGCTAGCTTAGATTCTTTAACTTTAGATTCTTTAACTTCCACTAACAAATTTTCATGAGAGAAGTGAAAATGAGATGAAAAAAAGGAAAAATAAAATGACAGAGACTATATTTATTCAGAGATAGATGAAATGATATTGAGACAAACAATGGGATTTTGAAACAAACAAATAGGTATAAGTACAAACTAACTGTTTAACGAGACATTACAAAGCATTTATGAGTTCTTATTCAATTTTGTTTTGAAGTCCAAATTGACTAAACCCACAAGATACATCATTTATAAAATTAAGTTCAAATCAATAACCGTGAGATATTGGATCGAACTCTAGTATGGTCGAAGGATAGCTTCTTGGTTCGACAGGATTAAACATGAAGTTGAAGGTTGTTCACATGCTTGTGTCGAAGATGCTAGGGTTGTTAGCATGTTAAATTAGGTTTTAGTGTTTAAACCCTAATTTGTTAAGTTAGCTTGTTTATTAAGTTGACTTGTATAATGGGCCTTGTGGAAAAAGCCCATTAGTTAGTATGTTAGGTTTTATTATAAATAGCATACTAGTCTCTCATCATTGCTAAGCTGCAAATCCTAATTTAGGGTGAGAGGAGTTATTTGTTATTATTGTAAACTTGTAATCTTGTTTTAAGAGAAAGTAAAAGAATAGCAGTTATAACCAATTCTTGTGTTCTTTTTATCTTCCCTAATTCCCTATTATATTTTGTTCTTGACATCGTTTTTCACAACAAATTGGTGCGGTGAGCGTGAAGAAGATGCCTTCAACAAAGTATGAGATTGAAAAGTTCACCGGAGTGAATGATTTAGGTCTGTGGCGCTTAAAGATGAAAGCCCTACTGGTTCAGCAGGATTTCTTGGAAGCGTTGAAGGGAGAGGCAGCCATGAATGCAGAATTGCCAGCAGTGGAGAAGACATTGCCGAGTTGCAAGTTTTTCCACTATACGTAGTTGATAAAGCTGCATGAAGAAAGCTAGTTGTGAAGACAAGCTTCTTCAAGAGTTTTTGATGAAGACAAAACATCACCATAGCTTTTGGCAAAGGACTTGGATCAAGACTTCTCTCAATATACAAGTTTTAATCTTCAATATATCTTGATCAATTGTAAGGTAAATAAGTTAAAGAAAAACTCACCTAGATATAATTATGTAATCAATGGAAATATCACACATATCATGCATTACATTTTAAAGGTTTTTGGTAAAACTCATTTTAGCATGAAAAGCTTTTCTCAAATAATTTTTTGGCTTTTTAGTTGAAGTAATCGGTTACTGAAGTTCTGGTAACCGGTTACTTATGTTTTGAAGAATTCTCTCTCTGGTTTTTGTATGGGTAATCGATTACCCTAGTTTCAGTAATCGGTTACCCTGTAAAAAATTTGAAAAATATGAACGTTGGGAGAGGGTAACCGGTTACTCTGCTTTTGGTAACCGATTACCACTGAAACATCACATCTTTTCATTGTTTCTTCAGCCACACGAAATTTGTTTTAAGCCATGAGTTTGCACCATTTTGAAAATGTTTTTGCAGCCTTTTGAAAGGGTGTTTATCCCTATATAAAGGCTTCTTTATTCCTTTTGAAAGAACACACATACTATCAATTTTTCATAATCATTTTGTTGTGCTCTTGCTCTCAAATTTCCATTGTGTTCAAACTTCTTTAAAGAAAATTTGCAGCATACACTTTCATATACTTAGAAAATTTTCTTCATCATTTCCATTGAATACATAATAACCTATTGTGAGAAAACTTTACTTATTACCAAAAATATTCAATCATTTGTAATCCTTTATGTTTGTATTGATTACATCTTATTATTCCAAGTGTGGATATAAGATTGTAAGGTTGTAACCTTGTTGTCCATAGTTTTGGAAACAAGAGGTATCCTTAGGGAGGGTGTTCTCTTAAGGACTTATTGAAATCCAAGAAGAGTGTTCTTGGTGGTTGTCTCTTTAGAAGGACTAGGAAGAGTCTTGTAAGAGTCATAACGTTATAGTAAAATCTCTTGCTAGTTGGCAAGGGGACTGGAGTACTCTCGACCTGTGAGGGGAACCAGTATACATCGTGTGTTCATTTACTTTCCGCTTTTATTGCTTTTATCACACACAACAAGATCATAAAAGAATAAAAGGACAAAAATCTACCATCACCTAATTCACCCCCCCCCCTCTTAGGCGCACATATTAACTTACACTAGTTTGTTCCCTTGACGTTGTAGAGTTAGGTCCAAGGTGGAGATTTGTGAGATATTGGATCGAACTCTAGTATGGTCGAAGGATAGCTTCTTGGTTCGACAGGAATAAGCATGAAGTCGAAGGTTGTTCACATGCTTGTGTCGAAGATGCTAGGGTTGTTAGCATGTTAAATTAGGTTTTAGTGTTTAAACCCTAATTTGTTAAGTTAGCTTATTTATTAAGTTGGCTTGTATAATGGGCCTTGTGGAAAAAGCCCATTAGTTAGTATGTTAGGTTTTATTATAAATAGCATACTAGTCTCTCATCATTGCTAAGCTGCAAATCCTAATTTAGGGTGAGAGAGGTTATTTGTTATTCTTGTAAACTTGTAATCTTATTTTAAGAGAAAGTAAAAGAATAGCAGTTATAACCAATTCTTGTGTTCTTCTTATCTTCCCTAATTCCTATTATATTTTGTTCTTGACATTGTTTTTCACAATAATAACAATAACTAAATTAAACTATACTCCACTAACTTATGATGCTGCATGTATCAAATTCATTGTAAAAAACTATAGATAATCCCTTGCAAAATCCATTAAATCCTTCCCACAAGACACAATCATTATACATTTGAATTGACAGTGAGTTTAACAATCACTATTATCATCACTCTTGCCACCATCAATTTTCCTTCTGATTTCCTCCGTCTCCAAGCATAAAATACGTCGTCTCAACTCATTCAATTCACTTTCAACGAGAAAAACTCTTTCCTTAAGAGTTAGATTCTGTTCTTCAAGACGTGAAATTTGTAATTCATGTTCATCAACCCTATTCTCTAAACTATACTCACTTGGACATATCATCTCAAACCTGGTGCTCAAGTCATTGTTCAATGTCTTCTTGACTTCAAATTGCTCACTGCCATTGCTTTCCATTCCGTCGAAACTTTCTTTCCTTGACCGGACACAAATTAGGCCATTCATCGTGTCGTATCCATCAACTCCCCATTTTTCCTTAGCCATCTCGACTACTACCTCTGTCGACGGCGACAATATTG
Source organism: Vicia villosa (assembly GCF_029867415.1). Classification (NCBI taxonomy): domain Eukaryota; kingdom Viridiplantae; phylum Streptophyta; class Magnoliopsida; order Fabales; family Fabaceae; genus Vicia; species Vicia villosa. The sequence continues at coordinate 242,015 of NW_026705395.1, read as the reverse complement.
GCGTTGTCAAAACCGCCGGAGTCTTCACACAAGGAGACATTAGAGAAGCTAGGCCGCCGGACTTCTTCGCACGGATTATGAATGATGTCGTATTGTGTGGAGCGAACGGAGCGGAAATACGTCTACCGCCTGTAAACCTTCTCTTTGGAAAGTGAAATCGTCGAACCTTGCTAGTGAATCGGTTCGTCTTCGATGAGTTGTTAAGGTTTACACGGAATTTGTCGTTGCGATTCCATTTAACCCGGCCTGTGTAATTCACGGGACACGGAGGATGAGCGTTGAAAGTTGGCGGTCGAGAAAACACCGTCGGATTTTGCAGCATGTAAGATGATTGACAATGCCAAGAAGCAGTGTAATTTCGAGGGGTCTGTTGCAAGATCTGAACTGCCCTATCATTTTTCATTTAAAGAAAATAAGAGCCAAAAAATTTCAAGAGAAAATCAGATGAATGAAGAAAATGAAAATAAGAGCCAAAAAGTTTCAAGAGAAAATCAAATGAATGAAAAAAATGAAAATTTGTTGAACGTTAATAGCAAAATAAAATAAAATTTGGTGAAACTGAGAATTATAAAGGGGTTTTAATTTGGTTGGGAGGGAGGAAATAGTGAGTTTAATGAAATGAATGGGGGAGATTCGAATGTGATTGTGGGATTCATAAGGTTTGTATGGGGTAGAAATGAATGTTTAGCATTGCACCATAGTTCCGTATAGAGCTAAGGCTCTGTGTGTAAAAGGGTTTGAGTTTATGTGTGTTTTCCTAATGGCTGTAAATAAATAGAAATATGTGAAATGGGTATTTCTGTAGTGGATAACTATATGATAAAAATATCAATATTTTTTTAATTTTATGAATTTGATTTAGGTATATTGTTCAATGTTTTGTCAAACAAAACAAAAAGGAAAGTCTGTATTTTTTTCCTATTCTCAATTTTAATTGTATTATTTTAAAACATTAAAATTAATTAATGCTGCTAATTTATTTTTAGAATATAAAAATAAAGTATCTAATACCTTTCTATATAAAAAAATTTAATAACATATAAATAGAATATTAATTCCTAATATATGTAAAATTTAAGTATATAGTATAACAATAAATAAGAGGAAAGACTATTAAACTATATTATAAATTAATTTCTATATAAAGTATTTATATTTTAAATTATCCATTTGAAATGGAATTAAAATTAATGAAAAGTTTAGGTATAGAAGGATCAAAACATAAAAACAAATTGTTCATAAGTCAATAATCATCTCATTATTAAGAGATATATTTATGTTATTTTATTGGAATCTAACTGATTGTATTCTGTATTACTCTAAAAAAAATCTTAATAATTAATAAAAATTTAAATTCTGTGATGACTTTAGTGATCAACATGATTAAAAACTACTAAAATAATATATCAACATACAAACTATATCATCAAGACATTTGTTTTCAAATTAAATTATACTCCCAGTTTAGAAAAAAAAAACATATTTCTTGCTCATAATTAAAAAACATTTGAAATGGCAATGCCCATATTTTTATTTTATTTGTTACAAATTTTGTAAATAACAAAGATCAAAAACTTATGGTGAGACTTAATTAATAGTGATATAATAATAATATATTTAATATTTTTGTTAATTTTTATACACTGAATATTTATTAAACAAACTCAAACATTATTTTAAAAACTCAAATTCACCTATTCAGTAGCATAATCCAAATTAAATAAATTAAATTACCAATATAAATGAAAACAGTTCCAATTATTACAATATTGAAAATAATATTAAATATTTAATCTCTTCAGCAATTCTAGATTAATGGTCATGTACAGCATTAATTCACAAAAAAAAAAAAAAGTTATAAACCATAACAACTAATGAAAAATTATTAGTACAAGAAAAATGGAGATGAGTTAATAATCTCCATTTTAAATAGAACCTAATATATGTGACTTAGTTTTTTTTTTATAGGCAATTTATTAATAAAGCACGCACTAGAGGTGCAATCCTTACAAAACAAAGACACTAGAGAATGTTTGAATCGGATAAAGGAAGTTTAACACTACAAGAAAATATTAAATTAGCTACCATAAATTAGCTACAGATTGTTTTAGTGGTTAATCCGAAGTTATAAAAGTGAGTTTTAACTGAATAGTTATTTCTTTTTGAAAATTATTACTACTAATTATATACTATTACGTTTACAAACTTAAAAATATCCTTTTTTTTTTTAATATTAAAAAAAATGTCCCCTTTCTCTTTTTCTCAGTTTCTCCTCTTTCTCTCTCTACACAACTCCTCGATCTCGATCTCGTTTTCACATAACTCGAAACAATTTCGCTATCAATCTATACTCTTATTGAAATCCAAAAATTTCTCTCGCTCTCGTCAGAATCTAGATCGTTTCGCTTCGTTGAATCGCGAATCTGATGCAAACTTCCAAGATCGGTGAAACTTTAGCTTCGTTTTCTTCACTATAAGGTTCGATTTTTCTTCAAGTTCTTGTTTCGTTTCAGATTTAGTTGATTCTTTACCTCAAGCTTTCAATTCGAAGCTCAAATCACTCTATTCGATTCCTTTATTTTTTACTACTCGATTTAGGTTAATTTTTTACAACTCGATTTACTCGCTGTTGTTGATTTTATTGCTCTAGGTTTGTTAGGTTTTGAGATCTAAAAGTTTTTATTTGGTGTTTTTATTTACTTATCTGAGTCGATTGGTTCTCAATTTTCTTGAGATGTCGAAGTCCCGTATCGGAAATCGGTCTCAGCCTTCTCATTCCTGTTGGAATTCTGACTCTGATGCTGACACGGATTACATGTTTGATTCTATTTCTCCTTCGAATTTCAAATCAATAGTTCGTTTTATATATTTACTGGGTAAAGTATGTAACCACATTGCTTACGCTATAAGTTATAAATTAATTATTTATCCAAACAAGACCTTATGCTATACGTAATTATATGATAATGTTTGGTTATGCTTAATTAAGTTGTTTATCCAAACATGGTCTAACTGTCTGATTATGGGTTTGTACAGTGAGTCAGTTTATGTAGTATGCATTCTTGAAGGGTAACAAGCCAGATTTCAATGTGGTAATGGTGCCTCAAAGAGCCAAGCCCTTTTATGCCTCTTTAGTGGACAGGTTTAGGAATGCTTATAACTCTGATGCAATCAAGGTATGCTATCTGTTTTTTGTTATACTTCAATTTATATTTCTATTATTTAATCTGATTAAAGATTTTACTTTTGATACATTGTTGGTTTAGACAGTTTTACAATGCCAACAAATCACAATTTATACTTCATCAAGTCATACTGTGAGTTTGGTTGGAGCCCTTCTTATTTTGACACACCTCTAACTTACGTTCCTAATAATGTCTAGTATATTTGTAATTTTTCAGCCTAGATATTTTTTTATCAGTAGTCATTAAAATCGGTAGTCGGGGTTTACGGTACTCACAACCCATCGACCTCTTAGGCTGGACACTAGTGGTAATGATCAAACTTATGAGCATTAAGCAAAATGGAAATCACATACTTTTGTTACTAGCCAACTTAATGATCAAGCTTAGTTTGTTATTGACTATTAGGGTCTAATTGGGAAAACCATTTCCAAACAGAACTAAGATGAATTGGACGCCATTTTCAAACAGAAGCGAACTCTCCGTACTCAGCTCAGAAAAACCCTCAAGGCCATTGACCCCTCCCTCAGATCTCAACAAGGTACAATACAATTTAATCTTTGGTCGCTCTTTTTTTATTCCCACACAATCGTTTCTTGTTCCGACAACGCTATTCAGGACATAATTTTGGGAGCTCCGTGGTTCAAATCAAGTCTTAGGTTATGCGCATACATAAGTTGCAATGCTCTACAGGAAGTCGATACTTTCAAACTCTTGTCACACATTTTGCAACCTCAGCCCAATGGTATGTCGTTAAACAATTCATTCTCTTGTTATTTAATTACAATCATTTGGAAATTATCATTGACAGACACGAACACCACACTGACATGCCGTATTGGTGTCTGACACCGATATATGTGGAACTCGGACACCAAACACGCCTGTAATAAGAAATATTAATGCTACATATATATGAGTTTGATTTGTTAAGATGATATGACCAAATGCAGGCGGTAAAAAACTGTATGTACCGCGAGTGGAAGATAAAAACAGTCACATGCGTATGCTTAACATATCCCGTATTGATGACCTTGTTGCAAACTCAATGGACATCTTAGAATCTGCTCCAGTTGATGCTGATGGAAGTGCACGTGAAGATGGTATTTGTCTCTCTTTTTCATTCACTGCCAAACTCTCTTATCTTACTCACTAGAATATTCATGCCTGAGGGAAATCTTTTCTATTTTTATTTCCTAGAATTTGTATTAGTCTTGTTAACAAGGATAAAAAAGATTCTTGAAGTGAACAATTGTCTTGCATTTCCAAAAACAATGACAATGTCAAAAGAGCTATTTTCATTATTTCTTTAAATGCATCATCCTTAGCTAGCATTTTTAATTCTCTTCATCAGAATGACTCACTTGTTTACAATTAAAACAACAACGAAATCATATTTCATAGGGCCTTGTTTAAACTTAGTTTAAGTTTAATTTAGATGAATGACTAAATAAGTATATCTTATAATAGAACTCTACAATTTTCTTAACTATAATTAGAATACAAATCTCATCAATGCATGTCACTGACAACATATTTCCTCTATATACTAGTTAAAACCTTACATATATTACTATTGATTTTACACTAAATTTCATGATACACTATTCAAATTTGAATTTCTATTTTGATTCATACCTGTTTTTTTTTGTTTATTCTTCAAATTTGAAAAGTTGTTACAATTTGCAGAATGTAGTTTCATAAAGCGTATGTTTTTGTGCCTATAGTTTGCTGCTAAATGTATTCAAAATTCCTTTAATGATTGAGTTTTTTATTTGTTAAATGTCAATCCATTGAGTTTATCCTTTGATTAGTTATGATGTTTGCATTTGCATGTATGGATCTCTTGACATGTAATCTAGTTATGTGTTTTATCTAGCTCAGGTCATAAGGCCGTGTAATACGGTGAACTGACTTTTTAATAATCGAAATGTCGCGGTAAGCAAGAGTCGCCACCGACTTTTATTTTATCCAAACAGGTTCGGAAAGGCAAAAAGAAACAGAAAAAAAACCTTTTAAAAGAAATCTAAGTTCGGGGGTAATTTATGCAAAGGGAAAGTGTAAGGCACCCTTTGCATCCATGGTTTTCCATGGGCTCTTAATTGCTTTGCTTGCTCGTTTGTTTTTTTTAAAAAAGGTAGATGAAAGAAAAAAGTGGACTTTAGCTCGTAAATGAGCGTAGCCAGTTTGAAAAATTATGAGAAAGAATATAATGAAAGTTTGAGCATTGCAAGGCAATTAGGGGCAATTACCTTAAACTCAGATGATAGGTCTCTTTTTAGCCTTTCAGAATGAAAGGGTCTATCCTTGCCATAAGAGGGCAGGAAGCCTTTCGTTTGGAGGTTGAAGGGTCGTCGAAGCATCCTTTGCCATGAGACTGTCCCATGCCATAGAAGGGCAGGTAGTCTAAGGCAAGAATCAGAATAAGCCATTTTCGTTAGGCAACCAGAAGATACCTCAGCCTTTTTCCGTAGGCAACTTCCGAGGGTCGAGGTCATTTGTGTATCGAAGGCAGCATCATTTAGGGTCGTGACCTTTTTATCGAGGCAACATGGCTGAGGTATCCTCGTATTCGAGGGACTTGGCTTATTCTGCAAAAAAACACAAGGCAACAGGCAACAAGGCAACAGAGAGGTTACCCAAAAGCGTGCGTGTGTGCACCAATCACGTGGTTCAATTCAGTTATTTATCTTATAATTAGTGATGCTAATTCAGTTCAAGGCTTGCACTCCCTAAATTACTAACCACACAATAATATGGGGAGGGGGAAAAAGAAACCAGCGGATCAATAATGTAATAGATCTGACACAAGTAATAATTAAAAGAGAAAATAAAATAAAAAGATGAATTTCTGGGTTACCGAACATTCGAGCTTTGACTGGTTGGCTAACCCTGAAAATTGGAAAAGGAAAAATAAACACGAAGGGGTGAGTGCATTATCGATTCGGGAACAGGTATGGTTAACCCTAATCAAGAATATAAGGACAAAAGAAAAAAAGATAAAAAATATGAAAGAAACTTAGCTTCGATTGATGAAGTTTGACAGCCGGAGGTTGCCTTGAGCATTGACTCTGACCATCTTAGAATTGACAGAAGATAATAGGACGTGAGTGTATGGACAGTTCTTTTTCAAATAAAAGACAAACCTTAAAATAAATAAAAATTTAAATAAGGCTTAGATCAGAACTTAGCTTTGTAATAGGCGTGGCCGATGGTAGTATCTCGCAATCAACAAGAAAGTGGTTAGTACGGATATAGGGTAATGTATGGCAAATGCTCAAAATATGAACGAGTATGATTAAAATTAACAAAGAAATCTAAGAATTATATTAAATCCTAAAAGAAATGACTAAAGTTAAAACAACTATCTAGTTTATGACTAATTAATCTAATATATGTTGTTTTGTATTTTTAATTTTTTTAGTTTATGAATTACAAAATATGTACATGTAAGTGGCGTTATGAACATTTTAATTTAATCTGAAAATTACAAATATTTAAGGGCTAAAGCTAATGATTTAATTCAAAGAGTTAAGAACATATTTTTTTTTGAGTTTTTATATTTTTTAATAAAACAACCTAAATTAATCTCAACAAAATTAAATTTAATGAACTAATGAAGATAATTTGCTAACCTAATGAAGGGAAACATTTTTCTTTTGTTTGTTTATATACCTATAAAAATAAATTTAAATGGCCTAATTAAACTTAATTAATTTAATGAACTAAATTTAGATTACATGACTAATGTGCAATAAAAGAGAAAAAATATTGATAGAAACATACCTGGGCCGACTCTACAAAACTTTGATTTAATTTAGTAATAATCAATAAATTAATAAATAATAATAATAATAAAACTAAAGATAAAAGGAAAAAATATTCATAAAGAAAAACAAGGACACCACGTGCATCCTAATTAAGATTTTTAGTTTTTAAAAAAAGTTATAATAGTTAGAGTGCTATTGACTTCTTCCACCATGTATTAAAGAAAAAAGAGAAAATATAGCAAGAAAAAGAACAGAAACTTAGAACTCACCTCTTTCTTTCTTTTACAGTAACGCCGTAAAAATCGTTCTCTTTTACTTTATATTCATCTTCCTCTCATCATGCCAACAATCAAATCTAAAAGAAGAAAACATAGCTAAGTGGAACTCACGTGAAGAACGTACCGTAAAGAAGGCAAGTTGTGGTTGTCGTTGCAGATTCGGTGTTGACACGGTGACGCTACTGGTCGGAGAGAGGTTCGCCAGCAAAAGGTGCATGGTGGTGATCGGAGATCACAGGTCTTAGATTGGTGACGGCAGCGACTTGGATTCCATTCTTCTGCTTTTCAATTGGAATGAACAAACACAAAACTTTTCTGATAGAGGCTTTAACGATGTCCCTTTGTCGATTTGTCTTATTGTCTCTTAATGATACGTTCCAAAAGAAAGTGTTGATGATGGATGAATATTATTTTTATAGTAACAGATTGGTTAGTATGAATGGAAAATTGGTAAGAATGGTTGAGTGTGCGTAAGAGAGGTTCAGTGTCGGCGTAAGGGTTAATTGTTGGTCGATATCTTTTCTTTCAAGTGTAAGGTTTTGTACCCGCCTCCCCTCTTGTGTGTTTTTGTTAGTTTATATAAGCAAGAAAATTAGGTAAAAAATAATAATGGGCTTGATTCAGCTAAACTAGTTTGGGTTATTTTATAATATTAACAGAAACACATGTATTTATTTATTTTGGTGATAATATATAAAATGATGATTTAACTAAAAAACAAAAATTAATATTTATGTAAATAAAAAGAACAAAAATTAATATAAAGTTATAAACAAATAAGTAAATAAATGAATGAGAAAAGAAAGTTAGAAGTGGGCTTTGAACCCGGGACTTGCAAACCTTACTACCTAACCGGTCGTATTATGTCAGTTACTTGAAATGACACGACATACGAAAACATATGCGGGCAAATTTTGGGGTATGACAGCTGCCCCTGTTCAATTATCTTAGACCTGAAGATGTAGAGTGGTTTGTATGCCAGTCGGTATCTGAAGGTAGAAGGTGATTGAACACTAGAATACTAAGAAATTTGCCCTAGCTGAAGGAGGGACTTTTGTCGGAGATGGGCTTGTAGATGCCATCTGATAGTTGCTGGAGTATGGATTGTTGCGAAATTTCTGCTTTTGCCGTCTTCTCTTTTTTGTTTGAATGTTGAGGAACCGTCAAAGGTGTCGACTCAAGTCTGTGTTGGGTTATTTAAGGAACCGTCAAAGGTATCGACTTAAATTTGAAATACGTCGTTAAGGAACCGTCCAAGGTATCGACTTAACTCTTGATGTGGGTTGTTAAGGAACCGTCAAAGGTGTCGACTTAACTTTGAAGCATATCATTGAGGCACCGTCAAAGGTATCGACTCAGATATGTAGATAGATTGTATAAGCACCCGTCAAAGGTGTCGACTTATATCTGAAGTGTGTCGTTAAGGAACCGTCAAAGGTGTCGACTTAACTCTTGATATATTAAGGAACCGTCAAAGGTATCGACTTAATACTTGAAAATAGGTTGTTAAGGAACCGTCAGAGGTGTCGACTTAACTCTTGTAAATGGAGATAGTGGTATCCTGAAAAGTAGAGGTTAGTTTTCTTATGTTATGATGCATGTGTTTATGTAATGAGTATCTCAAAATAAATGAGAAACTTTGTATGTTATGGATTTGTTATGCAGTGATGTATATGATGTATGAATATGTTTGTGTCATATGATATGCAAATATGATTTAGTCGAGAAAATAAATTTCCAGGTCTTTGTGATTTTGATGTTTGATTTCGTCTTGAAGATGCTCAGCTGGGGATTTATAATTTCTGTTTGGGGATGAATAGTAATTTGATGGATCCTGACTGGGGATGAAAGATACTAGTAAGCCATGTTGGAGAAGAACAAAGTGTCGGAGAACAGGTGGTATTGAAGATGTAAACTCTGTTGGGGAGCCATGTCTTTGTCGGGCCGAGTATGTTTGAAGATATCTTCTAGAGGATTGTTCTGTGGGGATATGATTTTGTGAAATCGGAATTGCGGGAAGGCATGGATGCCTTGAATATTTCCCCCAGTATTATAGTGACTACCATTCCTGGATTTGATTAGGACATGCCACTGAGTATTTGATAAAGATGTAAAACTAGACTTGCATAGATTTGCCCCTGCTAGTAGGATCTTTGGAAAGATTCGCCTCGCGAGGGCTTTATGAGATGTACACTATGGGCGATATGCCCCCAGTAATCATAGGCTCAAGACAGTGTCCCATGTTGATTGGGGACTAGCTTTAGATATACTTGGATGTATGCCCCTGATTGTTCGAGCATCCATGAGAGATTCTCGGAATCTTGACTTGATTGCCCCAAATTGATCGGGAAATAGTTTGAAGTCCACTTGGGATGAATGCCTTTGACTTTTGGCATTTTGAGAGATTCTTCGAATCTTGACTTGATTGCCCCAGATTGATTGGGCAAAACATGTCATGCCCCTTGTATACGTAAGAGACATGGCTTCTTGGAGTGATTTTGTTTGTCGGGATAACTTTCAGTCATTAGCCATACCCTGTGCAAATTTATTCTGATGCTAACATTTGAAATTACGTAGCAGAATATGTTTAATAATGAATTCATGAGATGCAATGCATACGTTTGTCTTGAGTTTTTTAAAAAAAAACATTAAAACAAGAGATGTGAAAGCGTGATATTTGTAAAACATGCTATTTTTTGTAGAAGCGAAATATCCACTCAGCATTTTAGTAAACCTTAAGGAGTCGGGATACCTTTTTGGTGACAGTATGCTTTCGACCTAACCATGCTTCAGTTAGGACTTTCAAGGGTTGTAACGTGGCTTGGTTCACGGTTTTAAGAAACAAAAGATAAAGGCTCAAAGTTTATTTATACCCATCCCCTTCTTCGTGATGTTCTTCATTCCTAAGCTCAGTTGGTTCGACTTATGCATTCAGGTTCCAAGAGACTTTTGGATTTGCGCCTTTGATAATGATGATGGTTCACAAGCAAAGAGAACCTTTGAGATGACAGTCGCTTCTTCCTTTTGGTAGTCACAATATTGTGTTGTTCAGGAATTTATTGACTTCTCTTTTTCCATCTTTTGATATCCCTAACTTTTGCCTGAACTGTCTATTTTGAGCTTACAGTCAGCGGGATGCCTTGATTTTTGCCTAAGTCTTCTTTGTGATTTTTGACTTAGCAGGCTTTTCTTTGTATATATGTTTTTTCATTTTTTTTTTCTTTTTTTGAAAGATATTGACTGCCTTGCTTAATGATTGATGAACCATCATTGGCTTTTGATTGACATCTCCAACACTTCTTTGATGTGTGCGGACGAACGCTTGTGATTGAAACCTTTGTTGAAAGGTGTACTGAATGATTCTCTTAAAATAGAATGCACAACCAAATTAACTGAGCACTACCCTGCCCCAGGTTATGATCAAGGGTTTTAATTAGTACAAGAAAGAAACTTCTACTTCTTAGGCTCAAAGGGGTTGACGAGGGATTAACATCCTTATATCTCCACTATTTAGGAATTGAAACAATGCCTGTACATCGTCAGCATGGTCCGCTCAAAAGCATACTGTATGAGGTTGCGGTATCGTTTTCGTCATCCTCCCTTAAAAGGCTTACAGCTTAGCAGGAGTTGAGTATCACAAAACATATGCAGAGTAACGACATAATTTAAAAAGAGTGATAGCGAAATAATTTATTCAAGACAAACATATGCAATGCACTGATGATGATTATTAAAACAAATAATGTCTATCATAATTGGAGTGTTTAAACAAACAGAATAGAAATTGCAAATGAAAGTAAATCTAATGATCTAAAAAGTTCATCCTTCTAGGTATTAATCAATCTTTTTGTGATTAGGCATAGGAGTAGTGATCACCACAGGAGTCTTGGGATGATAGAATTCAATTTCACCAGCATCGATCATGTCTTGAATCTTGTTCTTCAATGGCCAACAATCATTCGTATCATGCCCAGGGCTATTGGAGTGATATGCGCACCTCGCATTGGGCTTGTAACTAGGAGCAGAAGTGTTAGGATTTTTAGGAGGATCCCTCAGAGTGATCAAATTTGCCTTTTGCAGATGTTGTAAGGCTTGAGCTAGCGACATATTGATCTTTGTGAATTGACGTCTGGGTTTATCTTGTTTGTTTTGACGACCCTGTTGAGGCGCCGGTGTGGAGCTCAGAACTGCCCCAATAGATTGATCATGGCTTATACTTTTCTGCCCATACACAACATTGGAATCTGACCTCCCATTAGAATGCTTCTTTGTAGTACCTAAGGATGTAGCCATTTGAATCTTACCACTTCGAATACCACTCTCGACACGTTCCCCAATCAGTATGAGTTCAGTGAATCCAGATGATGAACTCCCCAATAAATGACTATAGAAAGGACCAGTCAGTGTACTCATAAATATATCGACCAATTCTCTGTCAGCTAAGGAGGGTTTGACTCTTCCAGCTAGATCTCTCCACTTTTGAGCATACTCCTTGAAACTTTCTTTAGGTCCCATGGACATGGTTTGTAGTTGCATGCGAGTTGGTGCGAGATCGGAATTATATTGGTATTGCTTATAGAAAGCAACAACTAAATCTTCCCAGGTATGGATGTTGGTACTTTCCAGTTGATAATACCATTCGAGTTGAGTTCCAGATAAGCTTTCCTGAAAGAAATGGATCCAGAGCCTCTTATCAGTAGTGTGAGGCTGAATCTTCCTTACATAAGACCTCAAGTGTAGTTTAGGACAAGAGACTCCATCATACTTAGCAAAGGCGGGAGTTTTGAATTTTGGAGGAATAACGACCCCAGGCACAAGTCCAAGCTCTTCAAAATCCAGCCCAGGTACCTTCTGAATTTCCACACTTCTCAGACGCTCTTCTAACATCTGGTATTTGTCATCGGGATGTTCGCCCTTATGGTAATAGTCCTCTTCTTCTTCAGAGAGTTTGGCAGAATCGTGGTTACTTTTTGCATCGGTTTTGATACTAGCATTATCATCTTGCTCATCCTCATCACTGTCTTCAGAGGTTTCAGCATCCCTGAGTTGCAAGATTGGTCTAAGCTTTTTTACTCGAGTCTTCTTACCCTTTTTCTTCTTCTTTCTAGTCAACATGGCTTTCAGCTCTTCTTGCCCTTTGGACAAATTCAGAATCAAGGCTTGGAACTCGGTGTTTTGAGCTTGAAGATCCTTAACTGATTGTTCGAGATTCATGATGCTGAAATAAACAGTGAGGAAGGATGAGAAACCCATCATAGGAAACCTGTTATGCAATGTTATGAATGCAAATGAAATGTTTTCAAGGATCTTTAAGGAATTTAGTTAGCAACTTTAGGAATTTAATCAGTCACAGCTTCGTCTGAAGAACCTTGGCTTTCATTTTTAAGCGTCCTTCTTTAAGAATCAAGCTCACCATATCGAGTGGGTCATCGCCTCTGATTCAGGATACTTCTAAATTTGAAGATACGTGGCCAGAGGAAAATAAATCCTCTTGCCCCTTGATAGGTACTGGATCTCTGAATTGGAAGGTATGTGGCCAGAGGGAAGTAAATCCTCTTGCCCCTTGATTAGGAGATCAACCTTTGATAAGGGCACCTGAAATTGTGCGCCCTAAATCCCTAAGATCCTTGAAAGGGTTAGTTAAATCATGTTATGCTTATGATGTCATGATGTCATGAATGTTATGCGAATGCAATTCATTAGGCATAGTGTGAGATAGTAAGGGCAAACACGTCCTTTTAACAAAACCTGCAAAGAACAAAGGTTAGTAGCAAACACAAACAAGTCACACAAGTCACACAATTTTTTGACTTAAGGCTTGCATGGAGTCTGATCAGGTGTCCTTCCCAAGGGTATTTCTATGGATAAGGAGATTTCAGCAACGGGTTCTACAAGTTATCCAGAATTGTCAGCCCTTCTAAAGCACCCTCGGACATGATGCATTCGCACCATGCAATGATACTTTGAGAAAGAACCTATCTGAATTGTAGCATCGGGTAGCGACTAGTCCTTAACATTTGTCAAGGGTAGTCCCCCCACTACGTTCCTAAAGGCCAGGATGGGTTAAGGGTAACTAAAGGTCCTTGAGCTCCGGCGCACCCACAGACACATACATAGACCTCCCTCATTTGAGAAAGGTGTGCATATGCTATGGAGTCCTAACTCAAGCGTGAACTTCATACTGACTCATCTCCCACATATGTGAAAGAGGTCCTTATGACTATGCCACTCCTAATCTTAAGGGTTCTTGAATCCGGGAATAGGATTCGTCCTTCAGTTAATTCCCAAAACGCCCCTGAAAAATAAAACAAACAAAGCAAATAATAGAAAACATTTTAAAATGAATCCTAAACCTTTAAGGTAACCCCTCTTAATCGAAATTTTCCCCAGCAGAGTCGCCAGTTCTGTAATACGGTGAACTGACTTTTTAATAATCGAAATGTCGCGGTAAGCAAGAGTCGCCACCGACTTTTATTTTATCCAAACAGGTTCGGAAAGGCAAAAAGAAACAGAAAAAAACCTTTTAAAAGAAATCTAAGTTCGGGGGGTAATTTATGCAAAGGGAAGGTGTAAGGCACCCTTTGCATCCATGGTTTTCCATGGGCTCTTAATTGCTTTGCTTGCTCGTTTGTTTTTTTTAAAAAAGGTAGATGAAAGAAAAAAGTGGACTTTAGCTCGTAAATGAGCGTAGCCAGTTTGAAAAATTATGAGAAAGAATATAATGAAAGTTTGAGCATTGCAAGGCAATTAGGGGCAATTACCTTAAACTCATATGATAGGTCTCTTTTTAGCCTTTCAGAATGAAAGGGTCTATCCTTGCCATAAGAGGGCAGGAAGCCTTTCGTTTGGAGGTTGAAGGGTCGTCGAAGCATCCTTTGCCATGAGACTGTCCCATGCCATAGAAGGGCAGGTAGTCTAAGGCAAGAATCAGAATAAGCCATTTTCGTTAGGCAACCAGAAGATACCTCAGCCTTTTTCCGTAGGCAACTTCCGAGGGTCGAGGTCATTTGTGTATCGAAGGCAGCATCATTTAGGGTCGTGACCTTTTTATCGAGGCAACATGGCTGAGGTATCCTCGTATTCGAGGGACTTGGCTTATTCTGCAAAAAAACACAAGGCAACAGGCAACAAGGCAACAGAGAGGTTACCCAAAAGCGTGCGTGTGTGCACCAATCACGTGGTTCAATTCAGTTATTTATCTTATAATTAGTGATGCTAATTCAGTTCAAGGCTTGCACTCCCTAAATTACTAACCACACAATAATATGGGGAGGGGGAAAAAGAAACCAGCGGATCAATAATGTAATAGATCTGACACAAGTAATAATTAAAAGAGAAAATAAAATAAAAAGATGAATTTCTGGGTTACCGAACATTCGAGCTTTGACTGGTTGGCTAACCCTGAAAATTGGAAAAGGAAAAATAAACACGAAGGGGTGAGTGCATTATCGATTCGGGAACAGGTATGGTTAACCCTAATCAAGAATATAAGGACAAAAGAAAAAAAGATAAAAAATATGAAAGAAACTTAGCTTCGATTGATGAAGGTTGACAGCCGGAGGTTGCCTTGAGCATTGACTCTGACCATCTTAGAATTGACAGAAGATAATAGGACGTGAGTGTATGGACAGTTCTTTTTCAAATAAAAGACAAACCTTAAAATAAATAAAAATTTAAATAAGGCTTAGATCAGAACTTAGCTTTGTAATAGGCGTGGCCGATGGTAGTATCTCGCAATCAACAAGAAAGTGGTTAGTACGGATATAGGGTAATGTATGGCAAATGCTCAAAATATGAACGAGTATGATTAAAATTAACAAAGAAATCTAAGAATTATATTAAATCCTAAAAGAAATGACTATCTAGTTTATGACTAATTAATCTAATATATGTTGTTTTGTATTTTTAATTTTTTTAGTTTATGAATTACAAAATATGTACATGTAAGTGGCGTTATGAACATTTTAATTTAATCTGAAAATTACAAATATTTAAGGGCTAAAGCTAATGATTTAATTCAAAGAGTTAAGAACATATTTTTTTTTTGAGTTTTTATATTTTTTAATAAAACAACCTAAATTAATCTCAACAAAATTAAATTTAATGAACTAATGAAGATAATTTGCTAACCTAATGAAGGGAAACATTTTTCTTTTGTTTATTTATATACCTATAAAAATAAATTTAAATGGCCTAATTAAACTTAATTAATTTAATGAACTAAATTTAGATTACATGACTAATGTGCAATAAAAGAGAAAAAATATTGATAGAAACATACCTGGGCCGACTCTACAAAACTTTGATTTAATTTAGTAATAATCAATAAATTAATAAATAATAATAATAATAAAACTAAAGATAAAAGGAAAAAATATTCATAAAGAAAAACAAGGACACCACGTGCATCCTAATTAAGATTTTTAGTTTTTAAAAAAAGTTATAATAGTTAGAGTGCTATTGACTTCTTCCACCATGTATTAAAGAAAAAAGAGAAAATATAGCAAGAAAAAGAACAGAAACTTAGAACTCACCTCTTTCTTTCTTTTACAGTAACGCCGTAAAAATCGTTCTCTTTTACTTTATATTCATCTTCCTCTCATCATGCCAACAATCAAATCTAAAAGAAGAAAACATAGCTAAGTGGAACTCACGTGAAGAACGTACCGTAAAGAAGGCAAGTTGTGGTTGTCGTTGCAGATTCGGTGTTGACACGGTGACGCTACTGGTCGGAGAGAGGTTCGCCAGCAAAAGGTGCATGGTGGTGATCGGAGATCACAGGTCTTAGATTGGTGACGGCAGCGACTTGGATTCCATTCTTCTGCTTTTCAATTGGAATGAACAAACACAAAACTTTTCTGATAGAGGCTTTAACGATGTCCCTTTGTCGATTTGTCTTATTGTCTCTTAATGATACGTTCCAAAAGAAAGTGTTGATGATGGATGAATATTATTTATATAGTAACAGATTGGTTAGTATGAATGGAAAATTGGTAAGAATGGTTATGTGTGCGTAAGAGAGGTTCAGTGTCGGCGTAAGGGTTAATTGTTGGTCGATATCTTTTCTTTCAAGTGTAAGGTTTTGTACCCGCCTCCCCTCTTGTGTGTTTTTGTTAGTTTATATAAGCAAGAAAATTAGGTAAAAAATAATAATGGGCTTGATTCAGCTAAACTAATTTGGGTTATTTTATAATATTAACAGAAACACATGTATTTATTTATTTTGGTGATAATATATAAAATGATGATTTAACTAAAAAACAAAAATTAATATTTATGTAAATAAAAAGAACAAAAATTAATATAAAGTTATAAACAAATAA
The DNA here is from genome assembly GCF_029867415.1 of Vicia villosa. Classification (NCBI taxonomy): domain Eukaryota; kingdom Viridiplantae; phylum Streptophyta; class Magnoliopsida; order Fabales; family Fabaceae; genus Vicia; species Vicia villosa. The sequence goes on along the minus strand of NW_026705395.1, from coordinate 225,462 downwards.
GTAAATAAATGAATGAGAAAAGAAAGTTAGAAGTGGGCTTTGAACCCGGGACTTGCAAACCTTACTACCTAACCGGTCGTATTATGTCAGTTACTTGAAATGACACGACATACGAAAACATATGCGGGCAAATTTTGGGGTATGACAGCTGCCCCTGTTCAATTATCTTAGACCTGAAGATGTAGAGTGGTTTGTATGCCAGTCGGTATCTGAAGGTAGAAGGTGATTGAACACTAGAATACTAAGAAATTTGCCCTAGCTGAAGGAGGGACTTTTGTCGGAGATGGGCTTGTAGATGCCTAGCCAATCAAAAATATGATTTCAAATCTCTTAATGAAAAAAAGATGAGAATAAATTTCTACATGATTACCACAAAACACACAATCCGGATTAGAGACATTAGCAACTCCTCTTTTCAACAATTGATCTTTAGAAGGAAGACGATCAATGAAAAATCTCCATGCAAACACCTTAATCTTAGGCGGAATTCTAAGATCCCACATCACATTCAACAACTTAATCAATTGAGGATCCCAAGCAATTGATTTAGAATCATTGGCAACAAAGTTTCCGAATTAATGTACCACAAGAATGTATCTCTTTCGAATTCGCATGGAATAAAGCCAAGCACGATTTCGCGAAACCGGTTCCAACATGGCATGGCAGCCGCTGCTGCCCATGCTGCTGTACCGAGAGCAACACCATGGGGAATAACACTTGGACGTCCCACCTATGCGTTCCATCGTCCCAAACCAACACCTCCACCACCGTACAATTTTTCATGGTTGATAAATCAAACAATTCCATGAAAACCATGCGAAGAGATTGATCTCCCAACCACAAATTATGCCAAAAAAGAATATCTTTACCATTCTTGCAACAACATTTAACACACCCGGAAAAACCATTGTCAACAATGTCATATAACAAATTATTCTTGCACATATCCCTTCACCAAATCGAATCATCACTTCTATTCAACTCTCCACTAGAATATTGAATCTTTAATTTAGGACAATTGTACCTCACCTTGATAAATTTACTCCAAATGGCATTATCTTCATTTAAAATTCTCCACTTCTACTTCATGAGTAAAGCTTTGTTCATCTCCTTCACATCGCTAACCCCCAACCCACCCTTCTCCTTTGGCCTACAAACAACCTCCCACTTCACCCAATGGATGCTCCTTTTCTCAAATTTTCCACTCCATAAAAACTCACTTTGAAGCCTTCTAATCTCTTTAGCGATTTTTCCCGGAACTTTAAAGAAGGATAGAGTAAAAATTGGAATTCAATTCAACACCGAGTTGATAAGTGTGACCTACCTCCCATCGAAATGTTTCTTCCCTTCCACGAAGAAAGACGGCCCTTTATTTTGTTTACCACTTCCGTCCAAACTTTCTTCTTTCTAGGACTATCCCCCACCATATAATTCCTAAAAATTTAAAAGGAGTCATACCTTTCTTGCATGAGAGAAACGTCGTGGCGGCGTTAATGTACCAATCACCCACATTTACACCTATAATATTGCTTTTAGCAAAATTAATCTTCAAACCGGACACTAATTCAAACCCTCTCAATAACACCTTGATATTCTAAAGGTTATCACAAGATGCTTCACCGAGAAGAATAGCATCATCCGCAAATTGTAAAATGTCCACAAAATCATCTTCCCCGTACATGAAAGGCTTGTAGTTTCCCAACTCAACCGACTTTTTCACAAGGGCGGTTAATCCTTCCATAGCAAGAACAAAGAGAAACGGAGACAAATGATCTCCTTGTCTTAATCGTTTTTACATCTTGAACTCTTTCGTTGCACTTCTGTTGACCAAAACGGACATGTGATTGTTGAAAATGCAAGCATCCATCCACCGCATCCACCTATCACCAAACCCCATCATAATCATCGTTTCTCTAAGGTATTGCCAAGTGACTTAGTTAATAATCTCTTTGGTGACTTAAATTATTTTCAAAACTTTTCAAAATATAAGAAACACCAATATATTTATTCAAAGTCTAATTTTATTCAGCATTTAAGTGCATGGAAATAAGCCACACCTTTCAAACTCGTGGCAATGAATTGTTTATTCAACCAGTATTTCACCATTACACATTTACACTTATTGACTAAATTACACCGTGCAACGGTTGTAGATGATCTATATAAAATTCAGGTTATCATTAATCATAGGAAAACAATTTTCCCCATAGCATCACCAAATAAAAAATACTATATTCAATTGCAATGGCACAGCGACATCATGAAACACCCTCATAGCATCACCAAATAAACCACTCGCACCAACTTCAAAATATAGACTTCCAAACTTTGTACATGAAAGATCAGACGGAAATAAATAGTCATGTGAAAAGAAAATATCGTTGGGTTATGAGGGTGTATCATTGACACCAACAATGTCTTTGTAACAGACATCAATTTCTGCAGAAAAATTACATCTAACCAACTTTCCGAGCATCCGGCTCTGGAATTTGTTGGAATTAAGGTTGTTTTTTGTGTGTAGGACAAGTGTCTAGAAATATATAGGTAGGAGAATTCTTTATGGAAGAGAGAATTTTGTATTTTGCTTGATGCAAATGTGTAGGATTACATCTCTATTTATACCACTTTAAGGAGAACTCTAGACTCACTAATTCTAGAGAGTTCTCTATCCTAGAAATTCAAAGAGTATTCTAGAGAATATTACAATATTAAGAAATATCTAGACTCTCCAAATAATACAAGAATTCTCTTGAAACACTACCCAAAATTATCTAAGCCCAAAATAGTTAAGCCCAAAATACCAAATAATAAAGAGGCCCAAATCAAGTTTAATATTTCAACATCCCCCCTTAAACTTGATTTGTGGCTCCAAACATTCTCCTTAGCTTCATGCTTGCTCAACTCGCTGCCACATTCCAACGGGGTGTCAACTGAATTGGCGTCATCCATCTTGAACTTCTTAAGGACTTCTTTGACATATCCTTCTTGGGTGATGAAAATTCCTTTGTCTTCTTGCTCCGGAATTTTAGATGAGTCTCCGTCCACGGCGTCTCTCCATTTTATTTTTTTCGCCGCTTCTTGATAGCTTAGAGCCTCACAATCACCAAAAAGACAAAAGAGGTTAATGTCGTTTAGATTTTCGGTTACCTCATAAAGCTCTTCAATGCTCCTTAGTCGCGGTGTCCTCTCACTTGAGCTTGTTTGGTGTCGGTGAGGTCGGTGGTGTAAGATGTTCCTCTATCATTGGTTGTTCATTTTCTTCTTCTTCTTCTTCAAAGTAAGGAAGAAAATCATACCTTTCTTCTTGAACACTCCAATCCCAACAATCTTCTTCATCGAACTCCACGTCGCGGTTATGACGATCTTTCCACTACTTGGATTATAAAGCTTGTATCCTTTGGAACTTGAGTCGTAACCTACGAACACATATTTCTCACTTTTATCATCGAGCTTTCTTTCGTCTGGAACATGGGTATAGGCAATACTTCCAAACACTTTAAGGTGAGAGATCCCGGGCTTCCTTCTGAAGGATAGAAAAACACTTAGAAAGGGGGGGTTTGAATAAGTGTAGTCGTAAAAACTTGAACGATAAAAACAGATTGCACAGTTATTTTTATCCTGGTTCGTTGTTAACTAAACTACTCCAGTCCACCCCCACGGAGTGATTTACCTCACCTGAGGATTTAATCCACTAATCGCAACAGATTACAATGGTTTTCCACTTAGCCCACGACTAAGTCTTCTAGAGTATCCTGATCACAACCTGATCACTCTAGGAACAAATGCTTAGACACAAGCTAAGACTTTCTTAGAGTATCCTGACCACCACGTGATCACTCTAATTACAACTGCTTAGACACAAGCTAAGACTTCCTAGAGTATCCGGATCAACACTTGATCACTCTAGTTACTTACAAATTAATGTAATCAAATAAGAGTTTTACAATGCTTCTGAAAAGCTATAATCACATCAGTGATATTTCTCTTAACGTTTAAGCTTAATCTCACTAATATATTACAACAGCAATGTAGTGAGCTTTGATGAAGATGAAGTTTCTGAGCTTTTAATTTGAACAGCGTTTCAGCAAGTTTATTGTTAGCAAATCGTCCAGAAAATTGGTAACCTTGCTTCTCATCAGAACTTCATATTTATAGCCACTTTGAGAAGATGACCGTTGGGAGCATTTAATGCTTTACGTATTCCGTACAGCATTGCATTTAATGTTTCACGCTTTTGTCAACTACCTCGAGCCTTGTTCACGCTGTGTCTACTGACGTTGCCTTTAATAGCTTCCAACGTTCCTTTTGTCAGTCAGCGTAGCCTGCCACCTGTACTTTCTTCTGATCTGACGTTTGTGTATACAACGTTTGAATATCATCAGAGTCAAACAGCTTGGTGCATAGCATCTTCTTGTCTTCTGACCTTGAAGTGCTTCTGAGCGTGATACCATGAGAACTTCAGTGCTCCTGCTTCTGATCTCAAGTTCTTTTGATGCTTCCATAGACCCATGTTCTGATTCTGCCTTGACCATCTTCTGATGTCTTGCCAGACCATGTTCTGATGTTGCATGCTGAACCTTCTGAGACAAAGCTTCTGAGCGCTGATTTGTGCATACTCTTTATATATTTCCTGAAAGGGAAATTGCAATGTATTAGAGTACCACATTATCTCACACAAAATTCATATCCTTGTTATCATCAAAACTAAGAATATTGATCAGAACAATTCTTGTTCTAACAATCTCCCCCTTTTTGATGATGACAAAAACATATATAAATGATATGAATTTGCGATCAGAAAGAGCAGACGGCTAAAGACAATTTACACAGCTATAACATAAGCATGTGAATATGTCTCCCCCTGAGATTAACAATCTCCCCCTGAGATAAATAATCTCCCCATGAAATTAATACTAGAAGAATTTTATAAATAAAAGACTTCCCTGAATATTTCAGTAGAGACGTTCACAGTGCTTGATCTTCAGAACATTCATGACTTCTGATTTCTGCTTCCATAGGACAGCTTCAGAACATTGAATTTCTTTAGATCCTCAGAACATTCACAACTTCTGATTCCTGCTTCCATCGGACAGCTTCAGAACTTTTGATCTTCAGAACATTCACAGCTTCTGATTCCCGCTTCCATTGGACAGCTTCAGAACATTGAATTTCTTTAGATCCTCAGAACATTCACAGCTTCTGATTCTTGCTTCCAGTGGACAGCTTCAGAACTTGAATTTCTTTGATCTTCACAACATTCACAGCTTCTGATTCTTGCTTCCATTGGGACAGCTTCAGAGCTTGAATTTCTTCTTACATCACTTCATGCTAGAATGTATCAGAACATTGTTGAATGTACCAGAGCTTCATCAGAGCATCTCTACATCCTGAAATGTTACAGAACAAAACTAAACGACAAAAGTCAGCATGAATGAATCAGAACATAAAATATGTTTCAGAACATATAATATGTATCAGAGCCATATAAGCCATATAGAATGTATCAGAACAAATAGACATAATGTTTCAGATCATATTCTATCATCAGAATATCTGAACATTCTTCCTTCTTGCTTCTGATTCTGAAGCTTCATAGCACTCAGCTTGCTTCAAGAATCCAAGAGCTTGATTCATCTTGTTGCTTCTCATGTTGATCTTTAAAGAGAATCTTCAATTCCTACAACAACACAACTTAAAGTATAGAACTTTGCAAGTTCTGTTAGTAAAGCAACTGATTAAATCAAATCATTTATCATATATTTCTCCCCCTTTTTGTCCTATCATCAAAAACATAAAAGATTCAGATAAAAACAAAAAGAGACACACGGAAGAAAAAGATGATTTTCATTGAAGTTCAAACAGACAAGTACAGAAGTACACGAAGAGAAGGAAGACAAGATGCACAAAACAGATGCAGCAAAAACAAAAACAAAACAACAAAGACTCAATCTAAGACGACCCTAGCCTTGACAAGATCTTGGCCAGCATCTCTTGAACCCCATTGTTGTGCTCATTCTGCTTCTCTATGAAAGCTCTAAACTCAGCATTGACTGAGCTTTGCTCATCCTGGTTCTTCTGAAGAACTTCCAGAGTCCTTGCAAGACGGGAAGGTTCATCAGAAGAAGCTTCACAGCTTCTATCCACAGGGATGGCATTGTGATCTGTAGCTTCCATTGATAGATCATTTGCAGGGATTTCCTCAACAGGAACTGATTCAGCAACGTGATCTTCAGCATCTGCTTCTTGCATAGAAGTATCTTCATATTCTGCAGCCGGAATTTCAGAATCTCCATTCTCAAGTGCCTTAAGAATGGCAGCTAGATTCCTGGGGGCAGAAGGACCTTCAACTTCTGGTGGGTCAACAACTTCTGGAATGACCAAGCTTGGGTCTTCCTTAGAAGGGTTTTCCCTCAAAAAGTCAAAGAGGGTCTTGAAATCCCCGAGCAGAACTGGATATTGAGGTCTCTAGACCACAATTTCCCTGCAAGGATTAGCTTCCAATGCAGCAGCCAGTCTTGCTTCTTCCAATTCATCCACAAACTGCTTCTCCTCAGCAGCAACACAATTTCTGAGAGGATGGTAGTATATACCATTATCACCCTCCAGAAGGTAACCAGGGTAACCAGGGGCAGCAGCCACTAGTCTTTTCTGTACTCCCATTGCTTCTACTTGAAAATCCTTGCGAAATCTTTTCTAGAGATTTCTTGTAGAAACATCATCCAGACCATTTAGAAATGCATCCTTCAGAAGGTCTAGACTGCTAATCACCTCATGTCTGAAAAGTTCCAGGTAGGTATAGGGTTCAGGTTTAGGCGGATTGAAGGTGAATTTGTAGTCAGGGTAGAGAAGACAGTAGGGTTTGGGTTTTCTGGTAGGTAAGGGATGGGATATAGAAGGTGGAGGTGCGGTGGATGAGGAAGAAGGGATATCTGAGAGAATGATTGATGAGGATGGAATATCAGAAAGGATAGGTTGAGAAGAGGATGGAGTATTTGTAAAAGGAATTTGTGAGAAAGATTTATCAGAAGGAGTTGGGGGAAGAATACTTAGAGGTGTGGGGTTTAGAATGGGAGAGGAGAAAGATGATGGAGAAGGATTTGGTAAAGTGAAGTTTACTTTTGGTTCAGATGGAGGTGATTGGAGAGATGGTTTAGGGACAGAAGGAGGTGGAGTAAAAACCTGCCTGGAGATTTGTACAGAAGAAGAAGATCTGGTTCTGCGAAAGGAATCTCTGATCCTTTTCTCCCTTCGTTCTTCAGAGTCCACCTTGTCAGGATCATAGGTGACTCTCAACTTCTTGGCTTTCTTAACCTCATCTTCTCGGGCTTTTCTTTTTAGCCTAGCCTTTAGTTCCTTCTGATCCTTCTTCAGAAGATCAGCCTTGGACGGAAGTACTCTGCCACGGATCCAAGCAGGATCAATATCTGATTGCTTCCTAACACAATCTTCCAGGTAAAGCTTGACAGCCTGATGCAGTTCTTTTTGAAATAAAGAGGCAAAACCTTCAACAGCAACTCTTCTTGACAGGATGTCAGGAAAGCTTGTGCACACAGAAGGTACATTTTGAATGAGTTCCAGTCTGAACAAATCCACACCATTGAAAATGGGACCTTGAACTACTCCAAGAAAATGGGACGCATTGAGTTTTCTGATGGAGTCCAGCACTTTGCTTTCAATCAGAATGTCTGAAATCATTCTTCCAAAAGGAATAGTCGTTCTTGGAATATGAGGGTACTTCGCCCTTTCGTCTTCTCTTGACTCAAAGATAGAAGTCTTCAGATTCTCAAACAGAATATGAGAGATGTTGATCTCAGTCTTTTTGCCAATGCAGAAAAGAGTATACTTGTGATCCGGACTGATGTAGGAGGAGGAGAGCATCCTCTTTCTATGGTGAAGGGAACCCTGAATAATCTCAGCCCATACTTTATAAAACGGCCTTAAGGTGCCCGTGTTATTAGAGTCAATTCCAAAGGTCAGAGAGATTTGTTGTTCAACTTTAGACCAGTCAACTGTTGCATGTCGAAAACCAGACCAACCTTCTTCATCATTCAGATTGTACAGCTTCCTGATGAGCTTTTCAGTGATAACCACTTCATGCCCTAGCACGAATGAAATGATGGCAGTTGGGGTAACCGTTGCATGTACCCAGAAATCCTTCACAAGTTCAGGATAAATTGGACCAACCAATCTATCAAGATATTTAGACCATCCTTGCTCAAAGATTCTTGCATCACACTTAAAGCCATTTGCTTTTAGGTTGTTGATGTCCACAGCAGATTCACATAGAACTTCCAGTTCTTCCGTGGGTATTAAGCATGTTTTCAATGGAGCATACTCATATTTGTGTAGAAGGATCTGCGTAGAAGTGAGTCTTTCTTTTGAAATTGATGAACAAGAAGATGAGTTCATGATGATTATGCTTTGAGATCAAATCAAAAACTAGGGTTTGTAAAAAAAAATGCAACGAAGGGGATGCACAAAAGAGAGAGAAAGAGAAAAAAAAAGAGGGAATGAAGATGAAGCGGGTTATTTAAATGATCTGAAAATAAAGAAATCATTATGCATTTAATGAGAAATGACATTAGGAGAGAGAACACGGTAAATGAAATGATTTAACACAGTTACCTAGGTCGGCGTCTTCTCAACTGCACGCTTTGTACTAACCGTACATACACGTGTTCACCATCAGATAATAGATGACAGCTGTAAAATTTTTGAATAGACTTTACGCCTTCTGATTCTGATCACTGCTTCTGATTGTCATTCTTTAGGAATGATCTTGTTCTGATAGGATCATCTTTCTTCCCAAGGATCTCATCTTCTGAATGAGCTGAGGCAAGTCTAGGTGATCTTCTGACTGTTGGTTCTTCAGAAATCCTGAGATTCTCTAAAGATGCAGCAACTTGATCTTCTGATCCATTGCTTCTGAGACTGCCAGCTTCTGCAGCTTTGCTTCTTGGTTCTACTGCTTCTGATATATCAATATCAAAATCTGCAAAATTCTCAAACTGCTTTGGTTTTTCAAGACCAAGCTTATCATCAAACCTGATACTGATTGATTCTTCTACAATCAATGTTTCAGTATTGTACACTCTGTAGCCTTTAGAGCGTTCAGAATATCCAAGAAGGAAACACTTTTGTGCTTTAGAATCAAACTTACCAAGATGATCTTTAGTATTCAGAATAAAACATACACATCCAAAAGGATGGAAATATGAAATGTTGGGCTTTCTGTTCTTCCACAATTCATAAGGAGTCTTATTTAGAATAGGTCTTATAGAGATTCTATTCTGAATATAACACGCAGTGTTTATTGCTTCTGCCCAAAAATGCTTAGCCATATTGGTTTCATTGATCATGGTTCTGGCCGTTTCTTGTAGAGTCCTATTCTTTCGCTCTACAACTCCATTTTGTTGTGGAGTTCTAGGACAAGAGAAATCATGGGCAATACCATTTTCTTTGAAGAACTCCTCAAAGAATTTTTTCTCAAATTCACCACCATGATCACTTCTAACCTTTAGGATTTTACACTCTTTCTCAGATTGGATCTGAGTGCAGAATTCAAAGAACACTGAATGAGACTCATCCTCGTGTTTCAAGAACTTTACCCATGTCCAGCGGCTATAATCATCAACGATGACTAATCCATATTTCTTCCCTCTGACAGATGCTGTTTTGACTGGGCCAAACAGATCAATGTGCAAGAGTTCTAACGGCCTTGAGGTAGAAACAACATTCTTAGACTTGAATGCAGGTCTGGAGAACTTGCCCTTCTGACATGCTTCACAAAGAGCATCTGATTTGTATTTCAGATTTGGGAGTCCTCTGACCAGATTTAGTTTATTAATCTGAGAAGTCTTTCTCAAACTAGCATGACCTAATCTTCTGTGCCAGACCCATTGCTCCTCAGAAACAGACATAAGACAAGTCACCTTCTGCTTCTCAAGATCAGAAAGATCAATCTTATAGATGTTGTTCTTTCTCTTGCCTGTAAATAGGATTGAGCCATCCTTCTGACTTACAGCCTTGCAAGACTTTTGATTGAAGATTATATCATAACCATTGTCACTTAATTGACTTATGGACAATAAGTTATGCGTTAATCCTTCTACAAGAAGTACATTAGTTATGTAAGGAGAGTTACCAAGACTTATGGTTCCAGAGCCAATGATTTTGCCCTTCTGATCTCCTCCAAACTTGACTTCTCCACCTGGTTTAAGCACCAGGTCTTGGAATGTAGACCTTCTTCCCGTCATGTGTCGTGAGCACCCAGAGTCCAGGTACCATGACATTTTGCTTTTTGTCCTCTTTGCTGCCAAGGATATCTGCAACAGAAATTATCTTCTCCTTAGGTACCCACAATTTCTTGGGTCCTTTCTTGTTAGTTCTCCTCAAGTTCTGATTGAACTTGGGTTTAGCAAAATATTTAACAGGAGGAACAGCATGATATTCTTTAGTTTTGTCAGCATGATATTTCTTAGGATGTGTCACAAGCTTCTTGGTGTGAACAATGTTAAACTTCTGTGCATGTGAAGTGAGCCTAATATCATGTGCATGACCATATTTGAACTGATCATACAATGGCTTGTATGTGATCTTCAGATCATCAATAGGTTCAAATTTATGTGAGGTATCACCCTCATAGCCAAAACCAAACCTTCTGTTTCCAGAAACACCATATATCATAGAAGCAAGATGACTTCTGCCAATACTTCTAGATAAGAACTTTCTGAAGCTCGAGTCATATTCTTTCAGAATATGATTCATGCTAGGAATGGATTTTTCTGTTTCAGAAGGAGATCCACTATCTTTGGATAGATTTAAAACTTTTTCCTTCAGTTCAGAATTTTCCAATTCCAGCTTCTTAGTTTCAAATTCAAACTGCTTTTTCAGCTTTTTGTATTTGATACTAAGATGAGCCTTGAGTTCCAGAAGTTCTGTTAAACTGGAAACTAACTCTTCTCTAGATAGTTCAGAAAATACCTCTTCAGAATCTGATTCTGATGTAGATTCTGATCCATCATCTTCTGTAGCCATCAGCGCAAAGTTGGCCTGCTCTCCTTCAGAGTCTGATTCTGATTCTGATTCAGAATCATCCCATGTTGCCATAAGACCTTTCTTCTTGGGATTCTCCTTCTGAAGTTTTGGACACTCGTTCTTGTAATGTCTAGGCTCATTGCACTCATAGCAGACAACCTTCTTCTTGTCAGATCTTCTGTCACCAGAAGATTCTCCATGTTCAAATCTCTTTGAACTTCTGAAGCCTCTGAACTTCCTTTGCTTGCTCTTCCAGAGTTGGTTTACCCTTCTGGAGATCATGGACAGTTCATCTTCTTCTTCAGATTCTGACTCTTCAGGATCTTCTTCTCTAGCCTGAAAAGCGTTAGTGCATTTTTTAACATTAGATTTTAATGCAATAGACTTACCTTTCTTCTGAGGCTCATTTGCGTCCAGCTCTATTTCATGGCTTCTCAAGGCACTGATAAGCTCTTCCAAAGAAACTTCATTCAGATTCTTGGCAATCTTGAATGCAGTCACCATTGGACCCCATCTTCTGGGTAAGCTTCTGATAATCTTCTTTACATGATCAGCCTTGGTGTAGCCTTTATCCAGAACTCTCAATCCAGCAGTTAGAGTTTGAAATCTTGAGAACATCTTCTCAATATCTTCATCATCCTCCATCTTGAAGGCTTCATATTTCTGGATTAGAGCAAGAGCTTTAGTCTCCTTGACTTGAGCATTTCCCTCATGGGTCATTTTCAATGACTCATATATATCATGGGCAGTTTCCCTGTTAGATATCTTCTCATACTCAGCATGAGAGATAGCATTCAGCAAAACAGTCCTACATTTATGATGATTCTTGAAAAGCTTCTTTTGATCATCATCCATTTCTTGCCTTGTAAGCCTTACGCCACTGGCTTTCACTGGATGTTTGTAACCATCCATCAGAAGATCCCATAGTTCACCATCTAGACCAAGAAAGTAACTTTCCAGTTTATCTTTCCAGTATTCAAAGTTTTCACCATCAAATACTGGTGGTCTAGTATAACCATTGTTACCGTTGTATTGCTCAGCAGAGCCAGATGTAGATGCAGTTGGATTTGTTTGAACTTCACCAGCCATCTTTTACTGAAGCGTTTTTCTCTTCCTGAATCTTTTCTAAACACGGTTAAGTGCTTGCACCTTAGAACCGGCGCTCTGATACCAATTGAAGGATAGAAAAACACTTAGAAAGGGGGGGTTTGAATAAGTGTAGTCGTAAAAACTTGAACGATAAAAACAGATTGCACAGTTATTTTTATCCTGGTTCGTTGTTAACTAAACTACTCTAGTCCACCCCCACGGAGTGATTTACCTCACCCGAGGATTTAATCCACTAATCGCAACAGATTACAATGGTTTTCCACTTAGCCCACGACTAAGTCTTCTAGAGTATCCTGATCACAACCTGATCACTCTAGGAACAAATGCTTAGACACAAGCTAAGACTTTCTTAGAGTATCCTGACCACCACGTGATCACTCTAATTACAACTGCTTAGACACAAGCTAAGACTTCCTAGAGTATCCTGATAAACACTTGATCACTCTAGTTACTTACAAATTAATGTAATCAAATAAGAGTTTTACAATGCTTCTGAAAAGCTATAATCACAACAGTGATATTTCTCTTAACGTTTAAGCTTAATCTCACTAATATATTACAACAGCAATGTAGTGAGCTTTGATGAAGATGAAGTTTATGAGCTTTTAATTTGAACAGCGTTTCAGCAAGTTTATTGTTAGCAAATCGTCCAGAAAATTGGTAACCTTGCTTCTCATCAGAACTTCATATTTATAGGCACTTTGAGAAGATGACCGTTGGGAGCATTTAATGCTTTGCGTATTCCGTACAGCATTGCATTTAATGTTTCACGCTTTTGTCAACTACCTCGGGCCTTGTTCACGCTGTGTCTACTGACGTTGCCTTTAATAGCTTCCAACGTTCCTTTTGTCAGTCAGCGTAGCCTGCCACCTATACTTTCTTCTGATCTGACGTTTGTGTATACAACGTTTGAATATCATCAGAGTCAAACAACTTGGTGCATAGCATCTTCTTGTCTTCTGACCTTGAAGTGCTTCTGAGCGTGATACCATGAGAACTTCAGTGCTTCTGCTTCTGATCTCAAGTTCTTCTGATGCTTCCATAGACCCATGTTCTGATTCTGCCTTGACCATCTTCTGATGTCTTGCCAGACCATGTTCTGATGTTGCATGCTGAACCTTCTGAGACAAAGCTTCTGAGCGCTGATTTGTGCATACTCTTTATATATTTCCTGAAAGGGAAATTGCAATGTATTAGAGTACCACATTATCTCACACAAAATTCATATCCTTGTTATCATCAAAACTAAGAATATTGATCAGAACAATTCTTGTTCTAACACCTTCCACTCCAAAATTCTTCTTGTGGTGTCTTCTCATGCACACTTCTTGTTGGGGAGCGATTTGTCAACTATACCGCACATGCCACTGCTTCGGCCCAAAACTCCTTCGGCATGTTCTTGCTCTTCAGCATGCTTCGCACCATGTTAAGTATGGTTCGGTTCTTTCTTTCTGCTACTCCATTTTGTTGTGGCGATCTTGGCACAGTCAGTGGACGACGGATTCCATGGTCTTCACAATATTTATTGAACTCATTTGAAGTGAACTCTCCTCCTCAATCAGATCTCATGGCCTTAATGAAAAGACCACTTTCTTTCTCCACAAGGCTTTGAACTTCTTAAAATTTTCAAACACTTCTGACTTCTCCTTTAAGAAGTAAACCCATGTTATTCTGGAATAATCATCAATAAAGAAGAGAAAGTACTTACTCTTACCAAAAGAGTTGGGTTTGATTGGTCCACAAACATCGGTGTGTATGAGCTCTAGCGGCTTTGTGGCTCTTGATGTTGATTCATTTGGAAAGCTTTTTCGGAATTGCTTCCCAATTAGACATCCTTCGCAGAGTTGGTCTGGGTGGTTGATGCTAGGCAAGCCTCTCACCATCTCCTTCTTTGCCAAACGTTCTAGACCATCGAAGTTGAGATGCCCAAATCGTAGATGCCATAGCCATGAAGAGTCGGTATAGCACGCCCTGAGACACTTTGCCACATCATTTTGAATGTTCAAAAGGAACATTCTATTCTTTGACATAGGCACCTTAGCAATAAAGTTATGTCTACAATCTCTTAAGAAAAGACTATGTTCTTTCAAGTGGATGTCATAGCCTTTCTCTAATAATTTTCCTTTGACCGGTATCTTCGAGTTATCTCCAAATGAGACATCGCCAGTTGCCGCTTCATTGATCTCTACAAACATGCTTTGATCGCCGCACATGTGGTTGCTTGCACCAGTGTCAAGGTACCACTTGTTTCTTTTCTCTTCAACTTGGTTTTGACACGCGAGTAGCAAAGTTTCTTCTTCTCCACCTTTTTCTTCTACAAAATTAGCTTTCTCTTCAACCTTCTTCGAGAATTTACACTCGGATGCATAGTGACCAATCTTGTTGTAGTTGAAGCACTTGATTTGTGATTTTTCGTACCTCGACCATGAATTTCCTCTTCCACGACCTCTTATCGCTTGTGGATTCCAACTTCTTTCTCCATTGTTGAAGTTGTTAGAGTAGTTGTTGTAACCTCCTCTTCCTTCTCCTCAAAGTCCTCGTCCACGTCCACGATCTTGGCCACGACCTCGTCCTCTTTGGCTCTTGTAGTTTACATAGTTTGCTTCCTTTATGTTGAGTTGTAGTAGTTGCTCTATAGCCTCCTTTTGTTTAGTTTTTCTCTTTTGTTTTTCTTCATATGCTTTTAAGGAACCCACAAGTTGCTCTATGGTCATGGTCTTTAAATCCTTGTTTTCTTCAATGTTGGTAACAATGAAGTCAAAACTTGGATTTAAAGTGCGAATTATTTTCTCCATGACTTTCACATCATCAACATCTTCACCATTTCTTTTAAGTTGATTGACTACGGCTATTACTCGAGAAAAATAATCAGAAATTGACTCGGACTCCTCCATAAACAAACATTCAAAGTCACCTCTAAGAGTTTGAAGACGAATCTTTTTTACCTGCTCAACTCCTTTGTTGCAAGTTTGAAGCTTGTCCCATGCTTCTTTGGCCGTCGTTGCGTTGGATATCTTCTCAAAAGTATCTTCATCCACCGATTGATAAATGAGGAAGAGAGCTTTCTTGTCTCTCTTTCTTGACTCCTGCAATGTATCTTTTGCACCTTGACTTAGTGAGGCTTCATCTTGCTCCTTGAAGCCTTTCTCAACGACATCCCACACATCTTGAGATCCTAGTAGCGCCTTCATCTTTATACTCCAATTATCATAGTTGTTCTTTGTGAGCATCGGCATTTGAAAAGGGAAACCTCCATTCGCCATCTTTTGAGGACCTTGAAGCTCTGGTACCACTTTGTTGGAATTAAGGTTATTTTTTGTGTGTAGGACAAGTGTTTAGAAATATTGGAGGCTTGAATAGAAATTTGATAGGTAGGAGAATTCTTTATGGAAGAGAGAATTTTGTATTATGCTTGATGCAAATGTGTAGGATTACATCTCTATTTATACCACTCTAAGGAGAACTCTAGACTCACTAATTCTAGAGAGTTCTCTATCCTAGAAATTCAAAGAGTATTCTAGAGAATATTACAATATTAAGAAATATCTAGACTCTCCAAATAATACAACAATTCTCTAGAAACACTACCCAAAATTAGCTAAGCCCAAAATAGTTAAGCCCAAAATACCAAATAATAAAGAGGCCCAAATCAAGTTTAATATTTCAACAGAATTTCACTGTCAAATGTTCAATATTTGAAAATCGGTATCCCAAGAATAACACAAACAGCCTAATCAAAGTATATTAGTCAAAATTCTTCACTTAGAAAAACAATTTAAAATTGTGTTAAATGTTAAATGAGAAGACTATTTTAATGTTCAAAAGCACGATACATTGCAAGGCAATATAGGAAATTGCGTATATGTCAAAGAAGTTGGGTTTGAAATTGATGGATTGATATGCAAAACGTAGTGAGTTGATAGCATGGAAAAATTTTTAGTTGGGTTTGTAATTTGTCATTTAACGGTGTCTGCAACTCAAGCATGTTAGTCTCTAAACTTCAAGAGCAGCAATTTCCTCCATCACTTGAGCTTTATCGGCTTCAAACCGTTCACTTACCTTTATCAATTTTGAATTTATCCAAGAGTCTCAACATTTTACTTTTGTTTGCAACAAATATGCTGATAATATCAGGTGGTTTATTTTGGTTAGCAGCAAATAGCAGATCTTTATATCAGCAAATCAAAGCAACAAATCTTGATATATTGATAGAAAAATAAGACCAAAAGTAAAAAGATATGAACTCAACAACCAACAAATGCATAATCATCATCGACAACATATACCTCCCTGCATGATACAATCGCCGAACAACTAAGAAAGAAAGATAAGACTGTCACAACTTAATTGAACCATGTAAAAAGATATCAACTCAACCATGTTATACGACAACAATAGACAAGGATTTTGACTCACCACATCTGACTTTGGTTTAATAAATTTAGTATGATGAAAGGAAAACTCATCTTGTATTCCTATACAAGTATAATGTGTATCTTCTTTTAACTCATTTCCTATGGCTGCAATCACAGAAATTTCTTTCTATTGTTATTCATTTGGAGAGTGTCAAATGCTACATTAATGTGGCTGGAGATTGTTTATGGATAGATTGGCAACGAGGGATCAACTTATGAAAAGAAACATCATTGCAAATATTGACATGAGCTTATGTGTGTTTGGTTATGGTTTTGCTGAAAACTCCAACCACCTGTTTCTGAACTATGCATTCCTAGCAAGGGTTTGGAAGAAGATCATGGAGTGGTTAGGTATAGATGTACCATTAGGGACAGGCTTCTGTGATCATTTTTTGCAGGTTATGAATGCCTTAAGGAAATCTTGCTCACTAAGGAGAGCTGCAGGTATATGGATGGCAACTTGCTGGTGCATATGGAAACAACGTAACGACATTATATTTAACAATGTTGTAGGTGATGTAGATGAAATTGTTCATAGTGTGAAGATGTTCACTTGGTGGTGGTTAGCACTAGGTTCAAAACAGAGAGTGATTTGTAATTTCTATGAATGGTTCCACACTCCTTTAGATTTTGCTTAAGTTTATGTAAAGGGTAGGTGGTTTGTGGTGCTGGCTGTTAAACATGTTACTGTCTTGAGTACTTTTTGTACTCAATTCTTATTAATATATCTCATTGTTTATCAAAAAAATGCTACATTAATGTATAAAGTAAGAAAACAATATATACATTGATGTCTAGATTCATGTAATTAACCTTACAATTTATGCCCAATTGTAACCTATCAACTCTAATGTGTTTCTTCTTATCCCAAATTTCTACAACATCTCTCTTGCACTCCAAGTAAATTAATGTTGAACTCACTGTCATGGCCCTCACTTCTGACCCAGTTTGTAGTGATCCAACCATGGTGTATTTGGAATTGCTCCATATATTGAGGTACATGCAAAACAGTCAGTTAACTATGGTAAGAAATCGATCAAATTAACATCAAGAAGCTCAAAGAATTTCTAGGCTTTGGAATTTGATATATCATGAAACCTGAAAAGTATTTAGACCTTTACATACAATGAGGGATTGATCTAAATAACAACATAGGAATCAGAAAAAAATGAAGCTGATATAGAAAACATGAAGTTGTATAATATTTGTTAAAGATTAAGTAAACTAACCTACTAAATAATATCAATGCAATTGTAGATTCCTCTTATGTTATCATAGTATGAAACTTGCATGAACTTTATTTCCCGATGCTGATCCAAGAAATCATTGTGCCCGTTTCTCTTATTATCAGCCAAAATATTATCCTCGGTCTCATTCACATCAGGATCATTTTTTTATCCACTGACACCTGACTCTTACAAAAGCAAGAGTATATATTTTCCTGGCAGCAATGTACACCATTCGGTTGGCAGCAGCTTGCAAAATTGTCTCGAGATCCATTCGGTACAGAGCTTTCTTCCAATTTTCCTATGCCATTCAGCAGCAGAAGCCTTTGTTCTTGATTTGTTATTTTTTCATCTTTTGATAAACCCATCTCACTCCTAATGGAAATATTCAAAGTAACAATGAGTACAAGCCACAATATAATCTAGAGACATATGTTTGAAAGTATTAATCATGTACTATAGTCAGTAAATATCAGATTTCAGAAGTTGGAGAGTGGAGAACATGTCACGTGAGGGATCCATCATAAGAAATGGGGCAAAACGATATGATATGAATTTTTCCGGCCAATATATTAAATAGAAACACCCAATTACCTTCAAATCTTCTTATCGCATTTATCATTAACTTAATTTCCTGTATTTGCTTATCTAAAAACCTCACAAAGTATTTCCTTTCTGTAAAGTATAACAAATCAGATGTTGCAATCAGGAAATAATTACATTAATATTTCAGAATAAATTAAGGCCCGCGAGAGAAGAGGTGTCAAAACAAATATATCATGCAAATTAAAGTTCCGTTAAACTCACCTTCACACCCTTTGAAGCCAACATATCTTGGATTGCTTTAGCCACATCTGTAACACCCCAATTTATCCCGCGTAATATTAATGAATCAGAGTATAAAATTCATCTTTTAAATACAACTCATCACAATCAGGATGTCACATTTACTTCATAGTGCAAACGGCTGCTCATTATATTAACAGATACATAACACATATAAACGGATGAATCGTTCAAAATGATATAGTCTTCAAAAGAAACAACTTTCAATTTCGTAGCGGAATTCAACATATTCAATCTTAGAAATATCGTGGCATTTTAATCCAACAAAATCAGCTTCAAGCTGTAACCATACTTCAATAAGCAATTAAAAATTCAACAAAGGAACAATTAACTAAACTATAGCGTGCACCCCCCGAGTGTTACATATCAGAGCGACATCACTGACTCGAACTATCACAGCAACTAATTCTCCACTCACTGCAGATCACCTGCACATTACCAGTATAAAGGCAACGGCCAACAAGAAAAGGGTGAGATATCTATCAGTATAAATAAGATTATGATAAATAATACATATGAGTTAGATCATAAAAATTATCATATCTTGGTATTATTGTCACAACTCACTTCACATCATTATATTCAACAAACGATACAATTCACGATACAAGTCACAAGACTTCACATAAGTTCATAATTTAAGTCACGACACTTCAAAATTAAATCACACTTATGCAATATAAAATGCGACACTAACAATGCACGTGCATATGGTACCCAGGGCTTCATCCCCCATTGCCAATTGCCAATTAATAGAGGCATCAAACAAGGCATAAGCCTTCGTCACAGTATGCTAATCCAGGCCGTGACAAAAATGCAAATGTATGTGACTCGATGAAAGCAACATCACATACTCAATCAACAACAAAACTCGTCATGAGTCATATGCCTATATTACTGTTATACTAAACTCATCGCGAGGCATACGCCTATATCACCGTTATTACCAACAATAGAAGATAATTCATCGTCACAATAATTCATGCACTTCACAATATTAACAAAATACTAGCAATACAACATCAATAGTATATGTCACAAAAAGAAAAACTAGCAGCATACAGAAAAATATTCCTGTAACAGTACCTACTACAATACACTACATAGGGTTATATTTTCCTGCTGCCAAAACTACTACATGCGATCCCTGCTACATACTACTATATCAAGGTTTACCCCTATTTAATTTGGTACCTATACTGTTATATACGTAATCAACTCTACTATTGGTATCAACGACCAAGGCTAGTCAAAATGGCATCATCATTTATGTATTCATCAACGTCATATCATCATCTCAATCACAAAAATCATCATTACAACACATATTCTACATAACATGTATGTGCATTAAGGCATACTTAGTATCATTTGTTTCACACATCACACATTCTCCAACACATAATCATCATCATACAAGTATCACCATATAATCATCCCCGTCATTAAAACTTCTATTTCATAATAGAGAGCATATATCATGTTATATCAAAGTATAATCATTTCCAACTATACCAACCTCATAAGTATCTTGGTCAACACAACACACAAACATCAATTAATCATAATAACATCAAACATCATAGTACACAAATCAAGTAACATCATGAAACAATCAATTCTATTCCTTAATAAGAACATATTTATTGTTAATTCATCACAAGGCATCATTATCAACTCACACGGATCGAATACGTACAACCAACTGCATTCAGCATACAACGTCATTGTCAACTCATACAGATCGAACACATACAACAAGTATAAGTTATATTAAATAATTATCTAATGGTTCTCAATTCATTTTTATAAGATAGGAATTTATTTTAGCTTTCCAACGGTCCAAACGGCGCGGCAAACAGACACCCGAGTCAAAAGATATGGCTCTTTGAAGTTTGAAACAAAATATTCAATTTCACTCAGTGGAACCCGGTTCCTGCAAACTGGGAACCGGTTCCCATCCACTAAAATGCAATTTTTACGCTCTGACTGTCCGGGAACTCGGTTCCCCCAAACTGGGAACCGGTTCCCGTTGTGCAGAACCCAAAAATTCCCAAATTTTCTGCTCCGAGGTTCTATCTCCAAAACCCCAAAAACCTCATTCTCAAACATCAAAACCTCACTTTAAGTCACAATTTCTCAGGTCTGACATTGGTATCAAATAGCTATTCAAAAACACATCATTTACATCAATTGCACTGCAAATCATCCATCAATTTCAACATTTAACAACAACATCAAAATTGGAATTATTCTATGAACATGGATATTAAAGCATAGAATCAAATTCCCACCATAACCTATCATCATACAAACCCTTATAATGAAAGAATCTCATCCTTACCTTGGTTTGGATTGAAGATAACTCTAAATCTTCAATGGGCTTGCCCCAGCTTCCTCTCCTCTCCTCTTCTCTTCTTTCACAAAATGTCACTTCTAACTTTCTTTTCCTAATTTCCCTTGTTTTGATATTCTTACTAACTTCTTAGTATTACTAATGGGCTTAAATGAACACATCCCAAATGCTACTACTATCTCTAAGTTAGGCCCAATACTAATAACCTCATCATATTATTATTACTAATTACTTAATAAAATAACATAATACCAATAATCCCATAATTATCAAATAATTCACAAAACACACTATAAAACAAATAATTAAAATAAAATGGGCGTTACAACTCTCCCCCACTTAGAATATTTTCTCCAAAAGCTTTACCCATAAATGGTTGAAAAGGTTCCACTTTTCTTAGACGAACTACTCCTCGCATTCATCATGGCCTTTAGGAACCCTGGAGGGTTTTTAGCTTTAAGATCAGCAAGTTCAGCTTGGAAGAAACTTCGAGGAGCCATGGTCGAGGTAGTCGTATGGTGTGTAATTGTCTCAAAGGTTTGTTTCGATTTTTCTTCTCCATCGGGTTTGTTCGAAGCCTCGCTTGTGGGTTTATCTCCTTTAACTGGGTTATCTTATCAATATCCGTAGGATTGTTCGTTACCTTCATCTATGTTCAACAAATGTTGATCTTCCTCCATTTCATCATCTTGACCTTGGAGAGGAATTTCTGGTGACGAGTCATATGTCTGCAGTGGCTCAGCATTGTTGGGTTTCAAGTTATCTTTCAACCCTTCATCGCTTTCGGTGTATGAGTCCGCTGCGGGTGTTGGTGGAGGGTTCGGTTGAATAATTGCTCCTTGAGGTGAAACTGTAAAGAAAAAATTACTGAGTTCACTATTTGATCCTTTGAATGATCCTTTTGTATACAAGTTAGGAATTGGGTGAGAATCAGTACTTGTGAGTTTGGTTTGTTTTAAGCTTGAAAAGGCGGGGTACCAGTAATGTCGTCCTGCAAAAATAAAACAATATGAGTTAGTCGAATCGAAAGCAGGTCAAAGCTCATGTGACGAGAGAAATCATTTTGCTTACCTTGGGATTAGTATTATTTGGGCTGGAGTTTAGACTTTCGACAACTGGTGCAGTCTCAACTGTTCGCAAAGGTGTCACTTCCAGGATTTTTTGAGTGGCAGAAGTCTCAGGCTTCAATGTAACGAAATTAAGCCTTCTTGGGCACACCAGAAGTCAAAGTTTTTTGCTTCTTCTTGTGAATCATTTTTGCTTGAGGAGGAGATAAGTCTTCAAGATTTAATAATTTAACTAAAAATATAATTTGATAGAGTATTAGTATGTGGTGGTCTATCTCAGCTAATAAATAAAATGTGGGGATGTTATATTTTATTTTATAAAAATTAAAAGGTGACCCGACCTAGGAAAACAACAAAAATAATCAAAGAAATATTTTACATATTTCTTTGATTATTTTTGTCGTTACATTGAAGCTTGGATCGACGAAATTAAGGTGTTGGCTTGGAAATGGATAAAATCTAAGTTTAAAGGCTTCTCCTTTTCCTTAAGCCAATGGATTTTAAATCCTTTGGACTATTTTTGATGACTTATTAGCATATGTGGTTATGGTGTTATGTTTTTGATAGTCTTGGTGTTTCTACTCTTGCTGCTGGCCCAGTTCCTTTATGTCTTTGCTGGTGATTTGTTTTTGCTACTTCAGAGCCTATGCTGTCTGCGTCTGCGAGAATAGAGCGTGTCCATCATTTTAGCAAATAAGGGACAGAAGTTGCCATGGACATTTTAAGAGGTTTCCACCCCTTTAGCTCTCAGCTTTGGCCGGCATGGCGGAGAACCGAGTGTAGCAACCTGCCTTAAAAATAAAGACTTAGAGTCGCCACCTATTCTGAAGGGCGAATAGGAAACCCTACGCAGATACGAGATTCGGGGTAAGTTATTATAATCAGGTTGAGGGAAGGTATTAGGCACCCTCAACCCTTTCCTAAAGGCTGCATTATAACATTAAAGGTTTATGGCAGTATTCAAGGTTTATAGCTAATGAAATGAAAAGGGTTAAAAATTAAGATTAAAAAGAATGAATTGAAATTATAGGGGGGGAGACTCGCCTTGTTACCAAGTGCCTACGTATCTCCTTATGGAGAATCAGAGTCAACGTAGTTCGGGCACAAGGTTGTACGCCTTTGAATTAGTATGAGGTTGTTTGAAGGCTTTTTGAATGGCCTTGTCGTAGTTTTCGAAGGTATTTTGAATTACCTTTTCGTAGTTTGAACATCGCAGTGTTGAAAAGATGAAAATCTGTAGTATCGTGGTTTAGTGTGTTTTAGATATTTGGGCGTACAACCCTGATTTGGTATGGCACCATTAGATGCGATGACCAATAGATTTGGTCAGTATAGCTAACGGATTATGGGGCATTGCTGGTTACTCAGATCGATAGATTGATCGTCGCGGGCAGCAAATTAAAATGTATTTTAAGTTTTATATATTTTTTATCTCTCGTCTAATGCGACTTAGATTTAGTCGGGTCGAGGAGAGAATTACTCGAGAGTTATTTGAATTATTAATAAATAAATTGAAGGATCAAAAATTATTTCTCGTCTAATGCGACTAATAGATTTAGTCGGTTCGAGGAGAAAATTAAATTAAATTATCAAAAAAAACAATCAATTAAATAATTAAAGTTATTTTTACAATATATGTTAATTAAATTTTATTTTTAATGTTGCATGGGGCGTATTATGATATTGTTAAAGTTAATTTAATCCACCGGAGAGAAATGATCGTTTCTAATTCGTATTCATAAAAATGTTGATTTAATTTGATTTAAAAAAAATGATTTTATGTATAGAATAATTAATCTATTTAAAAGAATAATGGTCTACTCTTTTTTTTTGTATATTTTAATGGTTTTTTTGTAATGTTGAAATTAATCTAAAACCTATGTACTAACATGCTATAGTTGAAGACTTATTCTACTTGCAGGATATAAAGCATATATTTTTGTTTATTTTAATTATTGATTATTTTAAGTTTATAACAACCACCACATGTTAGAGAGAGAACGTCTCTCTTCTCTCTAACTTTGGTTCAGTTACACAAAGGTTAAAAGAGGTATCGTCAGCTGGTAACATCCATGGAATGGAACAGAGTTCGGAGGAAAGGCTTCAGGAACTTGGTGGCAAAATGGGACGTTTTCCCAGGGGGAAGATCGAAACTCGGAGAGGGGAAAGGAAAGTTTTTCTCAGTTTTTTTCTCTGAAATTCCAGATAGAATAAAAGCTGTTGACATTTTTAATTTGTTTGGGTGCATTGGGGATATAGAGGAGGTGGTGATTCCTCCCAAGAGGAATAAGCTAGGAAAGAGATTTGGTTTTGCAAGATTCAAGGAAGGGGAGGATGCTAGATTGTTAGCAGTTAAGCTAGATAACGTGATCATCGATGGAAAAAAGATTCATGCAAACCTGCCTAGGTTTAATAGGAGTCAAGAGGTGGCTAGAAAGGGAGCGGGAGGACCATCAGGAGGTGGAGGAAGAGGAGAAAATACTAGGTTTGAAGGTACCATCAATAGAAGAGTGGCCGGAAGAGATGGAAGGTTGGAAACAAAAACTTATGCTGAAATGGTGGCAACAAGCAACTTCAAAACCCATCAGCACCATGAGGCAGATTCTCTTTGTTTTGAGGCAAAGGAAGAAGATATGATCAGATTTAAAAAGGCGTTCGTGGGGGTTGTTCATCAGTCAGGCATGTCATACAACATTCAAAATAGTTTCGATTTGGAAGGATATTTCGCTATTAAGGTGACTCCACTAGGAGCCAATTTATGTCTTCTGGAAGAGTCAGAGGAAGGAGAAATTAAGAATCTGATTAGTGAAGGTAAATCGTGGTGGAGTCAATGGTTTTCCGAAATTAGGGAATGGAAGGAAAAAGACGTAGACAAGGAAAGAGTAACATGGTTAAGAGTTTATGGAATTCCATGTCACGCATGGAGTTTCAGTTTCTTCGAGATGTTAGCAAACAGATTTGGTTCTTATGTCTGTTCGGATGAAAACACGTTGAACGGATCGAATATGGACATTGCGAGATTCATGATTAGAACTTCTGGAACCTCTGTGCTAAACGAAAACCTTGAGGTGAATATTAATGGTATTCCCTATAAAATAGCACTTCGCGAGGATTCTTATGGTCCGCTCAGATTGTCGCTGAATCAGAATGCAATCAAGAATAAATCTAACTTGTTTGTATCATCCTCTTCCGAATCTGAGGAAGGTTTCTTGTATGAGGAGAAAGGAGACAACATGGAAGGAAGTGTTGACAGTTTTTTGGGGCAGTCCGATAAGGAGGAAGAGAAAGAGATGAAAACCGTGTTGTATCCGGTCAAATCAACCACAGATAATCAGGATCAAGGAAAGATCTTTTCTGAACCTAGTCATAGGGAAGCAGAAAAAGCTATAGGAGGGAGTTTCGATGTAGCAGTTAAGGAGGCTAAGGCAGCTTCTTCGAGTAGACTGAAAGCTTGTGGGACCTCTAAAAGTATCCTTTCGGACTCTGCTTCTGGAGACACTAGGGTGAGCTGTTCAATAGATACATTTTTCAGAGAGGAAAAGAAGGAGGAAAGGAGCCTCAAACCTACGAAAAAGGTTAGATGCATTTACGAGATGGGTGGGCCTTTACCCACTAAGAAAATTAGGCCCAAGAAGAGGTTAGTAAGTTGCCCTATAGAGGAGGCCCAAAATTCTTCAGTCTTCGGTTCGGTTCCTATTTCAGAACTTAGGGAGATTCCTATGGGGGCAAGAGCGTTTTCTTCGAAACTAGAAGGGGATGAAAATTTTTCAGCAGGAACAATTTTGTGTAGTGATCCTATCTCTGATTCTGACATGATACAGTGCAATTCTAGATTTTGGGATAATGTCGAAACCAATGTGGGAGGCAAGGTCTGGAACATAATATCAAAGTTGGGGGTTAAAATTAATGATAAGGAAAAGGACTACAAGAAGAAGATAGAAGCTCTGGAGAAGTTAGACAGAGAGAAGAAAGAAGCACAGAAGGAGAATCTCAAATTGTTAACATGATTATAGGTACTTTCAATATCAGAGGGGGGGGGGGGGAAGTAAGATAAAAAGGAAGAGAATTAGCAAAATCATCAAGGAAGGGAGAGCTGACATTTTCTTGCTACAAGAAACAAAAATGGAGCTGGTCGAGTTGTCTGACGCTTGCAGTTTCTGGAATAACGAAAAGGTAGGATGGTCTTTTTCTAGATCAGCGGGAAATTCAGGAGGGATGATCTCGTTATGGAAGGAAGATACTGTGGAAGTAGTGATGAGTTTTAAAGGGGAGGGTTACCTTGGGCTCAAAGTTAAGAAAAAAGGGAATTATTTTTACATTGTAAATGTGTATTCGCCTTGTTCGTTAGCTTTGAAGGAAAAACTTTGGAGAGACTTGTTAGAAGTTAAAACTCGCTTTTCAGATGGAGAATGGTGTATCGGAGGAGATTTTAACGCTGTTTCTGAAGGAAGCGAAAGGAAAGGGAAAAGTTCGGGCTGCAGAAATTCTGAAATGAGAGAGTTTGCAGAGTTTATAGAAGACAGTGGTCTGGTGGATATTAATAGCAAAGGCAAAAGATTTACTTGGTGTAGTGGGGACGGAAGAGCAATGAGCAGAATCGATCGCTTTTTAATCTCGGATAGAATGTGCAGTAAGCTGGATATAGTGGGGCAAATGGTTGGTAACAGAGACATATCAGATCACTGCCCAGTTTGGCTCATCATAGACGGTTCGAACTGGGGACCGAAACCAATCAGAGTTATAAACGAATGGTTTGGTAATAAAGATTTTTTGCCATATGTAGAAGAGGAATGGAGGAGAATAGACGTGGAGGGGAGAGGTGATTATATTCTAAAGGAGAAGCTCAGGATTCTAAAAGGAAAACTATCTTGGTGGAACAAATTTGTGTTCGGAAAAATAGACTTGGAGATAGACGAACACGTTTCCAAAATTAACGAAGCAGATGATTTTCTTTTTTCTTGCAGGGACGGTGATTCAGAACCAGTTGTAGCAGCTCGTAGCGAAGCGATCGGGAAAATGTGGCTCAACATGAAGATTAAAGAAAATATTCTGATGCAGAAATCTAGATTAAAGTGGAACAAGGATGGAGATAGCAACAGCAGGTTCTTTCACAGTGTTATAAAGGAAAGAAGAATCAGAAATTATATTGGCTTTTTACCTTCGAACAAAGGCAGATTGGAAGAAGTCGGGGACGTAAAGGAGGAGGTAAGGAGGTTTTTCGAGGAGTATTATCAGGAGGAGGATTTCTGTCGTCCCAATTTGGAGGGTATTAGCTTCAAATCGTTATCTCAGTAGGATTCTACGTCCTTGGAAACGTCTTTCTCTGAAAACGAGATTAAGGAAGCAGTGTGGGCTTGTGATAGTGAGAAGAGTCCGGGGCCAGACGGGTACAATCTCTTTTTTATCAAAAAGTGTTGGAACTTTTTGAAGGGTGATTTTATTCGGTTTTTCAATGACTTCCATTCTTCCGGTTTTTTATCTAAGGCAATAACTTCATCTTTCATCACGTTGATTCCGAAGAAGAAAATCCCTCTTAGTCTTAGCGATTATCGCCCGATTTGTTTAGTTGGGAGTTTATATAAGGTTCTCACTAAAGTGCTGTCAGCTCGGATTAAGAGGGTTTTGGGTTCGATTGTCTCCCCCAACCAAACTGCTTTCGTTCCGGGAAGACAGCTAATGGATGGTGCTCTAATAGCTAATGAGGTCGTCGATTATGCAACAAAGGAAAAGAAGGAGTGTCTTCTCTTCAAGGTCGACTTCGAGAAAGCGTATGACAGAATAAGTTGGGATTATCTTAGAAGCATGATGAGAAGGATGGGATTTGGAGAGAGATGGATGAGGTGGATGGAGGCAACGGTTTTCACAAGTCACTTGTCGGTTTTAGTTAACGGCAGCCCGACTACTGAATTCATAGCGAAGCGTGGTCTGAGACAGGGAGATCCTTTATCCCCGTTCTTATTCGTTCTTGCTGCAGAAGGTTTGACGGGGCTGGTCAAGAAAGCTAAGGAGGTAGGAGAGTATTCTGCTTTTCAAGTGAAGGAGGGATGTTCTATCGACGTGTTACAATTCGCAGATGACACACTTCTAATTGGAGAAGGAGGGTGGAAGCAAATCTGGACTCTAAAATCAATTCTTAGAGCTTTCGAATTAGTCTCCGGTTTGGGTGTCAATTATTACAAGAGCAAGGTTATAGGCATCAATCTGAGCAATCATTTTCTTAGTGCAGCAGCTACTTTCTTGTGCTGCAGAATAGAAGAAAAGGAATTCTCCTTCTTGGGTTTGCCGATTGGGTCTGATCCGAGTAAAATTGCTTCTTGGGCTACGCTGTTGAAGAAAATTCGTGTCCGTCTGAGCAGTTGGAAAGGAAAGTTTTTGTCTCTTGGGGGTAGAATCACTCTCATTAAATCTGTTCTGAGTAGTCTTGCAATTTTCCATCTTTCTTTTTTCAGGGCGCCGAAGAAAGTCTATTCCGAAATTAATTTAATTCAGAGCAGGTTTCTTTGGGGAGGGGTCGAAGGCAAGAAGAAAATCCATTGGGTGGCGTGGAAATATTTATGCTTACCAATTGATGAAGGAGGCCTTGGGTTGAAAAACACTGAGGAGTTTAATATAGCTCTGTTACAGAAGTGGAAGTGGCGCATTTTAGAGGGATGGGATTCGATTTGGATGGACCTTCTTTCAGCAAGATACGGAAACATAAGCGTGATCATTCAAAATGAGCATACTCTCTACGGAAGTTCGAAGAAATCTAAATGGTGGAAAGATTTGATTTCATTGGACAAAGGTAATAACGGAAAAGAGTTCATGGCTGGTTGTTGTTCTAAGGTGGGAGATGGTAAACGCACGTCGTTTTGGAGTGCAGATTGGTTAACGACGGGGAGCTTGAAGTCTTTGTTCCCTGATTTATATAGTTTGAGCAATGCTAAAAGGATTTCGGTTTTTGAGGCTGGCAGTTGGAATCATGGCAGTTGGATCTGGGGAGATGTCGGTATTCCGTCAGAGAGGAGTGCAGTAGTAGAAAGCTATTGTTTCAACATGAGTACTTTGATTCAACAAGCTGCAGTGAATTTTAATTCACTTTTGCAGGATTCGTATAGTTGGAAAAATAGTTCGGAAGGATACACAGTAAGGTCGGGATATACTTTTTTGTTCGAACAGGTTATCCCTCCAGATCCGGTGGTGGAATCGGCAAACAGAGGCAATTTTAAAAAACTGTGGAGAATATCTGTCCCTTACAGAATTAAGGCGTTCGGTTGGAGATGTTTTTGGGATAGACTTCCGACAAAAAATTTGTTATTAATCAGGGGTATTGTTTCGTCCCCGTCGGATTCGGCTTGCTGTTTTTGTTCTGGAACAATAGAAAATTTACAACACATTTTCTTGACTTGCCCCTGGACGAGGAAGGTGTGGAGCGGAATAGGAAGGTGGATTGGTAAAGAAGAAGTCGACACAGATTCGCTAATCAGCAGCTTCAATCAGTGGGGAGAATTTTTCAGAAAGAAGAAAACGAGAAAAGGCAAGGAAGATCTAATATGGATGGCAGTCACATGGAGCATTTGGCTGATAAGAAATGCAGCCATTTTTAAAGGGGAAACTATTATCTTTTCTGATCTAATTTGGAATATTAAGATTCTAGCTTGGAAATGGTCAATAGTGGGGGACATTACTCATACCAAAATTAACTTCTATGCTTTTTGTAAAGATCCTTTGTTTTTTCTTGGCAAAGCTTCTTTTGGTGGGTAATATCGCTTGGGCAGTTATTTTTTTGTCTGTAGCCTCTTTTGTATCTGGGTTGGAGTACCCCTAGTACTCCTTTAATATTATTCCTAGCTTACAAAAAAAAAAAAAAAAAGCATGTAGGTAAATGGAAATAAAAAAAATAAAAAAATGGATGATATAGATATAGATGAAACAACACCAGGAGGGAAAATGAAAACACCACACTTTATCTTTCACAATCCTTTTCTTCCTCCTCTCATATTTCTCAAATTAAATCTCTCCCTTCCATCATGCAAACAACTCTTATAACAATTAAACAATAATTAAAACATCAGCAACACAGAAAAAAAATTAAACCACAAAATTAAAACAAGTGTACCTGATATGAATCTGAATCCGCGAGGTGATGCGGTGAAGATCTTCTTTTTGCGAACCGACGTCGCCGCGGGTGTGCTGCGTTCACCGGCGTGAATGGTCCACAAATGATGTCGATTTTACAGAGGGCTGAACGGAAGGGACCAAGCAGCGGCGATTTGGGTTTCCGGTGGTGAACGGCGCCGTTTGCGAGCAGGGGTATTATTACGGAGGAAGAGATTTTTCTACCTTTCTCCTCCTCCCCTTCTTTCTTTCTTGCTTTTGTTTATATACTTAGGGTTAGAGATTCAACTAGGAAATATGAGATTTGATTGGTTTTAGAATTTTAGGAATTGATTCAATTTGGTTGTAAATTGGAGATTTGATTCAGATTTGTGTAAATTTGATTTGTGTTGTGATTTGATTTTATTCTGTTATTTTGGTTTGATTTTGCGAGTTAGGAAATTAGAGATCCGGGACATCTTTTTGTTTTAGATTCATTTTTTTGAGTTTTGATTTGGAAGCCCATGGATTCAGATTCGAGATCTTCCGCGGATGGGGGTGGTTGTGCCGCCCAGGAGAAAGAAGATGAATAGTTCCTCATCTTGACTTAGTCAAAAAAAAAAGTTTAATTTAATTAATAATTAATTGAATAATTATACAAATCACCTTAAATCCTCTTATGCCCTTAATTTAATTAATATATTAATAAATAAATAAAAAAATTAAAGAGAATTACAATATACTACACTAAGAAAGACTAATAGTAAAATCAGTTTTTTTTTAATAAAGACTATATAAAAAATTTACGACCATAAATAACTTTAGTAATGTCATTAATCAATATATAATATATACATAGTTTGATTAATAGACTTATTAAAATTGTTAATTAAAATATGGAGGGAAACTTAAAAGGATAACAACATGAGTTCTAATTGGGCTCAAGGGATTTTCCACAACAAATACACCCCCGATTCTTTATCTTAACATTTAGAAAATGATGATGATTTTTAGAATGGGTTAAAAAAATAAGAATGTCAAGCCCAATAACACCCTCATTTTAAAATACACCCTCATTTTAATAACCGATTTATAAGAGGATTTTATAAGAGATCAGGTTTAATAATAGATATGTTAAACCCCACAACTCTTAATTTTAACACCCTTAGTTATTTAAAAATTTAAAAGATGCGAATCGTGTCGGGTAAATTTTGGGGTATGACACCGAGCACTGCAGAGTTGATGCACTATGACTTTTCTTGCGAGGAGTTTTCAGCAGTTTGTGTGTCGTGCGAACAGACGGCCATATTCGGGTGCTGCAGAGGTGGTGATCTATGCTGGAAGTTTTTAATTTATCGGGCTTTACATCGGAATTCAGTAGCATATCTGTGGTGGCGTTTTGTAGTGGTGTACCTTCTTTCTTTATGTTGGTCTCTGCTACTCAATCTAGTTGCAGCAAGGTGCTTTAGTGTGAATTAAGATTTTGGTGTTCTATAATTTTAGTATTGGTGCTGTCTTGAACAGGTTTTATTTTGTACTGTATCACCTGAACTCTAGCATGTCTTGTGCTATATATATATATATATATATATATATATATATATATATATATATATATATATATATATATATATATATATATATATATATATATATATATATATATATATATATATATATATATATAATTCTCATTCACATAAGTTATTTATATATTTTACAATTAATATCGAATAAATACTTAATAACTTTGATGCAGTAGAATAGATTCTACCAATAAATTTAGTTTCAATTATAAGTCATCAATGGTCAATAAAGTGATAACCTTTCGTATAAATGATAAAAATCAGTGGCTAGAGAAGCACCTTGTCTCATTAAACAACCAATGAAGTTATGACTATATAACCTCAATGTTTAATAGGTGAATTGACAAATCTAACATATATTAACGAATTATAGTATCAATAAAGGAGGGGAATGATATAGGTTATAAAAATAATTTCAACATAATCTTATTAAAATTTTCATAGATTCTACAAAAATGTGAGCCAAGATTGTTATAACTTTATCGTAAATTTTTTGATGAAATACAAAGCCAGATTACAAGTGTGTGAGAAAAGTAGATCCTCAAACTTTTGATTCTCTTACTTTTATTGAAGAGTAATTCATATTCAGAAGATGAGCATCAGAAGTTCCGATGTGGGCTGATCTTCTGATGGTTACTCAGAAGATAGTGTTGACCAGAAGTTCTACCTTCTGTGTCCTTTAGCTTAACTATTTAGTTAGTAAGGGTACCTTAGTATTTTGTAGTATTGTACTGTTTGTACCTTAAACTTGTTCACTAAGTTTAGTCCATTAGGGCTGATGTGGCAAATTTTCTTTTGTATAAATAGCCTTGTAGTAGCTATCATTTATTAACAACACAAGTAGTAGAATATACAATATTTATTCTCTCATCTCTTTTGCGTCGTTATTCCTTTTGTTCATTCTCTTTGTTATCATCTTTATTCTTGTGCATCGACAATTGGTATCTAGATCTCCGGTTCCAAACACAGGGAAACACGAGTGAACGTGAGTTTGTGTGACTGTGATTGATTTTGTTTCAGGGAAACAAAGTTGTGTTGAATCACATTTTCTCTTGGCTGTTTGTGGGTTGGGAAACACTGTGTGAGTGTGAGTGAAATCTGTTTTTGTATGTACAAGTTTAAAGATGAGTGGAAGCAATTTGAATACCAAACTTCCAGTTCTTGATGGTAAAAACTGGAATAGATGGATGATTCAAATGCGTGTATTATTTGGTGCTCAAGATGTTCTAGATCTTGTCACTAGAGGATATGTTCCGGTTGCAGCGGATGCAACAGAAGAACAAAGAGAAGCGTAGAGAGAGACGAAGAAGAGAGATCAAAAGGCGTTGTTCTTCATCCATCAGTGTGTGGATGTGAATGTGTTTGAGAAGATTGCCGATTCTATGACGTCAAAGGAGACGTGGAATATATTGGTCAAGTGTTACGGTGGTGACGTATCAGTGAAGAAGGTGAAGCTTCAATCCCTGAGAAAGCAATATGAGAATCTCAACATGAAGAACAATGAGAAACTCTCTGAGTATATCTCTAGAGTGATTTTGATCACTAATGAGATGAAGGCTTGTGGAGAAACCCTTTCTGAACAAGTAATCATAGAGAAGATATTGAGGTCACTTACTCCTCAAATTGATTATATTGTTGTATCTATTGAACATTCTAAAGATCTGGAAACCATGAGAATAGAAGAGTTGCAAAGCAGTTTAGAAGCACAAGAGTTGTGTCTGACTGAGAGAACTTCTTAGAGAGAAGTTGAGCAAGCTCTGAAGCTTCTCTTGTCAAGAAGGACCAGAAGCATAGACGTGGTGATAGATTCCAAAAGGAAGCCTCAACTTCTGATGAGAAGAGATATCAGAAGGGAAAGGATAAGAAGAAATTTCAATGTTACTGTTGCAAACAGTTTGGCCATTTTGCTAGAGACTATTTGACAAACAAAGGAAGGAGATCAGAAGAAGCAAATATAGCCAGAGGGGCTTCAGATGATGAACCTATGCTATTAATGGCTTCAGAGTCTGACGGAAGATGTTCGTCAGAGTGGTGGTATATGGACACTGGGTGTTCAATTCACTTGACTGGAAACAAACAATGGCTGATAGATTTTGACTCTGAATGGAGGACAAAGATCAGTCATGCTGATGATAAGTACCTTTATGCAGAAGGTATGGGAAATGTCAAAGTCAGAGTGAAGAATGGGAAGAATGTTCTGATCAAAGATGTTTGGTATGTTCCTGGAATCAAAAGCAATCTGATGAGTGTGGGTCAGCTTATTGAAAAAGGTTTTTCAGTTGTTATGAAGAACAGCCTCTTGAAGTTGTATGATTCCAATCAGAAGTTGATTATGCAATCTGAACAGGGAAGCAACAGAACATTCAAGGTGAATGTAGAAACAGCTGAAACAGAGTGTCTGAGTGCAGAAGGCTCATAAGGTGATAGTAAGCTGTGGCATAAGAGGTTGGGGCATCTGAACTATAGAAGTCTGGGGCATCTAAGTTCTAAGAAGCTCGTACGTGGCATTCCTAAGATTGTAAATCCTGAGAAGTCATGTGAGGTATGCATGAAAGGCAAACAACCCAGATTTCCATTTGTATCAGAAGTTGCTCCAAGAGCAAAGCATGCTCTGGGAGTAGTGC
The DNA here is from genome assembly GCF_029867415.1 of Vicia villosa. Lineage (NCBI taxonomy): Eukaryota > Viridiplantae > Streptophyta > Magnoliopsida > Fabales > Fabaceae > Vicia > Vicia villosa. The sequence goes on along the minus strand of NW_026705395.1, from coordinate 191,119 downwards.
ACTCTAATGTGTGTGGACCATTTCCAGAACCTTCACTTGGAGGAAATAGGTATTTTGTGACTTTTGTGGATGAGTTCACAAGAATGACGTGGGTAACACTTATCAAGTTTAAGATTGAGGTGTTCACAGAATTTCAGAAGTTCAAGGTGAAGGTTGAGAAGCAGAGTGGTCAGAAGATAAAGATTCTCAGAACGGATGGTGGAGGTGAGTATAACTCCACAGAATTCCAGAAGTTCTGTGATGATAATGGAATTGAGCATGAGGTTACTGCTCCTTATACCCCTCAACACAATGGTCTGGCTGAACGAAGAAACCGTACTTTGCTTGATATGACGAGAAGTATGTTAAAAGAGAAGAAGCTTCCTCACAATCTCTGGGGAGAAGCTGTTACTACTGCAGCATATGTGCTCAACAGGTGTCCAACGAAGAGGCTGAAGGAAATTGTTCCTTTAGAGAAGTGGACTAAAAAGAAGCAAAGTGTTAGTCATCTGAAGGTTTTTGGTTCTGTGTGTTACAAACACGTTCCAGAAGCTAGAAGGAAGAAGCTGGATGATAGGAGCAGAGTGATGTTATTGGTGGGGTACCACAGTACAGGTGCATACAAGCTCTATTGTCCAGAGACTAACAAAGTTGAAGTCAACAGAGACGTCATTGTGAAAGAATCAGAAGTTTGGGATTGAAGAGAGTCTCAACCAACTTCTGATGTAGAGATAACTTTTGAAGAAGAGTTAGAGTCTGAAGATGAAGAATATGGAGGACAAGCTTCTGGAAGTGACTCTGGAGGTGGTGACTCTGGAGGTGGTGACTCTGGATTAGCTGACTCTAAAGTAGCTCAGCGACCACAAAGAGTCAGAACTATACCAAGAAGGTTTGCAGATTTTGACATGTTGCAAGACACAGAAGTTGACTCAGAAGGAGAGGTCATTCAGTGTGCCATGTTAGTAGACTCTGAACCAGTGAGTATAGAAGAAGCGCTCAAGAAGAAGGTATGGTTGAATGCCATGAAAGAAGAACTTGAGGCTATAGAAAGAAACAAGACTTGGAAGCTGACAGAACTTCCAAAGAAGAAGAAAGCCATCAGCGTCAAATGAGTTTTCAAGGTAAAGTTGAAGCCAGATGGATCAGTTGGTAAATACAAAGCGAGGCTAGTGGCAAGAGGTTTTCTTCAGAAACCTGGACTAGATTACTTTGAGGTGTTTGCTCATGTAGCTAGACATGAAACAATCATACTGGTGATTGCGTTAGCTGCAAACAGAGGTTGGTCCTTGATGCACCTGGATGTAAAGTCTGCATTTCTGAATGGTCAATTACAAGAGGAGGTATACGTGTCACAACCCCCTGTCTTTGTGAAAAAGAATCAGGAAGGGATGGTGTACAAATTACATAAAGCTCTGTATGGATTGAAGCAAGCACCCAGAGCTTGGAATTTGAAAATTGATTCATTTTTCAAGAAGCAACGGTTTCAGAAGTGTGAGATGGAATATGGAGTTTATGTGCAACATTCTGGAAGCAATATGATTCTGTTGTGTCTTTATGTTGATGACATATTGCTTACTGGGAGTTGTCCAGAAGATCTGATGAAGTTCAAGAAGGTGCTGATGAATGAGTTAGAGATTACAGACCTTGGAAAAATGTCATATTTTCTAGGGATGGAGATTCTGTACTCAGAAGATGGTATCATTCTGCATCAACTGAAGTATGAGTTAGAACTTCTGAAGAAATTCAAGCTGGAGAATTGCAAAGCTGCTGTTACACCGTTAGAAACGAATCAGAAGTTGGACTCTGACTCTGAAGGTGAAGATGTTGATGCTAGGATCCTCAAACAGCTGGTGGGTTCTCTGAGGTATTTGTGTAATACCAGGCCTGATATATGCTATGCAGTTGGATTGGTTAGTAGGTTCATGAGTAAACATAAGTGGTCCCATTACCAAGCCGCTGTCAGAATCTTGAGATACATCAAGGGAACTCTGAAGTTTGGCATATTGTTTCCTTCTGGGAGAAAGGAAGAATCAGAGTTATTGAGTTACTCTGACTCTGATTGGTGTGGAGACAGAGTTGATAGAAGGAGTACCTCTGGATATCTGTTTATGTTTCTGGGAGGTCCTATTTCTTGGAGTTCCAAGAAGCAAGCTGTTATTGCTCTATCAACCTGTGAAGCTGAGTAAATTGCAGGCGCTGTAGCTGCATGTCAAGCTGTGTGGCATCTGAACTTATTAGAAGATCTGAAGATTAAAGTGAAGAAGCCTCTGAAGCAGATGATTGATAACAAGTCTGCAATCAATCTTGCTAAGAATCCGGTGTTACACGGAAGAAGCAAGCATATTGAGACTAAGTATCATTTCTTGAGAAGCCAATTCCAGAATGGAACATTAGACGTTGTGCACTGTAGCACCCAGAAGCAGATGGCGGATGTTCTGACAAAGGCGATCAAGACGGATCAATTTCTGCTCTTAAGGAATGGAATTGGCATTGTCAGCTTTGGTTGAAGATATTGAAATTCTGGAGTCAGATACGTGATGTCGAATAGGATGTCACGACACTACTATCTGAATAATTTTAAACCAATGAACAAGAAAGAAACAAACAAATAACAAACAACACAAGAGAGTTGTTAACCCAGTTCGGTGCAAACACACCTACATCTGGGGGCTACCAAGCCAGGGAGGAAGTCCATTATAAGTAGTATCAATTTAGAGTAATACAGTTCAAGATTACACCTTTCACTTAATATCTACCCAATGCAACTTCAACCTAATACTACTTAGATCAGAGATTCCACTCACTCCCCCTCAATCACAGCAGTGATGAATAACACTCAACGAATATGAATAGAAGACACACTTCAAGGACACAACTTGATCTTGCTTAAAAGCTTCAATCAAGTACAATGATACTCTTGCTTAAAAGCTTCAAGTACCTCTTACAACTCAAACAAAAACACCTAGACCAAGACAATCATCATGATGATTGTTTGGCTCACAAGAAAGCTAGAACTTAAAAACCCTAAAAACGAAAACCTCTTAAAACTTCTCTTTTAAAAACTATACACGGGCTGCAGCTTCTTCATAATATATATAGCCTTCAAAACGCAGCAGTTGTGCCTTGGATCCAAATTAGTCTTTAACCTAATTAAACTAATTTCCACAAATCAAGGAACCAAAATAAGAGCAATTAAAGACGTCCTTGAAAAGATCAAACAAATCATAATCTAATATTTCCAAGTAAGGCGCAGTCCAATATTTCCAAGTAAGGCGCATAGGATCTTAACAGATCACACAAACAGAATTAGTAACAGAATAAGATGTAACAGCTACGGATGTCATGACATCGGCCTTGACATCAGGTAAAGGCCTGCACAAATAAAGATTTCACTACAGTAGAATGCATGTCATGACATCAGTTTTGACATGATAATATTGTAGCAACCTGCCCTAAAATTAAAGGTTTTTAGAGTCGCCACCTATTCTGAAGGGCGAATAGGAAACCCTACGCAGTTTAGAGATCGGGGTAAGTTATTATAATCAGGTCGAGGGAAAGTGTTAGGCACCCTCAACCCTTTCCTATTGGCTTTGAATTTAAGGTTACAATTTATGGCTAAAAGTTAAGGCTAATAGCTAAGGAATTGAAAAGGGTAAAAATTAAGATTTTAGGGAGGGGGACTCGCCTTGTTACCAAGTGCCTACGTATCTCCTTATGGAGAATCAGAGTCAACGTAGTTCGGGCACAGGATTGTACGCCTTAGAATTAGAATTTGATTATTATTTTGACGTTGTTTTGAAAGGCATTTTGAGTTGCCTAGGATAAAAATCCGTAGTTTGATTTGAAGTGTTTGAATGTTTTAGACTCCGGCGTACAACCCTGATTTGATATGGCACCGTTAGATGCGATGACCAATAGATTTGGTCAATATAGCTAACAGATTAAGGAGCATTGCTGGTTACTCAGATCGATAGATTGATCGTCGCGGGCAGCAAATTAAATGTGTTTTGAATAAATATTTTTCATCTCTTGTCTAATACGACTAATAGATTTAGTCGGGTCGAGAAGAGAATTAATATTAATGTTTTATCGCTTTATCTCTCGTCTAATGCGACTAATAGATTTAGTCGGGTCGAGGAGAGAATTAAACTTGAATCGATTATATTATTAATAAATAGATTAAAATCAATTATATTATTAATAAGTAAATTAAATGATCAAAACTTATTTCTCGTCTACTACGACTAGTGGATTTAGTCGGTTCGAGGAGAAAATTGAATTAAATCATCAAGAGAGACCAAATAATTAAACAATTTAAATTTCACAAAATTAATTAATTAAATGTTATTATTATTTTTTTAATTTATGAAGGGGGTGTACTCTATGTTCAGGGTAGGAATTTGGGAGGTGTTAATAAGAAGAGGCCTGGCCCATTAGAGGTAAGGATCCGTTGGATCCAGTGTGGCGCAGGCGCATGGCTAATGGTGCACTACAGAATTAGGATCATCTTGATCTGAATCCAAGACAATCGTACGGCCCGCATGTGTTATTGAGTGAGGTGAAGGTATGTTGTGCATGGTGTATTCTCAGGCGTGATGGACTGTCAAGATTCGCTCGAGGTTCTCATCAACGGTCTGCATGCGATTATTGAATTAGGATGTATGGCAAGGATACGCACTGGATCAACGTCCAAGTGCCAACAGGCGGCCATCAGGAGGCCACGTGTCGTTAATCCGACGGTCTAGGGGGAGTTATTCTTTATTCTCTCCACTCTTCCTTTCTTTTCTGCCTCTTCTTTCTCTCTCTAACCCTCTTCTCTCTCTTGGATCTCTCTCGTTCTCTTCCTCATCCTCTAACAAAAATCCAGAAGACAACCTCCGGCCACCGTCCGCAACCCTATTCCGTCCCCAGAACCACCCTAGAAACCCAGTTTCCGATGAATATTCATCAGAATATTCATCATCATCCCATACACACCTCCTAACCGAACCCAAAAAGACGAACCCAGATGAAGATTGTTACAATCTTCATCTTCTTCTGACCTCACCTTCATCGATACACCCAGAAACACACATAACCTATGAACCCTAATTCCCAAACACAAGAACCCTAACCCCAATTTTGTTATCTTAAGAACCCTAACCGCATCAAATCTTAAAGCAAAAGCAGTCACAACAATCAATTTCTCACGCAAACACACAAAACTAAGCTAAGTGATTTCATGTTTACCTTTTGTGTAAGCTCCAATTCCTGATCTACTCCTCCTAATCTCCTCCTTCTTTCTCTGTGCTTCGCAGGTTCCGATCAGAGATTCAAGCTTCGAGGAGTTCGAGTTCACGGCGGCGCCTAAGTTTTTTTTCAGAAAACCTCCTCCTTTCATCTGATTTCTTCTTTTTGATTTATAGTCTTAGGGTTTCGTTTGATTAGGAAAATGTAGATTAGCTTAGATTCAATTAGTTTTAAGTTTGTAAATTGATTCGTTGTAAGATTTGATTCAATAAAATCTTTTATTTTGATTTATGTTATTATTTGATTCTGAGATTTGATTGCAATCTGTTTGGGATTTGACTCTGTTTCCGATTTGATTGTGACTGCGTTTGGATCCTTGGGCCTGGATTGAGATTTGGTTGAAGTTAGGGCTTGAATGGTGGGGGAGCGGCGCCGCTGTTGGAGGTAGGGTTTCTGCGTGGAGAAGAAAGGTGAATAGGAACCGGGTTGGGTTTGACCCGGTCTCACTCCTGATGACCCATAAGGCCCTATGACTTTTTTTTTTTTTTTTGCATTGTGGCCCAAAAGACAAACAAAAACGCCAACATCAACACTAACCCCAATTAACTTCAATTAATTAGTTAATTAATTAGTCAGTAAAAACAAACTAATTAACCAATAATATTAATAATTAGGATTAATAAAAAACATGATAAGAGTGATTATAATTGAACTCCTATTTTTTAGAAACAAAATTATATAATAATTCTAAAAATAATCCAAATAGTTATTAATAATAGTAATATTATTTAATAGACAAATGGAAAATTTGTAAAGAAAATGAGTAAATGACTAGAAACAAATGGGCCAAAATGAATTGGACCTTGAATATTTGCTGTTCACACTCTATTTATTTTAAACCAATTTATACGGGAGTTTTATAGGAGAACGAGTTTAATAATAGGTATATTAAACCCTATGGCTCCTAATTTTTAACGCCCTTAATAAATGGACAGATGCGAATTATATCGGGTAAATTTTAGGGTATGACAGCTGCCCCTATTTAATTATCTTGGATTGAATGGCGTGAGAATACGCATGTCTCACGTTTTTTCGGATCGAAGGGTTATTAAATAATGGAAAACCCCTAAATTTACCTTGTGCTTGAGTGTGGGAGAAACGAGATGTCCTGCTAAAGCCTGAGCCTTACATAGCGAGGACCTGTAGTTAGTTGTTTGATCAGCTTGCTATAGTGCTAGCAAGCTTTCTCAGTTTATGAACCCCACTTACTATAGTTTTAGTAAGTTCTCGTAGTTTGCGCAACCCAGAAGGATTACTTGCTAATATTCTAGCAAGTTCGCTTGCATCAATAGGAGTCATCTGCCCTAGTTCGGAAAAGTTTACCTGTATAGGTGATTTTTGTAAATGCGTATGCATCGTGTGTGTATGCATATGAGCCTGTTGTTTGTACAATGTACATGTATGAATGCTTATGCATGTAAATGTTGCGTGTATGCACATGAGTATGTATTATAACTCCAACGTCTTATCTCCTTATCACCCCTTGAATTTGTTTGACCCTTTTGAGATGTTTCGCGAATCCTAGTTCGGATTGTATTTGAGGAGAGATGAAGTATTGTCTTACATAAAACTGCCTGGAGAGGTTTCCTGAATAGGACAGATCGTTGACAGATGTGGCGGAGACTAGGCTTCAAACAAAGCTCGGGAAGAATTGTCTTAGAGAAGACTGACTGGGGAAACTCTTTGAAAGAGCAAGATGTGTCTTTAGAAAAAGATTGGATAAATTTTTGAAGAGTATTACCTAAAGAGGTTGAGATATGTCTTAAACAAGATTATCCAGAAAGGCTCCTAAAAAGGGTGTGAAACGTCTTAAACAAGATTACCTAGAGAGGTTTCTAAAAAGATATGAAACGTCTTAAACAAGATTAACCTAAAAAGATTCCTAGAAAGGATATAAAACTTCTTAAACAAGATTACCTAGAGAGGCTTCTAAAAAGATATGAAACATCTTAAACAAGATTACCTAGAAAGGCTTCTAAAAAGATATGAAACGTCTTAAACAAGATCAACCTAAAAAGATTCCTAGAAAGGATATGAAACTTCTTAAACAAGATTACCTAGAGAGGCTTCTAAAAAGATATGAAACATCTTAAACAAGATTACCTAGAAAGGCTTCTAAAAAGATATGAAACATCTTAAACAAGATTACTTAGAGAGGCTTCTAAAAAGATATGAAACATCTTAAACAAGATTACCTAGAGAGACTTCTAAAAAGGATACGGAGTGTCTTAAACAAGACTACACGGTTAACCCAGATATGTCTTAAACAAGACTGACATAGAAAGACTCCTATAGAGGATAAAAAGGTTTTATCGAAGGCTACCTAGAAAGGTTGATAAGCGTCTTGAAAAAGACTACCTTGAAAGGTAAGAAACTCTTTGATTGTTTCTGAATTGCCTTTGAAGAGAGGCTCAGAATGAAGCATCGAAATTGTTAAGATTAAATCGTTGAAACGATAGTATTTGCACCGCATTTGGAGGATGATATCCTTTTGATTCCAGAGTGACCTGAAAAGGCGAATGTTGAATTTATGCAATGTTATGATGCATGTGTCATGTAATGAGATTCTCGAAATAAACCAGAATTATGTATGTACGACAATCCCACATTGTAGGTTGTGAATAATACAGGCGTAGGAAGGCCGATTATGCAGCAATGCTCCTTGTGTGATACTAGCGTGATTTCCCTGATATCAGAAATTTTGAGAGAGGCGCCATTTGACTTGAAGGAAATATTCTTAGAGGGACCTCGAATATTACCATGTCGTGCCATGAACCTGATATGCACTGCCCCAGTATTTGAATTCTTGAAAGATATGCCCCAGTCAATAGGATCATTGATTGTATGCCCCTGTTTAGGAGAACCCCCTAGATGTGGTTCACCCGGTTCAGGGATCTTTATTAGCAATGATCGCCTTTGATTAACCCAATCTCCCTGATGCTAGGTATTGATTCGAATGTGAAGCATATGCTTTTCAGAATTAGTCATGCGTCTTGGTCGTGTCTGATGGGCAAAAGTTCACTGAATACTCAGAATGAGATGATGTCTTCTATGAGATTACCTGAAGAGGTTCCTGGAAAGGATATGAGATCGTCTTAAACAAGACTGTGCTTTAAACAAAGCTCGGGGAGGCGCGTTTGCAAAGAGGGTCAAAGAATCCCATAGAGGATAAAGACTATTTTAAGGAATGTAGTGTTTTGAACAAAACCCTAGAAAGGATGGGATACCGCCCTAAAGAGGACTGTACTTTAAACACAGTTTGACAAGGTTTATAAGAGGAATTTGAACATGTCTTAAAAAAGACTAACTGAAAAGATTGACGGGTGTCTTAAAGAAGATTTCCTAGAAAGGTTCCTGGAAAGGCCAAGTGATATTTTAGAGAATATTACCTGAAAAGGGTAAGGAATATCTTAAAGAAGACTACCTGAAAAAGTTAAGGGATGTCTTACAGAAGACTACCTAGAAAAGGTTCTTGGAAAGGAATATGTCTTAGAGAAGACTATCTGAAAAGATTTCTGAAAATGATGAGAGACACCTGGAAAGGTTTGTAGACTGTGTCTTAAAGAAGACTATTTGAAAAGGCTTCCTAGGGAGGATAATAGATATTTGAACATGTCTTAAAGAAGACCACATGGACAGATTGAGAGATGTTCTATAAAAATTCCTGGAAAGGACGTGAGAGTGGTATTGACAACATTTGATACTGAGTGACCTTTTGCAACGTGCCCCAGGTAATGGACTTGCCCCATGGGCTATTCAGAGTCCTTGAGAGATCCCATGGGTCTTGATTAGATTGCCCCAGATAAATAGGATAACAACGGGCTATGCCCTGTGTATACAATAGCCGTCCGAGTCAGGCGTAAGAGATATTTCTTCTTTGATGTGCTTTTAAAGCTATCGGGCCTGTCGGTAGGATTTTTTTAGCCATTAGCCATGCCCCATGCAACTTCTCCCCGATGTTAAAACATTTGAATCTATATAGACCAATGTGCTTTACGATGAAATTCATAAGATGCGAATGCATACGTCTGTCTTGAAAGTTTAAAAAACATTTTTTGAGTAAAATAGAGTTTTTTTTTGTAAGAAAGTGATATCAACTCAAGAGTTGTATTAGACCCTAAGGAGTCGGGATACCTTTGGTAACGGCATGCTTTCGAACTAACCATGCTTCAGTTAGGACTTTTAAGGGTTGTAACGTGACCCGGTTCACGGTTTTAAGAAACAAAGGATAATGGCTCAAAGTTTATTTGTACCCATCTCAATCTTCGTGATGTTCTCCAGTCCTATGCTCAGTTAACTGTGCATTTAAACTCCAAAATACTTTGGGTATTGTAATACTGACATTCATGATGGTTCGAAAACCAAAGGTTTATCTGCAAATGCAGTCATTCTCCATTTTTGTAATATCTTCCATTTGTCGAGGACGCATAGTGACCTCTTTTTTTTTACATTATTATCCCTAATTTATGCCTGATCTGTTTATTTAAAATTACAGTCAGCGGGATGCCCCAATTTTGCCTAAGTCTAGGTTTTGACTTGGCGGGCCTTGCGTTATTTTTCTTTTTTTCTTTGCGGACATTGACTGCCAGGCTTAATTATGACGGAGAACCATCAGTGATTATGTTCAAAGGAACAATTTGGGATAATCAAGTTAACTGAATAGCTACCCTGCCCCAGGTTATATTTTGAGGGTTTTTATTTTATACGTGAAGGAAAACTCCTACTTCTTAGGCTCAAAGGGGTTGACGAGGGATTAACATCCTTATATCTCCACTGTATTGGAATTGAAACAATGCCTGTACATCGTCAACACGGTCTGTTCGAAAGCGTACTGTATGAGATTGCGGTATCGTTTTCGTCATTCTCCCTCCAAAGGCTTACAGTTTTAACGAGAATCGAATATCACAAAAGACGAAAAACCAAGTAAAAACCAGTTTTAAATATAGTGAAAACATTAGGAATAATCCAAGACACACGTAAGCAATGCATTAATGATTATTGTAAAGTACATAGCGTCTGTCATACGACAAATGTTTAAACAAACAGAAAAGAGATTGCGAATGCAAATGAAACTAATGATCTAAGAATCCCTCCTTCTGGGCATCTATAGCATTAAACTTGTGCGGCTCTTTAGGCTGGCCGTACTCAATGACCCCTTCTTCAATTAAATCTTGCTTCCCCTCCACCATGCCTATGCATCCTTGTTCAAGATATTGCCCCCAGTTGGACTAATCCTTTGCCCCACAAACCGTTGTAAGGTATTCTCGTAAGCTACATTGCGTTCTAAGATGAACCCCTTTATAAGTAGATACCCCTTAAGTGTATCTATGGGGGAACTTCTTTGTTGAACCAACTCCTGCTCGGTAACGACCTTATTGCGTCGACTGCCCCAACATGAGGAGGCATAGGCGCGGGCGTAGGCGTAAGTACGTAGTTTGTATAATGAAGGGCAACCTTTTCTCCTTGTAGGACCAAGCTCCTTTGAACATTCAATGGTTGATTCTCCTCTCTCCACATTTTAGGGCTCTTCTTGAGTTCATTTATGAGTCTCAGGAAATCAGCCAGCGTAGTTGTTGATTAGATAAGGGTGAAGACAAAAATGCAAATGTAGATGTAAATGTATGACAGCATGAAAATGCGAATGCATGGATATGCGAGAGACTCCTTGTATTGTAATTCCTTGTATGCAATGCAGACGTGTGACATATGATCCTAGGGATAGCCTTAGAGGCGACATTAGACCCTCGTGGAATCTTTGCAGGATAAATGTTATGACACGCTAATGGAAATCCCTTAGATTAGGGAGTATGCAGAAGGTAGCGGCTGGTGACCGTTCAAGACAGTCACAAAGTATCATGGCCATCGAGAGGCCGTTCAACGTGTACCAATGACGTTGTCCCTTGTGGGAAGGTTCTCTATGTGGAACACAACCTATCTAAGGACGATATCAAATGAAGAGAAATCCCTACAGGCTAGGGATGAAAGATGTAGGGATGGGAATCCAAACCCTACAAGTTAGGGGGTGTGCAGAAACAAACATGGAGTGACCGTTCAAGACAGTCACTAGATCTCATAGCCATCGAGAGGCCAATCGAACGCATGCTAATGAAGTTGTCCTTCGGGGAAGGACGCGTCGTTGTGAAAACACATGGATGTAAAAGAAAATCCCTACGGGCTAGGGAGTGTGTAGAAGCAAGCACGGGGTGACCGTTCAAGACAGTCACTGAATCGCATGGACATCGAGAGGCCAATTGACGTATGCTAGTGAAGATGTCCTTCGTACGAAGGATGCGATTTTAGAAATAGAATCCATATAGGCTAGGGGATGCGTAGGAGCAAGCACGGGGTGACCGTTCGAGACAGTCACTAGATCGCATGGCCATCGAGAGGCCAATTGACGTGCGTAAACGAAGATGTCCTTTGTGGGAAGGACACGTAGTTGTAAGAATACAAGGATATATAAGGAAAGTCCCTACAGGCTAGGGAGTGCGTAGATGCAAGCGTGGGGTGACCGTTCATGACAGTCACTAAGTCTCATAGCCATCGTGAGGCCAATCAACGTGCGTAAATGGAGGCGTCCTTCGTGGGAAGGACATGGTCTCGAAATTAGAGTCCCTGCAGGCCAGGGAGTGCGTAGGAATACCTGCAAAAGTTAGAAGCAAGACATTCGCAATATATAAATTGCATATATAATAAGCACGTAAGCACATAAGCCCTAGGTTCATAGGTTCGACGTAGCGGCTTAGGGTGCCTACCCTTCCCATTGGTATGTTCTAGAAGGTCTCATGGGGTCGTTCGTAGCCGCCGGGACTTTTTGTCTCTTTGGATTTTAGAACAACTCATTTTATCCATGAGGTTCGAGTTTTAGGGGTAGGTTCCCAGAGAGATCAGCCAAATACCAAGTCCAACCCTCAACAAGGTCAAGCCTCATATCAGACCTTTCCGGATATTCAACCCACTCTGAGTGGAATTATAATAAGACTCGTAGGCGATGTAATTCCCCTCTGGTCTTAAATATAATTCCCACGCTTAGGTTTAACGCAATTTATAATATCCCAAAAGATGTAGTAAAATAACAAATATTCAGATAAACAAAATATTTAATTAAATTACTGTAAATAAATAAAATGGCTGTAAATAAATGCAATTGCGAATAAATAAATAAATAAATAAAATTTAAATATTTATAAAAAACCCTAAACCCTAAAATGGCGAATTAGCCAAACCCTAAAAGTTTCGCCAAAACCTAAACCACAAACCTAAATCCTCTCAAGCCTTAGGAGCATAATAATTCACCTATAGTGTATCCCCAGCAGAGTCGCCAGCTGTAGCAACCTGCCCTAAAATTAAAGGTTTTTTGAGTCGCCACCTATTCTGAAGGGCGAATAGGAAACCCTACGCAGTTTAGAGATCGGGGTAAGTTATTATAATCAGGTCGAGGGAAGGTGTTAGGCACCCTCAACCCTTTCCTACTGGCTTTGAATCTAAGGTTACAGTTTATGGCCAAAAGTTAAGGTTAATAGCTAAGGAATTGAAAAGGGTAAAAATTGAGATTTTAGGGAGGGGGACTCGCCTTGTTACCAAGTGCCTACGTATCTCCTTATGGAGAATCAGAGTCAACGTAGTTCGGGCACAGGATTGTACGCCTTAGAATTAGAATTTGATTATTATTTTGACGTTGTTTTGAAAGGCATTTTGAGTTGCCTAGGATAAAAATCCGTAGTTTGATTTGAAGTGTTTGAATGTTTTAGACTCCGGCGTACAACCCTGATTTGATATGGCACCGTTAGATGCGATGACCAATAGATTTGGTCAATATAGCTAACAGATTAAGGAGCATTGCTGGTTACTCAGATCGATAGATTGATCGTCGCGGGCAGCAAATTAAATGTGTTTTGAATAAATATTTTTCATCTCTTGTCTAATACGACTAATAGATTTAGTCGGGTCGAGAAGAGAATTAATATTAATGTTTTATCGCTTTATCTCTCGTCTAATGCGACTAATAGATTTAGTCGAGTCGAGGAGAGAATTAAACTGGAATCGATGATATTATTAATAAATAGATTAAAATCAATTATATTATTAATAAGTAAATTAAATGATCAAAACTTATTTCTCGTCTACTACGACTAATGGATTTAGTCGGTTCGAGGAGAAAATTGGATTAAATGATCAAGAGAGACCAAATAATTAAACAATTTAAATTTCACAAAATTAATTAATTAAATGTTATTATTATTTTTTTAATTTATGAAGGGGGTGTACTCTATGTTCAGGGTAGGAATTTGGGAGGTGTTAATAAGAAGAGGCCTGGCCCACTAGAGGTAAGGATCCGTTGGATCCAGTGTGGCGCAGGCGCATGGCTAATGGTGCACTACAGAATTAGGATCATCTTGATCTGAATCCAAGACAATCGTACGGCTCGCATGTGTTATTGAGTGAGGTGAAGGTATGTTGTGCATGGTGTATTCTCAGGCGTGGTGGACTGTCAAGATTCGCTCGAGGTTCTCATCAACGGTCTGCATGCGTTTATTGAATTAGGATGTATGGCAAGGATACGCACTGGATCAACGTCCAAGTGCCAACAGGCGGCCATCAGGAGGCCACGTGTCGTTAATCCGACGGTCTAGGGGGAGTTATTCGTTTATTCTCTCCACTCTTCCTTTCTTTTCTGCCTCTTCTTTCTCTCTCTAACCCTCTTCTCTCTCTTGGATCTCTCTCGTTCTCTCCCTCATCCTCTAACAAAAATCCAGAAGACAACCTCCGGCCACCGTCCGCAACCCTATTCCGTCCCCAGAACCACCCTAGAAACCCAATGTCCGATGAATATTCTTCAGAATATTCATCATCATCCCAGACACACCTCCTAACCGAACCCAGAAAGACGAACCCAGATGAAGATTGTTACAATCTTCATCTTCTTCTGACCTCACCTTCATTGATACACCCAGAAACACACATAACCTATGAACCCTAACTCCCAAACACAAGAACCCTAACCCCAATTTTGTTATCTTAAGAACCCTAACCGCATCAAATCTTAAAGCAAAAGCAGTCACAACAATCAATTTCTCACGCAAACACACAAAACTAAGCTAAGTGATTTCATGTTTACCTTTTGTGTAAGCTCCAATTTCTGATCTACTCCTCCTAATCTCCTCCTTCTTTCTCTGTGCTTCGCAGGTTCCGATCAGAGATTCAAGCTTCGAGGAGTTCGAGTTCGCGGCGGCGCCTAAGTTTTTTTTTCATAAAACCTCCTCCTTTCATCTGATTTCTTCTTTTTGATTTATAGTCTTAGGGTTTCGTTTGATTAGGAAAATATAGATTAGCTTAGATTCACTTAGTTTTAAGTTTGTAAATTGATTCGTTGTAAGATTTGATTCAATAAAATCTTTTATTTTGATTTATGTTATAATTTGATTCCGAGATTTGATTGCAATCTATTTGGGATTTGATTCTGTTTCCGATTTGATTGTGACTGCGTTTGGATCCTTGGGCCTGGATTGAGATTTGGTTGAAGTTAGGGTTTGAATGGTGGGGGAGCGGCGCCGCTGTTGGAGGTAGGGTTTCTGCGTGGAGAAGAAAGGTGAATAGGAACCGGGTTGGGTTTGACCCGGTCTGACTCCTGATGACCCATAAGGCCCAATGAATTTTTTTATTTGTTTTTGCATTGTGGCCCAAAAGACAAACAAAAACGCCAACATCAACACTAACCCCAATTAACTTCAATTAATTAGTTAATTAATTAGTCAGTAAAAAAAAACTAATTAACCAATAATATTAATAATTAGGATTAATAAAAAACATGATAAGAATGATTATAATTGAACTCCTATATTTTAGAAACAAAATTATATAATAATTCTAAAAATAATCCAAATAGTTATTAATAATAGTAATATTATTTAATAGACAAATGGAAAATTTGTAAAGAAAATGAGTAAATGACTAGAAACAAATGGGCCAAAATGAATTGGACCTTGAATATTTGCTGTTCACACTCTATTTATTTTAAACCAATTTATACGGGAGTTTTATAGGAGAACGAGTTTAATAATAGGTATATTAAACCCTATGGCTCCTAATTTTTAACGCCCTTAATAAATGGACAGATGCGAATTATATCGGGTAAATTTTAGGGTATGACAAATATCACAATGAGTTTTACGAAAAATTACAGCCAATCAACAACATCTACAAACTCCCCCTTTGGCAAATTTTTGGCTAAAACAAGAATAGATGTAACCATATAATATCATAGCACAAGCAGCAGATCACAACACCAAGAATACAGAAAAATAAATTCTGTAGCAAAAGGGAAACAACAACCAGCTTGTTTAATCACCAGAAAAACCAGAAAACAGCTATTTAAACATCTGTTACAGAATACCAATATCCATTGTCAAAGAGACCAGAAACCAGAAAATATCCATTACTCCCCCGTTTTAGCCACAAAAGGAAGCCAAACCAAAACAAAAGTACAGAAAGAGAAACACCAAGTCAGTCAAAAGAGAAAACAGCATAAATGAAGTAGGGCTAATTGTCAGATCCACCAGTCTCTTCATCACTAGAGCCACCAGTCTCTTCACCAGCATCACTACTCCCAGTCTCTTCAGCACCCTCACTATCCTCAGCCTCATCATCATCACCACTATCAGCACCATTTTCTTCATCATTAGTTTCACCATCACTTCCACCAGCATGATCATCATCTGCAGACTGCTCAAGTCTTTGAATGAGCTTTTCAAGCTTCATCTTCCTATTGTCCAACTCTTTACAAGTCTCTTTCAGCTCAGCAATAAGAGAGGATTTGTTCACAGATTTGCTGGTTTGTGATGTCCCAGCAGATGTTGTGTCATCTGACCTTTGGAGCAGCTTATAGTGGAAGGACAAAGCACTCTCCCTCTTACACACAGAGTCTTTAGCTTTCAGAATTCCAGGGTATTGCTTGAGGATTATCCCACATATCAGGGATGGAAAAGCAATGGGTAGCTTGGTAGCAGAGGTACCAACATGCCTCATAGTTTGATCAAATATGTAAGTTCCATAATCAAACTTTGTCTTGGTTCCCACAACATATATGAATCTACCTAGGTCAACAACAATGGTAGAAGTGTGATTGGTAAGCACCCAGTTAGCAGCACCAATTTTGTGCAGCAAAGCATACCTGACATTAAGAAGACTAGCAGACAATTTACTCTTTATGAGCCATTTCTTAACCTTACCACCAGTGATAACTTTGCACACCTCATTGTCAGTCACTTCAAGCTCAGGTTGAGCCTCATCATCCCTACCTCGATAGAGGTTGACAACAGTTGGGGAGAAATCTATACATTTTCTTCTAACATACACCTTATGAAAATCCTCAGCTTTCCCATCAGCACAATCTTGAGACAAATTTACTATAAACTCCTTCACGAGCATTTCATAGCATTTAGAAAGATGAGTAACAGTTTTAAGCAAACCTGCAGATTTGATGAGCTTCATGACCTCTTGACATTCCAGAGCATCATTTGCAAGCTCTCTTTCCAGATCCAGTCTTCTCTGATAAACAAACTTCCACTAGATAGCATTTGAAGCATAGTGCAAATAAATGTTGTCTAAGGGAGCATCACGAACCTTTGTGGAGGATTTGGTGACAGCAATCTTCTTCTTTGAAGGGATGTCAGGGACATCACTTAGGACATTGTCCTCTGAGTCAGAAACACTTCTTTCTTTCCACTTCTTGATCTTTTCTTTGGTGGCATTCTTTAGAGGAGCAACTTTAGTCTTGGGAAGATGTTGATCATCAACCTGCTGTCCCCTTCGAGCCTTGACTCTGTTAGAAATGCTAGAGATGAGGTCATCATCAGCAATGTCAATAGGATCATCTAGATTATCCAGATCCACCACATCATTTACACTGTCAATAGGGCGAGTAAGCTTCTCTTTAGGAGAAGTAGCAGTGACCTCTTCAGCTTTCTCTGTTTCAAGAATCTCAGCATCTTTAGCTCCAGATGTTTCAACATCTTTAGCATCAGAAGTCTCAACATTGTTAGCTTCAGATGTCTCAACATCAACATGATCTTTGCTAGCATCAACTTGATCGTCTTTGCTGTTCTTAGGAGCAGAAGCTTGGGCTAAAGGAACAGATATTCCTTCTACCTTGTGACCTTCATTCAAGATTCTCGTGACAAGACCTGCGATCGCATTGTGGACATATGCAGAACCCTCTTTATCCCTAGCAGAAAAAGTTTCTGGAACGGACCCACCAGTCGATTTTCGCGCATGCATCTTTCTTGGTATACTACTAACATGATCAGTAGCCGGAACCGTGTTCAAGGGCACAACATCCATCACAACATCCTGATCACTCACCATATTTGGTGCCCTAGAATCGGATACTGTTTTAGAGCGGGAAGTCGTCTTCTTTGAAGGAGAAATCTGAGACATGCTGAGAAGGAATGAAACGATGGGGAAGGGTTTTTTAATGCAGAAAATCGGTGAGGTAGAGTGAATGCAGAAAATAGGATTTGTGGGAATAGGGACCGTTTGGAAGGAGTGAAAGTTAGGGGGAAAATACACTTTAATATGCAATGATAACAAATATTTGGAGAATAGAATACTATTGGCCCCACAAACGGTTAATTGCTATAATTCCTCACAAAGACAAATACCTAGCTTACTTCTCAAATTTTCAAATTGATTAGCATCCAAAGCTTTTGTGAAAATATCAGCCAGTTGAAGGTTAGTAGCAACATGTTCCAAGGCGATTACTTTATCTTCAACAAGATCTCTTATGAAGTGATGCATAATATCAATGTGCTTGGTCCTACTATGCTGGATAGGATTCTTTGAAATATTAATGGCACTTAGGTTGTCACAATATAATGTCATGACATCTTGTGTGACATTATATTCTGTTAACATTTGTTTCATCCAAAGAAGCTGAGAACAACTACTTCCTGCTGCAATGTATTCTGCCTCTGCAGTGGATAGGGATACACAATTTTGTTTCTTGCTGAACCATGAGATAAGGTTATTCCCCAAGAAGAAACATCCTCCTGACGTACTTTTTCTGTCATCAGCACTTCCAGCCCAATCTGCATCACAATATCCAGTGAGAATTGGTTCACACCCATGAGAGTAGAGCATACCATACTCACAAGTGCCATTCACATATTTCAAAATCCTCTTGACTTGATTTATGTGACTGATCTTGGGTTCTGCTTGATATCTAGCACACACCCCAACAGCAAAAGCAATATCAGGCCTACTAGCTGTGAGATACAGCAGACTTCCTATCATGCTTCTATACAAACTTTGATCAACATTAGTGCCCTTTTCATCTTTGGACAATTTTAAATGAGTAGGTGCAGGTGTTCTTTTGTGACTAGCATTTTCCATCCCAAATTTTTTACAATCTTTTTGGCATACTTGCTCTGAGAGAGAAAAATTGAGTCTTCCATCTGTTTAACTTGCAGCCCAAGAAAGTAAGTTAATTCTCCAACTAGACTTATTTCAAATTATGATTGCATCTAATCAACAAAATGTCTAATCATCTTGTTTGACATCCCACCAAACACAATATCATCCACATAGATTTGAGCAATCAGGATCTTTCCTCCTTCATCTTTAACAAAAAGAGTTTTATCTATCCCTCCTTTCCTGTAACCATTACTAGTAAGAAACTCAGTTAGTCTCTCATACCAAGCTCTAGGAGCTTGTTTCAGGCCATAAAGAGCTTTTCTTAGTTTGTACACATGATCAGGATGGTTTGGATCAGCAAAGCCTTTAGGTTGTTCCACATAAACTTCCTCACTCAAGTATCCATTTAAGAAAGCACTTTTCACATCCATCTGGTATAGTTTGAATTTTAGAATACAAGCAACTCCTAACAACAATCTAATTGACTCAAGTCTAGCAACAGGAGCAAAAGTTTCATCAAAGTCAATTCCTTCAACTTGAGTGTATCCTTGAGCAACTAGCCTTGCTTTGTTTCTGATAATAGTTCCCAGTTCATCTGACTTATTCTTGTAAACCCATTTTGTTCCAATGACATTTGTACCTTTAGGTCTTGGAACCAGCTCCCATACTTCATTCCTTTCAAACTGGCCTAGTTCTTCTTGCATAGCATTAATCCAAAACTCATCTGTCAATGCTTCCTTAACATTCTTGGGTTCAATTTTTGATACAAAACAGGAGTTTGAGACCTGTTCTCTTGACCTTGTAACAACTCCACTGTTGGGATCTCCTATAATAAGTTCACTAGGATGATCTTTTTGAACTCTTATAGAGGGTCCTTTGTTAGAGGGTTCAGCTTCAGCTTCTGTAACAGTAGGACTGCAATCATCTTCTTTCTTAGATCCTTCAGCTGCGGGTTCCCAGAATGTTCCAACATCATCTGTGACATCTGCTTGTTTGTGAACATCATCAACCACTACATTTATGGATTCCATGATTATTCTGGTTCTTGAGTTGAAAACTCTATAGGCTCTGTTGTTTGTAGAGTAGCCCAGAAAAATCCCTTCATCACTCTTGGAATCCATCTTCCTTTTGTGATCTCTATCAGCAAGAATGTAACACTTACTACCAAACACATGGAAGTATTTGACAGTGGGTTTTCTTCCCTTCCAGATCTCATACAAAGTGGTAGAGGTTCCCTTCCTTAAGGTAACTCTATTATGAACATAACAGGCAGTATTCATGGCTTCAGCCCAGAAATAAATAGGGAGTTTCTTAGCATGAATCATAGCTCTGGATGATTATTGAATGGTTCTATTTATCCTTTCAACAACCCAATTTTGCTGTGGAGTAATAGGAGATGAAAATTCATGGTGTATCCCTTCAGAGGAGCAGAAATCAGCAAACTTTTGATTCTCAAATTCCTTTCCATGATCACTTCTGATTCTCACACCATCATTTTCCTTTTCCCTTTGAATTCTTTGACACAGGTCTTTGAATACATCAAACACATCTGACTTCTCTCTGATGAAGTTTATCCAAGTGTATCTGGAGTAGTCGTCCACAACCACATAAGCATATTTCTTTCCACCAAGACTTTCCATTTGCATAGGTCCCATCAAGTCCATATGAAGCAGTTCTAGAACCCTGGAAGTAGTCAGATGTCTAACCTTTGGATGTGACATCCTGGTTTGTTTTCCTACCTGACATTCACCACATATTCTTCCTTCATCAATTTGTAACTTGGGAATTCCTCTCACAGCTTCCATAGAAATAATCATTTTCATACCTCTTAGATGAAGGTGACCAAGTCTTTGATGCCACAACTTTGCTTCTTCTTTTTTAGAACATACAGTTGAGTAGCTAGATTCATGAGAAACCCACAAGTAACAGTTATCTTTGGATCTGACTCCCCTCATTACCACTTCCTTTCCTTCATTAGTAACCACACACTCAGCTTTAGTGAAGTTAACTTGGTATCCTTGGTCACAAAGTTGACTAATGCTTATGAGATTAGCAGTCAAGCCTTTGACCAACAAGACACCTTCCAGATTTGGAACTCCTGAGCAGTCTAGTTTTCCAACCCCTTTGATTTCTCCTTTAGCTCCATCACCAAAAGTTACATAGCTAGTTGAATGGTTTTTGATATCTACTAATAGATTCTTGATTCCAGTCATGTGTCTGGAACATCCACTGTCAAAATACCAATCTTCTTTGGTTGATACTCTGAGAGATGTATGAGCTATTAAAGCCATATTTTTAGGTGTCCACTGTTGCTTCTTGATGGGCATGATCTGCTTGGGTCTGTAGTATGGAGCTTGGTCTGGGTATCCATATAATCTGAAACAGAAGGGCTTAATGTGTCCAAATCTACCACAGTAATGGCATCTCCATCTTTGAAATTTCCTCTTCATTTTACTTTTGTCATGATGTTGAGTCACATGTTTTGACATTAGGTTCAACATCTTAGATTCTGGTTTAGCATTACTACTAGCTTGAGGATGTTTCTTTGCACCAACAAATCCTATACCAGACATATCTCCTGAACCCTTTCCAATCTGTAAAATCTCTTCCAACATATCAGAACCACTGTTTAACATTTTGACAGATTTTGACATCTGATCAAGTTTGGATGTTAGCATGGTAACTTCACTGTTTAGACCAGATATAGTTTCACGAAGCCCTGTGTTATCAGCCTCCAACTAGACTATGTATTTCTTCTGCTTTTCACCTTGTTGACAGACTTCAACACTTCTGATACATAGCTTCCTGTAAGATGCTGCCAATTCTTCAAAGGTTAGCTCATCTTCACTAGAATCTTCATCAGAGACACAAACACCAGTAAGGGCTCTGACATGTTTGGCAGATTCTTCTTCAAAATCACTCTCAGAATCTTCATCAGACCAGGAGACTGACAGTCCTTTCTTTTGTTTCTTGAGATAAGTGGGACATTCAGCTCTAATATGTCCATATCCTTCACATCCATGACACTGAATTCCTTTGCTTTGATTGTACTTTTCTTCAGGTTTTACCTTTCTGTTAGAGTCATAGGATCTGTTAGTGTCAGATGAGATGTTCTTGACATTTGGTCTTGACTTCTGATCCATTCTTCTCATAATCTTGTTAAATTGTCTTCCAAGCATGGCTATAGATTCAGATAGATTTTCTTCTGTACCTTCCTCTACTTCTTCTTGAGAGTTGGACACAAAAGCTAGACTTTTATTCTTCTTTTCAGTATTGTCACTGATCCCCATCTCAAAGGTTTGAAGAGATCCAATTAATTCTTCTACCTTCATATTGCTGATATCCTGTGCCTCTTCTATAGCTGTGACTTTCATATTAAATCTCTTCGGCAAGGATCTAAGGATCTTTCTCACTAGCTTTTCATCAGACATTTTTTCTCCTAAAGCTCCTGAGGTATTAGCAATTTCAAGTATATTCATGTGAAACTCATGAATACTTTCATCATCTTTCATCCTTAGATTCTCAAACTTTGTAGTTAGCAACTGAAGTCTTGACATCTTAACTTTGGAGGTGCCTTCATGAGTAGTTCTGAGGGTATCCCAAACATCTTTGGCTAGTTCACAATGGTGTACTAGTCTGAATATATTCCTATCATTTCCATTGAATAGAGCATTTAAAGCTTTAGAGTTGCCAAGAGCCAGCTCCTCCTCATCTTTGCTCCATTCTTCCTCAGGTTTGAGGGATGACTTGCCATCTTTTCTAGTAGTGACAGGATGTTCCCATCCTTTGTTTGCAGCTCTCCATGCTTTACTATCCAAGGATTTCAGAAAAGCCACCATACGAGGTTTCCAATAATCATAATTAGATCCATCCAGAATGGGTGGTCTGTTCACAAATCCACCACCTTCCTTGTCCATAGTACCAGAAAGTGCTGTCCCTAGATCTCACCCAGTAAGAAAAACAGGCAGGGTGCCTGCTCTGATGCCAATTTAAATTCTGGAGTCAGATACGTGATGTCGAATAGGATGTCACGACACTACTATCTGAATAATTTTAAACCAATGAACAAGAAAGAAACAAACAAATAACAAACAACACAAGAGAGTTGTTAACCCAGTTCGGTGCAAACACACCTACATCTGGGGGCTACCAAGCCAGGGAGGAAGTCCACTATAAGTAGTATCAATTTAGAGTAATACAGTTCAAGATTACACCTTTCACTTAATATCTACCCAATGCAACTTCAACCTAATACTACTTAGATCAGAGATTCCACTCACTCCCCCTCAATCACAGCAGTGATGAATAACACTCAACGAATATGAATAGAAGACACACTTCAAGGACACAACTTGATCTTGCTTAAAAGCTTCAATCAAGTACAATGATACTCTTGCTTAAAAGCTTCAAGTACCTCTTACAACTCAAACAAAAACACCTAGACCAAGACAATCATCATGATGATTGTTTGGCTCACAAGAAAGCTAGAACTTAAAAACCTTAAAAACGAAAACCTCTTAAAACTTCTCTTTTAAAAACTGTACACGGGCTGCAGCTTCTTCATAATATATATAGCCTTCAAAACGCAGCAACTGGACATTGGATCCAAATTAGTCTTTAACCTAATTAAACTAATTTCCACAAATCAAGGAACCAAAATAAGAGCAATTAAAGACGTCCTTGAAAAGATCAAGTAGATCATAATCTAATATTTCCAAGTAAGGCGCAGTCCAATATTTCCAAGTAAGGCGCATAGGATCTTAACAGATCACACAAACAGAATTAGTAACAGAATAAGATGTAACAGCTACGGATGTCATGACATCGGCCTTGACATCAGGTAAAGGTCTGCACAAATAAAGATTTCACTACAGTAGAATGCATGTCATGACATCAGTTTTGACATGATAATATCACAATGAGTTTTACCAAAAATTACAGCCAATCAACAACATCTACAGATATGAATTAAGGGATGGTATTGAAGAGTAATTCATATTCAGAAGATGAGCATCAGAAGTTCTGATGTGGGCTGATCTTCTGATGGTTACTCAAAAGATAGTGTTGACTAGAAGTTCTACCTTCTGGATCCTTTAGCTTAACTATTTAGTTAGTAAGGGTACTTTAGTATTTTGTAGTATTATACTGTTTGTACCTTAAACTTGTTCACTAAGTTTAGTCCATTAGGGCTGATGTGACAAATTTTCTTTTGTATAAATAGCCTTGTAGTAGCTATCATTTATTAACAACACAAGTAGTAGAATATACAATATTTATTCTCTTTGTTATCATCTTTATTCTTGTGCACCAACAACTTTCTCTAACATGTTTTCATGAGAGAAGTGAAAATCAAATGAAAAAAAGGTAAAATAAAATGAGAGATAGATGAAATGATATAGAGACAAACATAGGGATTTTGAAACAAACAAACAGGTATAAGTTCAAACCAAGGGTTTAACGAGATATTACAAATCATTTTTGAATTCTTATTCAATGTTAATTTGAAGTGCAAATTAACTAAACCCCAAGATACAATACAACTTTAGAGTTAAGTTCAAATCAACAACAATAACTAAATAAGACTATGCTCCACTAAACTATCAATAGTCAATTGCAAAATCCATTAAACCCTTCCCACAAGAGACAATCGGTATACATTTAATTGACAGTGTGAGTTTAACAATCACCCTTGTCATCACTCTTGCCATCATCACCGACACTTTTATCCTGGCAAACATCTTCCCTATTGAAATCCTGCAATCTAATTCCCTCCATCTCCAAGCATAAAACACGTCGTCTCAACTCATCCAATTCCCTTTCAATGAGAAAAACTCTTTCTTTAAGAGTTAAATTATGTTCTTCAAGACGAGAAATTTTTAATTCCTGTTCGTCAACCCTATTCTCTAAACTATACTCACTTGGACATATCATCTCAAATCTTCTCAAGTGAGTGTTCAATGTCTTCTCAACTTCAAATTGTTCCCTGTCATTGTTTTCTGTTTCGTTAGAACTTTCTTTCCTTGACCGAACACGAATTAAGCCATTCATCGTGCCATATCCGTCAACTCCCCACTTTTCCTTTGCCATCTCTACAACCACCTCTGTCGACGGAGACAGTATCGGGGTTGTCAAGATTGCTGGAGTCCTCGCACAAGGAGAGACCAGAGAAGCTATACCGCCAGACTTCTTCGCACGGATTATGAACGACGTTGTATTGCACGGCGCGAACGGAGCGGACATACGTCCGCCGCTGGTAAACCTCCTCTTTGGAAAGTGAAATTTCCGAACCTTTCCAGTGAATCGGTTTGTCTCCGATGTATCGTTAGAGTTTACACAGCGTTTGTCATTGCGTCTCTTGGGTTTGTGTCCGTTCCATTTAACCCGATTTGTGTAATTCACTAGACACGGCTGATGGCCATTGAATTTTGGAGGTCGAGATAACACGGCCGAATTTTGCGGCAAGTGAGGTGGTTGGCGGTGCGACGAAGCGGCGTAATTTGGAGGGATCTTCTGCAAGAGCTGAAACTGGCCTATCATTATATGAGAAAAAAAATGTAAAATTGTTTAAACGTTATAGGATAAAAAAGAATCGGTGAAACTGAGAATAGTAGTGACTTTGGTGAAGATTCCCTTGTGATTGTGGAATCAGATTCATAAGATTCGTGAAAAAGTAGGGATGGATGTTAAGCATTGTATCATCGTTCAGTAACTGAAAGGGTTTGAGTGTATGAGTGTGTTTTTTCTAATGGGTATAAATAAACACTAGAAGAGTATTAGGTGGGTATTTCTGTCATTAATGTGTAAGAAATAGGTAACTTTATATTCAAATGTTCAATGTAAATTTCAAATTTTATGAGTTTTATTTAGATTCCATGTTCAATGTTTTACCAAAAAAAAAACAAAAAGGAAAAAAATGTATTTATAGTATTATTGAGTGATTGTTTATTGTTGAGAACCTATTTGGTCAATCGTCTTAAATTTATTCCTAATTATGAATAATTCATTAAAATAGTTTATATACTATATTAAACTATTTTTTTGAGAAAATTCCCTATAAAATTATTACTTTCATCATTTTTAAATATTAAAATTATTATTGCTAATTTATTTTAAAACATAAAAAAGAAGTACCTAATAAATTTCTATATAAAAAATTAATAATATATCACTGCACAATTAATAATATATTAATAAAAAACTTACAATTCCATTATCTCTCTCTAATACGCTCCGAATGTAAAAGTTTAATAAAAAAAATTTGCCATTCGTACATTTTATTCTTAATTATAATTATTAATGAAGAAAATAAAGAAGTATATAGTCTATTTAAATAAAAAGAAACAAGTATTAAACACTAAAATAGTATTACAATAACTTTTAATAAAATGTTAATATTTATAAATATTTAAATATCTGTATTTTAATCTATAAATTTATAATAGTCCATGCCCACTTAGTATCAACAACATATTAGAGAAATTTTACAACATACTCCTACTATTATTTTCATCTTTATATTATTTAAAATTTCAAATTCTACCCTTTTTAATCTTCTTTAATCAAATAATTTTACTAATCAATTTTTACCATCATAATTAAGTTTTTTTGAAATTGAAGCATTTCACATCCCTACCATTATGCAGCGAATAACTTTTTTTACCATCATAATTAAGTTTTTTGAAATTGAAGCATTTCACATCCCTACCATTATGCAGCGAATAACTTTTTCTAAGATATTCTAATACATAATTTTCTTTTATCGAATAATCTACAATCATGTATTTCGATAATATATATGTGTATTGGGTTACTAAAATAAATGTTATTTGGTATTATAATCTTCACATGTTATTTGGTATTATTTGGTGCACATGTTTTTCAAAAAAATTATTATTTTTGTTTCACAATAATGGAGACCCATTTACATATAAAATGAAATAAAAATTATATATGAATTGATATTACATAACCATTCTCAACTCGAAAAAATTTGATACACAAGCAAATGTAATAAGGTGGATTAAGTAGGTTGGAATCAGACATAAAGTAAAAGAAGTAACAAAATAATATTTAGTTGTAATAAAGGTGGAAAATACAAGTAGGTTGATGGTGCAACATAAAGTGGTGTTGGACATCTTACTCCATACATAAGAGAGAGTGAATTGTGGAGATTTCAAAAAAAAATTGATTTAAAATAAAATCATTTGAGAAATCAAATTTTGAAATTTTTTTATAATATAACGAGTAAATAGGCACCAGAAAACCAAAGGCAAGAAAATTATTGAAAAGTAAAAGAGACAGGGAAAAGAATGAACACAACAAAATTACAAATGTTCGACCAAGATGACCTTTTCTTAACTCTAAGAATTATCCTTGGGAGTATCCACTAAACTTGAGAACTTTTAAAAAGATTTACCAACAAACTCCTTATACAAGAAACTGAAGTTTTCAAGCTAACTTCTAACCAAACAACGATTAATGCCTTGTAGCGGTTAGTTTTCCAACCAAACTGAGATTTTCCTCGAGATGATTGCAAACCAAGTCGAAGTTTTAAGTAGGCTATCCTCCAAACCTAGCTGGGGTTTTACACAAGTTGACAACAAACTGATATAGTATTTTTATCAAGTTGATTTAGAACTTACTAAGCCTTTACACCAGGATAAACTCAAGTACCAAAAGAGATATTAACTATGATGATCATGAACCAATAGAGCTTTTAACAAGGATGATCTCAAGAAGTGTTATGGAAATTTTCACTATATAGTCTTCAAAAACTAAAATAGAGCTTTTTCTTCATGCCAAATGAAATTCTGGACTCAGACACGCGATGTTGTACAGGATGTCACGACATTACTATCTGAATGCTTTTAAACAAATGAAAAAGAAGTAAACAGAATAACAACACAGGAAAGTTGTTAACCCAGTTCGGTGCAAACACACCTACATCTGGGGGCTACCAAGCCAGGGAGGAAGTCCACTATAAGTAATATAAATTAAAGGTAATACAGATCAAGATTACTCCTTTCACTTAATATCTACCCAATGCAACTTCAATCTAAACAACTTAGATCAGAGATCCTACTCACTCCCCCTCAATCACAGCAGTGATGAAAAACAGTCAACGAATAACAAGAGAAGACACACTTCAAAGACACAACTTGATCTTGCTTAAAAGCTTTGATCAAGTACAATAGTACTCTTGCTTAAAAGCTTTGAGTACTTCTTACAACTCAAATCAAAACACCTAGACCAAGACAATCATTATGATGATTGTTTGGCTTACAAGAAGACTAGAACACAAAAACTTAAAACACAGAACTCCTAAAGCTTCTCAATCAAAAACCCTAATCTGGTCTGCAGCTTCTTCGTAAAATAAATAGCCGTCAGAAAAACGCAGCAGCTGGGCCTTGGATCCAAATTAGTTTTAAACCTAATAAAACTAATTTCCATAAATCAAGGGACTAAAAATAATAACCATCAAAGACGTTCTTGAATCAGATCAGAATCCAACATTTCCAAAAAAAGCGCAGGAATCTTATCAGATCACATAACCATAAATAGAAACAGAAAAGAACGTAACAGCTGCAAATGTCATGACATCGGCCTTGACATCAGGTAAAGGCCTACATAAGAAAAACTTCACAACAGTAGAAAGCATGTCATGACACCAGATTTGACAAGATAGAAACACAATGAGTTTTACCAAAAATTACAGCCAATCAACAACATCTACAAACTCCCCCTTTGGCAAATTTTTGGCTAAAACACTAATAGATGTAACCAAACAGATATCAGAGCATACACAACAGCCAACAACAGAAAAATAAATTCTGTAAGCAAACAACAGCATCTTGATTAATCACCAGAAAACCAGAGAACATCTACTTAATCAACTGTTACAAAAACCACTTGTCATTGTCAGGGAGAACCAGGGAACACCCAAAATAAAGAAAACAACAAAAAAACAACCATGTCCATCAGCCAACAAGAAAAACCAAAAGACCATCAAAACAACAAAACAACCACCATTAACAACAAAACAACCACCACACCATTACTCCCCCTTTTTAGCCACAAAAGGAGCCAAAACACAATCAGAATCAGAGCTAATCATCAGACCCATCATTGTCTTCATCACTAGAGCCACCAGGATTGTCATCACTTGAGCTACTAGTCTCTTCAGCAGCATCACTACTCCCACTTTCAGCACCCTCAGCTTCAGCATCCTCAGCCTCTTCCTCAGCACCTTTGTCTTCATCCATATTGTCACCATCCCTCTCACCAGCAAGGTCATCATCTGTAGACTGCTCAAGAATTTGGATGAGCTTTTCAAGTTTCAGCTTCATGTTGTCCAACTCTTGACAAGTCTCTTTCAGCTCAGCAATAAGAAGGGCTTTGTTCACAGACTTGCTGGGTTGTGATGTCCCAGCAGATGTCATGTCATCAGACCTCTGAAGCAGCTTGTAGTGAAAAGACAAAGCACTCTCCCTCTTACATACAGAATCTTTACTTTTCAGAATTCCAGGGTGTTGCTTGAGGATTATCCCACATATCAGGGATGGGAATGCAATAGGGAGCTTGGTAGCAGAGGTACCAGCATGCCTCATAGTTTGATCAAATATATAAGTCCCATAGTCAAATTTTGTCTTGGTTCCCACAACATAAATAAATCTTCCTAGGCCAACAGCAATGGTAGAAGTGTCATTGGTAGGCACCCAGTTAGCAGCACCAATTTTGTGTAGCAATGCATACCTGACATTAAGAGAACTAGCAGACAGTTTGCTCTTTATAGGCCACTTCTTAACCTTACCACCAGTGATTACTTTGCACACCTCATTATCAGTCACTTCAAGCTCAGGTTGAGCCTCAGCATCTCTACCTAGATATAGGTTGATAACAGCAGGGGAAAAATCTGTACACTTTCTTCTAACATACACCTTATGAAAATCATCAGTTCTTCCATCACCACAATCTTGAGACAAGTTCACAATAAATTCCTTCACAAGCATTTCATAACACTTTGAAAAATGAGTGACAGTCTTAATCAAACCTGCAGACTTGATGAGCTTCATGACCTCTTGACATTCCAGAGCATCATTTGCTAATTCTCTTTCAAGAGCCAGTCTTCTTTGATAAACAAACTTCCACTGGATAGCATTTGAAGCATAGTGCAAGTACATGTTGTCCAGAGGAACATCACGAACCTTTGTGGAGGATTTTGTGACAGCAATCTTCTTCTTTGATGGGATGTCAGGGACATCACTTAAGACATCATCTTCAGGGGCAGAAACACTTCTTTCCTTCCTCTTCTTCACTGCAGTCTTGCTCCCAGTGGTTGAAGGTTCAGCAGGGACCTTCTTGATCTTCTTTATAGTGACCTTCTTTTGAGGAGTAACTTGAGGAGTAACTTGAGGTTTGGAAAAATCTTGATCACAAACCTGTTTGCCCTTACGAGTCTTGACTCTATGAGAGATGCTAGAGATGAGCTCATCATCAGCAATGTCAATAGAATCATCCAGATCATCCAGATTCACCACATCATGCACAGTAGGGCCTTCATTAAGGGTTTCTTTAGAAGGAGCAACAGGAACCTCTTCAGCTTTCTCAGGTTCAAGAATCTCAGCATCTTTAGTACCAGATGTTTCAACATTGATAGCTTCAGATGTCTCAACATCTTTGGCACCAGGGGTCTTCTCATCATTGTTGTCAACAGATGTCTCAACATCACCCTGATCTTTGCTAGCATCATCTTGACCATCTTGATCATCTTTGCTGTTCTCAGAGGCAGGAATTTGGGCTAGAGGAACAGATATTCCATCAACTTGGTGCCCTTCATTCAAGATTCTTGTGACAATATCTGCGATCGCATTGTGAACATAAGCAGAGCCCTCTCTACCTTGAGCAGAAAAAGTTTCTGGAACAGATCCACCAGTTGATTTTCTTGCATGCATCTTTCTTGGAGGATTACGAACAGGATCGGTAGCAGGAACAGAGTTCAATGGCACAACATTCAACACAACATCTTGATCACTCACCACATTGGGTGCCCTAGATCCTGATGCTGTTTCAGAGGAAGGAGACGATTTCTTTGAGGGAGAACTCTGAGACATGATGAGAGAAAATGAAAGGCTGGGTAAAGGTTTGTGAATGCAGAAACACAGAGAGATAGTGTGAGTGTGGAGGATAGGTTTTGGGGGAATGGAAACCGTTTGAGCAAATTGTAAAAGGGGGGGAAAATACACTTTAATGTGTAATGATATCAAATATTTGGAGAGAGAAATAATGTTGGCCCCACACCCAATTAATTGCTATAATCCTTCACAAAGACAAATGCCTAGTTTACTTCTTAGATTTTCAAATTGATTTGCATCCAAAGCTTTTGTGAAAATGTCAGCCAGTTGAAGATTTGTAGCAACATGTTCCAAGGCAATTATTTTATCCTCAACAAGATCTCTAATGTAATGGTGTCTAATATCAATGTGCTTGGTCCTTCTATGCTGAATGGGATTCTTTGAAATGTTAATGGCACTTAAGTTGTCACAATATAATGTCATGACATCTTGTGTGACATTGTATTCTGTTAACATTTGTTTCATCCAAAAAAGCTGAGAGCAACTACTTCCTACTGCAATGTATTCTGCCTCTGCCGTGGATAAAGACACACAATATTGTTTCTTGCTGAACCATGAAATAAGATTATTCCCCAAGAAGAAACATCCTCCTGAAGTACTTTTTCTGTCATCAGCACTTCCAGCCCAATCTGCATCACAATATCCAGTGAGAATAGGTTCACACCCATGAGAGTAGAGCATTCCATACTCACAAGTACCATTCACATATTTCAGGATCCTCTTGACTTGGTTGATATGACTGATCTTGGGATCTGCTTGATACCTAGCACACACCCCAACAGCAAAAGCAATATCAGGTCTACTGGCTGTGAGATACAACAGGCTTCCTATCATGCTTCTGTATAAACTTTGATCAACACTGGTTCCCTTTTCATCTTTGGACAATTTTAAGTGAGTAGGAGCTGGTGTTCTTTTGTGAGTAGCATTTTCCATTCCAAATTTTTTAACAATGTTTTTAGCATACTTACTCTGAGAGAGAAATATTGAGTCTTCCATCTGTTTAACTTGCAGCCCAAGAAAATAAGTTAATTCTCCAACTAGGCTCATTTCAAATTATGATTGCATCTGATCAATAAAATGTCTAGTCATCTTGTCTGACATCCCACCAAACACAATATCATCCACATAGATTTGAGCAATCAGGATCTTCCCTCCTTCATCTTTAACAAAAAGAGTTTTATCTATCCCTCCTTTCCTGTATCCATTACTAGTAAGAAACTCAGTTAGTCTCTCATACCAAGCTCTAGGGGCTTGTTTCAGGCCATAAAGAGCTTTTCTTAGTTTGTACACATAGTCAGGATGGTTTGGATCAGCAAAACCTTTAGGTTGCTCCACATAAACTTCCTCATTCAAGTATCCATTCAAAAAGGCACTCTTCACATCCATCTGGTATAATTTGAATTTTAGAATACAAGCAACTCCTAGCAGTAATCTAATTGACTCAAGTCTAGCAACAGGAGCAAAGGTTTCATCAAAGTCAATTCCTTCAACTTGAGTGTATCCTTGAGCAACTAGCCTTGCTTTGTTTCGGATAACAGTTCCCAGTTCATCTGACTTGTTCTTGTAAACCCATTTTGTTCCAATGACATTAGTACCTTTAGGTCTTGGTACCAGCTCCCATACTTCATTCCTTTCAAATTGACCTAATTCTTCCTGCATGGCATTAATCCAGAACTTATCTGTTAATGCTTCCTTAACATTCTTAGGTTCAATTTTTGACACAAAACAAGAGTTTGAAGCTAGTTCTCTTGACCTTGTAGTAACTCCACTGTTGAGATCTCCTATAATAAGTTCACTAGGATGATCTTTTTGAACTCTTATAGATGGACCCTTGTTAGGAGGTTCAGTCTCAGACTCTGTGATAGTAGGACTGCAATCATCTTCTCTTGTAGATCCTTCAGCTGTGATATCCCAGAATGTTCCGACATCTTTTGTGACATCAGCTTGATTGTGGACATCATCAACCACAACATTTATGGACTCCATTATTACTCTGGTTCTTGAGTTGAACACTCTATAGGCTCTACTGTTTGTAGAGTAGCCCAGAAAGATCCCTTCATCACTCTTGGAATGCATCTTCCTTCTGTGATCTCTATCAGCAAGAATGTAACACTTACTACCAAACACATGGAAGTATTTGACAGTGGGTTTTCTTCCCTTCCAGATCTCATATAATGTGGTAGAGGTTCCTTTTCTTAAGGTAACTCTATTATGGACATAACAAGCAGTATTCATGGCTTCAGCCCAGAAGTAGATAGGAAGATTCTTAGCATGGATCATAGCTCTGGCTGATTCTTGAATGGTTCTATTTTTTCTTTCAACAACCCCATTTTGCTGTGGAGTAATAGGTGATGAAAATTCATGATGTATTCCTTCAGAGGAGCAGAACTCAGCAAACTTTTGATTCTCAAATTCCTTTCCATGATCACTTCTAATTCTCACAACACCATTTTCTTTTTCTCTTTGAATTCTTTGACACAGGTCCTTGAAAACATCAAACACATCTGACTTTTCTCTGATGAAGTTTACCCAAGTGTATCTGGAGTAGTCATCCACAACCACATAAGCATATTTCTTTCCTCCAAGACTTTCCATTTGCATTGGTCCCATCAAGTCCATATGGAGCAGTTCAAGAACTCTGGAAGTGGTCAGATGTTTAACCTTTGGATGTGACATCCTGGTTTGTTTTCCCACCTGACATTCACCACATATTCTCCCTTCATCAATTTGTAGATTAGGAATTCCTCTCACAGCTTCCAGAGAAATAATCCTTTTCATACCTCTTAGATGAAGGTGGCCAAGTTTTTGGTGCCACAGCTTTGCTTCTTCTTCTTTAGAACATACAGTTGAGTAGCTGGATTCATGAGACACCCACAAGTAGCAGTTATCTTTGGATCTGACTCCCCTCATTACTACTTCCTTTTCTTCATTAGTAACCACACACTCAGCTTTAGTGAAGTTGACTTGGTATCCTTGGTCACAGAGTTGACTGATGCTTATGAGGTTAGCAGTCAGGCCTTTGACCAACAAAACACCTTCTAAATTTGGCACTCCTGAACAGTCTAGTTTTCCAACTCCTTTGATTTCTCCTTTAGCTCCATCACCAAAGGTTACATAGCTAGTAGAATGATTCTTGATATCAACAAGCAGATTCTTGATTCCAGTCATGTGTCTGGAACATCCACTGTCAAAATACCAATCTTCTCTGGCTGAAACTCTAAGAGATGTATGGGCTATTAAAGCCATATTTTTAGGTTTCCATTGTTGCTTATGGATGGGCATGATCTGCTTAGGTTTGTAGTAAGGAGCTTGATCTGGGTATCCATATAATCTGAAGCAAAAAGGCTTAATGTGCCCAAATCTTCCACAGTAATGACATCTCCATCTTTGAAACTTTCTCTTCATTTCACTTTTCTCGTGATGTTGAGTCACATGTTTTGACATTGGTTTCAACATCTCAGCTTCAGGTTTAGTTCTGCTACTATCTTGGGAATGTTTCTTTGCACCAACAAATCCTATACCAGACATATCTCCTGAACTTTTTCCAATCTGCAAAATCTCCTCCAACATATCCGAGTCACTGTTCAACATTTTTACAGATTTTGACATCTGATCAAGTTTGGATTGTAACATGATAATTTCACTGTTTAGTTCAGATATAGTTTTACTAAGCCCTTTGTTATCAGCCTCCAACTGAACTATGTATTTCTTCTGCTTTTCACCTTGTTGACAAACTTCAGCACTTCTGATACACAGCTTTCTGTAGGAGGTTGCCAGTTCTTCAAAGGTTAGCTCATCTTCACTAGAATCTTCATCAGAATTGCAAACCCCAGTAAGGGCTGTGACATGTTTGGCTGATTCTTCTTCAAAATCACTCTCAGAATCCTCATCAGACCAAGAGACTGACAATCCTTTCTTTTGTTTCTTGAGATAAGTAGGACATTCAGCTCTAATATGTCCATACCCTTCACATCCATGACATTGAATCCCTTTGCTGTGATTGTACTTTTCTTATGGTTTAGCTCTTCTGCCAGAGTCATAAGATCTACTAATGTCAGATGAGATGTTCTTGGCATTAGGTCTTGGCTTCTGATCCATTCTTCTCATAATTTTGTTGAATTGTTTACCAAGCATAGCTATAGATTCAGATAGATTCTCTTCTCTACTTTCCTCTGCTTCTTCTTGAGAGTTGGACACAAAAGCTATGCTTTTGTTCTTCTTTTCAGAATTTTCGCTAATCCCCATCTCAAAGGTTTGAAGAGATCCAATTAACTCTTCTACCTTCATTTTGCTGATGTCCTGTGCCTCTTCTATACCTGTAACTTTCATATCAAATCTCTTAGGTAGGGATCTAAGGATTTTTCTCACCAGCTTTTCATCAGACATTTTCTCTCCCAAAGCTCCTGAGGTATTAGCAATGTCAAGTATATTCATATGAAAATCCTTAATACTTTTATCATCTCTCATCCTTAGATTTTCAAACTTCGTAGTTAGCAGTTGAAGTCTTGACATCTTCACTTTGGAGGTGCCCTCATGAGTAGTCTTGAGGGTATCCCAGACATCTTTGGCTAGTTCACACTGGTGTACCAGTCTGAATATATTCCTGTCAATTCCATTGAATAAAGCATTTAAGGCTTTAGAGTTGCCAAGCGCCAATGCCTCTTCATCTTTGTCCCATTCTTCCTCTGGTTTAAGAGTTTTCTTGCCATCTTTATCAGTAATGACAGGATGTTCCCATCCTTTGTTCACAGCTCTCCATGCTTTACTATCTACGGATTTCAGAAAAGCCACCATGCGAGGTTTCCAATAATCATAATTGGAACCATCCAGAATGGGTGGTCTAATCACAAATCCACCACCTTCTTTGTCCATAGTACCAGAAAATACTGTCCCTAGATCTCACCCAGTAAAAACAGGCAGGGTGCCTGCTCTGATGCCAATTGAAATTCTGGACTCAGACACGCGATGTTGTACAGGATGTCACGACATTACTATCTGAATGCTTTTAAACAAATGAACAAGAAGTAAACAGAATAACAACACAGGAAAGTTGTTAACCCAGTTCGGTGCAAACACACCTACATCTGGGGGCTACCAAGCCAGGGAGGAAGTCCACTATAAGTAATATCAATTAAAGGTAATACAGATCAAGATTACTCCTTTCACTTAATATCTACCCAATGCAACTTCAATCTAAACAACTTAGATCAGAGATCCTACTCACTCCCCCTCAATCACAGCAGTGATGAAAAACAGTCAACGAATAACAAGAGAAGACACACTTCAAAGACACAACTTGATCTTGCTTAAAAGCTTTGATCAAGTACAATAGTACTCTTGCTTAAAAGCTTTGAGTACTTCTTACAACTCAAATCAAAACACCTAGACCAAGACAATCATTATGATGATTGTTTGGCTTACAAGAAGACTAGAACACAAAAACTTAAAACACAGAACTCCTAAAGCTTCTCAATCAAAAACCCTAATCTGGTCTGCAGCTTCTTCGTAAAATAAATAGCCTTCAGAAAAACGCAGCAGCTGGGCCTTTGATCCAAATTAGTTTTAAACCTAATAAAACTAATTTCCATAAATCAAGGGACTAAAAATAATAACCATCAAAGACGTTCTTGAATCAGATCAGAATCCAACATTTCCAAAAAAAGCGCAGGAATCTTATCAGATCACATAACCATAAATAGAAACAGAAAAGAACGTAACAGCTGCAAATGTCATGACATCGGCCTTGACATCAGGTAAAGGCCTACATAAGAAAAACTTCACAACAGTAGAAAGCATGTCATGACACCAGATTTGACAAGATAGAAACACAATGAGTTTTACCAAAAATTACAGCCATTCAACAACATCTACAAACTCCCCCTTTGGCAAATTTTTGGCTAAAACACTAATAGATGTAACCAAACAGATATCAGAGCATACACAACAGCCAACAACAGAAAAATAAATTTTGTAAGCAAACAACAGCATCTTGATTAATCACCAGAAAACCAGAGAACATCTACTTAATCAACTGTTACAGAAACCACTTGTCATTGTCAGGGAGAACCAGGGAACACCCAAAATAAAGAAAACAACAAAAAAACAACCATGTCCATCAGCCAACAAGAAAAACCAAAAGACCATCAAAACAACAAAACAACCACCATTAACAACAAAACAACCACCACACCATTACTCCCCCTTTTTAGCCACAAAAGGAGCCAAAACACAATCAGAATCAGAGCTAATCATCAGACCCATCACTGTCTTCATCATTAGAGAAAATATGAGAGAAATGAAAAGTGAAATTTAAATTCGTTTTTTGGAGGGGAAAAATTGGATAGAGAAGTGTCATACCCCAAAATTTTCCCACCACATTTTCATACTCAAGCTCATTTGAATATCAAAGGCTCAAGACTTGGCTGAATGCACACTCTCCTAATCAGAGGCTTCTGAACTAAGGTTTTGAATTTCTTGGTGAAAAGGGATGAATCAGGATCTCCAATGGACTTCATATGAATTCTTATGTTTCAAAATATCTCTATGATAAAATTCAAGCTTCAATTCACAAGATTGCTCAGTCAATGGCTCAGATAGCCAACAGTCGACTAGTTTGACCTAAAAGTCAACAGTGGTCAAAGTACAGTCAAAATTCTTGATTTTTGGTCAAAATATTTATTTTGAAGTAACATTAATCATTTGATCAAGGGTTGATCATGATTCATCAAGAAAAACTCAAAAATCAACAAAGCTCATAGTTTCTAAATTAGGGTTTTATAGGAGAAAGTCAACTGAACTTTGACTAGCCATAACTTTCACATGGAACATCAGAAATTTCCCAACTAAAGCCTATCTTTAAGGAATTGAATTATATACAACTTTTTCTCTCTAATGCCAAGGCTAAAAATGCTTCATTTAAGAGATATGGTCCAAAAGATTATAGGTCCTTTTTGAAAGTCAACCAAAAGCAGTATTTTGTCAAAGCCCATATCATAAAGATAAAATCCTCAAGTGGAAAAAAGGTTCCAAAGTGGCTTGTAGAGGACATCTTGACGTTTCCAAAAAGTCCTAAAACTCTTACATATCTTTAAAAATGAGAGAGATATGCTTGGCACAAGTTGGTTAAAATTCAAGAAAGGCATGAAAGTCATTTTGGCTAATTTTGGATTTTTGGACTAATGGGCCTAAGTTTTGGATTCCAAGCATACATGTGATCCATAAAAGGGCCTATAAAACCATCTTTATATTTTTGGAATGTTTATTTCTATTTATTTTAATTTTATTCATTTAAATGGCAAATATATCAAGTAAAATACCAAAAATAAAGAATTAAATCATGAGACTTCATTTTGGATCATATAAAGGCCCAAGAGACACCTTGGAGACCAATTAATTTCGTTGGTGCATGGTTTGGATTTTATTTTTTATTTATTTTATTTATTTTTTGATTTAAATCAAGAGAAAATATAATAAATATTAATTTGGTGCATAATCTGATTTTTGTCAATCAAAGATGATTCTTGGGGACCAAAGAAAACAAATATATTTGATTGAGAAGAGATTGAATGAAAATAGAAATATTTGCATCAAATTTTTAATCAAATTTCCAAGGCATTAATCTTATGATTTCTTACCAATATAGTTGACCTAATATATTCTAATATATATATGCTACATGGTCAGAACATAAGGGGACGAAAAAATTGGGGGAAGCACAAGGGTTTCAAAGTTGTGAAAAAACAACAAAAACTAGGGCATACAAGAATTCTTTGTTCCAAGCCAATTCAAGAGCAAATAAACATCTCATTCACTTCCAAGAGGTTACAAGGTTCCATGGAAGGAGAAAAACTGGTGGAAAATTCACAGGTATGTACGCAACAAAAAGCGCATGTAAATCCCCAGGTAGCGAGAAGGAAGATGATGAACAGTACAACGGGTCCAGATGAACAGTACAACGGGTCAGAAGTCTAGAGGGTCATGCTTTCCTGAATGTGCATTTGATAATGGTTCAGGACATCCGGGCTTCAAGCTTCCGAAGTATGTATGGCGTAGATTTTTCAGAAGATCTAAGGTTCAAGCTTCCGGAGTATATCTGGCGTAGAGGTTCAGAATATCCGGGGTTTAGGCTTCCGGAGTGTATCTGAAGAAGATCACTTCCAGGGGGCTAACGTGATAAGAGAGTACTTTGTTACTACTCGGGGACTAATGTAACGAAGTGAGATGTAGATATCACTGCCAGGGGACTGATATGATAAATGAATATAGTTATCACTGCCAGGGGACTAATGTGATAGGAAGAAAGCACTGCTACTGCTCAGAGACCAATGTAACAGATAAATGTAGAAATCACTGCCAGGGGACTAATGTGATAAATGAGAACCAACTGATCACCGCCAAGGGACTAACATGATGAGAAGGAAAATTGTTACTCCTCGGGGACTGATGTAACATATCATTGCCATGGGACTAACATGATGACAATGGATTTTAGTTACTGCCAGGGGACTAACGTACCAAAGAGGTGTAGATTCCTACCACTACCAGGGGACTAACTTGATAGGAAGATAACTTAATACTTCCCGGGGACCAATGCAATAAGTTGTAGTTGTATATCATTGCCAGGGGACTAACATGATAGGAATAGACAGTGGTTACTGCCATGGAATAACATACCAAAGAGATATAGCTTCATACCACTACCAGGGGACTAATGTGATAATGAGATAACTTATTACTGCTCGGGGACCAATGTAATAAGTTGTAGATTGGTGTACATCATTGCCAAGAGACTAAGATGATGGGAATTTGACGGGAGTGCTTATCAGAATGAATCTTCGTCTGGATTGTAGGTAACTTGTCCCAGTATCATGAAGTTAGGAACAATGCCCCTGATTGATCCGGGTCAGAGGTAGTTTCAACTGTTCTTAGGTGAATGCCCCTGATTGTTCAGCAGTTTTAAGATACCCTTTGAATCTTGACCTGATTGCCCCAGATATCTGAATGCTAACTCGATGGAGTATTTCGTCTGCTTTTGTGCCCATGAGGGTGATCCGAATTTGAGATATTCTTGCTCGAACTCAATGGATTTCTAAAGACAACTTGTCCCTTGAGAGGATTAAACTTTTCGTCTGTAGTTCATGATGGAAGCTTTCCCAATGTCAAGTACTTGTTCATATGCAAAGAATGTTTATTATGAGAAACATAATTCTAATGCAAAGTTCATGTTTGTCTTGAAGTTTTAAAATTTTTTTTTGAAAGGATGTCAAAACATCAGTTTTTTTTTGTGAAAGGTGGTGTGATACCAACTCAACGTTTTAGCAAAACTCCTAGGAGTCAGTTTACCGTATTCTTGTTACAGTATGCTTTCGAATTAACCCTGCTTCAATTAGGACCTTTTAGGGTTGTGACGTGGCCAGGTTCACGGATTTTTAGAAAAAAGAATTTTTAGGCTCAAAATTTTATTGGTGCCCACCCCCTTCTTGATGTTCTCCAACCTAAGTTCAGTTAACTCGGTGCGAGCATTCATCTTTCAAAAGGAGTTTGAGACGATTGAGGAATCGATGAGGTGTTTGGACATGGCAGTCACTTTACCTTTCGTATTTGGTGTCTGATCACACAATTATGTTCTTTGAATTTATTGTCACACGACCTCGTCCTTTTGATAAGGATTTTTTTTGTTTCATGTTCCTTAACTTTTTCCTGGAGAAATTCTTTTGAGTTATGATTTTGATGTCCAGCAGGATGCCCTAATTCTTGCCTAAGTCACTTGTTTTCAAGTTGTTGACTTAGCGGGCTTTTTTTTTTATTTTTTTTTCGATTCATTATTATTTTTTGAACAAGTCGTATGATCCTGGGACGTCTTCGATTCGTTGGAAAGATTGTGACTACCTCATTTCTTGGTCGACGAAGGATAACCGTTGTTGTATCGTCATATTTTGACCTTCTACTGCGAGGGATAACCATTTCGTTTTTTACTGTCCTCAACCTTTTGAAGGATAACCATTGTTGTATCTTTAGATGTGCACTCCTAATGAATTTTGAATGCTCGATCAGATTAATTGAACACTACCTTGCCTCTAGGTTAAATGTGAGGGTTTTTCGTATGGAAAAGAAACTCCTACTTCAAGGATCAAAGGGGTTGACAAGGGATTAACTTCCTTATATCTCCAGTGTTTGGGGATTTGAAACAATGCCGGTACATCATCAACAGGGTTTTACTCGAAAGCACACCAATTGAGGTTATGAGTATTATGTGTTCGTCATTCTCCCTTCGGAGTTATCATGCTTTATCACCGAGAGTTTGCTATCACAAGCAAAGAAAAACATATGAGAGTGGGAGCGAATGAATTTCTTCAAGACAAACATATACAGTGCATTATTATTATAGTTCAAAAACAAACAAGTATTGCATATAAACAATATTGATTTTGGTATCCTCTATTATCTTGCTTGCCCACCAAGACAAACAGAATACTAAAGATGACCTGCCAAAATTAATATGATTTTTTTCTTATTT
The DNA here is from genome assembly GCF_029867415.1 of Vicia villosa. Lineage (NCBI taxonomy): Eukaryota > Viridiplantae > Streptophyta > Magnoliopsida > Fabales > Fabaceae > Vicia > Vicia villosa. The sequence continues at coordinate 149,794 of NW_026705395.1, read as the reverse complement.
TAGATTTTTGAGCTATAAAATGCATAAAATTAATATTTACATGGAAAAAAATATTTAAAAATACTCTTAAAATAGAAAACGAAAATAATACTTTAAATAATAAAAAACTTATTTTTTGTGATTTTTCAATAAAATAAAGTTAGAAAATAAAAAAGGAAAAAATGTTAGGAGTGAGATTCGAACCCGGGACATTGTACTTGCAAACCTTACTTCCTTACAAGTTGTGCTCTATTATTTGTTCAAAATAAAAGCCAATTGAAAGTGTATGAAGCACCGACCAGCATTTTGCTATTTAAAATATAAATAATTTAAGAGTAAACTATTATATTTTAAAAAAGACTTTAAATCGAATATTTATAAAATTCAGGATGTCAATGTAAATGAACCCAAAATTTTATAAAAATCCAATTTTTTGAAATAATTTCGATTTTGAAAAGTGTGGGCAAATTTTGGGGTATGACACATGCTTTCAGGCATGAAGCTCTTCCAAGATGAAATCTTGATTGCAGTCTTTAAGGATCTTAAAACCTCGATCCAGTTGCACTGATGAACTGGAGGCTCATTGCCCTGAGGTTGGAAATCATTTTGAGATGGATGAAACATCTTGACCTCTATGATTGTGTTGAGGATCATGTTGATTATTGATGGATCCTTTGCCTAGATCTCATTGACTGGAAACCCCAATAGAATACCTAGTGACTAGGTGATTGCTCTAGGATCTTTATTGATCTGACTGGGAGATCTATGACATGTTAGGTGATGTGATATCTTAGGGGGGGGGGGTAAAAATTAGGGTATGACAGATGCCCCTATTTAAGTTTCTTCCATCCCGAGGGAGGAAGATTGACATCTTGGTCTCTGCTGAGTGGAAGAGACTTAAATACCAAAGAAATGCCCAAATTTTGGGTGTTTCTAAGATATTGCAGTGATGACGAGATGCTTGTGCATGACCTAATCCCGTTGTCGCATTCTGCGGGGGATAAGGAAGCAAACTCCTTTGGAATGTGTCACGCGAACTCTGGTAAATGGAGGGCAATGTAAAATGCGCTGTCCATCTTCTTTGACTAAATGATATTGCTTTAGAAGAAGGTAAGTAACTTCCCCTTGTTTTGGATTTTCGATCACGAAACTGGTCTCAGTTTTCTTTTTGGACGATATCTCAGATAAAGAGAAAATCTCCAAAGGTGTGATTCTTCATCAAACTTCTCACTAGGATCTGTTGGAGAGATGTTATCTGATGGTGGATGAAAACCTTGTCATAATTCCCTTCAGATTTGTGTTTTCGAAGAAATGCCATATGACCATGCGTCCTTTTGAGGAGCTAATGACTATGTTTGCAAACGGACGAACTGTCTTTGGGGGGAAATACTGCCATCGATTTATGCCGGGGCATTAATGAACTATTTTCCGAGGGGAAAACTGCCATTCATTAACTCAGTGGGGAATACTAAAGATGAACAAACTATCTTCTTGAGGAAGATTGCCATTTGTTGACCCGCTGAGGAATACCAAGAATGAACAAACTATCTTCTTGAGGAAGACTGCTATTTGTCGACCCGCCGGTGGATACCGAAAGTGAATAAACTATTTTTCTTGAGGAAGATTGCCATTTGTTCACCTGCAGGGGAAAATCAAGAGTGAACAAACTATCTTCTTTAGGAAGACCTTCATTTGTCAACTCTAGCTGGGGGTTGTTTACGGTGATTTCCGGTAAACAACCGCTAGTCCTCCAAACTATAAATATACTTTGGTTACTCGCAGGATCGACTATATTGATCCTAGGACATAGTCAAATAGTTGTCTTTCGGGATAATTTGGTTCATGTTTGTTGGTCTCTTGTTTTGCTTCGAAAACTTGTTTATGGTATGAACATATAAATAACTTGCGAAATAAACTAACAAAGTACACAACTAAAACTAAACTGGTTATGAACGTAAATATAACTTTGACGAAAGTGTAAAAGAAATGTAAATTTCAAAGATGTAAAGTGCAAGAATGTAAAGACTTATCGAAGAAAATAAAGAAACTTGAATTAAAGGAAAGACTAGGCGAAAAAGTAAAGGAAATTTAAAGATACTTTGATTCTGTAAATAGAAATACAAACATATTTAAAGTGTGGTGTCATACATACATTTCTCAACGAACTCTTTCTCTTAACACTTGATACTTGAGTGATTTGTGAGTGATTTGTACAAAATGAACACCATGGATCCTGATACTAAGACCCTTATTTATACTAATTTGACCCTAACGGTCTTACGCTAACGAAATGCCACGTTGCTCACATGCATGCGTTTTGAATCCCTGGGGCGCCATCTGTCCTCGTTGGGTTATGCAGAGTATTTCAAATTTCAAATCCTCCCGCCTGAATCCTCTTTCGATACGTGGCAACGTGTTCTTTAGTGAGAATGCAACGAAATACTACAAGTTTCAATACTTTCGTATTTCATAAAAATACTTAAGTCTTGAAGACAACCTATCTCGATTCAGCTTCGATTTTAGGCATCTTCACCATAAATAACATTCTCAGAAATGTCCATTGAAAGCCATTTATTCTCGAGAATGGCCATTGAAAGCCATTTTTCTTCGAACTCTAATTCTTCGAGAAACATATTCTCAAGTCGAAATCTCCAGCTAACAAATTGCCCCCAATGAATGCCTATTTCGAAAAACAAGAGAAATAGGCGTTTCTTGTCATGATGAGATTTCGCTTTACTCATACCTTTTAGAGTTCCAAGACATCTGACTAACATCACAATCATTTATGACTTATCTTTCAAAACGTCTTGTCATTTTCAAAAATGTCTCTTCAAAACGTGCGTTCCCACGTTTTGTCATTACTTATGATCATTGCTCCCAGATACTAGGAGTAAGGCTAATAACTGTTCGACCGCCGTTAGATTAAATCAGCATTTGCCGCGTGTCCTTTTGACCTTTATTCAAAAAGATTTGAAAAGTTCTTACTAAGCCTTTAAACACCCAAGCTTTAGCCTTCAAGGTTTTTTCCTCATTACACAACCTTGTTCTCCATCCTCCTGAATATAAACACACAAAAACCCTTTTTAGGTTTCAAACCTAATTCTTGAAACAACTTCATCCATGGCGTCTTCCACCGTCCAAATCCCCACATTGGAGACTTCAAACGCTCTCCAACCTGTTCAACAGTTTCAACGCCCTACACAGGTGGGTAATCAGCAATACATTCCAGACCCAAACTTAGCAGAAACTCGTGCTATTTATGCATCTCAGGTAATCATCCCTTTTCTTCTTTTTGGAAAAACTCACGCTTTTATGGGTCCTTTACCTGGGGATAGTAGTTATTTTCAGGGTAAATTCTTTCCTGTTTATTATAAGACTAAGCCTTCAGTTAGCAAAAACCAGATAGACAAAGGGGGTAACCTAATCTTAGCTGACACCACCAGTGCGAATGATGCTTCGACTGAAGCCGCCGCAGTTTCGGAGAAAATTAGATTGAATTATATGACCAATTTCCTCAAAGTGTTTAGATCAATCCCTCTAGCAAAGGATCCTGAACTTTATTATGCTTGGTTGGCTAAGGTGGAAACCAAAAAAGCTTCCTTCTGGAAAGACTTAGGGATTTATGATTTGATCCAATTATCTAAGACAGGCTTAGAATACAACCAAGCCATGTTAGTATCATCTGTATATTTCTGGGATGCTTCCAATAATACCTTCCATCTCCCTTGTGGGATGATTACCCCGACCCTTTTCGACATAGCCGCTATCATAGGGCTTCGACCAACAGGGGAAGTTTTTGATCCCAACTACATGGACACCGATACCATTCAATTTAATGAAATCAAATCCACTTATACTCCATTCATCCTGAAGCATCATGACACCACTACTGATGAAGAACATATTGCATTCCTGGCACTTTGGCTCTCAAGATGCGTTTTTTGTTCTAGATCTCTTCAAGTGGCAAAGAGGTACCTTTGTATGGCTAACCAGATAAATGTTGGAAAGAAGTTAAATTTAAGCCAGCTAATTTTAGGTTACCTTTATGAAAATCTTGGCGAAGCAATAGATCTCGTTAAAGATTACAAAACTGGATCTCTTCTCTTCGTTGGACCCTTCTGGCTACTACAACTATGGCTCAACGCCACCTTTGAAGCTTACCTTCCACGTAAAGGCATCTTTGGTGAAGAAGATACGGCCATACAAAATCGAACAGTAGAAGGGACTAGGCTAGCCCATCTAACTCCCATAGAAGAAACAGGAAAACTGCGTGAAACTTTTCGAGCATACATGATGATGTTTGCTAAACATTATCACTTCAGTCCTTCTATGGCTCCATTTGTGAAAAGAGAGGTGGGTCCTGAATGGTTCACACAAGAATTTCCTGCAACCTCTCCAGACCAACAAGCTGAATCCATGGTTATCTGGGAGGCTTTCTTAACGCCTAAACTATTGTACCATCAAATACGGTCTCCAAAGAGTCACTGTTGTCTTCTTTGTTACCAACCTAATCTCGTATCAAGAAAATTTGGGCTGGTTCAACTCAAACCAAAATGTATGTACGAAAAGAGAAATCATATGTGTCTGCACACTATGCACTCATCTGAAGAAGATTATGAGTCTAAGATCTCTAAATATGTTGGCATCACGACCCTCTCTCCCATTTCCTTCGAACCTGCTTTCTATTCTACTATTGATTTCCATCAGTGATGGACAGAATATTATAACAAGCAAATCTTCGACGCGGATAGTCTTTTGCAAGAACTAACTGAAGCTTTTGCTGATGTGCAGGCGAACTTCAAAAAAGGTACTTCAACCCATTTTAAAGAAATTTAAGCCTTTCAAAAGTTCTTTGAAACTATCTACAGGCCTGATGACCTTAGTTGGACCGTTGGTGAAGCTGCGGTCACTTTGCGTGAAATTTTTTCCAATAAACTAGATAAGCTGAAATTGCCCACGTATGTTTGACCTGAACAATGTTATGAAGTGGCTTTCACCAAAATTCCCTCCATTACCTAGTGCTGACTTTGGTGTGGCTCTAAGCCCTCCTTTTCTAAACTCGTTTGTGTGTGGGAATGTCCCTAATATACTTTGCGAACAATCCAAAAAATGCGCTGATCGAGTGGTTCCGACTAAGCATACCTTGGATAATTTCAAAGGACATCTTCATATAAGTCTCGAGCACGTTCGTGTTCTGACTCCAATACTTGAAGGTTGGGGCTTGGATAATATTTCGATTTAAATCCTTTCTTCGTCTGTATACTAACCTTTATTTTGATCACAGCTCAAGGTCGAAAGAAAGTTATCAAGGAGGCAGCTGCATAAAAGGATGTTGAAGCTTCGAGGAGCAACAAGGCAAGTGGGGATGACTCTGTCAACACTGGCAAGAAACCAACGGTATATACTTTCACACTTTAACTTGTGCTTTTATTATGAACATTACTCAAGTTCCTTGTTATATATATTTTCAGTTTGAAACCCCCACCAACTCTGGAACGGAAACCTTCGAACACTAGTGCTGCTAACGCTTCAGATGATGAAGATGGATCTCCTCCTCATACCAGACAAGCCGCGAAGAAAAGACAAAAATCCACCATTTTTTCAGCTAAGGGAAAAGGATCTGGGACTTTAAAACCCACGTCGTCAAGTGATAAACTATTCTCTGACGAACAACTTTTGAAGACCACTGGTAACGTCCCAGTTGTCGAAAGTCATAATTCGAGCCCGGATAATATCTCACCCAAGGTATCGAATCTTGGACTTTAACAGTCCATTATGCTTAACTTTCATGCTAAGTTTACATTTTCCCTTACATTTGTAGGACGATGCAGGCACAGCTACTTCTGATCTCAACGCTTCAGATCTCAACCTTGACCTTGATAATCCCCAAGGTATACCTTTATATGCCTTGAATCTATCAATAATTTTTCGTAGCTTTTATCTTAACGTATCTTGATTTTTGTAACAGGTGTTCCTCAACGAAAATCTCCCATCCTTTCTCCAGTTCTCGAGGATGATGAATCTAACACCAAAGCTCCTTCCCATGAGCCCACTGAAGATACTCGTTCGAATAATGCATCCCCCGTTATCAATCAGGATGAAGATATGGAGGATATTCCTCAACATTCTAACACTGGTGAGGCATCTGAACAATCTACCAGAAGTGAGGACACTAACCTTGGGAACGAAACTATGGACGAAGTCTCTAGTTTACATAAATCAGGCAATATTGAAACTTCGACCTTTGGTACCATTATCGCTCCTGCAACCACTTCGACCAAGACTTCTTCTAAACTCACTCCAGCCGAATTAGAGCAACTTAAGAATACCGATCCTGTAAGCTTCCTCAAAGCCATGATGAATGCCAAAAGCGTTTCGTCCACCATTGTTGAAACTTCTTCGAGCGTCTTGGTGGAAAGTGGCACGGGACTCGACGTTCCAAACCTTCTTCACTAGATAAAGGAGAAGTTCTTTGAGACTAACCTTATCGAAGTTATGAGGAAAGACTCCACCAGCTGCTTTGGGCTAAAAAATCTTTTAAAGAAGGTGGATCTACTCCAAGTCTCTGACGAAGCTTCGCAAGTGATTGTTTCACTAAGTTCTCTACTTGATCAACTTCAAGATGATAGCCTTCGAAAGGATCCATCTGAAGTGAGTATTGAGACTCCTTCAGAACGAGAACCCGAGGCAATCAGCAAAGATCCATCTATCAGAATTCAGAAAGATCACCCAAAGGAACTTATCATAGGAGATCTCAACAGAGGAATAATGACCAGATCAAGAGGAACTATAGCCAACTCATTCTTTGTGTCCAAAATTGAACTAAAAAATGTGAAGGAAGCCTTGACAGATGAATTTTGGATCAATGCCATGCAAGATGAACTTGCACAGTTCAAAATAAATGAAGTATGGGAACTGGTACCTAGACCAGAAGGAATGAATATCATTGGTACCAAGTGGATATACAAGAACAATTCTGATGAACAAGGAGTCATAACCTGAAACAAAGCCAGGCTAGTAGCACAAGGATATACTCAAGTAGAGGGAATAGACTTTGATGAGACTTTTGCACCTGTAGCAAGACTTGAGTCAATCAGACTACTACTAGGAGTAGCCTGCATCCGGAAGTTCAAGCTATATCAGATGGATGTAAAAATTGCCTTTCTAAATGGATATTTGAATGGAGAAGTGTATGTGGAACAACCTAAAGGTGTTGCTGATCCAAATCTGCCTGACCATGTCTACAAACTAAGAAAATCTCTCTATGGTTTAAAACAAGCTCCCAGAGCTTGGTATGAAAGGTTAACTGAATTTCTGACCTCTAATGGATATAAGAAAGGAGGAATAGACAAAACCCTCTTTGTAAAGAATACAGATGGAAGAATCATGATTGCACAGATATATGTGGATGACATAGTGTTTGGGGGAATTTCTGATGCAATGGTAAAACACTTTGTCAGTCAAATGCAAACTGAGTTTGAAATGAGTATGGTTGGAGAATTGACTTACTTACTTGGACTTCAAATCAAGCAAATGGAAGACTCAACTTTTTTGTCTCAAAGCAAATATGCCAAGAACATAGTGAAAAAGTTTGGAATGGATAATGCGAGTCACAAAAGAACTCCTGCACCAACACATCTAAAGCTATCCTAAGATGAAAGGGGCATAAGTGTTGACTAGAGTTTGTATAGGAGCATGATTGGAAGCTTGCTATATATAACAGCTAGCAGACCAGATATTGCATTTGCAGCTGGAGTATGTGCCAGATATCAAGCAGAGCCAAAGGTAAGTCACTTAAACCAAGTCAAGAGAATCTTCAAATATGTAAATGGAACTTCTGACTATGGCATATTGTACAATAACGGGAGTGACCCTATTCTGACTGGATATTGTGATGGTGACTGAGCTGGAAGTGTTGATGACAGAAAAAGCACATCTGGAGGATGTTTCTTCCTAGGAAACAACCTTATATCATGGTTTAGCAAGAAAAAAATTGTGTCTCATTATCAACTGCTGAAGCAGAATACATAGCAGCTTGTAGTAGCTGTTCTCAACTGGTTTGGATGAAACAAATGCTGACTGAATACAATGTTTCACAGAATGTCATGACTTTGTATTGTGACAATCTCAGTGCTATCAACATCTCCAAAAATCCAATTCAGCATAGCAGAACCAAACATATTGATATCCGACATCACTTTATTAGAGAACTCGTAGAAAACAAGGTAATTTGCTTAGAACATGTAACCACTGAACTTCAGCTAGCTGACATTTTCACAAAAGCTCTTGATGCTACACAGTTTGAAAACTTGCGGAGCAAGTTAGGTATCTGCATCCTTGAGGAACCTTAAATTTAAATTTTAAAAAAAAATTGGGGAGAAGATAGTTGTTTGCTTTGGCAACTTTTGTGGCCAAACAGGGGGAGAAGTAGTATTGTCACCCCAAAACAGCAAGTATGTGATGTGTGTGATCAGCAATTATGATGTGCTTACTTTTGTGTTGATCTGTTTGTGCTTGTGCTGCTCTTGTGGTATGGTTGGTTTTGATCTGTTTGAGCACTGTGTGCATACTGGTGGTGTATGATGTCTGTACTGTATTAGCTTTGATTGTGTTTTGTTTGCTGTGTTTCTGCTGCAAGTATTTCTATGATATGGTGTGACAGGTTGTTTTAGCCAAAAATTTGCCAAAGGGGGAGATTGTAGAGGTTTTCATGTTGGCTGCATTTGTGGTAAAACATACCTGGGTGTTTAATGTCTTGACTGATGTCATGACATGTTTTATATTGTGTTATGCAGGCTGCATATGTGTTAAGCTAATACAGATTCTATTGAATGTCATGACCGATGTCATGACATCCTTGTCTGACAGCACGAGCTGCTATATTTTATTAATTGTGTTTCCTGATTTCTCTCAATCTACAAATTAGGAAACCTTTTATTGTGTGCTGTATATTTTGTCTAGAAGATTTCGCTGACAGCACATTCTGTAACAACCAGATGGCGTGTAAATTAAGTTAACTTGGTTAACCCTAATGTCTTTCTAAAAAATCCCAAGGCCTAAGAGCTACATATAAAAAGTCTGCAATCCTAATTTGGAACCCAGAGAGAAGGATTGTTAATTGTGAAGAACCATAGTTCTATAGCTGTTGCTTGTACTCAAAGCAATTGTCTTTGATGATTGCATTGTAATAGGTTGTTTTTGTTAATTGTCACTCTAAGCTTTTAAGCACGAGTGTGTGTCTCTTGATTGAAGCTTTTAAGCAGATCAAGGTGTGTTTTTGAAGTGTGTCTTCTCTCTGAATTTGTTTAATGTTTATTTGTAATAAGTTGGAATTTCATTGGGTAGGTTTTAAGTGAGGAGTTGTAAATGGGGGAGTTTAAATCCGAATTAATTCTGCTTATCTTGGATTCCCTCCCTGGCTTGGTAGCCCCCAGAGTAGGTTGTTTGAACCGAACTGGGTAAACAATTCTGTGTGTTCCTTATTGTTTTTATGCGTTTCTGTTTTAACGTTTTGTGTTGTGTAATTGTGGATGTCATAACATCCAGTAAGACATCCAACATGAGTTACTAGAATTTTCATCAACCAAGTAGTATGTCGAATCATGTATTGGCGGAGACGCTTGGCAGCCCAGGCTAAAGCACAACAGGTTTTCTCGAGCATGGAGTAGCGGGATTCACAGTCAGTGAATTTCTTGCTCAAGTAGTAGATGGCATGCTCTTTTCTTTTTATTTCGTCTTGTTGTCAAAGGATACAACCCATGGAATCTTCTAAGACGGTTAAGTACACTATCAAATGTCTTCCTTCCACTATAGGAGACAAGATGGGTGGTTCGAGCAGATATTCCTTAATGTTGTCGAACGCTTTTAGACAATTGTCTATCTAGACGCAACTTTGATTTTCCCGTAGTAGCTTGAAAATTGGAGCACAAGTTGCAGTCATGAGATATATGAATCTCGAGATATATTTAAGACGTCCAAGAAATCCTCTAACTTGTTTCTAGGTTCTGGGTGAATGCATTTCTTGAATTGCCTTGACATTGTCTGGATCTACTTCAATTGCTCGTTTGCTGACGATGAAACCAAGGAGTTTTCCTGAGTAGACACCAAAGGTACACTTGTTAGGGTTCAGGCGAAGGTGAAACTTCCATAAGCGTTGAAATAGCTTTGATAGATTATGTATATGATCTTCCTCATTTTCTGATCTGGCAATCATGTCGTCCACATAGACTTCCACTTCCTTATGCATCATGTCGTGGAAAAGTGTAGTCATGGCTCTTTGATAAGTTTCCCCTGCGTTCATTAGTCCAAAAGGCATAACGCGGTAGCAGAATGTTTCCCAGGGGGTGATGAAAGCTGTTTTCTCCATATCTTCAGGTGCCATTTTGATTTGGTTGTATCCTGAAATTCCGTCCATGAATGAGAAAACATTGGATATTGTTGTACTGTCATCCAACATGTCAATATGTGGTAAAGGAAAGTCATCCTTAGGGCTAGCTTTGTTCAAATCTCTGTAGTCGACATATACGTGGACTTTTCTGTCTTTCTTGGGAACGGGAACAATGTTAGCTAACCATTAAGGGTATTCTGAAGTGACGAGGAAACCAGCGTTGATTTGCTTTTGAACTTCCTCTTTGATTTTCATGGCCATCTCCGGATGAGTCCTTCTTAATTTTTGCTTGACCGGAGGGCATTCTGGTTTCAACGGCAAGTGATGCTCCACTATACTAGTATCCTACCCTAGCATATCCTGATAGGACCAAGCGAAGACATCTGAGAATTCTTTGAGCAGTTGTATCAAACTCTCTCTGATTTCTGAACTGAGCGAAGCTTCAATATTAACCTCTTTTCTGTTTCCATCGGAACCAAGGTTAATGATCTCTACAGGCTCATTGTATGGCTGAATGGCCTCTTCCCTTTGTTGGAGTTGCCGAGAAAGTTCTTCTGATATTTCTTCGTCTTCTTCTTCCTCTTCCTCGAATATAGGAAACTCAAAGTTTCGAGAAGTCATGTGATCGCATGTTTCAACGGGTTTTTTTTATGATAAATCTACATATGTGTGATGAATTTTATTTAGACAACAAGGGAATACTCGGTGTATGCAGTTAATGGAATGTTTTGATGTTTTTTAAGGGTGTTTTTTAGGATTACCAATTTCAAAAAAAAAAAAAACAAAAGGGAAAAATTAACGAAGGAACAAAATGACATTTTTATTTATCGACAATCACTTCTTGAAACAAGGACCTTATAAAACAAAACTCTGTTGCTTTGGACAAAGCAAAGAGGGACATTTTCCTAAAAAATAGTAAAATGCAAAGACCTATGAAACATCTCTTCACCATAGGCTATGGTGAGAGGAAAAAATAACGGTGAAAGTTCCTACTTAGGAGTGCGAATAACAGTCGAAACTTCAACAGCCGTCCAATAGTGGCGAACCCTATTGTGCACCATGTAATTGTTGGCTGGAGATTTCGTTTGGAGAAAATATTCTTTGAAGGATTAGAGTTCGAAGAAGAATGGTTTCCGATGACCATTTCTGAGAATAAAAATGGCTACTGATGGCCATGTTCGAGGATGTTGTTTAAGTTGAAATAAAGATAATAAGTATTGGAGCTAATTCGAAGTGAATTGTCCTTAAGACTTAAGCGTATTTTGCGAAATACGAAGGGTATTGAAGCTTGGCGTGTTTTCGTAGCATTCTCGGTTTTGATCACGTTGCCACGTATCGAAAGAGGATTCAGGCGGGAGGATTTGAATTTCGAAATAGTCTGTGTAACCGAACAAGGACAAATGGCACCCCAGGGATTCGAAGCGTATGCATGTGAGCAACGTGGCATCATGTTAATGTAGGACCGTTAGGGTCGAAATTAGTATAAATAAGGGTCTTAATGTAAGGATTCTGTGTGATCATTTTGTACAAATCACTCACAAATTACTCAAGTATCAAGCGTTAAGAGAACGAGTTCGCTGAGAAATGTACGTATGACACCACCATCTTAAATACGTTTGTATTCATCTTTATGCAAGTATCTTTTCAATATTTTTCTATCTTTCGTTACTTTCCAGCCATTTACATTCCTGCAATTTTATCTTTCGTTTTAACTTACTTCGAAGTATATACTTTCTGCAATTTACATTGTTGTATTCTAAGTTTCTTGCAAGTTTATCTTTACTCCATCTTTCGCCAGAGTTATATTTACGTGTATAACAAGGTGATTGTTAGTCTTTACATTTTGTCTATTTATTTCTTATATCGAAGACCAAATAACCAACCAATATGAACCAATTCATCACAAATGACAAACTTTTTGACTATGTCCTATGATCAATCTAGTCGATCCTGCGAGTAACCAAAGTATATTCTATAGTTTGGAAGACTAGCGGTTGTTTACCGGAAATCACCGTAAACAATAATCTGGCACTTTAGGCTTGAGTTGGCCCATGGTAGGTCTTGATTTACCAACCACTATTTTTGTAACACTCAGACGGTCTTCTTTTGCTTCAACAGATTGAGCGGTGTGAGCATACCCATTTCCAAGTGGAGTATGTCGGATTTTCTTTTGAGGAAACTTCCAATCTTCTGAATGGAGAGACTTGTTGTCGAAGACACTTTCGAGATCATCCTCTTTTGTATTTTGATCTTGCTCTTCTCCCAAGATGGCGTTGACTAGGTATGTACATTCCCAATCTGTGGCTTCAGAAGGTGATCTGGGGATATAATCCTCAATGATGACTTCACCAGACGGTGATGATGGATAGCAAGGCTTGTGTATCTCTTTTGGCAGAGCAAAGTACTCATGATCAATATTCCATCCAGTTGGAACAATGTCTTCAAGAGAGATTTTTGAACTTTCAGGAGCAGAGTATTTCACCATGTAGTCAAACTTTCCGCTTGATTCTCCTAATGTATCCCAGGTTTCTTCGGAGATAGGAGGAACTTCTTCTGATGAACCATGACTTTTGGTGGCGAGGCTATTGACAACTTCGTCACTGCTTGGTTGAGTCATACTTCCTGATCTTGTAGTCGGATAGCAGAAAGGTGAATCAGACTCTGCTAAGGAAATGTATCCTGATCCGAGAAGGTAGGATAGACATTCCTCTTCAAAATTCTCATCAGTGTTTTCTGTACCGATGGTATTGACTATTTGTTGAACAGGCTGAAGAAAACCTCCGCTGCGGAAAGTTTCTTGAATTGGGCAAACTACCTCTTTTCCTTGGATAGCCTTTGATAATGTTGGATAAAGTCCAACTCTGGTTCTATTTTTGTTGTTCGTAGGCATCTCAATATGCCTCCAACCACTGATAGTGCCATCCTTTACAACTCGGATTGCATCTTTGTAGGAAGAAATAGACACTGCTTTCTCCTTACTCTTTTACTTGTCCAAGGAAAGTGCTTGGAATTTAGATCTAGCAACTTCTTTTGGTTCTATGTCGGAGAATAATGACAGACTGCTGACGATTAGAGCTCTTTCTCCATATATGGTTACCTATTTGTCATTTTGTATGAACTTCAATTTCTGATGGAGGGTTGAAGTAATTGCCCGAGCTTCATTAATCCATGGGCGACCTAGCAAACAACTGTATGTTGCCTGGATATCCATAACTTGGAAAGTGATTTGGAAAGTGTGAGGCCCAATGGTTATGGGAAGACCAACCTCTCCAAACACTGACTTTCTAGATCCATTGAACGCCTTGACGATGACGTTGCTGTCCCTTAATGGGAAATCCTTGAAGGATAATCTTGACAAGATTGATTTCGGCATGATGTTGAGAGGATCCATTGTCTATTAAGACTCCTGTAAGAACATCACTCATGCAGCTGACTGAGATGTTGAGTGGCAAGTTATGACCCAATGCCTTCTTCAAAAAGATCTTCGTCATAGAAACCTAGATTAGTTCCTACGGAGATGGTGGCAACGATGTTGTTGAATTGCCCTATGGTAACACCTGGTTCTACGAAAGCTTGTTCCAAAACTTTCTGTAGAGCTTCCCTATGAACCTCTGAACTCAATAGTAGGGAAAACACAGAGATCCTAGACGGAGTATGTAGCAGTTGATCTACAATGTTGTATTCACTCCTCTGGATTAATTTCAAAATCTCATAATTTTCTTTCGCTTGAGTAGTATTGGTCGGATGATTGTCTTGCTTATGTGGTGCTTCTTCTGAAGGTTTTTCCAAATTTTCTGTTGTTCTATTGAAGACTCGTCCACTTCTAGTAACTCGACTAACATCAGCAATGTTAACAACTGATGGTAATGGTATTTCCTTACCATTATCAATGAATATAGCGTTGTACTTGTATGGTATAGCCTTGTCGGACTCATACGGTACATGACCTCGTAAATAGATGAGAAGTGGAACAACGAATGTCTTCCTGCTGTCATACTCAATTTTCATTGGTTAAACTTGATTAATTTGAGGAGATACGGTAAAGACTTCGTCATCTTCCCTGTTGGCAAGAACTGTAATGGTATTGTCATCCATTAACTTCTGAGTTTCGTTACGGACGCGTAAACATCCTCGTGAATATCTTTGACAAATTTTGCATCTACTGTAAGGATGGAAATCAGTTCCAAAGTAAGCAAGTCCATTTAAAGTCTTATGGAACCTGACTACTGATCCTTTGAGATCTTCAACTCTGTAGATCTTGTATCCTCCTAGACATCCTAGAACCATGTTGATGTCGTATTCAGTTTTGACTCGAATGTGTTGGATCCATCCTAAATCCATTTGCTCTTGCAATGCAGCTTGAACTAAAGCACATCCTTGATTATTCTTAGGACAAATTTCACATGTGAAGTAGTTGTGAGGTGGTACGTGGCCATACCCAGCTTGTCTAGCATGCATTTTGATGATATTTTCCCCTATTTGACGGATGTCGAAGGTTTGAATGACATTGGGGTGTTGATCTACCAAATTTACCGAAGCTTATTTATGTTGTTGCAAAGGATATGCTAGAACGTTGGGATTAGTATCTTTGAAGGATATTGTGGTGTCGTTTTTTTTACCTCCCCGTTTAACTTGGGAGGACGGCACGCTAGACCCTTCATGCGAAATTTGGAAGGAGAATGCGCCCGTGGCGGGATGAATTTTATTTAAGTTTTTCCTACGATAACACACGAACTTTTTAATTATCCTACGAAGAGGAAGGGGAAAAAGATCTCAAATAAACCCTAGGAGTTTGCTAAGTGTAGGGATTCACCTAGACTAGAAATTCTGAAGTCTGGGAGGTCGGTTATACATAGGGAAGGTTTTAAGCACCCTACATATCCGTAGTACTCTACGGGAACCTTCTCCGTGTCTATGTGTTTGTGTTTGCTGCTAATGATTGGGAAAGTTTCTCCTTTGTGTTAGGAGAGAGAATTGAATTGAATTAAAAAAGACAAACAGACTGACTATTTTGGTTTTTTTATTAGCTCACTGAGATTCCTTGTGAACCTCATGCCTACATATCCCTAATGGAAGTCAGAGCTTTTTGTAGTTCGGAGAACTAATTAGGGAAATTAATTGTTTTTGGCGCCTTGCTTGAAGCTCAAGGTTGAAGCTTAGATTAAATCTCTGTTTACAGTAAAGAGACATGAAGTCATCGTTACAGAGAGGTATTTCTACTATTCCACCACAAACATTTAAAAATGACAGAAAAGCTAAGTTTGTTTCATTAAGAGAGGGACCTTACTTGGATGATCAAGTATGCCAGTCACGCGTCTCTTGAATGAAAGATTCTCGACCAAATTAGGGAAAGTTGTACAAGTCTGGGTGTGTTGCCAGAGCATGCCTTTCACGAGTCCTAAATGGGAGAATGTTTGAAATGATTGTTTGTTTGAAATGATTGTTTGTGGTGAGATAGGAGGAATATCTCCTTATAAATATAAGCTATGTCTATCTACTGCTTGAAAGATTTTATTTTTAGCTGGCTTATATGAGGCCCAGGCTTGAGGCTTTTGATTGTTTTTAATGACTCTAGGAGATGACTTTACTTGGGATTAACTTAAACTAAAAAGTTTTGTGTTTTGTACGAAGCCCAGAATTGAGGCTGACTCTAGCTGGAGAGTGTTTATTTTGTTTTATGATTGAAAGGTTTTTTAGTGTTCTGTACAAAGCCCAGAATTGTGGCTGACTCTACCTAGGAGACTCTATTTTGTGCCTTGTATGAAGCCCAAGGTTGTGGCTGACTCTTGCTAGGGAAGATTCTATTTTGTGCCTTGTATGAAGCCCAAGGTTGTGGCTGACTGTTGAGGAAACTGAGTATGGATGACTCTATGGGGAAAAGATCCTAAAGGTTAGGAATCTTTTGACACAGGAAATTTGGTTTATCTGCCTTGTACAAAGCCCAAGGTTGTGGCTACTTGATGATGAAGGACTTACTGGGGAGACTCTATTATATGCCTTGTACAAAGCCCAAGGTTGTGGCTGACTCTGAATAAGGGAATACCTATGAGTAAGGTTTTGACTCTAAAGGGAATGTGTGCCTTGTATAAAGCCCAAGGTTGAGGCTGACTCTTAAAAAAGGAAAGATCTACCAGTGTGGGATCTTTGACTCATAGGGGATTTTGACTCTGTTGAGGATTATCCTAAAGATTGACTCTACTAAGGATTGTGCTTTTGTTAAACAGGAATTGATGAATGAAAGACCCAGGTTTGAAGATGGACTCTACTGGGGAATTTGTCTTTTAAAAACTCAATTTTGGAAGCTAACTCTTTCCAGGGAATTATGACTTTAGAGGACTGATTTTGGAGCCTAACCCTTTCCAGGGTTTTTGTTAAAATGAAGGAATTAACGGAGGCTGACCCTTTCCAGGGGTTTTTGGCTGATGGCAGAATGATTAACTATTTGAGACTTCTTGTTTAAAGCCCAAGATTAAGGCTGACACTTATTGAGGATAGACAGATATGGAACCTAGACTCTGCTAAGGAGGAAAAATAATGGAGATAAGGGTGGCAGAGACTGTCCATGTTTCTCATTCCAAAAGGTGTACTCAATACTGAGATTGAGACGTTTTAGCTTGTTTAAAGTCTGGTTTTGAGAATAGAAGAAACTCACCAGGGTAGGCTAAAAGGTGACTAAAGACCTGTTCCTATATTTATAAGAAACCTGATGGGTCCTTGTATACAAGCTCAAGAGTAAGCTGGAAATATTCTTTTAAGAAGCCTGTGGGTCCTTGTTCAAAGCCCAAGAGGAGGCTAATCGAGGGTCATCGAGGGTCCTTGTTATAGCACAAGAGAAAGCTATGTGGTTTTGAACTTATTTTGGCTCTAAGCAAATGGGTAAGAGGTTTCACCGGGAATAATTCCTCTTGGGTGGATGTGTCCTAGTTTGGGTTCTAAGGCTTTTCTCAAGATGTTTCACCGGGAATAATTCATCTTGAGGTTTGAACTAAAGATTTCTAATTAGGAAATAGCCTTCACCGGGAAGACATTCTCAATCCTAGGCCATAGTCCTATAATATATATATAATTTATCTGTCCTAGGGTTTACACTCAGACGTAATTCTAAACAATATATATACAATTTATATTTGACAGTAATTTAAATGAAGACCATAAATTGAAAGCTATAAAGCCTAACCTGGATGGAGTGGAGGCCTTTGAAGATGTATGTACAAAGCCTTACCAGTAGCTTGGTTGTTTATTGATAACAGTTGAATATTTATTATAAACAATTAAAGGTTTTTGAAAACAGAAGAAGTGAAGATGGACCTTAGGTCACATAGGTATCTGAAGAGTTTCACCGGGAATAATGCCCTTCAAATACTAGAAGAATGTTTTGAAAATAGAAAGAAGATTTTGTAAATACAGTTTTTTGAAAACAAATTAAGAATAGAAAAAGGTGTTGGGTCTTACACTCTAATAGAGGCCCAGAGAATTATTTACTGTTTATGAAAAATAGTTGAATGATTGACATGATACAAGGTTTTGTTGTTTGAAAACCTCGATCGTCTAGTTAATCGGGGATTAAACCAATTTTTAAATTTGTCAAAAGTTAACTTAACTAAGGTAAAGAGAAAATCTATACTTATCTAATACCTAAATGACTAGGGTTTTATCACAAAATTATTTATAAAATGGTTAGTTTAAAAAAACAAATGAAAGAAATGTATATTAAAAGTATTAAAAAAATACTTAAAAACACACCATTTTAAACCTATGAAAAACACATAAAATAAATAATATTTTTTTTTTGTGATTTTTTGATTATTCACAAAATATATATATATATATATATTAAATAACAAGTGTGTAAAAAATGAAGTGAAAATGATTTAATTTGATAAGTGAATTAATTATTTAAAGTTATGAAGAAAATTGAATGGAAAAGTGGTAAAAAATCGGGTTTTGTCTCCACCAAGGCTTGAACCCACGTTCTCATGGTCACCACACAAAACAAAGCCAACTGAGCTACACGCTCAGTGTGACTAAAGAGGGGTTTTGTTTGGTTATATATGAAACAAGCGTGATAAATGGAAAAAAAATAACAAAAGGTATGAGGGGGGACCGAACCCCAGACCTTGTGGCAAGAGAGAGTGGAAGCGCATGTGACCAAGTGAGCTAAACGATGTATTCGTTTATAACACACTTCCAATTAATTATATTTTAAATTCACCCCTGAGAATTCAAAAATGGCGCCACCCACCATCTTCGTCTTCAACCTCAAGCTCCACCATTTTCAAAATTCCAACTCTCTCATTTCTCAACCAAATCAGATGATGTAAACATCAAACTTAATCCATTTTCTCTCACGAACTCAAATATATAACTATCAAAAACTATAATTGGCTATAGCTATTGAATTACTTAAAATACGTGAAGAACCCTAAAACTTGAAAATTAAATTAAATGACTATACTGAAAGATAAACAGATGATGATAGAGGGTTTTTAATCCTCTGATGATGCTGAATGAAATGGTATCGAGTTTTAACGAAAAGAGTGCACAGATTAAAGAGGTAAAGTTCAGAAACTTACCTCTGAAAATGAAGGTTGTGTGAATGGTGGAGAGCTTCTGGCTTTGAATGAATGATTGCAAAAGCTTCCTGGGACCTTGTTGATGCTATCTGGGCACTTAGATTGCTTTGAAAACCTCTGAAATGATCTACTCGACCCCTCTTACTTGAGCTTCAAGTAGGAATCGAAGATGATGATTCTGCATTTACAGATGAGCTGCGACCATCTGGATAGCTTCCCTACCCCCTTAGGAACGTGTATGAATGCTTGAATTTGTTTGACACCTCCTGAATTGTTCTACAGGCCTCCGAGTGACTTTGGTCCAAAGTGGAAGTGAAGATGGCGTTCTTGCACTTACAGAAGTGATCCAGGTGCTTGGATCACCTCTAATGAACCTCCTTGAGATGTTAGAAGGCTTACTTTCAAAAGAAGAGCTCTGGTTTGAAGAATTCGATTCTTCTTGCCAAAGAACTTTTGAAAACCATAAGCATGAGGGAGAGAAGGAGAAAGCAAGAATTAGAGTTGCTTTGGTGTGCTTATTACTGAGGAATGCACTTTTATTTATAGGAAAAGAGCTCAGTACGAATTGGAGGAGTGAGCTTGCTTAGTGAGGGAGTTTTGGTTTCTTGGCCATGAAGAAATTCAAAGAATCTTCAAAATGAAATGATGGCCAAACCGAGCTAGCTCCTTATCGATTGATCTTATCTGATATCGGGGAACATTTCTGATGCAGAGGAGTTTTCCAATTGGCTGGTGAGAAGATTCCTTTGATGATTCATCCATTTGCCATAAATTCTCAAAATGCAATCATTACATAATCACATGTTGTTGTTTTGGGAATATTCTTCAATCCTTATACAATGATGAAAATGAATGCATGGCATCTTCACTTATATGTTACAGGTCGTGTTGCATCAATTAGTGGAGTCAATTGCACAAATTTGCTAAGTTCCAAATTGTACATGACCTATAATTTTACTTCATGAGGCCAACTTTGAACAAACATAACTCTTAGCTCAAAATGAATTTGGAGAAAGTTGAGCATAATTTAGAAAGCCTTTAACATGTACTTCAATTCATTAGTTTGGAGTTTCTTCAAAATCATTTTGGAAATTTGTGAAAAATGGGCCTAAAGTTGGAAGAAAACTAGGTTAAAAACACTTGGAAAATTTTCTAAGTTTTTATGACCTATAACTTCCAAAGCTCAAATATCTTAAATGATTGATCTCTTGAAAAAAGTTGCAATATAAGAAGTTGTTTTATTTCATGAGATCTACAACTTTCATGTTGGAAGTTTTTTGAGTTGTGTAGGTGAAATTTTGAGATCCACGAACTAGGTCAAAATGCATTTAGTTTGACTTTTTGTTGACTTTTTGATCCTTGATGAATTTTCTTGATTTTCTTTGGTCAAATGAATTTAATAATCATACATTGATGATATTGATCCTTAAAAGTTAAGGTTTGACCAAAAATCCTAAAAGTCAAAGATGATCTTGTATAATTGACTTTTTCCAAATGAATTGAAATCTTGGACTTTTGTGTTGAATCAAGCTCTCCTCCTCAAATGAATGATATGAATGGATTATATTGAGGTAATAGAAGTTCTTGAGCCATGTTTTGAGTTGGGGATCTATGTCCTGATTAAAAGTCAATTATCCAAGTGAATTAGGTCTGAAACCCTAATTGTCGACCAGATGAAACTGATGACTATAGATCTTGAATTGAAGTATAATGCCTAGTGGATATTGTTATATGGATTATTGGAAGATGATTAAACCATTTGATTGATGTCTTGAAGTTCCTTAGGGGCTCCCAAATGTGGTCCCTGATTTCAATCCTTGATAGGCTCAAAACCCTAGTCTGGTGATCTGAGCAAACCTGAGTCTTGATGACTCGTGCCTAATCAATTATAGGTGAATGAATGAATCATTTGAGTCTTGTGATTGTTTTAGAGATCATTCCCTTTATTGATTGATCCTTTGCCTGAGCTCTTTTGTCCTTGAACATCCTCGATTAAGTACCAGATGAATAGGTGACTGCTCTGAGTATCTATCTTGAATTTGATGAAATTCCTGGAGGTGTGACATCTCAGGGGGGTCAAAATTAGGGTATGACAGATGCCCCTATTTAAGTTCTTTCATTTGGAGGGAGAAAGATTGACATCTTGATCTCTCCTGAATGAGAGAGACTTAAATATCAAAGAATGCCCGAATTTTGGGCGTTCCTGAGATGTTGCAGTGATAATGAAACATTCGTTCATGACTAGATCCCGTTGTCGCTCTATGCGGGGGATGAGGAGACAAACTCCTGTAGAATGTGTTTATGCGAACTCAAGTGAATGGATGGCAATGTAGAATGCGCAACCCATCTTCTTTGACTAAATGTTGATACTTAGAAAAAGGTAAACAACCTCCCTTCGTTTCGGATGCTCTGATCGCGAAACCGGTCTCAGTTACAATTTTGGACAATATCCCAGATAAAGAGAAAATCTCCAAGGGTTTGTTTCCTCATCAAACTTCTCACCAGTGTTCGTTGGAGAGATGCCATTTAATGGTTGATAAGAAACTTTATCATACTTTCCTTCAATGTGATGTCTTCGAAGGAATGCCATATGATCGTGCGTCCTTTTGAGGAGCTAATGACTTTGCTTGAAAGCGGATGAACTGTCTTTGGGACGAAGACTGCCATTTACTGACTGCCATTCATCGACTTATGCTGAGGAATCTGAACTATCTTCTTGACAAAGACTGCCATTTATTGACTCCGCTGGGGAGTTAACAAACTATTTTCTAGGAGGAAAGTTGCCATTTGTCAACTTTGATGGGGATGAAACATCTTGGAAAAAGGCAAACTGTCTCTATTGGGAAATACTGCCATTCATCGACTGCTAGGGGAATGAAAAGTGAACAATCTGTCTTCTGTTGAAAGAGACTGCCATTTGTCAACTTGGCTGAGGAATTCCTAAGCGAAACGAACTGTCTTTGTGAAGAATACTGCCATTCGTTGACTCTGGTTAGGAAAAAAAATGAGCAAACTGTCTTCTGTAAAAGAGACTGCCATTTGCCGACTTAAATAAGGAATCCTTAAGGGAAATGAACTGTCTTCGTGAAGAAGTCTGCCATTCGTTGACCCTGCTTAGGAAAAAGTGAGCAAACTGTCTTCTGCTGAAAGAGACTGCCATTTGCTAACTTTAATAAGGAATCCTTAGGCGAAACGAACTGTCTTCGTGAAGAAGACTGCCATTCGTTATCTTCGCTTGGAAAAAGTGAGCAAACTGTCTTCTGCTGAAAGAGACTGCCATTTGCCAACTTAAACAAGGAATCCTTAAGCGAGACGAACTGTCATTGTGAAGAAGACTGCCATTCGTTATCTTCGCTTGGAAAAAGTGAGCAAACTGTCTTCTACTGAAAGAGACTGCCATTTGCTGACTTTAATAAGGAATCCTTAGGCGAAACGAACTGTCTTCGTGAAGAAGACTGCCATTTGTTATCTTCGCTTGAAAGAAGTGAGCAAACTGTCTTCTGCTGAAAGAGACTGCCATTTGCCAACTTAAACAAGGAATCCTTAAGCGAGACGAACTGTCTTCGTGAAGAAGACTGCCATTCGTTATCTTCGCTTGGAAGAAGTGAGCAAACTGTCTTCTGCTGAAAGAGACTGCCATTTGCCAACTTAAACAAGGAATCCTTAAGCGAGATGAACTGTCATTGTGAAGAAGACTGCCATTCGTTATCTTCGCTTGGAAAAAGTGAGCAAACTTTCTTCTACTGAAAGAGACTGCCATTTGATGACTTTAATAAGGAATCCTTAGGCGAAACGAACTGTCTTCATGAAGAAGACTGCCATTCGTTATCTTCGCTTGGAAGAAGTGAGCAAACTTTCTTCTGCTGAAAGAGACTGCCATTTGTCAACTTAAACAAGGAATCCTTAAGCGAGACGAACTGTCTTCGTGAAGAAGACTTCCATTCGTTATCTTCGCTTGGAAGAAGTGAGCAAAC
Organism: Vicia villosa; assembly: GCF_029867415.1. Lineage (NCBI taxonomy): Eukaryota > Viridiplantae > Streptophyta > Magnoliopsida > Fabales > Fabaceae > Vicia > Vicia villosa. The sequence goes on along the minus strand of NW_026705395.1, from coordinate 126,881 downwards.
TGTCTTCTGCTGAAAGAGACTGCCATTTGCCAATTTAAACAAGGAATCCTCAAGCGAGACGACCCGTCTTCATGAAGAAGACTGCCATTCGTTATCTTCGCTTGGAAGAAGTCAGAAAATTGTCTTCTGCTGAAAGAGAATGCCATTTGCCAACTTAAACAAGGAATCCTTAAGCGAGACGGACCGTCTTCATGAAGAAGAATGCTCTTTCATGACCTGCAGGGGAAACTTGAGTAGATGTCCAAGTGACTCGAGCAATAATAGGATCAAAGCCTAACTAGACTATGCTAATTGTGCAGTCATGTGATATGATCCGTAAAGAATGTATGAATGTTATGAAGATTATAAAATGTAAAGTGAATGTGGATAGAATTGTCGCGGATGTGAAATCCTGTGATACGACTTGATTTTTTTTGTTCAGAAGATGTCTTCTTCTTGGAATATGTAGTTTGCACTCCGTTGGGGATACCTGGTTACCGGTTGTCTGCTGTCTGAAGTGAGTGACATGACTTGAAGTGAAGATCCGTTATCGGGAGATGTTCGTAAAGCGACCTCATGGGGAAACTTGTTCCCGGAGTCTTAACCGGTGTCGGAGCAACTACTTGCATTCTTCCTATTGTTTATAAACCTTAGCAAGAAATTTCACCCTTATTTTGCAAGTAAATTCATTTTATTTTTGAAAACGTTTGTTTCAAGAAAATGACTATCAGACCTAAAAGTGCATTTTAAGAGACTGAATAAGACTCGATTGCAAAGAAAAGGCACAAGGCTCAAATTGTTATTTATGGGATGGTAATCAGCCGAAGGCTTTATCCCATAGAGTATTTACAAAGTTGGAAATTGGTAATTTTTGGGAAAAGGACTACGTTGAAACGTGACGACCATTATCTTTCCCTTCCACTCTGAATTGCGACGTATTCGTGCTTCGTAGAAGATGACCTACTGATGATGAATACTCCGCTATGGATTTTCTGGATGATCAAGTTTGTCCTGAACACAGTTACTTGCCATATATCCCTAACTTTTGCGTAGACTACCCCTTGAAGGATAGAAAAACACTTAGAAAGGGGGGGTTTGAATAAGTGTAGTCTTAAAAACTCGAACAATAAAAACAAATTGCACAATTATTTTTATCCTGGTTCGTTGTTAACTAAACTACTCCAATCCACCCCCACGGAGTGATTTACCTCACTTGAGGATTTAATCCACTAATCGCAACAGATTACAATGGTTTTCCACTTAGCCCACGACTAAGTCTTCTAGAGTATCCTGATCACAACCTGATCACTCTAGGAACAATTGCTTAGACACAAGCTAAAACTTCCTTAGAGTATCCTGACCACCACGTGATCACTCTAATTACAACTGCTTAGACACAAGCTAAGACTTCCTAGAGTATCCTGATCAACACTTGATCACTCTAGTTACTTACAAATTAATGTAATCAAATAAGAGTTTTACAATGCTTCTGAAAAGCTATAATCACAACAGTGATATTTCTCTTAACGTTTAAGCTTAATCTCACTAATATATTACAACAACAATGTAGTGAGCTTTGATGAAGATGAAGTTTCTGAGCTTTGATTTGAACAGCGTTTCAGCAAGTTTTTTCAGAATTAGTTCTTTCAAAATCGTCAACCTTGCTTCTCATCAGAACTTCATATTTATAGGCACTTGAGAAGATGACCGTTGGGAGCATTTAATGCTTTGCATGTTCCGTACAACATTGCATTTAATGTTTCACGCTTTTGTCAACTACCTCGAGCCTTGTTCACGCTGTGTCTACTGACGTTGCCTTTAATAGCTTCCAACGTTCCTTTTGTCAGTCAGCGTAGCCCGCCACCTGTACTTTCTTCTGATCTGATGTTTATGTATACAACGTTTGAATATCATCAGAGTCAAACAGCTTGGTGCATAGCAACTTCTTGTCTTCTGACCTTGAAGTGCTTCTGCTTCTAATCTCAAGTTCTTCTGATGCTTCCATAGACCCATGTTCTGATTCTGCCTTGACCATCTTCTGATGTCTTGCCAGACCATGTTCTGATGTTGCATGCTGAACCTTCTGAGACAAAGCTTCTGAGCGCTGATTTGTGCATACTCTTTATATATTTCCTGAAAGGGAAATTGCAATGTATTAGAGTACCACATTATCTCACACAAAATTCATATCCTTGTTATCATCAAAACTAATAATATTGATCAGAACAAATCTTGTTCTAACAATCTCCCCCTTTTTGATGATGACAAAAACATATATAAATGATATGAATTTGCGATCAGAAAGAGCAGACGACTAAAGACAATTACACAGCTATAGCATAAGCATGTGAATATGTCTCCCCCTGAGATTAACAATCTCCCCCTGAGATGAATAATCTCCCCCTGAAATTAATACTAGAAGAATTTTATAAATAAAAGACTTCCCTGATTATTTCGGTAGAGACGTTCACAGTGCTTGATCTTCAGAACATTCATGACTTCTGATTTCTGCTTCCATCGGACAGCTTCAGAACTTGAATTTCTTTGATCTTCAGAACATTCACAGCTTCTGATTTCTGCTTCCATCGGACAGCTTCAGAACTTGAATTTCTTTGATCTTCAGAACATTCACAGCTTCTGACTTCTGCTTCCATCGGACAGCTTCAGAACTTGAATTTCTTTAGATCTTCAGAGCATCCACAGCTTCTGATTCTTGCTTCCATTTGGACAGCTTCAGAGCTTGAATTTCTTCTTTCATCACTTCATGCTAGAATGCATCAGAACATTGTTGAATGTACCAGAGCATCATCAGAGCATCTCTACATCCTGAAATGTTACAGAACAAAACTAAACGACAAAAGTCAGCATGAATGAATCAGAACATAAAATATGTTTCAGAGCACATAATATGTATCAGAGCCATATGAGCCATATAGAATGTATCAGAACAAACAGACATCCAGAATCAGATCATATTCTATCATCAGAATATCTGAACATTCTTGCTTCTGCTTCTGCTTCTGATTCTGAAGCTTCATAGCACTCAGCTTGCTTCAAGAATCCAAGAGCTTGATTCTCTTGTTGCTTCTTATGTTTCTCTTTAAAAGAGAATCTTCAATTCCTGCAACAACACAACTTAAAGAATAGAACTTTGCAAGTTCTGTTAGTAATGTGGGGCCTTTTTACCCGGTAACTGCTAATATTAATCAGATCATTTATCATATATTTCTCCCCCTTTTTGTCATAACATCAAAAAGAATATAAAAGATTCAGATGTAGAAAACGACAAAGGAAAGAAATAGAATTAATCTTTTCATTGATTTAAACAAGCAGGATTACAACAGATGTATGCAGAATAACAGATGCAACAAGGAAGGAAAACTACAAAGACCAAACGAATAAGACCCTAGCTTAGACATAATCTTAGCTAACATATCATGAATCCCTGCGGTCTTCTCAGTTTGTTCAACCATGAAAGCTTGAAACTCTGCATGCCTGTCCAGACTAGAACCTCCACTGTAGGAGAGATGCATGAATTCAAGGAGGAAGTGAGAGACAATTCACAGGAAGAGAGCTAATGTCTCAAACGGGGCTTTCCCTTAACATAGAAGTCAAGAACATGATCCTTAACATCATCCAATATCTCAAGAAAGTCTTCTTCCTTTGGATAAATGTTGATAACAGCATCACAGAAGAGATTTGACTCGAGACTTCTTGGAATCTAGAGAGATCCGTCTTGGAATCAATGTCAGTGATCCCCGAGATTTGTTTCTCAACCTGGAACCAGACAACCCTTCCAACCGTTCTATTCATATAGATCGACCACCCTTGAGTCTTCGCCTTTGCATCTTGGTTGAAACCATAAGCACCCAAATCATCAGCGTCCACATGAGATTTGCACAAAACTTCCATTACTGATGGAGGGCTGAAGCAAGTTTTCAGTGGAGAAACCTCTTGAGAGAAACTTGAAGACGGATTCATGGTGAATGCTAGGTTGAAGATGAATAAACTAAGGTTTATGCAAAAAAAATATTCATAGAAAAGTGAGAGAAAGAGAGAGAGAGCGCAAAGATTGATTGAAGAATGCAAAGAAATGGAGAAATAAATAGAGGGAATGTGGGGAAGGAAACGTTCTAGGGAAGGGAAATGTTTGACGGGTGTAAAAATGAAAAGGACAATAAAAGAAATGATGAATGGCATTTAATGTTACATGACGTGAGGAGAGATAATAATGACAAAAGAAGTGATTAGCACAGTTACCTAAGTAGGCGTCCCCTCAACTGCACGCACGTTTGTCCAGAAATAGTGAACACGTGTTTACCATCTGGATAGCCAGTTACAGCTGTTTTACTTTTAAAGAGATTCTGAGTCAACTTAGACAATGAAACGTTAGTAATAACAGAATCACTACTTCTAATTGATCACAATCAGAACTTCTTATAAAAGACTATTCCAATCTCATTTCAGAAGATACTCATACATAAGATCTTCTCATCTTCTCATTCTGGGCATAAGTCCATACTGATATTCTTCAGAATGAACTTAAACCTATCTTCAGCCAGGGGTTTTGTAAAGATATCAGCCCATTGATGGTCTGTATCCACAAAGTTTAAAGATATAACACCCTTCTGAACATAGTCCCTTATGAAATGATGTTTAATCTCAATATGTTTAGCTTTTGAATGTAAGATGGGATTCTTAGATAAACATATAGCAGAAGTATTATCACAGAAAATAGGAATGTTACTCTCATATATCTGATAATCTTCTAGCTGACTTCTCATCCAGAGCATTTGTGTGCTACATCCAGCAAGAGCAGCAACATATTCTGCTTCTGTTGTTGAGAGGGCAATTGTAGCTTGCTTCTTGCTGTACCATGAGATCAGATGACTTCCAAGAAATTGACAACTTCCAGAAGTACTCTTCCTTTCAATTCCATCTCCAGCATAGTCAGCATCACAGAATCCTACTAAGTTGTATTCTTTGGATCTTCTGTAAACTAAACCAACATTAGTAGCACCTTTCAGATACCTCAGAATTCTCTTAACCGCAGTTAAATGAGATTCTCTCGGATCTGATTGGAATCTAGCACACAAACAAACACTAAAGAGAATGTCAGGTCTAGAAGCAGTTAGGTATAGAAGAGATCCAATCATACCTCTGTACAACTTCTGATCTACCTTCTTACTTACCTCATCCTTACCTAGGACACATGTTGGATGCATAGGAGTTTTGGCTTCTTTGCTTTCAGAAAGATTAAACTTCTTCAGAAGTTCTTTCACATACTTCGTTTGATGAACATAGGTTCCATCAGAAGTTTGGTTGATTTGAAACCCAAGGAAATACTTGAGTTCTCCCATCATGCTCATTTCAAATTCAGCCTGCATAGACTCAGCAAACTCCTTTCCAAGTGTAGCATTAGATGTTCCAAAGATAATATCATCAACATATATTTGACAAATTAAAATATCCTTTTTAAATGTTTTACAAAAGAGAGTAGTGTCCACTTTTCCTCTAGTGAAACCATTTTCCAGAAGGAAAGAACTTAAACGTTCATACCAAGCTCTAGGAGCTTGCTTCAATCCGTATAATGATTTCTTTAATTTAAAAACATGATTTGGAGACTTGGCGTCTTCAAAACCAGGAGGTTGATGGACATAAACTTCTTCATCTATATAACCATTTAAGAAGGCACTCTTAACATCCATCTGATAAAGAGTGATGTTGTGTTGAGTGGCAAAAGAAATTAATAGACGAATAGATTCTAACTTGGCCACTGGTGCAAAGGTTTCTGTGTAGTCAATCCCTTCTTGCTGACTATAACCTTGAGCAACCAGTCTGGCTTTGTTTCTTACCACTTCTCCCTTCTCGCTTAGCTTGTTTCTGAACACCCACTTAGTGCCAATGATGTTAAATCCTTTTGATCTAGGAACCAAGTCCCATACGTCATTCCTTGTAAACTGATTTAGTTCTTCTTGCATGGCAATTATCCAGTCTGGATCTTCTAGAGCTTGATCAACAGAAGTTGGCTCGATCAAAGAGACAAGACCTAATTGACATTCTGCATTGTTCTTAAGGAATGCCCTTGTTCTAATGGGATCATCTTTCTTTCCAAGGATCACATCTTCTGAATGAGCTGAAGCAAGTCTAGGTGATCTTCTGACTGTTGGCTCTTCGGAAATCCTGAGATTCTCTAAAGATGCAGCAACTTGATCTTCTGATCCATTGCTTCTGAGACTTCCAGCTTCTGCAGCTTTGCTTCTTGGTTCTACTGCTTCTGATATGTCAATATCAAAATCTGCAAAATTCTCAAACTGCTTTGGTTTTTCAAGACCAAGCTTATCATCAAACCTGATATTGATTGATTCTTCTACAATCGATGTTTCAGTATTGTATACTCTGTAGCCTTTAGAGCGTTCAGAATATCCAAGAAGGAAACACTTTTGTGCTTTAGAATCAAACTTACCAAGATGATCTTTAGTATTCAGAATAAAACATACACATCCAAAAGGATGGAAATATGAAATGTTGGGCTTTCTGTTCTTCCACAATTCATAAGGAGTCTTATTTAGAATAGGTCTGATAGAGATTCTATTCTGAATATAACATGCAGTGTTTATTGCTTCTGCCCAGAAATGCTTAGCCATATTGGTTTCATTGATCATGGTTCTGGCCATTTCTTGTAGAATCCTATTCTTTCGCTCTACAACTCCATTTTGCTGTGGAGTTCTAGGACAAGAGAAATCATGGGCAATACCATTTTCTTTGAAGAACTCCTCAAAGAATTTGTTCTCAAATTCACCACCATGATCACTTCTAACCTTTAGGATTTTACACTCTTTCTCAGATTGGATTTGAGTGCAGAATTCAAAGAACACTGAATGAGACTCATCCTTGTGTTTCAAGAACTTTACCCATGTCCAGCGGCTATAATCATCAACGATGACTAATCCATATTTCTTCCCTCTGACAGATGCTGTTTTGACTGGGCCAAACAGATCAATGTGCAAGAGTTCTAACGGCCTTGAGGTAGAAACAACATTCTTAGACTTGAATGCAGGTCTGGAGAACTTGCCCTTCTGACATGCTTCACAAAGAGCATCTGATTTGAATTTCAGATTTGGGAGTCCTCTGACCAGATTTAGTTTGTTAATCTGAGAAATCTTTCTCAAACTAGCATGACCTAATCTTCTGTGCCAGACACATTGCTCCTCAGAAACAGACATAAGACAAGTCACCTTCTGCTTCTCAAGATCAGAAAGATCAATCTTATAAATGTAGTTCTTTCTCTTGCCTGTAAATAGGATTGAGCCATCCTTCTGACTTACAGCCTTGCAAGACTTTTGATTGAAGATTATATCATAACCATTGTCACTTAATTGACTTATGGACAATAAGTTATGCGTTAATCCTTCTACAAGAAGTACATTAGTTATGGAAGGAGCGTTACCAAGACTTATGGTTCCAGAGCCAATGATTTTGCCCTTCTGATCTCCTCCAAACTTGACTTCTCCACCTGGTTTAAGCACCAGGTCTTGGAATGTAGACCTTCTTCGCGTCATGTGTCGCGAGCACCCAGAGTCCAGGTACCATGACATTTTGCTTTTTGTCCTCTTTTCGGCCAAGGATATCTGCAACAGAAATTATCTTCTCCTTAGGTACCCACAATTTTTTGGGTCCTTTCTTGTTAGTTCTCCTCAAGTTCTGATTGAACTTGGGTTTAGCAAAATATTTAACAGGAGGAACAACATGATAATTCTTATTCTGAGTTCCATGATATTTCTTAGGTTGTGTTACATGCTTCTTGGTGTGTGTTATGTGGAAGCTTTGTGCATGTGATGTGTGCCTAATATCATGTGAGTGGCCATACTTGAACTGATCATACAATGGCTTGTATGTGATTTTCATATCATCCACAGGTTCAAGTTTGTATGGGGTTTCACCCTCAAAACCAATGCCAACTCTTTTGTTTCCAGACACAGCATATATCATAGAAGCTAGCTGACTTCTGCCAATACTTCTAGATAAGAACTTTCTGAAACTTAAATCATATTCTTTCAGAATATGGTTCAGACTGGGAGTGGATTTTTCTGAATCAGAAGGAGATCCAACATTATTGGATAATTTTAAAACTTTTTCCTTTAATTCAGAATTTTCCAACTCAAGCTTCTTAGTTTCAAATTCAAATTACTTTTTCAGCTTTTTGTATTTGATACTAAGATGAGCTTTTAATTCAAGAAGCTCTGTTAGACTGGAAACTAACTCTTCTCTAGATAGTTCAGAAAATACCTCTTCAGAATCTGATTCTGATGTAGATTCTGATCCATCATCTTCTGTAGCCATCAGCGCGAAGTTGGCCTGCTCTCCTTCAGAGTCTGATTCTGATTCTGATTCAGAATCATCCCATGTTGCCATAAGACCTTTCTTCTTATGAAACTTCTTTTTGGGATTCTCCTTCTGAAGTTTTGGACACTCGTTCTTGTAATGTCCAGGCTCATTGCACTCATAGCAGAAAGCCTTCTTCTTGTCAGATCTTCTGTCACCAGAAGATTCTCCACGTTCAAATTTCTTTGAACTTCTGAAGCCTCTGAACTTCCTTTGCTTGCTCTTCCAGAGTTGGTTTACCCTTCTGGAGATCATGGACAGTTCATCTTCTTCTTCAGATTCTGATTCATCAGGATCTTCTTCTCTAGCCTGAAAAGCGTTAGTGCATTTTTTAACATTAGATTTTAATGCAATAGACTTACCTTTCTTCTGAGGCTCGTTTGCGTCCCGCTCTATTTCATGGCTTCTCAAGGCACTGATAAGCTCTTCCAAAGAAACTTCATTCAGATTCTTGGCAATCTTGAATGCAGTCACCATTGGACCCCATCTTCTGGGTAAGCTTCTGATAATCTTCTTTACATGATCAGCCTTGGTGTAGCCTTTATCCAGAACTCTCAAACCAGCAGTTAGAGTTTGAAATCTTGAGAACATTTTCTCAATATCTTCATCATCCTCCATCTTGAAGGCTTCATATTTCTGGATTAGAGCAAGAGCTTTAGTCTCCTTGACTTGAGCATTTCCCTCATGGGTCATTTTCAATGACTCATATATATCATGGGCAGTTTCCCTGTTAGATATCTTCTCATACTCAGCATGAGAGATAGCATTCAGTAAAACAGTCCTGCATTTGTGATGATTTTTGAAATCTTTCTTTTGATCATCAGTCATTTCGCTTCTTGTGAGCCTTACACTAGTAGCTTTAACAGGATGTTTGTAACCATCCAACAGAAGATCCCATAGATCAGCATGCAGACCAAGAAAGTAACTTTCCAGTTTATCTTTCCAATATTCAAAGTTTTCACCATCGAATACTGGTGGTCTAGTATAACCATTGTTACCATTGTATTGCTCAGCAGAGCCAGATGTAGATGCAGTTGGATTTGTTTGAGTTTCACCATCCATCTTTTAATGAAGCGTTTTTCTCTTCCTGAATCTTTTCTAAACACGGTTAAGTGCTTGCACCTTAGAACCGGCGCTCTGATACCAATTGAAGGATAGAAAAACACTTAGAAAGGGGGGGTTTGAATAAGTGTAGTCTTAAAAACTCGAACAATAAAAACAAATTGCATAGTTATTTTTATCCTGGTTCGTTGTTAACTAAACTACTCCAGTCCACCCCCACGGAGTGATTTACCTCACCTTCGGATTTAATCCACTAATCGCAACAAATTACAATGGTTTTCCACTTAGCCCACGACTAAGTCTTCTAGAGTATCCTGATCACTACCTGATCACTCTAGGAACAAATGCTTAGACACAAGCTAAGACTTCCTTAGAGTATCCTGACCACCACGTGATCACTCTAATTACAACTGCTTAGACACAAGCTAAGATTTCCTAGAGTATCCTGATCAACACTTGATCACTCTAGTTACTTACAAATTAATGTAATCAAATAAGAGTTTTACAATGCTTCTGAAAAGCTATAATCACAACAGTGATATTTCTCTTAACGTTTAAGCTTAATCTCACTAATATATTACAACAGCAATGTAGTGAGCTTTGATGAAGATGAAGTTTCTGAGCTTTGATTTGAACAGCGTTTCAGCAAGTTTTTTCAGAATTAGTTCTTTCAAAATCGTCAACCTTGCTTCTCATCAGAACTTCATATTTATAGGCACTTGAGAAGATGACCGTTGGGAGCATTTAATGCTTTGCGTGTTCCGTACAGCATTGCATTTAATGTTTCACGCTTTTGTCAACTACCTCGAGCCTTGTTCACGCTGTGTCTACTGACGTTGCCTTTAATAGCTTCCAACGTTCCTTTTGTCAGTCAGCGTAGCCTGCCACCTGTACTTTCTTCTGATCTGATGTTTATGTATACAACGTTTGAATATCATAAGAGTCAAACAGCTTGGTGCATAGCAACTTCTTGTCTTCTGACCTTGAAGTGCTTCTGAGCGTGATACCATGAGAACTTCAGTGCTTCTGCTTCTGATCTCAAGTTCTTCTGATGCTTCCATAGACCCATGTTCTGATTCTGCCTTGACCATCTTCTGATGTCTTGCCAGACCATGTTCTGATGTTGCACGCTGAACCTTCTGAGGCAAAGCTTCTGAGCGCTGATTTGTGCATACTCTTTATATATTTCCTGAAAGGGAAATTGCAATGTATTAGAGTACCACATTATCTCACACAAAATTCATATCCTTGTTATCATCAAAACTAAGAATATTGATCAGAACAAATCTTGTTCTAACACCCCTTTCGGGTTTTAAGTCTACCGGGATTGATTATATAGTTTTTATGTCTCTAACGTTTGCCTGAATCGCCCTTTCGGGTTTTCGATTCACCGAGATGCTCTTTTTTGCTTAAGTCGCTCTTTGTGAGTTTTCAACTTAGCGAGCCGTTCTTTTAATTATTTAGGCGAAGTATTTCTTGACTGCGTTGACGTTCACAGGACTGGTGAATTCTTATCCATCCATAGTCGTGAGTATTAAGGCTCCTCCTGAGAAAGCTCTCTTGACCACGTATGGGCCGTCATAATTGGGAGTCCACTTGCCCCTAGAATTTGTGAGAAAAGATTGAATCTTCTTGAGTACAAGGTCTCCTTCTTTGATTGTGCGAGGTCGAACTTTTTTGTCAAAAGCTTTCTTCATTCTTTGTTGATATAGCTATCCGTGGCATAAAGCTGTCATGCGCTTTTCTTCGATTAAGTTCAACTCATTGAATCTGCTTTGACACCCTTCGGCTTCTGTATATTTTGTCTCCATCAAGACTCTTATTGATGGGATCTCAACCTCTATGGGTAGGACTGCTTCCATGCCATATACAAGGGAGAAAGGAGTTGCTCCAATCGAAGTACGTACGGATGTACGGTAACCATGAAGAGCAAACGGGAGCATTTCATGCCAATCTTTGTAAGTGATGACCATTTTCTGAATGATTTTCTTGATGTTTTTGTTAGCTGCTTCTACAGCTCCATTCATATTTGGTCTGTAAGGAGATGAGTTATGATGTTCAATCTTGAATTCTTCACAAAGTTCCTTCATCATTTTGTTGTTCAAATTTGACCCATTGTCAGTGATTATCTTTCTAGGAATGCCGTAGCGACAGATGATGTGATTCTTGACAAATATGACGACAACTTGTCTTGTGACGTTTGCATATGAAGCTACTTCTACCAACTTGGTGAAATAGTCTATGGCTACCAAGATGAAGCGATGTCCGTTGGACGCTTTTGGCTCGATCATTCTGATCATGTCGATTCCCCACATGGAGAAAGGCCAAGGGGAATAGAGTATGTTGAGAAGAGATGGCGGCACATGAATCTTATTGGCGTAGATCTGACACTTGTGACACCTCTTTGCATACTGGTAGTAATCTGACTCCATCGTCAGCCAATAATATCCTGCTCTCAGTATTTTTCTTGCCATGGTGTGTCCATTGGTGTGAGTACCAAAGGAACCTTCATGTATTTCTCTCATGAGTGTTTCTGCTTCGTTTATGTCAACGCATCTGAGCAGAACCATGTCGAAATTTCTCTTGTACAGAACATCTTCATTCAGGAAGAAATTTCCAGCTAACTTTCTCAAAGTTTTTCTATCTTTCTTTGATGCTCCAAGAGGGTACTCTTGCTTTTGAAGACAGTTCTTGATGTCGTGATACCACGGTTTGTCGTCGATGATTGCTTCTACAGTGAAAACATGAGCGGGCCTATCTAGGCGCATGAAATCGATCCGACGAATGTCATTCCAATGATTTATCCTAATCATGGAAGAGAGTGTGGCTAATGCATCAACCAAGTTATTTTCTTCACGAGGAATGTGATGAAAATCTACCCTGTCCAAGAATGGTAATAATCTTCTCGCGTAGTCTTTGTAAGGGATTAGCCCTGGTTGGCGTGTTTCCCATTCTCCTTTGATTTGATTAATGATCAAAGCAGAATCTCCGTATACATCCAAGAGTTTGATTCTTAGATCCACGGCTTCTTTGAGACCCATGATGCAAGCTTCATATTCGGCCTCATTGTTTGTGCATTTGAAAGTTAATCTGGCGGTAAATGGAATATGGGTACCTTGAGGGGTAACAATGATTGCCCCAATTCCCCGTCCATAAGCATTGACAGCTCCATCAAAGATTAAGCCCCATTAGGATCCTATCTCAGGTCCTTCGTCTGGTAGTGGCTCGTCGTAATCTTTCATCTTGAGGTACATGACGTCCTCAGCCGGAAAGTCAAATCCAATTTATTCATGATCATTGAGTGGGTGGTGAGCCAAGTGCTCAGCTAAGATGCTTCCTTTCACGGCTTTCTGAGCGTGAGACTCAATGTCGTATTCTGATAACAACATCTGCCAACGGGCAATTCTCTCGGTTAATGCACGCTTTTCAAAGATGTACTTGATTGGATCCATCTTGGAAATCAGACAAGTAGTATGTCGAATCATGTACTGGCGGAGACGCTTGGCAGCCCAGGCCAAAGCGCAACAGGTTTTCTCGAGCATGGAGTAGCGGGATTCACAGTCAGTGAATTTCTTGCTCAAGTAGTAGATGGCATGCTCTTTTCTTTTTGTCTCGTCTTGCTGTCCAAGGACACATCCCATGGAATCTTCTAAGACGGTTAAGTACATTATCAAAGGTCTTCCTTCCACTAGAGGAGACATGATAGGTAGTTCGAGCAAATATTCCTTATTGCTGTCGAACGCTTCCTGACAATCGTCTGTCCAGACGCAACTTTGATTTTTCCGTAGAAGTTTGAAAATTGGAGCACAAGTTGCAGTCATGAGATATATGAATCTCGAGATGTAATTCAGACGTCCAAGAAAACCTCTAACTTGTTTCTCGGTTCTGGGCGAAGGAATTTCTTGAATTGCCTTGACTTTGTCTGGATCCACTTCAATTCCTCGCTTGCTGACGATAAAACCAAGGAGTTTTCCTGAGTAGACACCAAAGGTACACTTGTTGGGGTTCAGACGAAGCTGAAACTTCCGTAAGCGTTGAAATAGCTTTGTCAGATTCTGTATGTGATCTTCCTCATTTTCTGATTTGGCAATCATGTCATCCACATAGACTTCCACTTCCTTATGCATCATGTCATGCAAAAGTGTAGTCATGGGTCTTTGATAAGTTGCCCCTGCATTCTTTAGTCCAAAAGGCATAACGCGGTAGCAGAACATGCCCCAGGGGGTGATGAAAGCTATTTTCTCCATGTCTTCAGGTGCCATTTTGATTTGGTTGTATCCCAAAATTCCTTCCATGAATGAGAAAACTTTGGATTTTGTTGTACTGTCAACCAACATGTCAATATGTGGTAGAGGAAAGTCATCCTTAGGGCTAGCTTTGTTCAAATATCTGTAGTCGACGCATATGCGGACTTTTCCGTCTTTCTTAGGAACGACAACAATGTTAGCTAACCACTGAGGGTATTCTGAAGTGACGAGGAAACCAGCGTTGATTTGCTTTTGAACTTCCTCTTTGATTTTCATGGCCATCTCCGAATGAGTTCTTCTCAATTTTTGTTTAAGCGGGGGGCATTATGGCTTCAATGGTAAGTGATGCTCCACTATACTGGTATCCAACCCTGGCATATCCTGATAGGACCAAGTGAAGACATTTGAGAATTCCTTGAGCAGTTGTATCAAACTCTCTCTGATCTCTGAACTGAGCGAAACTCCAATCTTAACCTCTTTTCTGTTTCCATCGGAACCAAGGTTAATGATCTCTAGAGGCTCATTGTATGGCTGAATGGCCTCTTCCCTTTGTTGAAGTAACTGGGAAATTTCCTTTGATATTTCTTCGTCTTCTTCTTCTTCCTTTGCCTCGAATACAGGAAACCCAAAGCTTGGAGAAGTCATACGATCGTACGTTTCAAAGGGGTATTTTATGATTAATCTGCATATGTGCGATGCGTTTTATTTAGACAATGAGGGAAGACTCGGTGTATGCAGTTAATAGAATTTTTGATGTTTTTTAAGGGTGTTTTTTAGGATTACCAATTTCCGAAAAAAGAAATGGGAAAAACTAACGAAGGGACAAAATGATATTTTTATTTATCGACAGTCACTTCTTGAAACAAAGACCCTATAAAACAAAACTCTATTGCTTTGGGCGAAGCAAATAGGGACACTTTCCTAAGAAATAGTAAAATGCAAAGCCCTATGAAACATCTCTTCACCCTGGGCTATGGTGAGAGGACAAAATAACGGTGAAAGTTCCTACTTAGGAGTGCGAACAACAATCAAAACTTTAACAGTCGTCCAATAATAGCGAACCCCATTGTGCACTAGGTATTCTGGCACCTTAGGCTTAAGCTGGCCTGTGGTAGGTCTTTGATTTACCGACCACAGTCTTTGCAACACTCAGACGATCTTCTTCTGCTTCAGCAGACTGAGCGGTGTGAGCATACCCATTCCCATGTGGAGTATGTCAGACTTTCTTTTGAGGAAACTTCCAATCTTCTGAATGGAGAGACTCATTGTCGGAGACACTTTCGAGATCATCCTCTTCTGTATTTTGGTCTTGCTCTTCTCCCAAGATGGCATTGACTAGGTATGTGAACTCTAAATCCGTAGCCTCGGAGGGTGACTTGGGGATATAATCCTCAATGATGACTTCACCAGTTGCTGGTGATGAATAGCAAGGTTTGTATATCTCTTTTGGTTGAGTAAGGTACTCATAATCAATGTTCCATCTAGTTGGAACAATGTCTTCAAGAGAGATTTTTGAACTTTCAGGAGCGGAGTATTTCACCATGTAGTCGAATTTTCTGCTTGGTTCTCCTAATGTATCCCAAGTTTCTTCGGGGATAGGAGGAACTTCTTCTGATGAACCATGACTTCTGGTGGTGAAGCTGTTAGTAACTTTGTCACTACTTGGTTGAGTCTTACTTCTAGATCCTTTAGTCGGATAACAGCAAGGTGAATCAGACTCTGTTAGGGAGATGTATCCTGCTTCGAGAAGATAGGACATACATTCCACTTCAAAATTCTCGTCGGTGTTTTCCATACCGATGGTATTGACCATTTGTTGAACAGGCTGAAGAAAACCTCCACTGCGGAAAGTTTCTTGAATTGGAAGAACTACCTCAATTCCTGGAATAGCCTTTGATGTTGGAAAGAATCCAACTCCTGTTCTGTTCTTGTTGTTGGTAGGAATCTCAATGTGCCCCCAACCACTGGTGGTGCCATCCTTTACAACTTGGATTGCATCTTTGTAGGAAGAAATAGATGCTGCTTTCTCCTTTCCTTTTTCCTTGTCCAAGGAAAGTGCTTGGAATTTAGTTCCAGCGACCTCTTTTGGTTCTATGTCGGAGAATGATGACAGGTTACTGACGATCAGAGCTCGTTCTCCACATACGGTTACCAATTTGTCATTTCGTATGAACTTTAATTTCTGATGAAGTGTTGAATTAATTGCCCCAACTTCATGAATCCATGGGCGACCTAGCAAAAAATTGTATGCTGCGTGGATGTCCATAACTTGGAAAGTGATTTTGAAAGTATGAGGTCCAATAGTTATGGGAAGATCTACTTCTCCAAAAACTGACTTCCTCGATCCGTCGAACGCCTTGACGATGACGTGACTGTCCCTTAGCGGGAAATCCTTGAAGGATATTCTTGACAATGTTGATTTGGGCATGACGTTGAGAGAGGATCCATTGTCTATTAGGACTCCTGTGAGAACATCACCCATGCAGCTAACTGAGATGTTGAGTGGAAGGTTATGGTCCACTCCTTCTTCAGGAAGATCTTCATCACAGAAACTTATATTAGTTCCTACGAAGATGTTGGTAACGATGTTGTTGAATTGTCCTATGGTAACGCCAGGTTCTACGAAAGCTTGTTCCAAAATTTTCTGTAGAGCTTCCCTATGAGCCTCAGAACTCAATAGTAGGGAAAGGACAGATATCCTAGACGGAGTATGTAGTAGTTGATCTACAATGTTGTATTCGCTCCTCTGGATTAATTTCAAGATCTCATCATTTTCTTTCGCTTGAACAACATTGGTCGGATGATTGTCTTGCTTATGCGGCGCTTCTTCAGAAGGCTTCTCCATATTTTCTGTTGTTCTGTTGAAGACTCGTCCACTTCTAGTGACTTGACTTACAACAGCAATGTTGACAACAGACGGTAATGGTATTTCCTTACCATTTTCAATGAATGTAGCGTTGTACTTGTATGGTATAGCCTTGCTGGACTCGTACGGTACAGGACCTGGTAAGTAGATGACTAATGGAGCAATTGCTGTCTTCCTGCTGTCATACTTGACTTGCATTGGTTCAACTTGATTAATTTGAGGAGATACGGTAAAGACTTCGTCATCTTCTCTGTTGGCAAGAACTGTAATGATATTATCATCCATTAGTTTCTGAATGTCATTGCGGACACGCAAACATCCTCGTGAATTTCTTCGACAGATTCTGCATCTGCTGTAAGGATGGAAATTCGTTCCAAAGTAGGCAATTCCATTTAAAGTCTTATGGAACCTGACTACCGATCCTTCGAGATCTTCAACTTTGTAGATCTTGTATTCTCCTGGACATCCTTGAACCATGTTGACGTCGCATTCAGTTTTGACTCGGATGTGTTGAATCCATCCTAAGTCCATTTGCTCTTGTCCTCGGAGAGTCTTGAGTTCCTTCTGCATTTGCAGAAACTGTTCCTAGAACTCGTCCAATCTTTCATACACGCCAGCATCCTCACTAGGAGCGTGATGATATATTTGTCCGACCGGTGGAGGAAAAGTATGCATAATCGGCTGTGGAGAAGCCATGAAGGAAGATCTTGGTATCTCAACATTCTGTTGCGCATAACCCATTGTCGTTGCTCTTGGGACTTCAATTTCCAGAGGTCTGTAACCCTCCTATGGATGCATATCCATTGTAACTCTTGGAACTTCAGAAACTAGGGGGTATGTACCCATCTAGAATAAAGTTACACGGCATGCCCCAAGGTCGGTTGGGCGGCATGGTATACTGAGGAATAGGAGTAGAAAAAAATCTCGGAAACCACAATCCTTTGTGGTTGTTCTGGTGGAGGTTGTCTTTGTGCAACCACCAGGGATTCTACCATACTGTTGAGCCTTTCAACAGATTCTTTGAGAGTAGTGACCTCTTCTCTGAGTTCTCCATTCTCTTGCTCTAAGTCGTCCATTCTTTTCTTGCGACTTGAACGAGTGTTGTATGAATGAGACAACTTGAATGCCTTTGTTCACCTCCTTCTCCTCCTCTCTTTCTGGAGAAAGGAAAGTGACAATTAGAACCGCGACAATTCTCGTGTCAGTGCGTACGACTAAAGCGATGCATGATGTGCAATTAAGTTAATATTTTTCAAGGAAACACCATAATTACGTTAAGAAACATCAAACTTTTATTGATTAAGCGAAAACACCGTTTTTTACACACTTTGAAAAGGGAAATACAGAGAAACAGAGAGAAAAGACTCTAAAATTTTGACGAAGAGCCAACTTCACGTTCTAACATCTTCTTCTGTTTCTTGAGCTGAGCATTTTCTGACGTAAGTTGATCGATGATCCAGGAAGCAGGAGGGATATGATGAGAAAGTGACGATTGTGTCACTTGTCGTTCGAGTACTTCAATTAACTCATCCTTCCTTCTTAGGATATTCTGAATCTCAACATTTTATGTGTTGACGATTCGATACTTGTTTCTCCAAGAATTCCTTTCTTGGCATACCTTGTTTAATGCTGCTTGCAGTTTTTCAACATCAGTGGAGAAAAGGAAAATTGGTTCCCTTAGGGGAATAGGTTTTTGACACTGATATGGCATCCTGAGCTTGAATGCTCTGACGCGTACCCATTGAAGGTAAGGATCCAGGGAGATGCAAAGATGTTTTCCTAACATTCTTCTCCCTTTTTTGTGAACAAGACACCAGGCTTGGACAATTTCCTTTTTCAGCATGTTGCCATGATCGTCGAAGTTCTTGAAGAACAGACCCTCCAATTGAATACTACTTGGTATGTTTTTCATGGGATAGCCGTATTGACGACGGGCTAAAGCTGGATTATAACTGATTCCTCCCTTAGTTCCAATAATGGGTATGTTGGGATAACTTCCGCAACTGAAGATGATCTTGCTTTCGTCGTTGTCAGGACTACACCAATCAATGTTCGAATGAGTGAGGGACATGATTTTCTGTGACTAGTGAGGGCCATCCCTCTTGTTCCAGAAAGTGCTAGACTTTCGCAGGTGCGAGACGAACCATTCCTATAACAACGGTACGCAGCATGTGATTAATCTTCCTTGATGCAGGTTTCTTGAATGCACAGAGTGGTAAGTATCCACAAGCAAGGTTGGAACTGGGTTCCAATCAAGAAGATCTTAATTGCGTTCATGTCGACGAAATTGTCAATGTTAGGAAACAATAACAATCCATAGATAAGCAATGTCAAGATGTCCTCAAAAGCGCTCATATCTTGGATGCTGACGAAGTACCGAGCTTGATCTAACAAGAACTTGGAGGGTAATCCTTGAATTCCTCATTTACTCACCATATGAGTTCTGACGTCGACTACGTTTAAGGGAGTAGTTGCAGCAATGATAACGTCGTCCGGATTCTTTTCCAAACCGGAGTACGGATCTTGCGCGTACACGGGTATTCCAACCAGACGAGAGTACTCCTCCTACGTAGGCATGAGTTGATAATCCGGAAAGGTGAAGCAGTGATACGTTGGATCGTAAAACTGTACCAAAGTGGGAAGGATCCCATCCACAATGTTGGTGTTGAGAAGAGGCAGAAGTTTTCGATACTTCTCCTTGAAAGCCTAGGGGTTGACCACCAGTTTTCCGAGCTTTTCCAATTCCTCGACCTTAGGAATTTTGAAGGTGTATTTCCTAGCTCTCTTTCTTCCGTAATCTATGGTATAGATCCTTAAGTCCTTTCTCTGTTTCTCTCTTTCTCTCTATGAAGTTCAAAACATTCGTTATTTAGTTTCCTTGAAAAACGACTCTTTCTCTTTGTTTTTATTATTATGATGAATGCATGAATGCATGAATGCGCACACAAGAGTTTTTAACAAACATGGCGTAGAAGGGTATAGTGGTCATGGAGTCACATCGCAAACCTCGCCCCAGGGTATACTAAGGATAAGGATTTTTGTACCTGTAGAATGGGTTCTAGGGGTCTCAGAGCTTTTGCTCAATCTTAAAGATACGTTGACTGGTATCTATAAGAGAGTTTTCTCTGAGTGTAGTATCTGCGTGACAATTACTTTCGTAATCACCTCTCTACGTCCTAATAAGGGTTTAAGTGGTTAATGTGTTTCTAGGTCCTCCTGGTACAAATGAGTCTCAGAATGCATTGGTGCAGTTAATCACAACCAGCGAGGCAAATCCCAAGAGTAGATTTGGGAACCAAGATTAGAGGGCCTTCACCGAGAAGAGATCCTCCATCCTATCTTATGTTGCACTCAAATCCGGGTATAGAATTTCTCACCACAAGGGGGAATCAAGCCCTTTCCCGATACAGAACATATAAAAATAAACAAGTATAAATGCAACAAACACATGAAATGACACAGAGGTTAGGCAGGACCTCTCTTGTTTGAGGGGGAATTTGGTATCCCTAATTCCTCATTGGGGGCTGGACCAGCACAGGTCAACCATTAGTTTGGATGAAAACCAAGGTTATTACTCTCCCCAGCAGAGTCGCCATTTTTCTGTGGTGTCGTTTTTTTTACCTCCCCGTTTCACTTGGGAGGACGGCACGCTAGACCCTTCACGCAAAATTTGGAAGGAGAATGCGCCCGTGGCGGGATGAATTTTATTTAAGTTCTTCCTACGATAACACACGAACTTTTTAATTATCCTACGAAGAGGAAGGGGAAAAAGATCTCAAATAAACCCTAGGAGTTTGCTAAGTGTGGGGATTCACCTAGACTAGAAATTCTGGAGTCAGGGAGGTCGGTTATACATAGGGAAGGTTTTAAGCACCCTACATATCCGTAGTACTCTACGAGAACCTTCTCTGTGTCTATGTGTTTGTGTTTGCTGCTAATGATTGGGAAAGTTTCTCCTTTATGTTAGGAGAGAGAATTGAATTAAAAAAGACAGGCAGACTGACTATTTTGGTTTTTTTTATTAGCTCGCTGAGATTCCTTGTGAACCTCATGCCTACATATCCCTAATGGAAGTCAGAGCTTTTTGTAGTTCGGAGAACTAATTAGGGAAATTAATTGTTTTTGGTGCCTTGCTTGAAGCTCAGGGTTGAAGCTTGGATTAAATCTCTGTTTACAGTAAAGAGACATGAAGTCATCTTTATTGAGAGGTATTTCTACTATTCCACAACAAACATTAAAAAATGACAGAAAAGCTAAGTTTGTTTCATTAAGAGAGGGACCTTACTTGGTTGATAAAGTATGCCAGTCACGTGCCTCTTGAATGAAAGATTCTCGACCAAATTAGGGAAAGTTGTACAAGTCTGGGTGTGTTGCCAGAGCATGCCTTTCACAAGTCCTAAATGGGAGAATGTTTGAAATGATTGTTTGTGGTGAGATAGGAGGAATATCTCCTTATAAATATAAGCTATGCCTATCTACTGTTTGAAAGATTTTATTTTTAGCTGGCTTGTATGAGACCCAAGCTTGAGGCTTTTGATTGTTTTTAATGACTCTAGGAGATGACTTTACTGGGGATTAACTTAAACTAAGAAGTTTTGTGTTCTGTACGAAGCCCAAAATTGAGGCTGACTCTAGCTGGAGAGTGTTTATTTTGTTTTATGATTGAAAGGTTTTTTAGTGTTCTGTACAAAGCCTAGAATTGTGGCTGACTCTACCTAGGAGACTCTATTTTCTGCCTTGTATGAAGCCCAAGGTTGTGGCTGACTCTTGCCAGGGAAGATTCTATTTTGTGCCTTGTATGAAGCCCAAGGTTGTGGCTGATTATTGAGGAAACTGAGTATGGATGACTCTATGGGGAAAAGATTCTAAAGGTTAGGAATCTTTTGACACAGAAAATGTGGTTTATCTTCCTTGTACAAAGCCCTAGGTTTTGGCTACTTGATGATGAAGGACTTATTGGGGAGATTTTATTATATGCCTTGTACAAAGCCCAAGGTTGTGGCTAACTCTGAATAAGGGAATACCTATGAGTAAGGTTTTGACTCTAAAGGGAATGTGTGCCTTGTATGAAGCCCAAGGTTGAGGCTGACTCTTAAAAAAGGAAAGATCTACCAGTGTGGGATCTTTGACTCAGAGGGGATTTTGACTCTGTTGAGGATTATCCTAAAGATTGACTCTACTGAGGATTGTGCTTTTGTTAAACAGGAATTGATGAATGAAAGACCCAAGTTTGAAGATGGACTCTACTGGGGAAATTGTCTTTTAAAAACTGAATTTTGGAAGCTAAACCTTTCCATGGAATTATGACTTTAGAGGACTGATTTTGGAGGCTAACCCTTTCCAGGGGTTTTTGTTAAAATGAAGGAATTAATGGAGGCTGACCCTTTCCAGGGGTTTTTGGCTGACGGCATAATGATTAACTATTTGAGACTTCTTGTTTAAAGCCCAAGATTAAGGCTGACACTGACTGAGGATAGACAGATATGGAACCTAGACTCTGCTAAGGAGGAAAATTAATAAAGATAAGGGTGACAGAGACTCTCCATGTCTCTCATTCCAAAAGGTGTACTCAATACTGAGATTGAGACATTTTAGCTTGTTTAAAGTCTGGTTTTGAGAATAGAAGAAACTCACCAGGGTAGGCTAAAAGGTGACTAAAGACCTGTTCCTATGTTTATAAGAAACCTGATGGGTCCTTGTATACAAGCTCAAGAGTAAGCTGGGAATATGCTTTTAAGAAGCCTGTGGGTCCTTGTACAAAGCCCAAGAGGAGGCTAATCGAGGGTCATCGAGGGCCCTTGTTATAGCACAAGAGAAAGCTATGTGGTTTTGAACTTATTTTGGCTCTAAGAAAATGGGTAAGAGGTTTCACCGGGAATAATTCCTCTTGGGTGGATGTGTCCTAGTTTGGGTTCTAAGACTTTTCTCAAGATGTTTCACCGGGAATAATTCATCTTGAGGTTTGAACTAAAGATTTCTAATTAGGAAAGAGCCTTCACCGGGAAGACATTCTCATTCCTAGGCCATAGTCTTATAATATATATATAGTTTATCTGTCCTAGGGTTTACACTCAGACGTAGTTCTAAACAATATATATACAGTTTATATTTGACAGTAATTTAAATGAAGACTGTAACTTGAAAGCTATAAAGCCTAACCTGGATGGAGTGGAGGCATTTGAAGATGTATGTACAAAGCCTTACCAGTAGCTTGGTTGTTTATTGATAATAGTTGAATATTTATTATAAACAGTTAAAGGTTTTTGAAAACAGAAGAAGTGAAGATGGACCTTAGGTCACATAGATATCTGAAGAGTTTCACCGGGAATAATGCCCTTCAAATACCAGAAGAATGTTTTGAAAACAGAAAGAAGATTTTGTAAATACAGTTTTTTGAAAACAAACTAAGAAAAGAAAAAGGTGTTGGGTCTTACACTCTAATAGAGGCCCAGAGAATTTTTTACTGTTTATGAAAAACAGTTGAATGATTGACATGATACAAGGTTTTGTTGTTTGAAAACCTCGATCGTCTGGTTAATCGGGGATTAAGACAGTTTTGAAATTTGTCAAAAGTTAACTTAACTAAGGTAAAGAGAAAATCTATACTTAACTAAGACCTAAATGACTAGGGTTTTATCACAAAATTATTTATAAAATGGTTAGGTTAAAAAAACAAATGAAAGAAAGGTATATTAAAAGTATTAAAAAAAATACTTAAAAACACACCATTTTAAACCTAACAAAAACACATAAAATAAATAATTTTTTTTTTTGTGATTTTGTGATTTTGTGATTATTCACAAAATATATATATTAAATAACAAGTGTGTAAAAAATGAAGTGAAAATGATTTAATTTGATAAGTGAATTAATTATTTAAAGTTATGAAGAAAATTGAATGGAAAAGTGGTAAAAAATATGGTTTTGTCTCCACCAAGGCTTGAACCCACGTCCTCATGGTCATCACACAAAACAAAGCCAACTGAGCTACACACTCAGTGTGACTAAAGAGGGGTCTTGTTTGGTTATATGTGAAACAAGCGTGATAAATGGAAAAAAATAACAAAAGGTTTGAGGGGGGATCGAACCCCAGACCTTGTGGCAAGAGAGAGTGGAAGCGCACGTGACCAAGTGAGCTAAATGATGTATTCGTTTATAACACACTTCCAATTAATTATATTTTAAATTTGCCCCTGAGAATTCAAAAATGGCGCCACCCACCATCTTCGTCTTCAACCTCAAGCTACACCATTTTCAAAATTCCAACTCTCTCATTTCTCAACCAAATCAGATGATGTAAACATCAAACTTAATCCATTTTCTCTCACGAACTCAAATATATAACTATCAAAAACTATAATTGGTTATAGATACTGAATTACTTAAAATACGTGAAGAACCCTAAAACTTGAAAATTAAATTAAATGACTATACTGAAAGATAAACAGATGATGATAGAGGGTTTTAATCCTCTGATGATGTTGAATGAAATGGTATCGAGTTTTAACGAAAAGAGTGCACAAATTAAAGAGGTGAAGTTCAGAAACTTACCTTTGAAAATGAAGGTCGTGTGAATGGTGGAGAGCTTCTGGCTTTGAATGAATGATTGCAAAACCTTCTTGGGACCTTGTTGATGCTATCTGGGCACTTAGATTGCTTTGAAAACCTCTGAAATGATCTACTCGACCCCTCTTACTTGAGCTTCAAGTAGGAATTGAAGATGATGATTCTGCACTTACAGATGAGCTGCGACCATCTGGATAGCTTCCCTACACCCTTAGGAACGTGTATGAATGCTTGAATTTGTTTGACACCTCCTGAATTGATCTATAGGCCTCCAACTGACTTTGCTCCAAAGTGGAAGTGAAGATGGCGTTCTTGCACTTACAGAAGTGATCCAGGTGCTTGGATCACCTCTAATGAACCTCCTTGAGATGTTAGAAGGCTTACTTTCAAAAGAAGAGCTCTGGTTTGAAGAATTCGATTCTTCTTGCCAAAGAACTTTTGAAAACCATAAGCATGAGGGAGAGAAGGAGAAAAAAAGAATTAGAGTTGCTTTGGTGTGCTTATTACTGAGGAATGAACTTGTATTTATAGGCAAAGAGCTCAGTACGAATTGGAGGAGTGAGCTTGCTTAGTGAGGGAGTTTTTGTTTCTTGGCCATGAAGAAATTCAAAGAATCTTCAAAATGCAATGATGGCCAAACCGAGCTAGCTCCCTATCCATTGATCTTATATGATCTTAGGGAACATTTATGATGGTGAGGAGTGTTCCAATTGGCTGGTGAGAAGATTCCTTTGATGATTCATCCATTTGCCATAAATTCTCAAAATGCAATCATTACATAATCACATGTTCTTGTTTTGGGAATATTCTTCAATCCTTATGCAATGATGAAAATGAATGCATGGAATCTTCACTTATGTGTTACAGGTCGTGTAGCATCAATTAGTGGAGTAAATTGCACAAATTTGCAAAGTTCCAAATTGTACATGACCTATAATTTTACTTCATGAGGCCAACTTTGAACAAACATAACTCTTAGCTCAAAATCATTTTGGAGAAGGTTGAGCACAATTTGGAAAGCCCTTAACATGTACTTCAATTCATTAGTTTGGAGTTTCTTCAAAATCATTTGGGAAATTTGTGAAAAATGGGCCTGAAGTTGAAAGAAAGCTAGGTTAAAAACACTTGGAAAATTTTCTAAGTTTTTATGACCTATAACTTCCAAAGCTCAAATCTCTTAAATGATTGATCTCTTGAAAAAAGTTTCTATATAAGAAGTTCTTTTATTTCATGAGATCTACAACTTTCATGTTGGAAGTTTTTTAAGTTGTGTAGGTGAAATTTTGAGATCCACGAACTAGGTCAAAATGCACTTAGTTTGCCTTTTTGTTGACTTTTTGATCCTTGATGAATTTTCTTGATTATCTTTGGTCAAATGAATTTAATAATCATATATTGATGATATTGATCCTTAAAAGTTAAGGTTTGACCAAAAATCCTAAAAGTCAAAGGTGATCTTGTATAATTGACTTTTTCCAAATGAATTGAAATCTTGGACTTTTGTGTTGAATCAAGCTCTCCTCCTCAAATGAATGATATGAATGGATTATATTGAGGTAATAGAAGTTCTTGAGCCATGTTTTGAGTTGGGGATCTATGTCCTGATTAAAAGTCAACTATCCAAGTGAATTAGGTCTGAAACCCTAATTGTCGACCAGATGAAACTGATGACTGTAGATCTTGAATTGAAGTATAATACCTAGTGGATATTTTTATATGGATTATTTGAAGATGATTGAACCATTTGATTGATGTCTTGAAGTTCCTGAGGGGCTCCCAAATGTGGTCCCTAATTTCAGTCCTTGATAGGCTCAAAACCCTAGTCTGGTGATCTGAGCAAACCTGAGTCTTGATGACTGGTTCCTAATCAATTATAGGTGAATGAATGAATCATTTGAGTGTTATGATTGTTTTACAGATCATTCCCTTTATTGATTGATCCTTTGCCCGAGCTCTTTTGTCCTTGAACATCCTCAATTAAGTACTAGATGAGTAGGTGACTGCTCTGAGTATCTGTCTTGAATTTGATGAAATGCCAGGAGGTGTGACATCTCAGGGGGGTCCAAATTAGTGTATGACAGATATCATTCCACTCCTTACTAATCTTTGAACGTTAGCCTTAAAATTGAAACAGTTCTCAATACTATGACCTGGTTCTCCTTGATGATAGGGGCAAGATTGGTCAGCCTTGAACCATGGTGAAGAATCCTTTGGAGGATTTGGAGGACTTCTTGTCTGAATATGTCCTTTTTCTAGTATAGTTGGAAACAATTCCGCATACGGCGTTGGTACCGGGTCAAAGGCAGGATACCTTGGTGCCCGATTGTTATTGAAATTTTGTGGTCGAACCTGTTCACTACAACACGCGTGGGCTTTAAAAGCGCTTTTTTTGGCCTTTAACAGCGCTTTAAAGCGCTGCCAAAGCCAGCGCTGGCGTAGGCTATGAAAGCGCTTTTTAAAAGCGCTCTGGTAGACCCCCCTATAAGAGCGCTTTTTCCAAAAAAAGCGCTCTGGTAGACCCCCCTATAAGAGCGCTTTTTACAGAAAGCGCTCTGGTAGACCCCCCTATAAGAGCGCTTTTTCTGGAAAAAGCGCTCTGGTAGACCCCCTATAAGAGCGCTTTTGTTGGAAAAAGCGCTGTGGTAGCCCCCCCCCCCCCCTACTAGAGCGCTTTTCCAAAAGCGCTTTGGTAGGTTGCGTTTTTTTTCTTTCTTTTATTTAATCTTTGGCAGCGCTTTTTGTAACAAAGCGCTTTCGTATGTGGACCTTTAAGAGCGCTTTTTAAAAGCACTGTCGTTGCTAAATGAGATATTTTAAAGTGCAGCCTATAATTTCAGCCTCCCAGATCGACCTGTAATATTTTCGACCTGTAATATATTTTCAACCTGTAATATTTTCGACCTGTAATATATTTTCGACGATATATTTTCAACCATAGGTAGGACTATATATATACTAATATAATACCATTATAATATCCAAAATTATATATATATACATCATTATGTCAATCAAACTAAATCTCTAACATCAACAATATCATACTTCAAATATTAATTGGCAACAATATGAACAAAGTTAGTAACCATATATCCTGGAGTACTATAATATTCTCTTCAAATCGACACAAATCCTACTACATGAATAGCTGATGAATATAAAATTGACACAATTCCTCTTTGATTTCTTCCAACTTAAGTTTCGTGTAAGAAGCAGCACGGAATTCGTCAAAGTACTACAGAATAAAAACATAATATGAATGATTTAGTTAAATTTAATAAATTATAAGAAGTTATGTAATTAAGTTATAAATCCATACCGTGATTGGAATCTCTAATTGATTCATTTGAAGGATTTCTTTCATAAACCTCAAAATAAAGTATCTGCAGTCTGAACTGTTCCGCTGTATCGGACACTACATAGAAAAACAAATAAGAAATTATAGTTGTCTTGTTTTATCAAGTAGCATAAATATTATAAGCAAAATTGTGAAAAATAATGTACCTGCACTTTGATACAAGTAATGTTGTTTGATTTAGTCCGGGATACCTGTGCGTCTCGTTGACTTCGGAACACTTGTATTGATCTAACAAAAATATAAAAGCATATATTTAGATCAATCTCACAAATAATTAAATATATAAATATACAAGAATATTTAGAACGATCCCACTTACAAATCAATAATTTCCTTCATAGCCGGATAATTGCTCCACTCACCATCTACCGAATTCAGAAAATATACAACTTCTCTTATCGGGTTGATAGCAAGCAACAACCAGTGTGCTCTATAAATTAAAACAATAGGTTATATAAAAATTTTGCTACGCAAAAGAAACAAAGATTAAATGAACCAAGAATGAGAAACTAACCCTACTGGTCGGGTATTATACGCCCAAAGAATCAGACTTTCTGTATTGCCGGATGACATGAATCTATCGGCTAAGCGCTGTCTAACTGATTCCGGTTCCGAAGCAATTGTCATTCCGCTGCAATGGGCGGAAGACACGAAACGGAATCTGTTTGACAATGCAGTCCCGCGCAACACTCTGTCATGTAACAACCTTAAATAAAAACATTATAAACATATTAGCGGATGAGTGAAAAACATAATAAACATAATGTGTAAATAAATTGTTCGACTAATTAAATAATATATCGGATGAGTGAATATTACCGGATGTACGAGTGCATATTAGCGACGCCTAGTTGTTCTTGTGTAAAAATCTCTTCCAAGTCATCTATTGCAATATGTGAAATGAATTCAACACCAAAGATACCTTCTGTGGTGGTCGTTTTCTTTTACCTCCCCGTTTCACTTGGGAGGACGGCACGCTAAACCCTTCACGCGAAATTTGGAAGGAGAATGCGCCCGTGGTGGGATGAATTTTATTTCAGTTCTTCCTACGATATCACACGAACTTTCTTATTGTCCTACGAGTAGGAAAGGGGAAAAAAGATCTCAACTAAACCCTAGGAGTTTGCTAAGTGTGGGGATTTCACCTAGACTAGAAATTCTGGAGTCCGGGAGGTCGGTTATACATAGGGAAGTGTTTAAACACCCTACATATCTGTAGTACTCTACAGGAACCTTCTCTGTGTCATTGTGTTTGTGTTTGCTTCTAATGATTGGGAAAGTTTCTCCTTTGTGTTAGGAGAAGGAATTGAATTGATTTGAAAAGACAGACAGATAGACAGACTGACTATTTTTGGTATTTTATTAGCTCGCTGAGATTCCTTGTGAACCTCATGCCTACATATCCCTAGTGGAAGTCAGAGCTTAATGTAGTTCGGGGAACTAACTAGGGAAATTAATTATTTTTGGTGCCTTGCTTGAAGCTCAAGGTTGAAGCTTGAATTAAATCTCTGTTTACACTAAAGAGACATGAAATCATCTCTACAGAGAGGTATTTGTACTATTCTACCACAAACATTTAAAGGAGTGACAGAATAACTGAATTCATTTCATTCAAGAGGGGGACCTTACTTGTGTATGTGCAAGTATACCAGTCAAATGCCTCTTAAATGAAAGAAAGATGCTCATCCAAATTAGGGAAAGTTACCACATGTCTGGGTTTTACTGCCAGCTCATGCTTTTCAAAATCCTAAATGGGAGACTTGATTAAAATTGAAATTGAAATGTTTGTTTGTTTGAATGTGGTAGAGTAGTAAAAATATCTCTCTATAGAGATAAGCTATGTCTATCTACTATATAAAAGATTTGACTTTAGCTGGCTTGTATGAGGCCCAAGCTTGAGGCTTTTTGATTGATCAATTAATTATTATTGACTCTGGGAGATGATTCCACTGGGAATTAATTACAGGGTATTTTTGTGTTCTGTACAAAGCCCAGAATTGAGGCTGACTCTACTTAGGGAGACTCTATTTATGTGCCTTGTACAAAGCCCAAGGTTGTGGCTAACTGCTGAGGATAATTGAATGGATGACTCTATTTTATGTGCCTTGTACAAAGCCCAAGGTTGTGGCTGACTTTAGCTAGGGAAAACATTATTTTCTGCCTTGTACAAAGCCCAAGGTTGTGGCGGACTCTTTTTAAACTGAGTATGGATGACTCTATGGGGAAAGATCCTAGGTGTTAGGAATCTTTGACACATGAAAGTATGGTTTATCTGCCTTGTACAAAGCCCAAGGTTGTGGCTACTGAGTGATGAAGGACTCACTGGGGAGACTCTATTATCTGCCTTGTACAATGCCCAAGGTTGAGGCTGACTCTTAACAGGGGAGTTTTATTGTTTGGTGCCTTGTATGAAGCCCAAGGTTGAGGCTAACTATTTTTGTTGGTTTTGACTCTACTGAGGAGATTTTATTTATTAAAAGACTGTTTTTCTTTGGAAGCTAACCCTTTCCAGGGATTTTGACTCAGCTGGAGAAATTGTTTGGTAAAAGACTGTCTTTATCATGTTTTTTGGAGGCTGACCCTTTCCAGGGGTTTTGACTCTTTTTTGGGGAAATTATCTCCTAAGAGAAATGAATCTTTATTTTTTGACATTTTTATTAATTGACTTTGGAGGCTAACCCTTTCCAGGGGTTTTTATTGAAATGAAGGAATGTGTGGAAGCTAACCCTTTCCAGGGATTTTATTGAAAAGGAATGGCAGAAAGATTATCTAATGGAGACTTCTTGTTTAAAGCCCAAGATGAAGGCTGACACATGCTGAGGAGGAAATAAACATAGATCCTAGACTCTGCTAAGGAAGATTGATGAAGATAAGGGTGACAGAGACTGTCCATGTCTCTCATTCCAAAAATGTACTCAATGTAGAATTGAGACAAACTTAGCTTGTTTAAAGTCTGGTTTAAATTGGAAGAAACTCACCAGGGTAGGCTAAAAGGTGACTAAAGACCTGTTCCTATGTTTATAAGAAACCTGATGGGTCCTTGTATACAAGCTCAAGAGGAAGCTGGAAATGCTTTTAAGAAGCCTGTGGGTCCTTGTACAAAGCCCAAGAGGAGGCTAATCGAGGGTCCTTGTTATAGCACAAGAGAAAGCTTATGTGGTTTTGAACTTATTTTGGCTCTAAGCAAATGGGTAAGAGGTTTCACCGGGAATAATTCCTCTTTGGGTGGATGTGTCCTATTTATTTGGATTCTAAGGTTTTTGCCAAGATGTTTCACCGGGAATAATTCATCTTGGGGGTTTGAACTACAGATCTCTAATTAGGAAAGAGCCTTCACCGGGAAGACATTCTCAATCCTAGGTCATATTCCTATAATATATATATAGTTTAACTGTCCTAAGGTTTATACTCAAACGTAGTTCTAAACTAATATATGCACAGTTTATATTTGACAGTAATTTAAATAAAGACTGTAAATTGAAAGCTTGTAAAGCCTAACCTGGATGGAGTGGAGGCCATTGAAGAAGTATGTACAGAGCCTCGACAGTAATTTTTGTTGTTTTGTTGATAACAGTTGAATATATATATGATAAACAGTTAATGGTTTTTGAAAACAGAAGAAGTGAAGATGGACAAAGGTCACATAGGTATCTGAAGAGTTTCACCGGGAATAATGCCCTTCAAATACCAGAAGAATGTTTTGAAAACAGAAAGAAGATTTTGAAAATACAGTTTTGAAAACAAGCTAAGAAGAGAAGGTTTTTGGGACTTACACTCTATTAGAGGCCCAGTACTTTACAGTACTGGTGTAAAAGTAATTTTGAAAAAAAAAGATTTGGAATGATGCAAGGTTTTGTTGTTTGAAAACCCTAATCATCCGTTTAATCAGAGATTGAAAACAAATTTGAATATTGACAAAAGTCAACTTAATTAAGGCAAAGATGAAATCTATACCCAATTAAGACCTAAATAATTAGGGTTTTATCATAAAATTCTTCACAAAGTAATTAGGTTTGAACAAAATGAATATATATATTTTAAAGTATTTAAGAAAACATTTAAAACATACTATTTTAAACCTAATTAAAATACATGAAATAAATAATATTTTTTATGATTTTTTGATTATTCACAAAGTAGGTATATTAAATAGCAAGTGTGTGAAAAATGAAGTGAAAATGATTTAATTTGATAAGTTTATTAATTGTGTGAAGTTTGTATAAAAAAAGAATGAAAATGGATGCTAAAAAATTGGTTTGGCCCTAGAGAGGTTCGAACCCACGCCCTTCATGATCACATTTCAAAACTTAACCAACTGAGCTGCGCGCGCAGCTTGTTAACTATATACCCTCAATATATTATATTTTCAGATAAGCCAGGAAATTCAAATTTTACGCGCGCCATGTTCATCTTCTTCCTCGAGCTTCAGATTTTCAAATTCCTAACTCTCTGGTTTCTCAACTAAATGACATGATGTAAACATCAATCTCACTCGTTTTTGGACAAGGAACATGATTATGGGCTCAGAATTCATTTATTCTAAGTGTAACTAACGAATTTCATTACGAACACGAAGAACACATAAACCCTAATTTTAAAATTAAATGATGCACAAGATGAATAAATGAATGATGATAGAGGGTTTTCAATCCTCTGATGATGCTGAACAAGATAGAATCGAGCTTTACCACTAAGAGTACTTAAATTAAAGAGGTGGAGTTCAGAAACTTACCTCTGAAAATGGAGGTCGTGAGGATGATGGAGAGCACCTGGGCTTGAATGAATGATCTCAATAGCTTCCCTGAGACTCAATGATGCTAACTGAATGCTTATTACAGCCTGAATCCTTCTGAATTGTTCTATGGACCTCCCTCGATTTCAGCTTCAAGTGAACATGGAGGGTGTTGATTCTTGAGTTACAGATGAGCTGCAGCCATCTGGTTAGCTTCACTATGACCTGAGGAGTGTGCCTGGATGATTGGCTTGGCTCAGAACCTCCTGAATTACTCCATGGACCTCCAACTGCAAATGCTCCAAAGTGAGAGCAACAATGGTGTTCCTCCACTTACAGAAGTGATCCAGGTGCTTGGATCACCTCAAATGACCTCCCTTGAGATGTTAGAATGTTCACTTCCCAAAGATGAGCTCTGGTTTGAAGAAATCGATTCTTCTTGCCAAAGAACTTTGAAAAACAATGAACATGAGAAGAGAAAGAGAAAGCAAGGAATATGGTTGCTTTGGTGTGTTTTTGAATGAGGAATGCATCTGTATTTATAGGCAAATGGATCAGTATAGCTGCAGAGGAGTGAGCTTCCTTAGTGAAGTTGATTTGCTTTCTTAGCCATGAAGGAAGTTCGCAAGTATCTCTTATGCAATGATGAGAATTTTGATTCCATTTGATCAATCCCCTAGCCCTCGATTTTGTTTAATATTAGGGGACAATTCTGAGCCAGAAATGAGCTCCAATTGGTTGGTGAGAAGATTCCTTGGGTGATTCATCAATTTGCCATAAATTCACAAATGTAATCATTACATAATCACATGTTCTTGTTTTTAGAATCTTCTTCAATTCTTATGGCATGGTGAAAATGAATGCATGGCATGGTTTCAGATGTGTTATGGGTCGTGTAGCATCCATAAGAGAGGTTATTTGCACAAAATTTGCAAAGTCCAAAAGTGTCCATGACCTATAATTTTACTTCATGAGGCCAACTTTGAACAAGCATAACTCTTAGCTCAAATTGAATTTGGAGAAGGTTGAACACAATTTGGAAAGCCCTAAACATCTACTTCAAATCATTAGTTTATGTCTTCTTCAGAATCATTTGGGAAATTTGTGAAAAATGAGCCCAAAGTTGGATGAAAACTAGGTTAAAACACTTAGAAAAATTTCTAAGTGTTTATGACCTAAACTTCAAAATTTCCAAAACTTCATAAATGGTTGATCTTTTGAAAAAAGTTCCTTTGTAAGATGTTGTTTTATTTTGCAAGATCTACAACTTTCATGTTGGAAGTTTTTTGAGTTGTGTAGGTGAAATTTTGAGTTCTCACTATGCCCTCAAAAACCCTAATTCCCGACTTTTTGCTTCTTGATGAATTTCTTTGAATTTCTTTGGTCAAATGACTTTAATATCCATATATTGATGATATTGATCTTTGAAAGTCATTTTTTGACCAAAAACCTTAAAAGTCAATGATGATCCTTCACAGTTGACTTTTCCCTGACAAAGTGAATTTTTTGGGCTTTTGTGTAGAAACAAAATCTTCTTCTCAAATGAATGATGTAAATGGATTATATTGAGGTAGTAGAGATTTTTGAATCATGTCTTGAGTTTTGGATTCATGCCCTGATTAAAAGTCAACTATCTTGGTGAATTGGGTCAAAAACCCTAATTGTCGACCAGAGGACAATGAT
This sequence comes from Vicia villosa, assembly GCF_029867415.1. NCBI lineage: Eukaryota > Viridiplantae > Streptophyta > Magnoliopsida > Fabales > Fabaceae > Vicia > Vicia villosa. The sequence goes on along the minus strand of NW_026705395.1, from coordinate 93,003 downwards.
GACTGTAGACTTTGAACTGAGATGTAATGTCCAGTGGATCTTGTCATATGAGTTATTTGAAGATGATTGATGTCTTTGAATGGTTCCCTGGGGCTTTTTAGGGTTTCCCAAAAGTGATCCCTGATTTTAGTCCTTGATAGGCTCCAAACCCTAGTCTGTTGATCTGAGTAATCCTGTGCTTAGATGACTGGGTGTCTTAATCAATCATAGGTGTAATAATGAGGCTTTTGAGTCTTATGATTGTATTAGAGACTAATCCTTCTATTGATTGATCCTTTGCCTGAGTTTTCTTGTCTTTGAATACCCTCGATTGAATGTCAGGCTGCTTTGGGTACTTACTTTGACTTGATGAAAATCCTGAAGATATGTCATCTCAGGGGGGTCAAAAATTAGGGTATGACACCTTCCTCCATATTGATTTGACGGAGAGCACCTTCCTTCAAATCGGACATATAACCAGTGTTCCGAGCGTCGTCCGGTATCGAGGAAAAAAAGCACCACCTTTTTTTGCCGCTTGCTTCGGAGGACCCTTAGGCGGTACGCTACAAACGACCTGTGTCACTTGTTGTGACTCCCGAGCAGATGCCTAAAAATCAAATAACGATCGATAAAATATAAAATCATGCAGTTTTAGATTCAAATTATATATTAACACCTTAAATGTACCTCTTTTAGTGATGCAACAGACTCCTCCTCCTGTAAAATCCCTTTGCCCTTAATTGCGGGTTATGTTGGAGCAGTCTAAAATTAAAATGTAAAAAATAATTAACGTAACGGTGCAAAATTGACATTCGAAAACTAAATGATTCATAATGGTTTTGAATATACCTCATCACCAATGATAATGAGCTCCGAGGGCCATGCAACAAATGACCCTATTGCATCTCGCATCAATGTTGTCTCTGAGACCATGTCAGGTACCGGTAGCACCGCATCATGATCTAATACAACATCAACTGATACTTTCAGGTGTCCATCCGGGAGCGGTCTATGGTGAAGTAAATCTCCCACAGTGTTGTGCACTTTTCCCTTGCCAACTAGGCGATAAGACGGTGACGATAAGTATAGTTGGCAAGAAGAAATGCCCTAAACCAATAGTAAATATAAAGTCATTATCGTTAACAAAATAGAACAATTTGTAAGGAAAAGAAATTTATAATTACCTCGGGAAATTTTCTTTGACAGTTGAAACTAGCTTTATCACTAGTTTCTTTCACCGATGCAGTATTGCACTTTTCTCTCATATACATATCTTTATCTCTTTGCAATTCAGAGACTTGTGCTTGCAATTCTTGCAATTTTTGCAACACTTCTTCATTTGAAGGGTTTCTTCTCCTAGGATGCTTGTAAAAAGAGGTTGGAGTCACACCATGACCCTTACCCCTCACCCGACCGGGATACTCAGGAGCATCTAGTGCTCTACTAAGTACGCTCCTATCATCCTGGTCCTCACCGGTTGACACCGATTGCGACAAGGTCTCCTGTAATTCATTTACATTTCAATAATTATTAGTGGAGATAAAAAATCATTTATATATTAAAAAACATTTGATTTAATTAAAGACACAGTATTATACTTACACATTCAGTATAAACTCTCTAAACATCGGGATCGACAGCTTGATTCTTGCCCACACGAGCTTCATTCCACAACACATGTACAGGAAGTGAAGTTTCCTCACTTTTAGTCTCCTCTAACTATGCATTGACACAAATGATAAAATCGTCAAATAAAACACATTTAGACAATTAATTAAAACGCATTTCTATTTACTTACAATTTTATCCTCTAAGCGTGCATATCCCAAACGCCCTTTTTTGTATGGATACGCGGGTTTGGATGCTCTCGCACTATTCGTGGCACTCCTTTTCCGAAAATCTTCATCTCTTTGATTTACAAACTCAACCCAATCTTTTTCATCAATGAAGATCTCATACTTTTTTGGCCGTCCCGGTGCCTCTTCAAGAAATTTCCATCTTTATCCTTAAGATAGGTGTTTGTCAAAAAAGCTTTCCACCCTCTATATCTATTTCCGGCCAAACTAAGTATGTAGCGTCTACGATCATCTGGTATCTCAAAAGTCCTCTGCAAAAAAACATACGCATAGTGTGTTAGTATAAGTAATTTAAACAATTTATCGTCAAGATAATAACAACAATTAACCATATATGATATGTACCTGAAGCTCGTCCCAAATCGTTTTTTTTTTCGCATCCAACTCTTCGCTTTTCAGATTCCATTTAGCTACGGAGACTGGAATATGCATACGAACAAGTGTACCAATATAGCTTGTCAACTTTGCAGAATTAGGACCAATTGGTTGGTTTTCAGAATTGCATTCCAAATGGTATACTAATCCTTGGTCTCTATGTCGAATGATTCCCTTCATAATGGTGATGCCTCGTGCAACTTCTTTTGCTTCAGTATCAGGTGGAGCATTTGTACCCGGAGCATCTCTTTCTTGAGCATCTCTTTCTTGTGAGTTTTCTTGTGAGTTTTCAGGTGGAGCATCTCTATCCAGCTCTCATTTCTATTTGGATTTAAATCTCGGAGAACAACCTTGTGCATTTCAACATACGGCTCAACCTCAATCTCATTGTGCAGAACATACAAGTGCGCTTGATCCCGTTCGACCATTGATGCTGTCACAACTTTATTTCCAATTAGCCTTTTTCCTTCTTTTTTTTCGACAATATGAGATTTAGGGAGTCCAATTGATTGAACATTTGACAGATATTCAGTACAAAACTCAACCGCTTCTTCAACAACGTATCGTTCGGCAATACAACCCTCTGGTCGACTTCTGTTTTTCACGTACCCTTTTAATATTTTCATATAACGTTCAGCAGGGTACATCCATCTCATATAAGCTGGTCCGCACAATTGTGTCTCTTTCACAAGATGAACGACTAGATGAACCATTATGTCAAAAAACGAGGGAGGAAAATACATTTCAAGATCACATAAAATAACAACTATCTCTTTTTGCAATGTTGGTAAGATCGCGGGATCGACCACCTTACTGCAAATTGACCTGAAGAAGAAACACAGCTTAGTTATTGCGCTTCTTACTTTTTCTGGAAGAATAGAACGTATACCTATTGGTAAAAAATGTTCCATTATAACATGGCAATCATGCGTCTTCAAACTCTTTAACTTGAGGTCTTTCATGGACACAAGTCTTCTAATATCTAAAGAGTAGCCTTCTGGAACTTTAACTTCACTAAGGAACTTACACAATGTTTTCTTCTCCTTTCTAGATAGAGTGTAAACAGCAGGTGGCAGATATGTTCGTCTTCCTTTCGTCACTGTCGCGGGCGAAAAATCGTTTTGTTCCTCTTTTTTGTGGGATGAGGCACCTGATGCCTTCTTTGGGCTCGAGTGCTCAAAAAATGATTTTTCTTTTGTACGGACCAAACTTTTTATTATTTCCAAAGGAGGAAAAGGAAAAAAGCTGCAATAACCTAAAAGTGGGGGGAGAGATCTTTGGGTAAGAGGGTTGGTTATACGAAGGGAAGGTATTAGCACCCAACGTATCTATAGTACTCTATAGGTTTCTTTGCTTTGTTTTTCATTCCATGTTATGAGAGGTTCTTGTGAAATAGGTGGGACCTAAGGTGTTTGTTTGATTATGCTCGCAAAGATCATCGCGATCCTCTGCATACATATCCCTTAGAGGGAATCAGAGCATCTGTAGCTCGGGGTCTACGGGTGCTAAGGTTTGAGTGGTTTTTTTTTTTGTTTTGTTTTGCTCGCCAAGGATCGACCTTGTGCCTACGTATTCTCAAAGGGATGTTGAGAAAGTCAGAGCAATCGTAGTTCCCACTTATGTTAGTGGAAGCAAAGGAAAATAGACAAATGTCGTCTAAATGCTAGATGTATCTAATCTATATCATCACATACATCTGTTTGATTTTTGTTTGAAAATCTTTTCATTATAAGCCCGGGGCCATGCCACTTAGGGTGCTTAGAATGATAAAGATGTTTTTGTTTGTTTAACCAGCCTTGTGGCAAAAGTTTCAATGAAGTCAGCCTTGTGGCAAAAAAGTTTGATTGATTGATTGTTTGTGATGATATATAAGAGATACTCCTAGCATAGAGATGAAAAATGTCTAATCTCCTAGGGTATTTGGTTTGGATATTAGGGATGCTTATAAGAAGCCCGTGGGTCCTTGTACGAAGCCCAAGAGGAGGCTATCCGAGGGTCCTTGCATTGTAAGCCCAAGAGGAGGCTATGGGAGGGACAATCGAGGGTCCTTGCATTGTAAGCCCAAGAGGAGGCTATGGGAGGGTCACTCGTTTGTACAAAGCCCAAGGGAAGGCATGGTATAGTTGGTTTGAGCTCTTAGAGCGATTTCACCGGGAAACCATACTCTATGTCCTAACCTAAACTAGTGGAGATTCTTTGCACGAAGCCCAATAGGAGGTTATGGGGAACCTAGCGTTGTACTAAGTTGAACAAGCACACATATCACACATATGAACAAACATGAACAAGTATGAACAAACATGAACAGGTATGAACAATTATATATATGACAAAGTGTGTGTATATAATGGAGTTTATGAAGGAAATATACCTGTAAGCAATCTCCATTTGTATACATAGGGGCTCGGGACTCACACTCGGGGAGAGGTCCACTTGAGTTTATTCAAAACTATGTAAACAGGTATTTACAAAAGGGCTTGGGACTTATACCTACATGGAGGCCCATGATATTTTTTTGGGAAGATTTAAAGAAAACCTTCATTTTTGGTTTGTTATTCAAAGTTTAAAAACAGACTGATCGAGGTATGTACAAAAGGCGTACAATGAAATACCTAATTTCATGTACTGGAGTGGGTATGTACAAAAGGGCTTGGGACTTATACCTACATGGAGGCCCATGTTTTATTTACAAAACATGGTTGATCGTTTATTTACAGACGCGAGGTTTGTTGTTTTGAAAACAGTTTGAATGTTTGTGTTGAAAGAGTTTTCTGTACAAAGAAAAACTGTAAAGGAGTGGGTCTTATACTCTCTAATATTCGAGAGGCCCCACATCGTTTTGAAAATCAATTGATCAATTAAAAAAAGATTTAATCAATAGTTTCAAAAAGAAATGGTTTATTGTCTTTGAAATGAATCGTGATCGCTTGTTTTAAAATGATTTGAATTTTGAAAGGAGTCAAATTAATCAGGATAAACAAAAAGATTGTCTTCAATTAACACTTAGATGATTAGGGTTTATTCAAAAAATATTTACAAGTGATTAAGTTTGAAAATTTAAATGAAAAACAATATTTAAAGTGTTTAAAAACACTTAAAAATGTATCATTTTAAACCTAATTAAAAACATATTAAATAAATCTTTTTTTGTGATTTTTTTTGATATTGTCAAAATATGTATATTAAATAAGAGGTGTGTAAAAAATGAATAAAAAATGAGTTAATTTGATGTGTTAAATAATTAAATGAAGTTGTAAAAGAAAATGAAAGAAAAATAGTTGTTAAAAAAAATGTTTTGGTCCCTAAGGGTGTTGAACCCGTGACCTTATGCTCATCAGCCAAAACAACAACCAACTGAGCTGCGCGCGCAGCTTGTTAATGATACACGCTCATTTGATTATATTTAAAACAAGTATTTGAATTTATGAACAAAAAAATGGCGCCAAGAACACCATCCCCATTTGATTTTGAAAATTCTGAAAACTGAACCAAATTGATCAAGTGAAGGGTCTAACTCACTCATTTTTTCACAAGGATCATGATGGTGGTCTTTAATTTCATTTATTTTCACTCTAAGATCATTAATTTTTTGATGAACACGAAGAACCCTAATTCTATGATTCAATCCGAAATCGTGTTTGTGCAAGATAATTGGCAATTGATTGAGGGTTAATGATCCATGCATGTGCAGAAACAAGATAGTATGGCAGTTTTTCATTTATGATGCATGTATGATAGAGTTTGAAGTTCAAGAGAGCTTACCTTAAAAATGGCAAAACTGGAAATCGAATTCTGCAAATGAGGGGTTCCAGATGTTGTTTCTTGATCTGAACACCTTCAGTGGACCTTATGGAACATGTTTGAAGTCTTGGAATGAACTGAAAACCTCTTGATCAGTTTGTGGTACCCGATCTGCAGAGCTATGGTGTGAGGATCGAATTTGATGATTTTGATGTTTCAGATCATGGATGATGATTGGGATAGTTCATATATGGTACATGGATGGTGTTAGAAGTGATAGTTTGGACAGATATGAGCTTGAATAAAAATTGGCATGATAAGGCTTAATATGTGTTCATATGGAAGTGAGGTAGTGATTCTGAGGTTTGAGGTGTTTTGAGGTGTGTGAGTGGTTCAAACACATCCCATATGATGTTTATGAGTTGCTAGAACCATCACTTTGGCCATAACTTCAAGGGTTTGGAGGTTGAGTTTTGTACCTCTTAGAAACTTAAGAAACTTGCATTCTAAGAAAGAAAGAGAAAGCCTATAATTTGTGAGACTTTGGTGTGTTTTTGAATGAGGAAATGATCTCTATTTATAGGCCAAGGTTTCTGAATGAAGAGCTTTGCAAGTTGATCAAGAATTGGTGATTTGGCATTTGGAGATAAAATGGAATCTTACCATTAAATGCATTAGGTTAAAAGTAACTAAACCATGGTTAAATCTCAAGCTTCTTATCCTCTTCCATTCTGATCTCAAATCAGAAAAATATCTTCAATTATTGCCTCTATGCATCATTATTTGGATCATTTGGCAAATTGGTTCATAACTTAGTGAAAATGGCATGAAATTCTAAGTGAAAAGTTCACTAATGTCAAAATTCAAAGCCATGGTTATACTCCATATTTTTTCATGCTCTTGGACATTTTGGAAAGCTCATATTACATACTTCAAAACCCTAGTTGAAAGTTTCTTCAAGATCTTTAAGGAAGTGGGTGAAAAAGATCCATGAACTTTGAAGAAAATGAAGTTTTAAGTGAAATTTTCATAAGATACCAACTTTGAAGCTCCATATCTCTTAAATGGTTGATCTTATGAAAAAAAATTATATGTGACAAAGTTGTTCATTGGATCAAAATCTACAACTTTCATGTTGGGAGTTTTTTTTCAGTTTGTAGGTGAAATTTTGAGAAATTCCCTTCCAAAGTTTGGAAAAAACCATGAAAAACACTTAGAAATTTTTCTAAGTATGGAAAGTCAAACTTTTGACTTTTTGATTCTTGATTGATTTTCTTGATTTTTCTTGATCAAATGACTTCTCATATCATATATTGATGATTTAAAACTTCAAAAGTCATGGTTGACCAAAATTCCCCAAAAGTCAATGGTGATCTTGTACAGTTGACTTTTTCAGATGAATCGCGTTTCTGGAGATTTCAAATGAAACAGGCTACCCTCATCAAATGAATGGTATGAATGGATCACATTGAAGCATTAGAGGATATTGAGCCATGGTTTGAGTTGTGGCACCATGTCCTGATTAAAAAGTCAGTTGTTCAGTGAATTAGGTCAAAAACCCTAATTGTCGACCTGATGAAATTGATGACTGTGGATCTTGAATTGAGACACAATCTTCATTGGATATTGTCATAGGGATTATTTGAGGATGATTGAAACCTTTGATTGACTTCCTGGGGGTTTTTAGGGTTTCCCAAATGTGATCCCTGATTTTAGTCCCTGATAGTTCAAAACCCTAATCTGAGGATTTGTCTGATCAATCTTTGTGTAGGAGATGTTATGAGCCAATGGATTAGGTCAAAATGATGCACTTGAGGTCTTGATATCATGTCCCAAGCCATTAGGTCAAATTCTGAGCAAAAGTCAGGAGTGTGCTGTCTTCAGTCAAAACCCTAATTCAGTCGATTCAAAGCTGTTGAGCTTGTTGAAATGAATCTCTGAGGACCAAATGTTGATTATTGATGAAGATGATTCATTTGAGATGAAGGGAGAACAAAACCCTAATTGATTGTTACTTGTACTGATGAGTGATTTCCAGATTAAACCCTGCTGAGTCACAAGTAGCAAACACAAGCTATGCAATTTGTTAGAGATGCAAATGATGCATATGCAGATGATATGAGGTGGTATCTTAGGTCAAAAATTGGGGTATGACAGATGCCCCTATTTAAGTTTCTTCAACCTGAGACATGAAGATTGAAAATCTTCGTTTTGATAGGGTAGAAGAGGCTTAAATATCAGAAGACGCGAATTTTGGACCTAAGATACCAAAATTGCGAACGATGCCAAAATATCTTTACCGAGGGGATATCAAGAACTGACTCCACTGGGGACAAGAGATTGGGAAGGATGTCTCAATCCGTTTTAGGAAGAGAATCCGTTTTTCGGGAAAGCAAGTGTATGCTTCACCGGGGAATGATAGCTTTGTAAGAAAAGCTTACCTATCGACATTATCGACTATCAGCATGGGGATAGACCTGTTTAATAATGCGAAGGTGAAAGATATGAAACTGTATTTCCGACTATCAGCATTGTGATAGACTTGTCAAGGTAAATACATTTCAAAGGTTCGGTTAACATTACCGACTATCAGCATGGTGATAGACATGTTTAATAATATAACCAGAACAAAAAGTTACCGACTACCAGCCTCGTGATAGTGGTTTTGAAGACATGATCAATTATCAGCCAAGTGACAAAATGATCCTGGAGATTTTGCTAGGGGAATTACTGGATATTCAGCCTTGTGAACAGTAATAAGACCCTGATCGTCAAATGATCTTCATGATTGATTTCTTTGAGAGGAAATTTTTGAAAGAAACATAAACTGCTCAGATGATGAGGCTATTGTTTATGGTTCTATTTTTCACGACTCTGTTTGAGGAATCGGAATTTGAATCTTTGGTAAAGACAGGGTTCTAACCAAAAATGAATTGGAAAGAGACAGTCAAACAAGACTTTGTACCCATGAGGAATGAACTCAACTGGGGATTTTCTCCTTTGTTTTGAGAGGAGAAACTAAAGCAACCTTCTTCCACGAGGAATGATCTCAGTGGGGAACTGGAGAAACAAAATGTTCTTTCTGCTTATGGGTGACAATCTATTGGAGAGATGACACGCCCATACCTGCTTCATTTTTTTCTTTTTTCTCTTTTTTTTCTTTTTTTTTTTTGGGATAGATCTATCCTAAACAAGTGATTTCGAAGAAAACATTGAAAAATGCAAGAATGCATAAATGATGCAAATATGTATGAATGATGAATGTCATGAATGTAGCATGCATACTGACAATACTGACAGACAAAGAAGTATATACTGGAGAGGGACCGATGTCGCAATACAACCAGATACTCGGCAAATGTTCTTCAACACGGTGTAGATAACACAGGTGATGAATGGTGTTGCGTGTTTTCAACTTCTCTGGGGAAGATAAGCATCTCTTCTCATTGAGACGGAAGAATCTTTTCACTGGAGATGGAAAATCCTCTTCGTTACCGGGGATAAAAGACCTTCTTTAATGGGGATAGAAGAGCTTCTTCACTGGGGATAGAAGAGCTTCTTTACCTCGAGGGATAATTGCTTCAAGAATTCTTTTCTGGGACAAGAATACCGTTGTCTCATCATCTTCTTTTTGGGAAAACAAACAATTCTGAAGGATAATCTTTGGTTCATCCTATGGAGATAGTTGTTGATGTTCCTTCTATTGTTCACAACTCAAAGGAAAGTTTCGCTTTTATTTTGAAAAAGTGAAGTAAATTCATTTAAAACTTTTTTTCTTTTTTTTCAAAAACGAATAACACAATTAAAGCGTCATTTTGAAACTGAAAGAAATTAAAGATTGCAAACAAATGGGCACAAGGCTCAAATTTATTTAATAGGATGGTAATCAGCTAAAGGCGTGATTCCATAGAGTATTTACAAAAGTTGGAAATGGTAATTATGCGGAAAAGGCTACATTGAAAGCAATAACCACTATTCCCTAACAACTTTGACTTCCAACTGTGCTTGTCGCTTCAGATTGGCGATAATTTGATCGAAGATCCTTTGATGAAGTATAGACTCTTCAGGTAACGAAGTACGGACTGATGCAGTTACTTTGTCATTATTCCTTAATTTTTGCCTAGATTGCCCTTTCAGGTTTTCAATCTACCAGGATGATTTTTTTTTCTGTTTATTGTCTCTAATTTTTGCCTGGACCGCCCTTTCAGGTTTTCAGTCCACCGAGACGCTCATTTTTGCCTAAGTCGCCCTTTGCGGGTTTTCGACTTACCGAGCTGTTCTTTTGTATTTTTTAGACAAAGTATTTCTTGACTGCATCAGCATTTACAGGATGTGGGAGTTCATCACCATCCATGGTTGTAAGAATCATGGCGCCGCCAGAAAATGTTCTTTTGACAACATACGGGCCTTCGTAATTAGGAGACCATTTGCCCCTAGAATCTGGTTGAAAAGACAAGATCTTTTTAAGCACGAGGTCGCCTTCTTGAAATTCACGAGGTCGAACCTTTTTGTTGAAATCTTGTTTCATCCTTGCTTGGTATAACTGTCCATGGCATAGAGCAGTCATACGTTTTTCTTCGATTAAGTTCAATTGATCGTATCTACTTTGACACCATTCAGCCTCTGATAACTTAGTTTCCATGAGGACTCTCATTGATGGGATTTCAACTTCTACGGGGAGCACAGCTTCCATGCCGTATACTAGAGAAAAGGGAGTTGCCCCTGTTGAAGTACGCACTGAAGTACGGTACCCATGTAAAGCAAATGGCAGCATTTCATGCCAGTCTTTGTAAGTGACGACCATTTTCTGGACGATCTTCTTAATGTTCTTGTTAGCAGCTTCAACGGCGCCGTTCATTTTTGGTCTGTAAGGAGAAGAGTTATGATGCTCAATCTTGAATTCCTCACACAATTCTTTCATCATTTTATTGTTCAAGTTTGAACCATTGTCAGTAATGATCTTGCTGGGAATACCATATCGGCAAATGATGTTGTTCTTGATAAACCTCACAACCACTTGTCTTGTAACATTGGCATAAGATGCTGCTTCGACCCATTTGGTGAAGTAATCAATTGCTACTAAGATGAAACGATGACCGTTTGAAGCTTTCGGTTCGATCATTCCGATCATGTCGATACCCCACATGGAGAAAGGCCACGGAGATGAGAGAACGTTGAGTAGAGTCAGTGGCACATGGATCTTATCTGCGTAGATCTGGCACTTGTGACATCTCTTCACGTGTTTATAACAATCAGATTCCATTGTCAACCAATAGTATCCTGCTCTTAAGATTTTCTTGGACATTGCATGCCCGTTTGAATGAGTTCCAAAGGACCATTCATGCACTTCATGCATTAACATGTCTGCTTCGTGTCTATCCACGCATCTGAGCAAAACCATGTCGAAGTTTCTTTTGTATAGCACATCTCCATTCAGGAAGAAACTGCCAGAAAGTCTCCTTAGAGTTTTCTTATCTTTGTTTGATGCCCCAAGCGGGTACTCTTGAGTTTGAAGGAAGCGTTTGATGTCGTGGAACCACGGTTTATCATCGATGACTGCTTCAGTTGCAAACACATAGGCGGGCCTTTCAAGGCGCGTGATTCTGACTTTAGGCACATCATTCCAGTGACTGACTTTGAACATGGAAGATAGAGTAGCCAAGGCGTCTGCCATTCGATTCTGATCTCGAGGTATATGATGCAATTCAACCTTGTTGAAGAAAGTCAACAGACGTCTTGCATAATCTCTGTAAGGAATCAAGCCAGGGTGGTAAGTTTCCCACTTGTCTTTAATTTGGTTGATCACAAGGGCTGAATCTCCATATATGTCCAGGATCTTGATCCTTAAGTCAATGGCTTCTTCGAGACTCATGATACAAGCTTCATATTCTGCGATGTTATTGGTGCAATCAAATAGCAGTCTGGCGGAGAACGGGATATGAGTACCCTTGGGAGTGATGATGATTGCCCCAATTCCATTGCCAAAAGCGTTTACTGCTCCATCAAAAATTAGGCCCCATCTTAATCCAGGCTCAGGACCTTCTTCAGGTAACGGTTCGTCACAATCTTTCATCTTCAAATACAAGACATCTTCATCAGGAAAGTCAAACTTGAGAGATTGATATTCATTAATTGGTTGATGCGCCAAGTGATCGGCGAGAATGCTTCCTTTGACCGCTTTTTGAGCACGGTACTCAATGTCATATTCGGATAACAGCATTTGCCATCGGGCAATCCTTCCTGTTAAGGCAGGCTTTTCAAAGACGTACTTGATCGGATCCATTTTGGAGATTAACCAAGTAGTATTGTTGATCATGTATTGGCGGAGACGTTTTGAAGCCCAAGCCAAAGCACAACATGTTTTTTCGAGCATGGAGTAACGAGACTCATAGTCCATGAATTTCTTACTCAAGTAATAGATGGCATGCTCCTTCTTACCGGTTTCATCTTGTTGTCCAAGCATACAACCCATGGATTCTTCTAACACGGTAAGGTACATGATTAGTGGTCTTCCTTCAACTGGAGGAATCAATATCGGTGGTTCTAACAGGTACTCTTTGATACTGTCGAACACTTTCTGGCAATCTTCAGTCCATACAACCCCTTGATCTTTGCGGAGAAGCTTGAAAATTGGCCCACAAGTAGCAGTCATTTGAGAGATAAATCTGGAGATATAGTTCAATCGTCCAAGAAATCCTCTTACTTGCTTTTCAGTTTTTGGCGCAGGCATCTCTTGAATAGCTCTGACTTTGTCGGGATCTACTTCAATACCTCTTTGGCTGACAATGAACCCCAAGAGTTTTCCAGATCTAACCCCAAAAGTACATTTGTTAGGATTCAAGCGAAGCTGATATTTCCTTAGTCGTTGAAACAACTTCAAAAGGTATTCAATATGTTCTGCTTCTGTGCTGGACTTGGCTATCATGTCGTCCACATAAACTTCAATTTCTTTATGCATCATGTCATGAAAGAGAGTAGTCATTGCCCTTTGGTAAGTTGCGCCTGCATTCTTCAATCCAAACGGCATCACTTTGTAGCAAAAGGTACCCCATGGGGTGATGAAAGATGTCTTCTCCATGTCTTCAGGAGCCATCTTGATCTGATTATAACCGGAGAACCCGTCCATGAAGGAAAAGACGTTGAACTTAGCAGTGTTATCAACCAACATGTCGATATGTGGTAATGGAAAGTCATCTTTTGGACTGGCCTTATTCAAGTCACGGTAGTCAACACACATTCTGACTTTGCCATCTTTCTTTGGAACTGGCACTATGTTGGCCAACCATTGAGGATATTCTGAAGTGACAAGAAAACCTGCGTCGAGCTGTTTTTGAACTTCCACTTTGATCTTGTTAGCCATGTCAGGGTGAGTCCTTCGCAATTTCTGCTTAACTGGCGGACATTCTGGCTTCAATGGCAAGTAATGCTGAACAATATTGGTATCCAACCCAGGCATGTCTTGGTAAGACCAGGCAAACACGTCAACATATTCTTTGAGAAGGTCTGTCAACTTACTCTTGATATCAGTATCAAGCAGCGATCCAATGGTCACTTCTTTTTTGTCTTCTTCAGAACCCAAGTTGATCTTTTCTAAAGGCTCTTTGTGAGGCAGAATGGCTCTTTCCTCGTGCTTAAGTAATCGAGAGATCTCGTCCGGGATCTCCTCTTCTTCCTCTTCTTCGGCTTCAAACACAGGAAACTCAAAGTTGGGAGAGGGCATAGGGTTATTGCATTCAATGGGTTTATCAATAGTAAATCTGCACATGTGATTTATATCTATTTCAGAAAGTTTATGAATGCAGGAGTGTATGCAGATTTTTTTTTGAAAATTTTTTTTATTTTATTTTGGTTTTTTAGGATTACCATTTCCAGAAAAAAGCAAAAAAAAAAAAAAAGCAAAAAAAAAAAAATAAAACATATAATGTAGGGAATTCAAAATGACACTTTATTTATGATTCATTTTTGAAACAAAGCCCTAAACACAAACTCATTTGTCTTGGGCAGGACAAAGAGGGAAACTTTTAAAAACAAAGCCCTATACACAAAGTTATTTGGGCGGAACATTAAAAAGAAAAGCCCTATAAAACATCTATCTGCTTTGGGCAAGGCAGGAGGTCAAAATAACAGCGAGGTGATTACTTTGAGCGGCGAACAACATTCGGAACGTCGACAGCTTTCCAGTAGCAACGAACTCCTCTGTGTATTATGTATTCAGGAAAATTCTCCTCAGAGTTATCTCCAGCATTGACATTGACTGCTGGTCGAGCAGGATTTGAAGGTCCTGGTTTGTCACCCTTGTTCTTTGTAGAATTGAAACGGTCTTCTTCTACTTCTTGAAGAGCATAAGACGAGTCACAATCTTCAGAATTTTCAGGATGTGTTTCCCAGTCTTCAGGATGAAGAGACTCATTGTCAGCGACACTTTCTGAGTCAACTGCGGGACCATCTTCCCCTTCATCTTCAAAAATGGCATTTATGTGATAATAACCATCTTCAGGATTATAAACCTTGGCAGATGCATTGAAGCCGAAATCTTCAGTAATTTCAGGCTGCTGAGAAAATTGACAGGGCTGATAAACCTCTTCTGGTTGACTATTATATTCAAAGGAATCTCCCCCATCCAGTTGGTTGGATATCTTCAATCGCAATCTTTGAACTTTCAGGCGCAGTATATTTCACCATATAATCAAATTTTCCACTTGGTTGTCCCAAGGTGTCCCAGATTTCTGCAGGAACAGGCTCAGTTTCTTTGCCTTTGGATTTCTCTGAAGGAGGATATGGTTCTTCCTGAGATATGTATCCCGAGTCATTGAGATAACATTTCCATTCTTCTTCAGTATCAGGTAGACCTTCTTCGATGCATTCTTCGATAAGGACATTAACTTCTTGAGGAATTGGGTTAAGGAATCCTCCACTAATGAATGTTTCTTTGATCGGACGAAGGGTTTCATCCTTCTTGGTGCAGTTTGAGAATGTTGGTGAACATCCGAGACCTGCTCTAGTTTCATTCTTGGTCGGGATCACAACTTGCCCCCAGCCAGTGGTAGTTCCGTCTTTCACTACTTTCACTGCCTCTTTGTAAGAAGAGATCGATGCTTTCTTCTTGGAAGATTCTTCTTCTAAAGAGAGACCTTGGAACTGAGTTCCTTCCACATCATCAGCACTAATGAAAGAGAAATTGGATAAATGGCTCACCATCAAGGCTTGTTCTCCACTTATTGTTACCAATTTTCCATTTGTTACAAATTTTAACTTTTGGTGGAGCGTAGAAGTTACTGCCCCTGCTTCATGGATCCATGGTCGTCCTAACAGGCAGCTATAAGCAGCTTGAATGTCCATGACTTGGAAAGTGATTTGGAATGTATGTGGACCAATTGTCATGGGAAGGTTGACTTCGCCAATAACAGATTTTCGCGATCCATCAAATGCTTTGACTACTACACCACTGAACTTCATAGGCATTCCTTGGTAAGACAAGCGAGCAAGAGTCGTCTTTGGCATCACATTCAAGGAAGATCCGGTGTCTACCAACACATTAGACAAAGAATCTGACTGACAGTTCATAGAAATGTGCAGAGCAAGATTGTGATTTTTACCCTCCTCGGGGAGTTCTTCATCACAGAAGCTTAAATTGTTACAAGCTGTTATGTTGGCTATTATCCCATCAAAATGATCAACAGTCACATCATGATCTACAAAAGCTTGATCCAAGACCTTTATCAGGGCTTCCCTGTGGGCTTCTGAATTCAACAGCAATGAAAGTATTGAGATTTTTGAAGGAGTCTGAATAAGCTGATCCACAACCTTGTATTCACTTCTTTTGATAAGCTTCAAAATTTCGTCAAAGTCAGGATTGACATTGGTTCCACTGGATTGACCAACATCAGTATTCGTATTACTGACAGGAGTTTCCTCAGGATTCCCTACCGGTGCATTCACAGGATTTTGCCCGGTTGCAGGAGCAACAGGCTGCTTTGAAGGTAGTGGAGTATACACACGTCCACTTCTTGTTACTCGACTCACATCGGCGATATTCACGACAGATGAAAGAGTAGGTAAAGGAACTTCTTGTCCATCCTTTATCATTGTGGCATTGTAGTTGTATGGAACTGCCTTGTCAGAGTTATAAGGAACAGGTCCAGGTAGACAAATGATCAAAGGAGCAATAGGAACCTTCGGCTTGTTGTAAGTAACTTCCATGCGCTCAGGCATGTTGAAATGAGGAACGATGACGTTAACTGTAGGCATTTCCGAGTTGATATCTGAGACTAAAAGCTCATGCGGATAACATCCTATCATGTTAACTTCATTTTCATCCCTATTTCTGTAGATCTGAATAGTACCATTATCCAACAGTACTTGGAGATCTCTTCTCACAATTGAACATCCGTGAGGATCTACACAACATATTCTACAGGAACCATATTGATGCTGGCGAAAACTCGGCCCTCGACAGAGAGTGGCGTGCATTTGTACCAAATCGGCTCTTGAGTAATTGATATTATAGACTCGGTATTGGCCAGGACATCCATATACCATGTTTACAACATGCCCTCCATGATTGGGCAGCGGATTTGCTTGCACATTAGGATTCATATTTCTGAAAGAGAGGAGATTAGATCTAACCAACCTCTGGACTTCATATTTCAAGGCTATGCAATGCTCAAGATCATGGCCAGGTGCTCCTTGATGATAAGGGCATGAGACCTCAGCTTTGTACCACCATGGGAGTTTCTCAGGTACTGGTGGTGGTGCTTTAGTTTGAACAAGACCTCTTTCAACCAAAGCAGGGTACAATTCTGTGTAGGTCATTGGAATCGGATCGAACTGTGGAGCTCTTTGTACTCGATTCTGATTATTGTTTAACTGCTGAGCCTGTGGTCGAGACTGTTGTTGTTGAAACTGAGGAGTGAATCCCGGATTTGGTGCGGTATTAACGACTGGTGTGATAGAAGCAACCTGTCGCTGACGATTGACATTTCCTCTTGGCCTCCCTTGGGATACCATGTCAACACTTTGTTCTTTCTTCTTTGGGAAACCACTTCCGAACTTTTTGGTTCCACTTGAAGATCCACCTTCTTTAGTCAAACGTCCTGTTCGGACTCCTTCTTCTAGACGCATACCCATGTTTACCATTTCGGTGAAATCACTTGGAGCACTAGCAATCATGCGTTCATAATAAAACGGACTGAGAGTATTCAAAAAGATCTTTGTCATCTCTTTCTCTTTTAACGGTGGATTAATCTGAGCAGCGGTTTCTCTCCATCGTTGGGCATATTCTTTGAAAACTTCATGGTCTTTCTGAGCCATGGACCGAAGCTGATCTCTGTCTGGAGCCATATCCGAATTATACTTGTATTGTCGGACAAAGGCCTCACCTAGGTCATTGAATGTTCGAACACTAGTGCTATCCAAGCCTGTGTACCACTTCAGTGCGGCACCAGTCAAACTGTCTTGAAAGTAATGGATAAGCAACTGATGATTATCTGCATAAGTAGACATCTTTCTAGCATACATCACAAGATGGCTTTGTGGACAAGAACTACCTTTGTATTTCTCAAAGTCAGGGACCTTGAATTTAGCCGGTATTTGTACACTGGGAACCAAACATAGCTCCTGGGCATTCTTTCCAAACAAATCTTTTCCACGGATAGCTTTAACTTCCAACTGCATCTTGTTAAACTGCTCTTGGAGATCTTCCACAAGGCTTCGCTGATTTGTGCTATCACCCTGATCATGATAAATCTCATTGTCTCCGTAAGGAACAGTGTGAACCATAGGAGTCGGAACCGTCATAGTGGGTTGAGAAAGTGCCATAGTGACTTGGGAAAAAGTTACCCCTGAATGTGGAATAAACGCTGAACCTTGTGCAGCAGGCGCTTCAGTTGTAGCTGTTTGAACCCCAGAGAAATTATGACGGAAACCTGTACCAAAGCTGAAAGGCGGGCCCCAACCTTCTGGCATGGAGAAAGATGGAATACCGAATGCAACTGTAGAAATCGGAGTAGTGACTTCAGATGTTACTGTCGCTTGACTGTTAGGTGGCGGCGGCTGATTCTGTGCGGCCATCAAGGAGTCAACCAAAGTAGTGAGACTTTCCAACTTTTCCTGAAGAGTGGTCACTGTACCACGAAGCTCAATATTCTCTTGTTCAGAGTGTTCCATTACCCTTCTTCTGCTTGAACGAGTATTGTATCTGTGATCTGATTGCGAGCGCGGTCGAGAAACTTTGAGACGCGACAGCTTGACGATCTATTGGAGAAAGATCCAAAAGATGAGACTCTATACAACAGACTCGATATGCAGAATGATGTATGCAAAAAGAAATTTATGATTTTTCCAAATATTTTAAAGATTATTTTCTTGCAAACATTTGAACACAAACAAATCTTTTATTCATTCATTTTTTTTATTATTGCAATAATGGGAAATGTTACAACATTGGAGCGTAGCTCCTTACAAAAGCAAATGAAAAATAAAAATCTAAACAAATCCTAAACATCTTCATCAGACGAAGAACCAAATGCATTGTGCAGCTTGAGCTTCATGATTTCTTTCCCATAGTAAGCTTTCAATTCGGCCTTTTCAGCTCTCAGCTTGTCAACAACAGTCTTCCAATCATCAGGAGTCGGAGCGTTGCTTGTCGAGCCTTCAAGATTTTTCTTGCTTTCTTTGATATACCTCTTGATTGCAGCGTCTTTCTGACGAATCTTCTCATCTTTGCTCATGAGCCATCCATCTTGATAATAGAGAGTTTCTTCGTGATCTTTCACTCTTTTCTTCAACTTTCTATTTTCCACCTCAGTGCTACGAAACTTTTCTTCCCAAGCATCTTTTTCTGTCCTCATTTTAGCCAAAGTGTCTTGGTATTCTTCCATAGTGGGAATGTTGGGTCGTTGAGACACTGCAGGAAACATGGGTTTTTCATAAGCATAAGGCATTTGGAACTCCTTGGCTCTTTTCTTTACCCAGCAGGTGTAGGCGTCCATGGCAATGCAATTTCTTTCCTCACCTTTTTCTTTCCATCGGACGTCGTACCAAGCTCTCACCATTCTTGCTTTCAATCTTTTTGGATTATCCCCTTCTCGGTAGAAGTATCCTTCCACTGAGGGACCAACAGGTTTAACTGAATTTGCATACCCGAGTTGTCGTCGGGCCAGGACCAGATTATAGTTAATTCCTCCTTGTGTGCCAATGAGGGGTACGTTGGCGAACTCTCCACAACTATCAATGGTTTCTGTACCACAGCGAGCCAAGGTATACCAATGAATATCATTATTAGTAAGAGACATAAGTCTTCGAGGCCAACGCAAACCTTCTCGGTTTTCCGTGAAAATAGGAGACTCAGGTAAGTGTGAAACAATCCATTTGAACAACAAAGGTGCACAACATACAATGATTCCACCGCCCTGGCGATTCCTATGATGGACAGAGAAATACATGTCACCAAGTAAAGTCGGAACAGGATTTCCAATCAGAAAGATCTTTATGGCATTGATATCAACAAAGTTGTCGACATTGGGAAACAGAACCAACCCATAGATGAGCAAGGCTAGTATGGCTTCAAAAGCTATCATGCTACCAGTTTCGATGAAATCAAAGGCTTTCTTTATCAGGAAGTGTGAGGTTAAACCCGGGAGGTTTCCTTTGATAGTCCAATTACTCTCTACTTCAGACTTTTTCATGTGGATACTTGATGCAATGACGTGTGACTTAGGAATGGCTTCCAAACCATTGAAGGGTATTTTGTCAGACACAGGAATACCTAAAAGATTGGCGTATTCTTCCAAGGTCGGTACCAACTGGTAGTCTGGAAAGGTAAAACACCGGTAGACGGGATCATAGAACTGAACCAGAGTTTTGAGAAGTCCTTCATCAACATGAGTGTTCAGGATAGGCAAAAGCTTTCCATAACTTTTCCTAAAATTAGAAGGATCTTGTACAGAAGATGCTAACTCTATCAGTCTTTCTACATCAGGCGTTTTGAAACCGTACTTTTTGGTATACCTTTTTTCCATAACTTAATCCTATAATGTTTGCAAAGAAAATTCTCTAAAATTTTTTGGAAAAATCATGTTGTTTTTTTTTTTTTTATGGAAAAAGATGGGTTTTTTGCATGGATGTATGAATGCATGGATGCATGGATGCCACATATTCAAACATGGTAAAGCAAACATGGTAGCGCAAACATGGTAACATGGTACTACAAACATGGTATACAAACATGGTAACGCAAACGTGGTAACGCATAAGTTCAAAGGTCCAAAGTCACGAGCATGAGGTCAGAGAACCAAAAAATGGGATAGTTCTAGTTAATCACCTGCACAACATGTTCTACTGATACGTCAGAGTCTACATTTTTCTTTCGGATATTACCGGCCTTCCACAATTAAACTCATGAGCCAGTAATATTCTCAAGAAAAACTCGTCTGAGTGTGGTTCTCCGCATGACAACTAATCCAAGTCTTCACCTGAATAGTTTCTGCACCACAACCTAATAAGGCCAGGATGGGTTGGGGTTCTACGGTCTCTCAGCTTCTACAGTTCAATGAAAGTAATAATGTCTTCGCTACGAAACATGCTAAACATATATTACCAACAAGGAACCTCCACTGAGCGGAAGGATTCTCACGTGCGCCTGCACATGACTATACCCTCCACCTAATTTCTTATGTGTACTTAATCCGGGTTAGGATTTGTCCATAATGTATCACTTGTAACAGAACCACGCAAGTAACAGAACCAGAACCACACATATAACAAAAAATGAAATGAAAAAAATAAAGAAAATAGAAATAACCCTTCCTTTGGAAACAATAAAAAGATGGTCCCCAGTGAAGTCGCCATTTTTCTGTCGCGGGCGAAAAATCGTTTTGTTCCTCTTTTTTGTGGGATGAGACACCTGATGCCTTCTTTGGGCTCGAGTGCTCAAAAAATGATTTTTCTTTTGTACGGACCAAACTTTTTATTATTTCCAAAGGAGGAAAAGGAAAAAAGCTGCAATAACCTAAAAGTGGGGGGAGAGATCTTTGGGTAAGAGGGTTGGTTATACGAAGGGAAGGTATTAGCACCCAACGTATCTATAGTACTCTATAGGTTTCTTTGCTTTGTTTTTCATTCCATGTTATGAGAGGTTCTTGTGAAATAGGTGGGACCTAAGGTGTTTGTTTGATTATGCTCGCAAAGATCATCGCGATCCTCTGCATACATATCCCTTAGAGGGAATCAGAGCATCTGTAGCTCGGGGTCTACGGGTGCTAAGGTTTGAGTGGTTTTTTTTTTTTTTTTGTTTTGCTCGCCAAGGATCGACCTTGTGCCTACGTATTCTCAAAGGGATGTTGAGAAAGTCAGAGCAATCGTAGTTCCCACTTATGCTAGTGGAAGCAAAGGAAAATAGACAAATGTCGTCTAAATGCTAGATGTATCTAATCTATATCATCACATACATCTGTTTGATTTTTGTTTGAAAATCTTTTCATTATAAGCCCGGGGCCATGCCACTTAGGGTGCTTAGAATGATAAAGATGTTTTTGTTTGTTTAACCAGCCTTGTGGCAAAAGTTTCAATGAAGTCAGCCTTGTGGCAAAAAAGTTTGATTGATTGATTGTTTGTGATGATATATAAGAGATACTCCTAGCATAGAGATGAAAAATGTCTAATCTCCTAGGGTATTTGGTTTGGATATTGGGGATGCTTATAAGAAGCCCGTGGGTCCTTGTACGAAGCCCAAGAGGAGGCTATCCGAGGGTCCTTGCATTGTAAGCCCAAGAGGAGGCTATGGGAGGGACAATCGAGGGTCCTTGCATTGTAAGCCCAAGAGGAGGCTATGGGAGGGTCACTCGTTTGTACAAAGCCCAAGGGGAGGCATGGTATAGTTGGTTTGAGCTCTTAGAGCGATTTCACCGGGAAACCATACTCTATGTCCTAACCTAAACTAGTGGAGATTCTTTGCACGAAGCCCAATAGGAGGCTATGGGGAACCTAGCGTTGTACTAAGTTGAACAAGCACACATATCACACATATGAACAAACATGAACAAGTATGAACAAACATGAACAGGTATGAACAATTATATATATGACAAAGTGTGTGTATATAATGGAGTTTATGAAGGAAATATACCTGTAAGCATGCTCCATTTGTATACATAGGGGCTCGGGACTCACACTCGGGGAGAGGTCCACTTGAGTTTATTCAAAGCTATGTAAACAGGTATTTACAAAAGGGCTTGGGACTTATACCTACATGGAGGCCCATGATATTTTTTTGGGAAGATTTAAAGAAAACCTTCATTTTTGGTTTGTTATTCAAAGTTTAAAAACAGACTGATCGAGGTATGTACAAAAGGCGTACAATGAAATACCTAATTTCATGTACTGGAGTGGGTATGTACAAAAGGGCTTGGGACTTATACCTACATGGAGGCCCATGTTTTATTTACAAAACATGGTTGATCGTTTATTTACAGACGCGAGGTTTGTTGTTTTGAAAACAGTTTGAAAGTTTGTGTTGAAAGAGTTTTCTGTACAAAGAAAAACTGTAAAGGAGTGGGTCTTATACTCTCTAATATTCGAGAGGCCCCACATCGTTTTGAAAATCAATTGATCAATTAAAAAAAGATTTAATCAATAGTTTCAAAAAGAAATGGTTTATTGTCTTTGAAATGAATCGTGATCGCTTGTTTTAAAATGATTTGAATTTTGAAAGGAGTCAAATTAATCAAGATAAACAAAAAGATTGTCTTCAATTAACACTTAGATGATTAGGGTTTATTCAAAAAATATTTACAAGTGATTAAGTTTGAAAATTTAAATGAAAAACAATATTTAAAGTGTTTAAAAACACTTTAAAATGTATCATTTTAAACCTAATTAAAAACATATTAAATAAATCTTTTTTTGTGATTTTTTTTGATATTGTCAAAATATGTATATTAAATAAGAGGTGTGTAAAAAATGAATAAAAAATAAGTTAATTTGATGTGTTAAATAATTAAATGAAGTTGTAAAAGAAAATGAAAGAAAAATAGTTGTTAAAAAAAATGTTTTGGTCCCTAAGGGTGTTGAACCCGTGACCTTATGCTCATCAGCCAAAACAACAACCAACTGAGCTGCGCGCGCAGCTTGTTAATGATACACGCTCATTTGATTATATTTAAAACAAGTATTTGAATTTCTGAACAAAAAAATGGCGCCAAGAACACCATCCCCATTTGATTTTGAAAATTCTGAAAACTGAACCAAATTGATCAAGTGAAGGGTCTAACTCACTCGTTTTTTCGCAAGGATCATGATGGTGGTCTTTAATTTCATTTATTTTCACTCTAAGATCATTAATTTTCTGATGAACACGAAGAACCCTAATTCTATGATTCAATCTGAAATCGTGTTTGTGCAAGATAATTGGCAATTGATTGAGGGTTAATGATCCATGCATGTGCAGAAACAAGATAGTATGGCAGTTTTTCATTTATGATGCATGTATGATAGAGTTTGAAGTTCAAGAGAGCTTACCTTAAAAATGGCAAAACTGGAAATTGAATTCTGCAAATGAGGGGTTCCAGATGTTGTTTCTTGATCTGAACACCTTCAGTGGACCTTATGGAACATGTTTGAAGTCTTGGAATGAACTGAAAACCTCTTGATCAGTTTGTGGTACCCGATCTGCAGAGCTATGGTGTGAGGATCGAATTTGATGATTTTGATGTTTCAGATCATGGATGATGATTGGGATAGTTCATATATGGTACATGGATGGTGTTAGAAGTGATAGTTTGGACAGATATGAGCTTGAATAAAAATTGGCATGATAAGGCTTAATATGTGTTCATATGGAAGTGAGGTAGTGATTCTGAGGTTTGAGGTGTTTTGAGGTGTGTGAGTGGTTCAAACACATCCCATATGATGTTTATGAGTTGCTAGAACCATCACTTTGGCCATAACTTCAAGGGTTTGGAGGTTGAGTTTTGTACCTCTTAGAAACTTAAGAAACTTGCATTCTAAGAAAGAAAGAGAAAGCCTATAATTTGTGAGACTTTGGTGTGTTTTTGAATGAGGAAATGATCTCTATTTATAGGCCAAGGTTTCTGAATGAAGAGCTTTGCAAGTTGATCAAGAATTGGTGATTTGGCATTTGGAGATAAAATGGAATCTTACCATTAAATGCATTAGGTTAAAAGTAACTAAACCATGGTTAAATCTCAAGCTTCTTATCCTCTTCCATTCTGATCTCAAATCAGAAAAATATCTTCAATTATTGCCTCTATGCATCATTATTTGGATCATTTGGCAAATTGGTTCATAACTTAGTGAAAATGGCATGAAATTCTAAGTGAAAAGTTCACTAATGTCAAAATTCAAAGCCATGGTTATACTCCATATTTTTTCATGCTCTTGGACATTTTGGAAAGCTCATATTACATACTTCAAAACCCTAGTTGAAAGTTTCTTCAAGATCTTTAAGGAAGTGGGTGAAAAAGATCCATGAACTTTGAAGAAAATGAAGTTTTAAGTGAAATTTTCATAAGATACCAACTTTGAAGCTCCATATCTCTTAAATGGTTGATCTTATGAAAAAAAATTATATGTGACAAAGTTGTTCATTGGATCAAAATCTACAACTTTCATGTTGGGAGTTTTTTTTCAGTTTGTAGGTGAAATTTTGAGAAATTCCCTTCCAAAGTTTGGAAAAAACCATGAAAAACACTTAGAAATTTTTCTAAGTATGGAAAGTCAAACTTTTGACTTTTTGATTCTTGATTGATTTTCTTGATTTTTCTTGATCAAATGACTTCTCATATCATATATTGATGATTTAAAACTTCAAAAGTCATGGTTGACCAAAATTCCCCAAAAGTCAATGGTGATCTTGTACAGTTGACTTTTTCAGATGAATCGCGTTTCTGGAGATTTCAAATGAAACAGGCTACCCTCATCAAATGAATGGTATGAATGGATCACATTGAAGCATTAGAGGATATTGAGCCATGGTTTGAGTTGTGGCACCATGTCCTGATTAAAAAGTCAGTTGTTCAGTGAATTAGGTCAAAAACCCTAATTGTCGACCTGATGAAATTGATGACTGTGGATCTTGAATTGAGACACAATCTTCATTGGATATTGTCATAGGGATTATTTGAGGATGATTGAAACCTTTGATTGACTTCCTGGGGGTTTTTAGGGTTTCCCAAATGTGATCCCTGATTTTAGTCCCTGATAGTTCAAAACCCTAATCTGAGGATTTGTCTGATCAATCTTTGTGTAGGAGATGTTATGAGCCAATGGATTAGGTCAAAATGATGCACTTGAGGTCTTGATATCATGTCCCAAGCCATTAGGTCAAATTCTGAGCAAAAGTCAGGAGTGTGCTGTCTTCAGTCAAAACCCTAATTCAGTCGATTCAAAGCTGTTGAGCTTGTTGAAATGAATCTCTGAGGACCAAATGTTGATTATTGATGAAGATGATTCATTTGAGATGAAGGGAGAACAAAACCCTAATTGATTGTTACTTGTACTGATGAGTGATTTCCAGATTAAACCCTGCTGAGTCACAAGTAGCAAACACAAGCTATGCAATTTGTTAGAGATGCAAATGATGCATATGCAGATGATATGAGGTGGTATCTTAGGTCAAAAATTGGGGTATGACAGTCACGGGTCCCAATTCAGTTCTCATTCCCATGTTTACCATGTCCTTCCTTATGTTAAGGCCATCCTTAGACTTTCCTTGTATATTGAGTAACGTACCTATGACGCTGTCAAATACATTTTTTTCAATATGCATAACATCCAGGAAATGTCTTACATACAACGACTTCCAATATGGAAGTTCAAAAAAAATTGACTTCTTCTTCCACCCACCCTTGACAAGTGAATGTGCAAAAGGCTTGCCAAACTGAGTGCTCACATCTTTCACCTTTTCAAAAATTTGATCACCTGACAAAAAAGGCGGGGCTGTACGATGTTCGGCCTTTCCATTGAATGCTTTTCTCCACCCACGGTAGTGATGATTAGAATTTAAGAATCTACGATGGCCGAGAAAGACATTCTTCTGACAAAGATACAATCGTGTCGTATCGGTTTCATCTTCACAAACTGGACACGCCTTTTGACCTTTATTGCTGTAACCGGATAGATTTCCGTATGCTGGAAAATCATTAATTGTTCCAAACAACATCGCCCTCAAGTTGAAACTTTCCTTCCTATACCCATCGTAAACCTCCACACCGTTCTCCCACAAAAACTTTAAATCTTCGATTAAGGGTGCCAAGTATACGTCTATGTCATTCCCTGGTTGTTTAGGCCCAGAAATTAGCATAGATAACATCATGTACTTACGCTTCATACATAGCCACGGAGGTAGGTTATAAATCATAAGAATCACAGGCCATGTGCTATGCGAGATACTTTGAATACCATGCGGGTTCATTCCATCAGTAGACAATGACAACCGAAGGTTTCTTGCTTCTTTTCCAAATTCAGGATAATCAGTATCAACTTTCATCCATTGTGGTGAGTCTGCCGGATGTCGCAACTTTCCATCAATAATTCTTTCATCTGCATGCCAAGTCAAGTGTCTTGAATCGGTCTCACTACGATACATGCGTCTAAATCTCGGAATTATAGGAAAATACCATAAGACTTTAGAAGGAGACAACTTTTTCTTATATCGAGGGGCACCACATTTAGGACACTCATTCAACGCTGTATACTCGTTTCGAAACAAAATGCAATCGTTTGGACATGCATGTATCTTATCAAAGCTCATGCCAATAGAGGACAACATCTTTTTGGCTTCATACGTTCGATTGGGAAGAACATTATCCTTTGGTAGCATATCTTTCATAAGGGCTAATAACTCTGTGAAACTTTTATCCGACCATCCATTGTCCGCCTTTAAGTTGTACAACTTTAACACCGCAGACAATCTTGTGAATTTTGAACAACCATCATACAACGGTTTCTCTGCATCGCTTACCAACCTCTCAAACATTTTGGGACAATCCTCAAGATCTTCTTCAAGCGCTTCTGCAATCTCTTCGACTCGATCGCAATCGTATGTTTCTGTGCAATCGTCGTTTGAAGCATACTTCCTATTACAACTCGACTCAGAATTCCCGTTACTTTTCTCACCATGCATTGTCCAACATGTATAACTTCTATCAATTCCAAACCGTAGTAAATGGGATGCCAACTTATTCCTGTCAACCTTACCCCCATAACAGCAACCCAAGCAAGGACACGGCATTCGAAGCGGGTCTTCGGAGTGCGCAACCGCAAACTCAACGAATTCCCATACCCCTTTCTCGTACTCTTTCGACAATCGGTTTGAGTTCATCCATGTCTTATCCATGTCTGAATTAAGCTAAACAAATGCTTCTTGGTTTCTCTATCAGGTACTAAGGAATTCTGTCCAGATAATAAATAGCTATCATCATAATAGAATACCTAATCAGAATACCTAATCAGAATACCCGATTTCTTAAAGAAGACATTACCTTATTTCAAGGTAATATAAGTCCACAAACCAAAAAATGGATTGAGAGACACTAAATTGAAATTAACTAGAACCATAAACAATAAACTACAAGCAGAAAACAACAAACTATAAGCAAGAAGAAAGGGATAGTAACCTGAGTTAGACTTGATGTGGGAGACGGGTAGGTTTGAATCGGCGTTGTACAAGTAGAAACCAGAGGATTCAAAGTAACTGTAAAATTAAACACACACGATGCAGTTAAATACACCACTACTAACAAATACATCACTACACACGAAACAATAGTAGATTAGCATAGCAAAGGCAAACACAAATTGAAATGCTTTAACTCTTCATTATTATTCACCTTTGGTTGTTGGAGCAAAATGAAGGGAAAATATTCATTTGGAGACAGACATTCTCAAAACAAAACATGCACAAAATAGTACCAACCTTCTCAAAATAGCACTTTTAAACTAAACAACAAAACTAGGGGAAATTCTAACATGGCAAATTCAACTAGATTTCTTTGCAAATATCCGTCTTAAGATCTTTAGAAGTTTTAAACTAAACAACAAAACTAGGGGAAATTCTAACTACTACAACATAGTTCAAACTTGACTCAACGATTAATTTGTTAGACTTAGTTCATGAATCAAATTAGCAGAAATTAGATTGAAAGTTAAATTTGTTAACTATACAAGCTGCCACATAAGCTTTTTAACAGAATTAAACAGATAATAAAAAAAAAAAGTCAACTAACATTGGGTTCTAAATCTATCTAAAGAAACGATTTAAAATCTAATTCAGCATGATAAGATAATTTAAAGAACAACAGTAACAATGTCAACCCGAGAAACAGAATACTATATTCTCCAAGCTAAAAATGTCAGCCCCAGAAACAGAATACTATATTCTCCAAGCTTTGGTCCATACGAAATAGATTACAAGGTACTATTTCAGTAACAACAAAAAATTACAGAGTTTTCTAGACCATGCAATGACAAGTCTTTTAAATAATAACCTTACTAGAATAAGTTGTAATCAGGTTCTTTACCTCAACCTTTTCAAAATCTCTTCAGAGACTTATAATCATTTTTTTACTAAGAATGTGTTTGGACTGTGGATTGACTTATGAATAACTTATTTCATCTTACCAACTTGCATAAACATTTTTTGAGTAAGGTTATAGGATCAACTTATAACAAGTCCACAATTTTCTTTCTACCTATTTCAACAAAACTTTCCACGATAACTTATAATAAACACACATAATTAGAATAAACCAACCACAAAACCAAAACTACACAAAATCACTGACAATTCAAGTATCAAGAATGCACATAACACAAAACAAAATGCCTAAAGAAATAGAATCATTTCATACAGATAACAGGGAGAAAATATTAGGGACCAAAATTGTGCAATTGTTATTATACTTCAAGTAAGAACCTCTATTATAATAGTGCCACTACATAAATGATTCTCTTCTCTTCAGCCATTCACAAACCTTCGTCTATTATAACAGTGCCACCATTGAAAAGTAAAATAAGTAAGATATAGGTGACAAACCTTGTGATATACAGATAGAAGAGCTGTGGGAGATTGGTTTCTCTCGACTTCAAAATCTCCTTCGTCTTCTCTCGACTTCTTCTTTGCCAGAGTTGTGGGAGTTTCTGCAGATTCGAAGGTTGAGGGAGATAGCTTTTCTGGGTTGAATGCGTGAATGGTTGAATGTGTGAATGGTTGAATGCGTGAATGGTTGAATGCAAGTTGAATTCGTGAACGATTGAGGGAGAAAGCTTTTCTGGGTTTTCTGGGCAGTTAGCGTGAATGGCAGAAAAATGAGGAATTAGGGATTAGTAAACGATAGTATAATTTTGTTTTTAAAAATTTTAATTTTAAAAAGGCTATGAAAGCGCTTTTGAAAAGCGCCTTAGTAGACGTAGCTATACCACCGCTTTTAGGGTAAAGCGCTCTTGTACCCCACCCCCTACCAGAGCGCTTTTGAAAAACGCTCTCATGACCCCCCTACCAGAGCGCTTTTGAAAATCGCTCTCATACCCCTCCCTACCAGAGCGCTTTTGAAAAGCGCTCTCATACCCCCCCCCCTTACCAGAGCGCTTTTTAAAAGCGCTCTCATACCCCCCCCCCCCTACCAGAGCGCTTTTTTGCATCATTTTCCCTTGTTTATTAATTTTGTTTTTAACAAACCCTACGAGAGCGCTTTTGCTAAAAGCGCTTTAGTAGCTGCGCTGCTACAGCTTAAATTTGGCGTAGTGGTTGTTGAGGTTGTTGTGGCCTTTGTTGAGATGGTTGTTGAGAAACCTGAGGTTGATAAGCTGGCGATGAGTTAACAACCAGAGTTATTGTAGCAACTTGAGGTTGATACCTTTTTCTTGATTTGTGTAAGACATTGCTGACGTCTTGATCCTTTTTCTTTTGGAAAGAACTTCCGTACTTCCTAGGACCAATAGAAGATTCTTATTCTTTGTTTAAGCGTCCTTGTTGATACCTTTTTCTTGATTTGTGTAAGACATTCCTGACGTCTTGATACCTTTTTCTTGATTTGTGTAAGACATTGCTGACGTCTTGATCCTTTTTCTTTTGGAAAGAACTTCCGTACTTCCTAGGACCAATAGAAGATTCTTATTCTTTGTTTAAGCGTCCTTATTGGACTCAAAGTTTTGAGATAGATTTTTATCATTTCTTTCTCTTCAAGAGGAGGACAAAATTGAGCAGCAACTTCATGCCATCTCTGAGCATATTCTTTGAAACTATCTTTATCCTTTTGAGTTATGTCCCGGAGTTGATCTCTGTCAGGAGCCATATCCAGATTGTACTTATACTATTTGACGAAGGCCTCTCCGAGGTCTCGAAAAGTACAAATCTCGGAACTGTCCAAGTTCATGTACCATTTGAGTGCAGCACCAGTTAGGCTGTCTTGAAAATAGGGAATGAGTAATTGTTGATTATCAGTTTTGGTTGACATCCTTCGAGCGTGCATCACTAGGTGACTTTGTGGGCATGAGTTCCCTTTGTACTTCTCAAAATCTGATACTTTGAATTTGTGAGGAATCGTAACATTTTGGAACCATATAGAGGTCTGCAGCGTTCATTCAAAATAGATCTTGTCCTCGAAGAGTCTTGAGTTCCTTCTACATATGCAGAAGTTGTTGCTAGAACTCGTCAAATCTTTCATACACGCCAGCGTCCTCAATGGGAGCGTGATGATACACTTGTCCGCCTAGCGGAGGAAAAGTATGCACAATTGGTTGTGAAGAAGTCATGATGGCAGCAGATCTTGGTATCTCAACATTCTGTTGTGCATAACCCGTAGTTGTCGCTCTTGGAATTTCCATTTCCAGAGGTTTGTAATCCTTTGGTGGGTGTATATCCGTTGTAACTCTTGGAAATTCAGAATTTGGGGGTATGTAACCTTCTGGAATGAAGTTATACGGCATGCCCCAAGGTCAGTTGGGTGGCATGGTATACTGAGGAATAGGAGTAGAAACAATCTCGGAAACCACAGTCCTTTGTGGTTCTTCTGGGGGAAGTCGACTTTGTGCAACCACCTAGGCTTCTACCATGCTGTTGAGTCTTTCAAAAGATTCTTTGAGAGTAGTGACCTCTTTTCTGAGTTCTCCATTCTCTTTCTCTAAGTCGTCCATTCTTTTCTTGCGACTTGAACGAGTGTTGTATGAATGAGACAGCTTGAATGCCTTTCTTCACCTCCTTCTCCTCCTCTCTTTCTGGAGTAAGGAAAGTGACGTTTAAGACCACGACAATTCTCGTGTCAGTGCTGATGACTAAGGTGATGCATGATATGCAGTTAAAGAAAATATTTTTCAAGGAAACACCATAATTACATTTTGAAACATCAAACTTATTGTTCATAAAGCGAAATTCCGTTTTTTGCAAACTTTGAAAAGGGAAATAAAGAGAAACAGAGAGAAAGGACACTAAAAATTTGACGAAGAACCAACTTCAAGTTCTAACATCTTCTTTAGTTTCTTGAGTTGAGCATTTTCTGACGTGAGCTGATCGATGATCCAAGAAGCAGGAGGGATATGGTGAGAAAGTGACGTTTTTGTCACTTGTCATTCGAGTACTTCAAATAAGTCATACTTCCTTATTAGGATGTTTTGAATCTCAACATTTTCTGTGTTGATGATCCGGTACTTGTTTCTCCTTGCATTCTTTCTTAACACACCTTGGTTAATGCCGCTTGTAGTTTCTCAACATTGGTGGAGAAAAGGAAGATTGTTTCCCTTGGGTGAATTGGTTCTTGACGCTGGTATGGCATCCTGAGATTAAATGCCTTAACGCGTACCCATTGAAGGTAAGGGTCCAAGGAGATGCAAAGATGATTTCTTAACAATCTTCTCCCTTTCTTGTGAGCATGACGCCAGGCTTGGATAATTTCCTTCTTCAGCATCTTACCATGATCGTCAATGTTCTTGAAGAATAGACCCTCCAATTGAATGTTACTTGGTACTTTTTTCATGGGATAGCCATATTGACGACGGGCTAAAGTTGGATTATAACTGATTCCTCCCTTAATTCCAATAAGGGGTATGTTGGGATATCTTCCGCAACTGCAGATGATCTTGGTTTCGTTGTCGTTGTGATTACACTAATCAATGTCTGAGTGAGTGAGGGACATGATTTTCTGTGACCAGCAGAGGCCATCCCTCAGGTTCCGGAAAGTGCCAGACTTGGGCAGGTGTGAGACGAACCATTCGTGTAACAACGGTACACAGCATGTGATTAATCCTTCTTGATGTAGGTTTCTAGAATGCACAGAGTGGTAAGTATCCGCAAGCAAGGTTGGAACTGGATTTCCAATTAAAAAGATCTTAATTGCGTTGATGTTGATGAAGTTGTTAATGTTAGGGAACATAAATAATTTGTAGATGAGCAATGCCAAGATTTCCTCAAAAGCGCTCATATCTTGGATGCTGACGAAGTACTGATCTTGATCCATTAGAAACTTGGAGGGTAATCCTTGAATTCCTCCTTTACTCACCATATGAGTTCAGATGTCGACTACGTCCAGGGGAGTAGTTGCTGCAATGATGACGTCATCAGGATTCTTTTCCAAAACGGAGTACGGATCTTGTGCGTACACGGGTATTCCAACCAGACGAGAATACTCCTCCATCATAGACATCAGTTGATAATATGGAAAAGTGAAACAGTGATACATTAGATCGTAAAACTCTACCAGTGTGGGAAGGATCCCATCCACAATGTTGGTATTGAGAAGAGGCAGAAGTTTTCCATTCTTATTGAAAGTTTGGGGGCTGACCACCAGTTTTCCGAGCTTTTCCAATTCCTCAACCTTAAGAATTTTGAAGGTGTATTTCCTAGCTCTCTTTCTTCCGTAATCCATGGTATAGATCCTTAAGTCCTTTATTCGTTTCTCTCTTTCTCTCTCTGAAGTTCATAACGTACGTTATTAAGTTTCCTTGAAAAATGACTCAAAAAATACTCTTTGTTTTTATTATTATGATGAATGAATGAATGCATGAATGCGCATGCAAGAGTTTTTTAGCAAACATGGGGTAGAAGGGTGTAGTTGTCATGGAGTCACGTCTCTAACCTCGCCCTACGATGAACTATTGATTTGGATTTTTGTACCTGTAGAACGGGTTCTAGGGATCTCAGATTCCATTACTCGATCTTAAAGATATGTTTGACGGTATCTCTAAGAGACTCTTTCTGAGTGTAGTATCTGCGTGACAATTACTTTTGTAATCACCGCTCTACGTCCTAAGAGGCTTAAATTGGGGTTAAAGTGTTTCTATGTCCTCCTGGTACAAAATCAGTCTCGGAAGGCATTGGCGCAGTTAATCACAACCAGCCAGGCGTATCCCTAGAGTAGATTTGGACCAAGATTAGAGGCTTCACCGGGAAGACATCCTCAATCTTATCTTATGTTGCACTCAAATATGGGTGTAGGATTTCTCACCACAAGGGAGAATCAAGCTCTTTCCCGATTGAAAACCCATAAAAGTAAATAAGTAGAAATGCAGCAAACACACGATATGACACAGAGGTTAAGCAGGACCTCTCTTGTTTGAGGGGGAATTTGGCATCCCTAATTCCCCATTGGGGTTGGACCAGCACAAGTCAACCATTGGTTTGGATGAAAAACAAAGGTTATTACTTGTCCCCAGCTGAGTCGCCATTTTTCTATGGTGTCGTTTTTTTTTTACTTCCCCGTTTCACTTGGGAGGACGGCACGCCGAACCCTTCACGCGAAATTTGGAAGGAGAGAGGCACCCTTGTGGGAGGAATTTTATTTCAGTTCTTTCTACGATAGCACGCAAAGTTTTTTAATTATCCTACGAGGAGGAAGGGGAAAAAGATCTCAAATAAACCCTGAGAGTTTTCTAGGTGTGGGGATTTCACCTAAACAGATGTTCTGGAGTCCGGGAGGTTGGTTATACATAGGGAAGGTTTTAAGAACCCTACATATCCGTAGTATTCTACAGGAACCTTCTCTGTGTCTATGTGTTTGTGTCTGTTGCTTGATCGGGAAAGTTTCTCCTTTCTGTTGGGAGAGAGAATTGAATTGGATTGAAAGATGGATGAACTGACTGGTTTTTGGTTTTTTGTTAGCTCGCTAAGATTCCTTGTGAATCTCATGCCTACATATCCCTAATGGAAGTCAGAGCTTTTTTTAGTTCGAGGAACTAATTAGGGAAATGAATTGATTTTGGGTGCCTTGTTTGAACTCAAGGTTGAAGTTTGAATTAAATCTCTGTTTGTAAAAAAGAGACGAGCCATCATCTTAACGGAGAGATATTTCAATTGTTTTACCACAAACATTTTAAAAGTGAATGAAAATGAGGGTTCTTTCATGATAAGAGAGGGACCTTACTTGTGTGTGTGCAAGTATGCCAGTATCATCTTATATGAAAGAACAATCATAATGAAAAGGTTACTTTATGATAAGAGAGGGACCTTACTTGTGTGTGTGCAAGTATGCCAGTATCATCTTATATAAAGTAAAAGATTTCAACCATTAAAGGAAGACATCAGTCTGGACGTGAAGTCAACAGAGCACACAGTCTTGTATCAATATAAATGGGAAATGTTTTTTATGAAAATGATGTTTGTTATGTTTGAATGTGGTATAACAATTAAAAAGTCTATTCATAGAGATGAATCATGTCTCACCTCTGTAAGAAAGATTTAAATTTTTTACTGGCTTGTACAAGGCCCAAGCTTGAGGCTTATAAGAGTTTTGGTTGACCCTGGGAGATGACTCCACTAGGGATTGACTTTGACTGAAGAAACTTGTGTTCTATATGAAACCCATAATTGTGGCTGACTTTAGCTGGAGAATGTTTTGTTTTATTTGACTGAAAGATTTATTTGGTGTTATGTACAAAGCCTAGAATTGTGGCTGACTATAGCTAGGGAGACATTATTTTCTGCCTTGTTCAAAGCCTAAGGTTGTTTCTAAATTACTGAGGATTTCTCTGTTGAATAGAGATTGATGAATGTTGACCCTGCTGGGAATTTGCTTTTATTGAGCAGGGATTAATGAATGAAAGCCCAGAGTTGAAGGTTGACCTTTACTGGGGATGATACTCTATTGAGAATTTATTGATGGAGGCTGACCCTTTTCCATGGAAGAGTGATTTATGGACTTATGAATGGAGGCTGACCCTTTCCAGGGAAGAGTGATACTTCTTGTTTAAAGCCCAAGATTAAGGATGGCATTGTTTGAGGAAAACAAATGTGAAATCTTGACTCTACTAAGGAGAAGACTTACTGGAGATTGAAAGTATGGGTGATAGAGATTGTTCATGTCTCTCATTCTAAAAGGCGAACTCAATACTGAGATTGAGACATACTTGGCTTATTTGAAGCCTGGTTTGAAGAATAGAAGAATCTCACCAAGATAGGCTAAAAGGTAACTAAAGACCTGTTCCTATGTTTATAAGAAACCTGATGGGTCCTTGTATACAAGCTCAAGAGGAAGTTGTGAGATATGCTTTTAAGAAGCTCGTGGGTCCTTGTATTGTAAGCCTAAGAGGAGGCTAATCAAGGGTCATCGAGGGTTCTTGTTATAGCACAAGATAAAGCTATGTTGGCTTTGAACTTAGTTTGGCTCTAAGCAAATAGGTAACAGGTTTCACCGGGAATAATTCCTCTTGGGTGGATGTGCCTTATTTTTGTTCTAAGGCTTTTTTCAAGATGTTTCACCGGGAATAATTCATCTTGAGGTTGAACTATAGAAATATAATTAGGAAAGAGCCTTCACCAGGAAAACATTCACAATCCTAGGTCATAGTCCTATAATACATATACAGTTTATCTGTCCTAAGGTTTTTCTCAGATGGAGTTCTAAACGGTGTATATACAGTTTATATTTGACAGTAATTTAAATGAAAGTTGTAAATTGAAAGTTGTAAAGCCTAACCTGGATGAAGAGGAGGCCTTTGAATGATTTATGTAAAAAAAGGGGTTGGGACTTAGACTCAAGGAGAGGCCCATGTGAAATGGATTTGAAATTGAAGTTGTTTTGAAAACAGATTGAGAGTTGATTGAAAACAGTTGAATTATTTATTGAAAACAGTTTTGAAGTTTTTGTTTTGAAAATATAAGTGAAGATGGACACTAGGTCACATAGGTATATGAAGAGTTTCACAGGGAATAATGCCCTTCAATACCGAGAAGAAAGTTTTGAAAAATAGATGAGGAGTTTACTGTTTATTTAAAAATGGGATTTAAAAACTGTATGTACAGAAAAAGGTGTTGGGTCTTACACTTTTTAATATTCAAGAGGCCCAGAAGATTAATTACTGTTATGAAAATAGTTTAAGATGATTTGAAATTGAATTAATTACTGTTGTGAAAACAGTTGATTGAATGTATCTTGAAAATCTGAAAAATTAAAAGGTTTGAGTCTTACACTCTATTAGAGGGCCATGTGAAATTGAATTATGAACAAAGTTTGATCACAAAATATTTACAAAAATATTAGGTTTGAAAAATATAAAGAAAACTATATTTTAAAAGTATTAAAAATACTTAAAAATATACCATTTTAAACCCAATAAAAAATATATAATAAATAATATTTTTGTGATTTTTTTGGATATTCATAAAATAGGTATGATAAATGGAAAGTGTGTGAAATATCAAGTGAAAATGATTTAATTTGATGGGTAAAATGATTTAGTAAAGTTAAAGTGTTAGTGCTTTTATTGGCTGATTGGTATCTATATGTTTGACTAAAACATAATAGCAGTAAAACATAATATTAATGTGAATCTTGCAAGTTTATAAAGAATAAAACAGGTACAAGCAAGATGTTAGATGGAATGTCATGACATCAACTCATGACATCGCTCCTACAGAACTGGAAGGAAGATTCAGTTTGTACTTAACAGATAGAGAATATTCTATGTGAATATTATGTAATCCTATGTGGCGCATGTTTAAAGATCAAAAGAATAATTGAAGAATCAGATCTGAAGATTGAAGATTCAGGAAGAATCAGATCAGAAGATTGGATTCAGCAGTTTCTAATTTAGGAAACTCAGGATTGAAAGACCTTATTTGTAGCAGAATATTTTCTGCATATATGTAACAGCAAGAGTGCTGCGATTTGTAAGCCCAGGTCCAACTGGGATCAGGTTATAAATAGGAAACTTTTGTAACCTAGAAAAGATAAAAAACCTGGTTTTAACGATGTAATCATTAGGGTTTCTATAGGTAGACCACCCAGGTTGTGGGATGGCTTCCTTGTCCATCTGGAAACCTGTAGGTTAGAGAAGTGATTGTCCTCACTCAAAACCTGTAGGTAAGAGTTGAGTATTGTAAGCTTGGTTGAATCTGTGAAGCAAGATCAAGTATGTGTTCATTGTTAATTGTGTAAATAGCTGTTGCAGGGTTGTAACAATTAGGTATCACCGGGGAGTGAGAAGAGGTTTTCTTATCTTGGATGGAGTTCTGAGATAGAGATTGCATTGGGTAGTGACTAGGTAAACCAGAGGTTGTTTATCTATAAACCAGAGGTTGTTTATATAAAATAGTACTCTTGATAGTGGAATCTTCTTCCTGGCTTGGTAGCCCCCAGAGTAGGTAGTTAGACCGAACTGGGTTAACAATTAAATGTGTTATTTATCTTCTGCATTAATTGTTCGGTTATGGATGTTATGACTTTGTTTACAACATCAGGTTCAGAAGTGTTAGTTGTTCCTATACAGAACCATGTAAATTTATAATCTTGTTATGTATGCTGAACATGTGTAATTAAATAATGGGGGATCCTTCTATTCTGGTTGTGCTACATTAATAACACATCAGATGTCTTGACATCAGGATTGACATCCGAGTCTGTCATACATGAATTTTCAATTGGTATCAGAGCAGGCATCCTGTCTATTTCTGGGCAGGTTCTGATCTGGATGTAAGTAATGTGTTCTGGCCATACATAATTACTTTCATGATGAAGACTTCACTTAGTGAAGATGACTATGAAGACAAAAGTTCTATGATCGGATCAACACAGCTAAGGATAAAGGAGAATCTCTTATGTTCAAGAAGTATGTTAATCAATGTGTGAGATTGAAAAACACCTTATCAAGAAGGATTTCAGAGTTTCTTAAGCAGACCATGGTCTGATTCAAACATGGTAGGGTTATGCTCAACAATATTCCAGGAGTGGCAGTTCTGTTTGTTGAGATTGTGGCAACCTCTCTGTGTATGATTTTAGTATAAAGGGGTCATCTGTTGATCGTTTCTGAAGGAGATAAGTTCTTAGGCAAGGGTCTGTTGAAAAGAAAAGGGGATAATACTTGTGGGGAATACTGGTAGAACAAATGTCAGACACAATGTTATGACATTCTACTTCTGGTGTAAGTATTTATTGTTAGGAACAAATTTGCTATAATGAGTGTGTTCAACAGGATTGTTGAACAGAGGGTGCGGTTCTTGAAGATATGAAGATGAGTCTTATATTTTCCATTCATCATTTCAAGCTTATTCCGTTTGTGGGAGCTCAGACTATCTAGAATAGGAGGGTAACTTCTTTTGTCAAGAGAAATTTCTTGGTAAAAAATACTTTTACATCATGAAGAAAATGTGATACTTTTGTCAATTATTTGAATGGTTTAAGT
Organism: Vicia villosa; assembly: GCF_029867415.1. Lineage (NCBI taxonomy): Eukaryota > Viridiplantae > Streptophyta > Magnoliopsida > Fabales > Fabaceae > Vicia > Vicia villosa. The sequence goes on along the minus strand of NW_026705395.1, from coordinate 54,430 downwards.
CAGCCATGTGCAACTAGTAACCACTATTCCTTCTCTACACTAATGAGGTAGCTGTGTGCTAACAGTCTCAAGGTGTACAAAAATAATAGAAGTCTATGTCTATGACTAGTGAGTAAGTAGGGAGTTTGTTAATTGGTCCAAATGATGCTCTGTCCTAATCTTTTACGAAATCTCGGGCTATGTGCCTGAAGGAAAGAAAAGTGACAATGTCTGACACAATGTCATGACATGTTTAAAGACATTGAATCTTCACAGTCAAACAAGGAAATCTGAATTGAAGTTTATCTACACATCAGTGGTCGGTGTAAAGTTCATTCAATGACTATGAATGCACTGGTAATTCAAGATAACTCCTATCAGAAAAACAGTAAAAAACTGCTTTGGAAAGAGTAATAGCTTTTTGAACTGTTTTCTATTTAACCGTTTGACCATTGAACAAGACCAAATACCATCGTTATTTCCTACAATCTCCATTTTCTATATAATAGCATCTCCGTAAAATGCAGAAATCAAACTCTCTCAAAATGTCGTTCGTGTGCGTTCTTCTGAGTCGGGTCTGGGTTTGGTATTGTGATGGGTTGCTATACCAAAACCATCTCAGAAAAAGAAAAACACATGCTGGGGATGTTGATGGTCTCTACCATGGGTTTTTCTGCAATAACAACAAAGATGTTCCAATATATACAACCTTTAGTATATGAATCATTCTCGTTGTGATTTATGATCTGAGTTATGAACACAATTGTGATTTGTGTTCTGAGTTACTAGGACTGGTGGATAGTTTTCACTCAAGTCCTCTCTCGAGGTCTATGCTAGGATTCGGTTTCTGGTACAAGACTAAGGCAAGGGTCTCTTATGCCACCATTGGTCCTCCAAGGCGAAGGGCTTCTCCCATCATCTTCCTCGTGAACACCAGTGTTGCATGAAGAGGTTCCACTGCATATTATGACATCAGTTCTTTCTTTGTCATATTATGTCTAAAAAGGGGGAGAAGTATGTATTGATGTGGTTCAAGTCCTGAAGAACAGAAGGTAATCCGAACTCTGAGAATGTAAATTCTGTTCTTCCTTGGTGTCTTGAAGTGTTTATGTTTTTGCTGCACTTTTATGTTTTAGCCAAAATATGCCAAAGGGGGAGATTGTTAGTGCTTTTATTGGCTGATTGGTATCTATGTTTGACTAAAACATAATAGCAGTAAAACATAATATTAATGTGAATCTTGCAAGTTTATAAAGAATAAAACAGGTACAAGCAAGATGTTAGATGGAATGTCATGACATCAACTCATGACATCGCGCCTGCAGAACTGGAAGGAAGATTCAGTTTGTACTTAATAGATAGAGAATATTCTATGTGAATATTATGTAATCCTATGTGGCGCATATTTAAAGGTCAAAAGAATAATTGAAGAATCAGATCAGAATATTGAAGATTCAGGAAGAATCAGATCAGAAGATTGGATTCAGCATGTCATACCCTAAAATTTGCCCTCCTTTTTATCTGGCTTATCGCTTCACAACCATTTGCACCATTTGCATTAACATTCATTTAGAAAATAAGAATATACATTACATGTCCATCTGTGCGCATTTTTTTGGGTCGTTTTTTACGATTTAATAATGTTTCCGATTTACTAATCCTTTTGGTTTACTAATTTTATTTTAATTCAACTTAGGATTAAAATTAGTAAATCATTTTGTTACATTATTGTGCTATTTGTATTATTTCTTTATAGGTGCAAATAATAAAGACAGGGTCCATTTAAATTCAATAAAGACTCATTGGGCTCAAGTTTATACTAGGTCCATTATCATTAACCTAATTTTTTCTATATATAACAACAACAAAAAACCGAAAAAAAGGGGGAGGAGGAGAAAACCCTTATAGAAACCCTTTTCATCTTCTTGGCTAACCAGTCACGTACAAAAACAAAAAGTCAAACCTTTGTGTCGTACCATGGCATTCAGTGTTAAACCACTATCACCTCTTAACTGAAAACGAATCAAATACAACACCATTACAGATTCTTAAACACATTCCTCAACCTATATGATACTCCATACAGACTAATAGCACAACACAATTTCACTGGATTTTGTATAGTTTCAATTCCACTGTATCTCGTATATCTCGTATAGTTTCTTTTGTGTTGTGTTTTTGCAGAAAAAGAAAAATCGTGACGCGAGATTCCGTTCAAATTCAACAAAACCGTGGCATAAGAGGGATGTAGCAGAGGTGTCGAGAGAACAAATCGAACCATTCCAGGGATCCAAAGGACTCTCGGCATATTCTGAAGTGAGCACACGCATCACAGACATCTAAGGCGGCAACTATCATCGCCCTCGCGTTTACGGTTTGCAAAATATGTTTCAATCTTTCATCTTGCTCATATGTGCATTATAAACGTGTTTTGAACTAACATTCGTGATCGTGATGACCTATAAAGTGTTTCTGGACTCTTTGATTTGAGTTTAAAGGCATGAACAACGAAACACCATTGATAGGTCTCTCGAAGTTTCGAGTTGGGGCTTCTTCTTGGAAGCGAAATTAGCCCTAACAAAGGGCACCACTGTATTCGGTAGTCGATTTCCCATTGATTTATGGTCTTGGCCGGAATTTATTTGCATTATTTTTACGGATTTGATTGATGCAGGTCTATAGTGTCATAAAAAAAAAACTGTAGGTAAAAGTATTGGTTTTCTTCAAGAAATCAATGGGGAAGACGAAGGCCCTGGGGCGCGTCCCTGTTTTAAATTCATTCCTGGTTAATTTGTTTTCTATATCACCTAGTGCGTGTGACACAATAACAACATAACGGACCCAGCATAGATGGCTAAGGCATTTTGGCAACATGCGAAGGAACTTGGGTTCGATTCCCAGGATTTACAATTTTATTTTTCAAGTAATTTGATCATGGATCCAGCGCATCTGGCCCTCTCATGTTCACCATGCGCCTGCAATGCTGCACCAGTGGATCGCAGCCAGATTAGATCCAACGTTCCTGATGTAGCAGCGCACCATAGATCCCCATCAGCGCACCACACTGAATCCCAGCTGAGTGTTTCTAATTTTTCTTTTATGTTTTATGACATAGTTTTTTTTATTTAATTGTTTATTTTTATCCTTTTAATATTCTATTTCAACCAACTTTTGTTTATATTTCCCTTTTCATAAAAAACATAAAATATAAAAATATTTATTATTACTAATATTTTCATGATAAAATAAAATAATCTAATTGTTTAGTTATTCTACAATTGATTAAGTTATTAGGGTTTGATAATTAAATCAAAAAATATATTTTGCCGATTTAATTAATTAGGTTGAAAACTAATGATTAATTAATTTAATTAATTAGGTTGGAAAACCAATAATTAATTGGTTCGATTTTATTAACCATGGCTAACTTATGCCCTAATCAGGGTTTGCGAGAATTGGCCCTACACTAAAAATGTTTCTTTTCTGTGCCTTTTCAGGGTTAATCGAAAATCTTCCGATTACGCGCCATGCCAATCAAAAAGCTAAGTTCCGACTCTTTTTTTCTTAAATTTAATTTTTATTAATTATTACATTTGCATTGTAGGTTCAATTAAGTTTTACTTCATATGTTAATGAATTAGTCATACACTCAATTCTTTCTTTTTCTTTTGTCAACTCTTTAATGGTCAGGGTCAATGCTTCATGCTCAAGGCAAACCTCTGCCCATCAACCTTCATTAATCAAAGGATTTGTCAAGTCGCCAAGGCTACGAGCGAGGGTAACCCTAAACCCTAACTTTAATATTTTATGCTTTATTATTACTTATGTCAAACCCTATTAAGGGATCCGCTGGTTTCATTGTTCCCTTCCCCATATTATTATGTAACTGTTCCCTGGTTGTATTGTGTGGCCTTAAAGGCACTTAAAACTGTTATATTATTTTACTGCGTGGTTAGTAATTTAGGGAGTGCAAGATTGTAATTAACCTAGAATCACTAATTTACAAGATAATATATTGAATTAACCACGTGATTGTTGCACACACGCACGCTTTTGGGTAACCTCTCTGTTGCCTTGTTGCCTTGTTGCCTTGTTGCCTTGTTGCCTTGTTGCCTTGTGTTTTTGCAGAATAGCCAGTCCCTCGAATATGAGGATACCTCAGCCATGTTGCCTCGATTAAAGGTCATGGTCCCTAATGATGCTGCCTTCGATACACTAACATGACCTCGACCCTCGGAAGTTGCCTACGGAAAAGGCTGAGGTATCTTCTGGTTGCCTACAAACAAAGGCTATTCTGATCTTTCCTCTTAGACTACCTGCCTCTCTATAGCATGGGTCAGTCTTTGGGCGAACGATAACTCGACGACCCTTCTACCTCCAAACGAAAGGCTTCCTGCCCTCTTATGGCAAGGATAGACCCTTTCATTCTGAAAGGCTAAAAAGAGACCTATCATCTGAGTTTAAGGTAATTGCCCCAAATTGCCTTGCCCTGCTCTATTTTCTATATTCTTTCTCAAATTCTTCAAAAACTGGCTACGCTCATTTACGAGCTAAAGTCCATTTTTTCCTTTTTCATCTACATTTTCTGAAAACGAGCAAGCAAAGCAATTAAGAGCCCATGGAAAACCATGGATGCAAAGGGTGCCTTACACCTTCCCTTTGCATAAATTACCCCCCGAACTTAGATTTCTTTAAAAGGTTTTTTTCTGTTTCTTTTTGCCTTTCCGAATTTGTTTGGATAAAATAAAAGTCGGTGGCGACTCATGCTTAACCGCGACATTCCGATATAAAAGTCAGTTCACCGTATCACAGAACTGGCGACTCTGCTGGGGATGCTTTCGAATTAAAAAAGGGGTTACCTTAAAGTTTAGGATCACATAATTGTTTGTTTGCTTGCTTTATTTTTCAAGGTTGTTTTGGGTATTGAATGGAAGATGAATCCTACACCCGGATTCGAGTGCACCTTAAGATAGGAGCGGCATAGTCATGGAGACCTCCCTTGTGCATGCTTGGGATTGGTCAAAATGAAGTTCGCGCTTGAGTTAGGCCTCCACTGGTTATTGTGTACCTCTTTCGCATGAGAGAGGTTTATACATGTATCTTTGGGTGCGTCGGAGCTCAAGGACCTTTAGTCACCTTTAACCCATCCTGACTTTTAGGAACGTAGTGGGAGGGCTATTCTTGGTGCATGCCAAGTTATGGTCGCTACCCGATACTACAGCTCAGATAGGTTTCTTCCTAAAGTATCATTGCGTGGTATGCATGTACCATGTTCGAGGGTGCTTTGGAGGGGCTGACAATTCTGAGTAACTTGGTAGAACCCGTTGCTGATATCATCCTTATACTTAGAAGTACCTTTGGGGAAGGGTAGTCACCTGGTCATACTCCATGCAAGCCTTTAAACTTAAGGACTCTTGTGTGACTTGTTTGGTATCTAACCTTCTATTTCCTTGCAGGATTTGCTTGTAGGACAATTCGTCCTCACTACCTTATGCTTTAACCTTCTATTTCCTTGCAGGATTTGCTTGTAGGACAATTCGTCCTCACTACCTTATGCTTTAACCTTTTATTTCCTTGCAGGATTTGCTTGTAGGACATTTCGTCCTCATTGCCTTATGCTTTAACCTTCTATTTCCTTGCAGGATTTGTCTGTAGGACAATTTGACCTTATGCTTTACTTAATGCATTGCATCTGGATGACATCATAACATCATAACATCACATACTAACTAACCCTTTCAAAGATCTTAGGAATTTAGGGCGCACAATTTCAGGTGCTCTTATCAAGGACGGAATTCCTATATAGGGGCAAGAGGATTTACTTTCCTCTGGCCATTCGCCTTCCAATTCAAAGACACAATACCTATCAAGGGGCAAGAGGATTTATTTTCCTCTAGCCATATGCTTTCAAATTCAAAAGTACAAGTATCCCGAATCAACGGCTATGACCCACTAGATATGGTGAGCTTGATTCTCAAAGAAAGACATTCAAAGACAAAAGTCGGAATTCTTCAGACAAAGACGCGACCAAACCATTTTCTAATGTTGCTAACTAAATTCCTAAAGATCCTTGAAAAGATTGCATTTGCATTCATAACATCACATAAAACTAACTTTGCCTTTCAGGTCGACCAACTGGTCAGAAAAATACCATCAACAAATCAATCCTAATCAGATGAACATTATGGAAGCTTGACCCCCAGACTTCTGAAACATTCCAATCAGATATACATTCCGGAAGCTCGAACCCCGGACATTCAGAAAGTTCCAATCAGATGAACATTCTGGAAGCTTGACCCCCAGACTTCTGAAACATTCCAATCAGATATAGATTCCGGAAGCTCAAACCCCGGACATTCTGAAAGTTCCAATCAGATGAACATTCTGGAAGCTTGACCCCCATACTTCTGAAACATTCCAATCAGATATACATTCCGGAAGCTCGAACCCCGGACATTCTGAAAGTTCCAATCAGATGAACATTCTAGAAGCTTGACCCCCAGACTTCTGAAACATTCCAATCAGATATACATTCCGGAAGATCGAACCCCAGACATTCTGAAACATTCTTATCATATACACATTCCGGAAGCTCGAACCCCGGATACTCTGAATCTCTACACCAGTTCTACAACAATGACGCAAGCCAAATGCACCTAAGCGTCAATTCACTAAAATCAATATGTCGTCGGCTCAAACATTACAAACATCTGTTGAAGATCATATGGATTACTCTGAGGGATGCTCCTAAGAACTCTAAAACCTCTGGCTATAAACTCAATGCGAGGTGCGCGTACCATTCCAACATTCCTGGACATTACAAAAAAACAATTGCTGGACATTGAGGAACAAGATTCAAGATCTAATTGATAACAGGGAAATCAAATTCAAACCTCCTGAAAACTCCTGTGGTGATCACCGCTCCTATGCCTAGTCATGACAAGACTGATTGATGTCTAGATGGATGAACTTTTGGATCATTAGATCTACTTTCATTTGCATGTTTCTTTCCTGTTTGTTTAAACATCCGACTTATGATAGACATTATCTGTTTTAATAATTATCATCAGTGCATTGCATATGTTTGTCTTGAATACACAATTTCGCTATCACTCATTTTAAATTATGTCTTTACTTTGCATATGTTTTGTGCTAATTCAACTCCTGCTAAAGTTGTATACCTTTTGAGGGAGGATGACGAAAACGATACCGCAACCTCATACAGTATGCTTTTGAACGGACTATGTTGACGATGTACAGGCATTGTTTCAATTCCTAAACAGTGGAGATATAAGGATGTTAATCCCTCGTTAACCCCTTTGAGCCTAAGAAGTAGAAGTTTCTTTCTTGTGCTAATTAAAACTCTTGATCATAACCTGGGGCAGGGTAGTTCTCAGTTAATTTGGTTGTGCATTCAATTTTAAGAGAATCATTCAGAACACCTTTCAACAAAGGTTTCAATCACAAGCGTTCATCCGCACACATCAAAGAAGTGTTGGAAACGTCAATTAAAAGCCAATGACGGTTCATCAATCATCAAACAAGGCAGTCAATATCTCTCAAAAAAGAAAAAATGAAAAAACATCTATACAAAGAAAAGCCTGCTAAGTCAAAAATCAAAAAGAAGACTTAGGCAAAAATCAAGGCGTCCCGCTGACTGTAAACTCAAAATAGACAGTTCAGGCAAAAGTTAGGGATTTCAAAAGATGAAAAAAGAGAAGTCAATAAATTCCTGAACAACAAAATATTGTGACTACCAAAAGGAAGAAGTGACGGCCATCTCAAAAGTTCTCTTTACTTGTGAACCATCATCATTGTCAAAGGGGAAAATCCAAAGTCTCTTGAAACCTGAATGCATAAGTTGAATTGACAGAGCTTAGGACTGAAGATCATCACGAAGAGGGGTGGGTACAATAAAATTTGAGCCATTATCCTTTGTTTCGTAAACCGTGAACCAAGCCACGTTACAACCCTTGAAAGTCCTAATTGAAGCATGGTTAGTTCGAAAGCATACTGTCACCAAAAGGTATCCCGACTCCTTAAGGTTTACCAAAATGCCGAGTTGATATCACGTTTCTACAAACATCACGTTGTCATAAATATCATGTTTTTACAAATATCATGTTTTTTTACAAACATCACACGTTTACATCTTTGGTTTTAATGTTTTTCAAAAAAAAAACTCAAGACAAACGTATGCATTGCATCTCATGAATTCATTATTAAACATATTCTGCTACATAATTTCAAATGTTAGCATCAGAAAGAACTTGCACAGGGTACAACTAATGACTAGAAAGTTATCCCGATAGGCAACGTCTCCTACATATACAAGGGGCATGACACGTTTCTCCCAATCAATCTGGGGCAATCAAGTCAAGATTCGAAGAATCTCTCAAATGCCAAAAAGTCAAAAGCATACATCCCAAGCGGAAGTCAAACTATTTCCCGGTCAATCTGGGGAAATCAAGTCAAGATTCCGAGAATCTCTCAAAGATGCCAAAAACAATCAGGGGCATGCATCCAAATAAATCTTAAGCTATTTCCAATCAATATGGGGCATTGTCCTGGACCAATGGTTACTAAGGGGCATGTCGCCCATGGTTCATATCTCATAAAGTCCTCGCGAGACGAATCTTTCCAAAGTTCCTACTAATCGGGGCAAATCTATACAAGTCCAGCTTGACATCTTGATCAACATTCAGTGGCGTGCCCTAATTAAAGTCCAGGAACGACAGGTACTATAATACTAGGGGCAACATTCAAGACATCCGCGTCTTCCCACAAAGCTGATTTCGCAAGATCATATCCCCACAGAGTAATCCCTAAGAAGATGTCTTCCAACACTCCTACCCCGACAAAGGCATGGCTCCCCAACATAGTTCACACCTCTACTTTCCCTTTACCCAATCAGGGTACATCAAGTTATTGATCATCCCCAAGCAGAAGTTATAAATCCCCAGCTGAGCATCTCTCAAGACGAAATCAAACATCAAAATCACAGAGACCTGGAGATTTATTCTCTCGACTAAGACAACATAAATCATATTTGCATACCATATGACACAAACATATTCATACATCGCATACATCACTATATAACAAATCCATAACATACGAAGTTTCTCATTTATTTTGAGATACTCATCACATAAACGCATGCATCATGACATAAGAAAACTAACCTCTATTTTTCAGGATATTACTATCTCTATCTGCAAGAGTTAAGTCGACACCTTTGACGGTTCCTTAACAATCTATTCCCAAGTATTAAGTCGACACCTTTGACGGTTCCTTAATACATCAAGAGTTAAGTCGACACCTTTGACGGTTCCTTAACAACACACTTCAGATATAAGTCGACACCTTTGACGGTTCCTTATACAATCTATCTGCATATCTGAGTCGATACCTTTGACGGTGCCTCAATGATATGCTTCAAAGTTAAGTCGACACCTTTGACGGTTCCTTAACAACCCACATCAAGAGTTAAGTCGACACCTTTGACGGTTCCTTAACGACACACTTCAGATATAAGTCGACACCTTTGACGGTTCCTTATACAATCTATCTGCATATTTGAGTCGATACCTTTGACGGTGCCTCAACAATATGCTTCAAATTTAAGTCGATACCTTTGACGGTTCCTTAATTACCCCCGCCGTATCTAAGTCGATACCTTTGACGGTTCCTTAATGATATGCTTCGAATTTAAGTCGATACCTGTGACGGTTCCTTAAATAATCCGATTCAGAATCGAGTCGATACCTCAGACGGTTCCTCAACATTCAAAGACTAAAAACAGAAGCCTCGTAACAATCAATACTCCAACAACTACCAGATGACATCTACAAGCCCATCTCCGACAAAAGTCCCTCCTTCAGCTAGGGCAAATTTCTTGGTATTCTAGTGTTCAATCATCTTCCACCTTCAGATACCGACTGGCATACAAACCACTCTACATCTTCAGGTTTAAGATAATTGAACAGGGGCAGCTGTCATACCCTAAAATTTGCCCTCCTTTTTATCTGGCTTATCGCTTCACAACCATTTGCACCATTTGCATTAACATTCATTTAGAAAATAAGAATATACATTACATGTCCATCTGTGCGCATTTTTTTGGGTCGTTTTTTACGATTTAATAATGTTTCCGATTTACTAATCCTTTTGGTTTACTAATTTTATTTTAATTCAACTTAGGATTAAAATTAGTAAATCATTTTGTTACATTATTGTGCTATTTGTATTATTTCTTTATAGGTGCAAATAATAAAGACAGGGTCCATTTAAATTCAATAAAGACTCATTGGGCTCAAGTTTATACTAGGTCCATTATCATTAACCTAATTTTTTCTATATATAACAACAACAAAAAACCGAAAAAAAGGGGGAGGAGGAGAAAACCCTTATAGAAACCCTTTTCAGCTTCTTGGCTAACCAGTCACGTACAAAAACAAAAAGTCAAACCTTTGTGTCGTACCATGGCATTCAGTGTTAAACCACTATCACCTCTTAACTGAAAACGAATCAAATACAACACCATTACAGATTCTTAAACACATTCCTCAACCTATATGATACTCCATACAGACTAATAGCACAACACAATTTCACTGGATTTTGTATAGTTTCAATTCCACTGTATCTCGTATATCTCGTATAGTTTCTTTTGTGTTGTGTTTTTGCAGAAAAAGAAAAATCGTGACGCGAGATTCCGTTCAAATTCAACAAAACCGTGGCATAAGAGGGATGTAGCAGAGGTGTCGAGAGAACAAATCGAACCATTCCAGGGATCCAAAGGACTCTCGGCATATTCTGAAGTGAGCACACGCATCACAGACATCTAAGGCGGCAACTATCATCGCCCTCGCGTTTACGGTTTGCAAAATATGTTTCAATCTTTCATCTTGCTCATATGTGCATTATAAACGTGTTTTGAACTAACATTCGTGATCGTGATGACCTATAAAGTGTTTCTGGACTCTTTGATTTGAGTTTAAAGGCATGAACAACGAAACACCATTGATAAGTCTCTCGAAGTTTCGAGTTGGGGCTTCTTCTTGGAAGCGGAATTAGCCCTAACAAAGGGCACCACTGTATTCGGTAGTCGATTTCCCATTGATTTATGGTCTTGGCCGGAATTTATTTGCATTATTTTTACGGATTTGATTGATGCAGGTCTATAGTGTCATAAAAAAAAAACTGTAGGTAAAAGTATTGGTTTTCTTCAAGAAATCAATGGGGAAGACGAAGGCCCTGGGGCGCGTCCCTGTTTTAAATTCATTCCTGGTTAATTTGTTTTCTATATCACCTAGTGCGTGTGACACAATAACAACATAACGGACCCAGCACAGATGGCTAAGGCATTTTGGCAACATGCGAAGGAACTTGGGTTCGATTCCCAGGATTTACAATTTTATTTTTCAAGTAATTTGATCATGGATCCAGCGCATCTGGCCCTCTCATGTTCACCATGCGCCTGCAATGCTGCACCAGTGGATCGCAGCCAGATTAGGTCCAACGTTCCTGATGTAGCAGCGCACCATAGATCCCCATCAGCGCACCACACTGAATCCCAGCTGAGTGTTTCTAATTTTTCTTTTATGTTTTATGACATAGTTTTTTTTATTTAATTGTTTATTTTTATCCTTTTAATATTCTATTTCAACCAACTTTTGTTTATATTTCCCTTTTCATAAAAAACATAAAATATAAAAATATTTATTATTACTAATATTTTCATGATTAAATAAAATAATCTAATTGTTTAGTTATTCTACAATTGATTAAGTTATTAGGGTTTGATAATTAAATCAAAAAATATATTTTGCCGATTTAATTAATTAGGTTGAAAACTAATGATTAATTAATTTAATTAATTAGGTTGGAAAACCAATAATTAATTGGTTCGATTTTATTAACCATGGCTAACTTATGCCCTAATCAGGGTTTGCGAGAATTGGCCCTACACTAAAAATGTTTCTTTTCTGTGCCTTTTCAGGGTTAATCGAAAATCTTCCGATTACGCGCCATGCCAATCAAAAAGCTAAGTTCCGACTCTTTTTTTCTTAAATTTAATTTTTATTAATTATTACATTTGCATTGTAGGTTCAATTAAGTTTTACTTCATATGTTAATGAATTAGTCATACACTCAATTCTTTCTTTTTCTTTTGTCAACTCTTTAATGGTCAGGGTCAATGCTTCATGCTCAAGGCAAACCTCTGCCCATCAACCTTCATTAATCAAAGGATTTGTCAAGTCGCCAAGGCTACGAGCGAGGGTAACCCTAAACCCTAACTTTAATATTTTATGCTTTATTATTACTTATGTCAAACCCTATTAAGGGATCCGCTGGTTTCATTGTTCCCTTCCCCATATTATTATGTAACTGTTCCCTGGTTGTATTGTGTGGCCTTAAAGGCACTTAAAACTGTTATATTATTTTACTGCGTGGTTAGTAATTTAGGGAGTGCAAGATTGTAATTAACCTAGAATCACTAATTTACAAGATAATATATTGAATTAACCACGTGATTGTTGCACACACGCACGCTTTTGGGTAACCTCTCTGTTGCCTTGTTGCCTTGTTGCCTTGTTGCCTTGTTGCCTTGTTGCCTTGTGTTTTTGCAGAATAGCCAGTCCCTCGAATATGAGGATACCTCAGCCATGTTGCCTCGATTAAAGGTCATGGTCCCTAATGATGCTGCCTTCGATACACTAACATGACCTCGACCCTCGGAAGTTGCCTACGGAAAAGGCTGAGGTATCTTCTGGTTGCCTACAAACAAAGGCTATTCTGATCTTTCCTCTTAGACTACCTGCCTCTCTATAGCATGGGTCAGTCTTTGGGCGAACGATAACTCGACGACCCTTCTACCTCCAAACGAAAGGCTTCCTGCCCTCTTATGGCAAGGATAGACCCTTTCATTCTGAAAGGCTAAAAAGAGACCTATCATCTGAGTTTAAGGTAATTGCCCCAAATTGCCTTGCCCTGCTCTATTTTCTATATTCTTTCTCAAATTCTTCAAAAACTGGCTACGCTCATTTACGAGCTAAAGTCCATTTTTTCCTTTTTCATCTACATTTTCTGAAAACGAGCAAGCAAAGCAATTAAGAGCCCATGGAAAACCATGGATGCAAAGGGTGCCTTACACCTTCCCTTTGCATAAATTACCCCCCGAACTTAGATTTCTTTAAAAGGTTTTTTTCTGTTTCTTTTTGCCTTTCCGAATTTGTTTGGATAAAATAAAAGTCGGTGGCGACTCATGCTTAACCGCGACATTCCGATATAAAAGTCAGTTCACCGTATCACAGAACTGGCGACTCTGCTGGGGATGCTTTCGAATTAAAAAAGGGGTTACCTTAAAGTTTAGGATCACATAATTGTTTGTTTGCTTGCTTTATTTTTCAAGGTTGTTTTGGGTATTGAATGGAAGATGAATCCTACACCCGGATTCGAGTGCACCTTAAGATAGGAGCGGCATAGTCATGGAGACCTCCCTTGTGCATGCTTGGGATTGGTCAAAATGAAGTTCGCGCTTGAGTTAGGCCTCCACTGGTTATTGTGTACCTCTTTCGCATGAGAGAGGTTTATACATGTATCTTTGGGTGCGTCGGAGCTCAAGGACCTTTAGTCACCTTTAACCCATCCTGACTTTTAGGAACGTAGTGGGAGGGCTATTCTTGGTGCATGCCAAGTTATGGTCGCTACCCGATACTACAGCTCAGATAGGTTTCTTCCTAAAGTATCATTGCGTGGTATGCATGTACCATGTTCGAGGGTGCTTTGGAGGGGCTGACAATTCTGAGTAACTTGGTAGAACCCGTTGCTGATATCATCCTTATACTTAGAAGTACCTTTGGGGAAGGGTAGTCACCTGGTCATACTCCATGCAAGCCTTTAAACTTAAGGACTCTTGTGTGACTTGTTTGGTATCTAACCTTCTATTTCCTTGCAGGATTTGCTTGTAGGACAATTCGTCCTCACTACCTTATGCTTTAACCTTCTATTTCCTTGCAGGATTTCCTTGTAGGACAATTCGTCCTCACTACCTTATGCTTTAACCTTTTATTTCCTTGCAGGATTTGCTTGTAGGACATTTCGTCCTCATTGCCTTATGCTTTAACCTTCTATTTCCTTGCAGGATTTGTCTGTAGGACAATTTGACCTTATGCTTTACTTAATGCATTGCATCTGGATGACATCATAACATCATAACATCACATACTAACTAACCCTTTCAAAGATCTTAGGAATTTAGGGCGCACAATTTCAGGTGCTCTTATCAAGGACGGAATTCCTATCTAGGGGCAAGAGGATTTACTTTCCTCTGGCCATTCGCCTTCCAATTCAAAGACACAATACCTATCAAGGGGCAAGAGGATTTATTTTCCTCTAGCCATATGCTTTCAAATTCAAAAGTACAAGTATCCCGAATCAGCGGCTATGACCCACTGGATATGGTGAGCTTGATTCTCAAAGAAAGACATTCAAAGACAAAAGTCGGAATTCTTCAGACAAAGACGCGACCAAACCATTTTCTAATGTTGCTAACTAAATTCCTAAAGATCCTTGAAAAGATTGCATTTGCATTCATAACATCACATAAAACTAACTTTGCCTTTCAGGTCGACCAACTGGTCAGAAAAATACCATCAACAAATCAATCCTAATCAGATGAACATTATGGAAGCTTGACCCCCAGACTTCTGAAACATTCCAATCAGATATACATTCCGGAAGCTCGAACCCCGGACATTCAGAAAGTTCCAATCAGATGAACATTCTGGAAGCTTGACCCCCAGACTTCTGAAACATTCCAATCAGATATAGATTCCGGAAGCTCAAACCCCGGACATTCTGAAAGTTCCAATCAGATGAACATTCTGGAAGCTTGACCCCCAGACTTCTGAAACATTCCAATCAGATATACATTCCGGAAGCTCGAACCCCGGACATTCTGAAAGTTCCAATCAGATGAACATTCTAGAAGCTTGACCCCCAGACTTCTGAAACATTCCAATCAGATATACATTCCGGAAGATCGAACCCCAGACATTCTGAAACATTCTTATCATATACACATTCCGGAAGCTCGAATCCCGGATACTCTGAATCTCTACACCAGTTCTACAACAATGACGCAAGCCAAATGCACCTAAGCGTCAATTCACTAAAATCAATATGTCGTCGGCTCAAACATTACAAACATCTGTTGAAGATCATATGGATTACTCTGAGGGATGCTCCTAAGAACTCTAAAACCTCTGGCTATAAACTCAATGCGAGGTGCGCGTACCATTCCAACATTCCTGGACATTACAAAAAAACAATTGCTGGACATTGAGGAACAAGATTCAAGATCTAATTGATAACAGGGAAATCAAATTCAAACCTCCTGAAAACTCCTGTGGTGATCACCGCTCCTATGCCTAGTCATGACAAGACTGATTGATGTCTAGATGGATGAACTTTTGGATCATTAGATCTACTTTCATTTGCATGTTTCTTTCCTGTTTGTTTAAACATCCGACTTATGATAGACATTATCTGTTTTAATAATTATCATCAGTGCATTGCATATGTTTGTCTTGAATACACAATTTCGCTATCACTCATTTTAAATTATGTCTTTACTTTGCATATGTTTTGTGCTAATTCAACTCCTGCTAAAGTTGTATACCTTTTGAGGGAGGATGACGAAAACGATACCGCAACCTCATACAGTATGCTTTTGAACGGACTATGTTGACGATGTACAGGCATTGTTTCAATTCCTAAACAGTGGAGATATAAGGATGTTAATCCCTCGTTAACCCCTTTGAGCCTAAGAAGTAGAAGTTTCTTTCTTGTGCTAATTAAAACTCTTGATCATAACCTGGGGCAGGGTAGTTCTCAGTTAATTTGGCTGTGCATTCAATTTTAAGAGAATCATTCAGAACACCTTTCAACAAAGGTTTCAATCACAAGCGTTCATCCGCACACATCAAAGAAGTGTTGGAAACGTCAATTAAAAGCCAATGACGGTTCATCAATCATCAAACAAGGCAGTCAATATCTCTCAAAAAAGAAAAAATGAAAAAACATCTATACAAAGAAAAGCCTGCTAAGTCAAAAATCAAAAAGAAGACTTAGGCAAAAATCAAGGCGTCCCGCTGACTGTAAACTCAAAATAGACAGTTCAGGCAAAAGTTAGGGATTTCAAAAGATGAAAAAAGAGAAGTCAATAAATTCCTGAACAACAAAATATTGTGACTACCAAAAGGAAGAAGTGACGGCCATCTCAAAAGTTCTCTTTACTTGTGAACCATCATCATTGTCAAAGGGGAAAATCCAAAGTCTCTTGAAACCTGAATGCATAAGTTGAATTGACAGAGCTTAGGACTGAAGATCATCACGAAGAGGGGTGGGTACAATAAAATTTGAGCCATTATCCTTTGTTTCGTAAACCGTGAACCAAGCCACGTTACAACCCTTGAAAGTCCTAATTGAATCATGGTTAGTTCGAAAGCATACTGTCACCAAAAGGTATCCCGACTCCTTAAGGTTTACCAAAATGCCGAGTTGATATCACGTTTCTACAAACATCACGTTGTCATAAATATCATGTTTTTACAAATATCATGTTTTTTTACAAACATCACACGTTTACATCTTTGGTTTTAATGTTTTTCAAAAAAAAAACTCAAGACAAACGTATGCATTGCATCTCATGAATTCATTATTAAACATATTCTGCTACATAATTTCAAATGTTAGCATCAGAAAGAACTTGCACAGGGTACAACTAATGACTAGAAAGTTATCCCGATAGGCAACGTCTCCTACATATACAAGGGGCATGACACGTTTCTCCCAATCAATCTGGGGCAATCAAGTCAAGATTCAAAGAATCTCTCAAATGCCAAAAAGTCAAAAGCATACATCCCAAGCGGAAGTCAAACTATTTCCCGGTCAATCTGGGGAAATCAAGTCAAGATTCCGAGAATCTCTCAAAGATGCCAAAAACAATCAGGGGCATGCATCCAAATAAATCTTAAGCTATTTCCAATCAATATGGGGCATTGTCCTGGACCAATGGTTACTAAGGGGCATGTCGCCCATGGTTCATATCTCATAAAGTCCTCGCGAGACGAATCTTTCCAAAGTTCCTACTAATCGGGGCAAATCTATACAAGTCCAGCTTGACATCTTGATCAACATTCAGTGGCGTGCCCTAATTAAAGTCCAGGAACGACAGGTACTATAATACTAGGGGCAACATTCAAGACATCCGCGTCTTCCCACAAAGCTGATTTCGCAAGATCATATCCCCACAGAGTAATCCCTAAGAAGATGTCTTCCAACACTCCTACCCCGACAAAGGCATGGCTCCCCAACATAGTTCACACCTCTACTTTCCCTTTACCCAATCAGGGTACATCAAGTTATTGATCATCCCCAAGCAGAAGTTATAAATCCCCAGCTGAGCATCTCTCAAGACGAAATCAAACATCAAAATCACAGAGACCTGGAGATTTATTCTCTCGACTAAGACAACATAAATCATATTTGCATACCATATGACACAAACATATTCATACATCGCATACATCACTATATAACAAATCCATAACATACGAAGTTTCTCATTTATTTTGAGATACTCATCACATAAACGCATGCATCATGACATAAGAAAACTAACCTCTATTTTTCAGGATATTACTATCTCTATCTGCAAGAGTTAAGTCGACACCTTTGACGGTTCCTTAACAATCTATTCTCAAGTATTAAGTCGACACCTTTGACGGTTCCTTAATACATCAAGAGTTAAGTCGACACCTTTGACGGTTCCTTAACAACACACTTCAGATATAAGTCGACACCTTTGACGGTTCCTTATACAATCTATCTGCATATCTGAGTCGATACCTTTGACGGTGCCTCAATGATATGCTTCAAAGTTAAGTCGACACCTTTGACGGTTCCTTAACAACCCACATCAAGAGTTAAGTCGACACCTTTGACGGTTCCTTAACGACACACTTCAGATATAAGTCGACACCTTTGACGGTTCCTTATACAATCTATCTGCATATTTGAGTCGATACCTTTGACGGTGCCTCAACAATATGCTTCAAATTTAAGTCGATACCTTTGACGGTTCCTTAATTACCCCCGCCGTATCTAAGTCGATACCTTTGACGGTTCCTTAATGATATGCTTCGAATTTAAGTCGATACCTGTGACGGTTCCTTAAATAATCCGATTCAGACTCGAGTCGATACCTCAGACGGTTCCTCAACATTCAAAGACTAAAAACAGAAGCCTCGTAACAATCAATACTCCAACAACTACCAGATGACATCTACAAGCCCATCTCCGACAAAAGTCCCTCCTTCAGCTAGGGCAAATTTCTTGGTATTCTAGTGTTCAATCATCTTCCACCTTCAGATACCGACTGGCATACAAACCACTCTACATCTTCAGGTTTAAGATAATTGAACAGGGGCAGCTGTCATACCCTAAAATTTGCCCTCCTTTTTATCTGGCTTATCGCTTCACAACCATTTGCACCATTTGCATTAACATTCATTTAGAAAATAAGAATATACATTACATGTCCATCTGTGCGCATTTTTTTGGGTCGTTTTTTACGATTTAATAATGTTTCCGATTTACTAATCCTTTTGGTTTACTAATTTTATTTTAATTCAACTTAGGATTAAAATTAGTAAATCATTTTGTTACATTATTGTGCTATTTGTATTATTTCTTTATAGGTGCAAATAATAAAGACAGGGTCCATTTAAATTCAATAAAGACTCATTGGGCTCAAGTTTATACTAGGTCCATTATCATTAACCTAATTTTTTCTATATATAACAACAACAAAAAACCGAAAAAAAGGGGGAGGAGGAGAAAACCCTTATAGAAACCCTTTTCAGCTTCTTGGCTAACCAGTCACGTACAAAAACAAAAAGTCAAACCTTTGTGTCGTACCATGGCATTCAGTGTTAAACCACTATCACCTCTTAACTGAAAACGAATCAAATACAACACCATTACAGATTCTTAAACACATTCCTCAACCTATATGATACTCCATACAGACTAATAGCACAACACAATTTCACTGGATTTTGTATAGTTTCAATTCCACTGTATCTCGTATATCTCGTATAGTTTCTTTTGTGTTGTGTTTTTGCAGAAAAAGAAAAATCGTGACGCGAGATTCCGTTCAAATTCAACAAAACCGTGGCATAAGAGGGATGTAGCAGAGGTGTCGAGAGAACAAATCGAACCATTCCAGGGATCCAAAGGACTCTCGGCATATTCTGAAGTGAGCACACGCATCACAGACATCTAAGGCGGCAACTATCATCGCCCTCGCGTTTACGGTTTGCAAAATATGTTTCAATCTTTCATCTTGCTCATATGTGCATTATAAACGTGTTTTGAACTAACATTCGTGATCGTGATGACCTATAAAGTGTTTCTGGACTCTTTGATTTGAGTTTAAAGGCATGAACAATGAAACACCATTGATAGGTCTCTCGAAGTTTCGAGTTGGGGCTTCTTCTTGGAAGCGAAATTAGCCCTAACAAAGGGCACCACTGTATTCGGTAGTCGATTTCCCATTGATTTATGGTCTTGGCCGGAATTTATTTGCATTATTTTTACGGATTTGATTGATGCAGGTCTATAGTGTCATAAAAAAAACTGTAGGTAAAAGTATTGGTTTTCTTCAAGAAATCAATGGGGAAGACGAAGGCCCTGGGGCGCGTCCCTGTTTTAAATTCATTCCTGGTTAATTTGTTTTCTATATCACCTAGTGCGTGTGACACAATAACAACATAACGGACCCAGCACAGATGGCTAAGGCATTTTGGCAACATGCGAAGGAACTTGGGTTCGATTCCCAGGATTTACAATTTTATTTTTCAAGTAATTTGATCATGGATCCAGCGCATCTGGCCCTCTCATGTTCACCATGCGCCTGCAATGCTGCACCAGTGGATCGCAGCCAGATTAGATCCAACG
This sequence comes from Vicia villosa, assembly GCF_029867415.1. Classification (NCBI taxonomy): domain Eukaryota; kingdom Viridiplantae; phylum Streptophyta; class Magnoliopsida; order Fabales; family Fabaceae; genus Vicia; species Vicia villosa. Next base: position 34,420 of record NW_026705395.1, on the reverse strand, counting down.
TTCCTGATGTAGCAGCGCACCATAGATCCCCATCAGCGCACCACACTGAATCCCAGCTGAGTGTTTCTAATTTTTCTTTTATGTTTTATGACATAGTTTTTTTTATTTAATTGTTTATTTTTATCCTTTTAATATTCTATTTCAACCAACTTTTGTTTATATTTCCCTTTTCATAAAAAACATAAAATATAAAAATATTTATTATTACTAATATTTTCATGATTAAATAAAATAATCTAATTGTTTAGTTATTCTACAATTGATTAAGTTATTAGGGTTTGATAATTAAATCAAAAAATATATTTTGCCGATTTAATTAATTAGGTTGAAAACTAATGATTAATTAATTTAATTAATTAGGTTGGAAAACCAATAATTAATTGGTTCGATTTTATTAACCATGGCTAACTTATGCCCTAATCAGGGTTTGCGAGAATTGGCCCTACACTAAAAATGTTTCTTTTCTGTGCCTTTTCAGGGTTAATCGAAAATCTTCCAATTACGCGCCATGCCAATCAAAAAGCTAAGTTCCGACTCTTTTTTTCTTAAATTTAATTTTTATTAATTATTACATTTGCATTGTAGGTTCAATTAAGTTTTACTTCATATGTTAATGAATTAGTCATACACTCAATGCTTTCTTTTTCTTTTGTCAACTCTTTAATGGTCAGGGTCAATGCTTCATGCTCAAGGCAAACCTCTGCCCATCAACCTTCATTAATCAAAGGATTTGTCAAGTCGCCAAGGCTACGAGCGAGGGTAACCCTAAACCCTAACTTTAATATTTTATGCTTTATTATTACTTATGTCAAACCCTATTAAGGGATCCGCTGGTTTCATTGTTCCCTTCCCCATATTATTATGTAACTGTTCCCTGGTTGTATTGTGTGGCCTTAAAGGCACTTAAAACTGTTATATTATTTTACTGCGTGGTTAGTAATTTAGGGAGTGCAAGATTGTAATTAACCTAGAATCACTAATTTACAAGATAATATATTGAATTAACCACGTGATTGTTGCACACACGCACGCTTTTGGGTAACCTCTCTGTTGCCTTGTTGCCTTGTTGCCTTGTGTTTTTGCAGAATAGCCAGTCCCTCGAATATGAGGATACCTCAGCCATGTTGCCTCGATTAAAGGTCATGGTCCCTAATGATGCTGCCTTCGATACACTAACATGACCTCGACCCTCGGAAGTTGCCTACGGAAAAGGCTGAGGTATCTTCTGGTTGCCTACAAACAAAGGCTATTCTGATCTTTCCTCTTAGACTACCTGCCTCTCTATAGCATGGGTCAGTCTTTGGGCGAACGATAACTCGACGACCCTTCTACCTCCAAACGAAAGGCTTCCTGCCCTCTTATGGCAAGGATAGACCCTTTCATTCTGAAAGGCTAAAAAGAGACCTATCATCTGAGTTTAAGGTAATTGCCCCACATTGCCTTGCCCTGCTCTATTTTCTATATTCTTTCTCAAATTCTTCAAAAACTGGCTACGCTCATTTACGAGCTAAAGTCCATTTTTTCCTTTTTCATCTACATTTTCTGAAAACGAGCAAGCAAAGCAATTAAGAGCCCATGGAAAACCATGGATGCAAAGGGTGCCTTACACCTTCCCTTTGCATAAATTACCCCCCGAACTTAGATTTCTTTAAAAGGTTTTTTTCTGTTTCTTTTTGCCTTTCCGAATTTGTTTGGATAAAATAAAGTCGGTGGCGACTCATGCTTAACCGCGACATTCCGATATAAAAGTCAGTTCACCGTATCACACAGCAGTTTCTAATTTAGGAAACTCAGGATTGAAAGACCTTATTTGTAGCAGAATATTTTCTGCATATTTGTAATAGCAAGAGTGCTGCGATTTGTAAGCCCAGGTCCAACTGGGATCAGGTTATAAATAGGAAACTTTTGTAACCTAGAAAAGATAACAAACCTGGTTTTAACGATGTAATCATTAGGGTTTCTATAGGTAGACCACCCAGGTTGTGGGATGGCTTCCTTGTCCATCTGGAAACCTGTAAGTTAGAGAAGTGATTGTCCTCACTCGAAACCAGCAGGTAAGAGTTGAGTATTGTAAGCTTGGTTGAAGCTGTGAAGCAAGATTAAGTACGTGTTCATTGTTAATTGTGTAAATAGCTGTTGCAGGGTTGTAACAGTTAGGTATCACCAGGGAGTGAGCAGAGGTTTCCTTATCTTGGATGGAGTTCTGAGATAGAGATTGCATTGGGTAGTGACTAGGTAAACCAGAGGTTGTTTATCTATAAACCAGAGGTTGTTTATATAAAATAGTACTAATGATAATGGAATCTTCTTCTTGGCTTTGTAGCCCCCAGAGTAGGTAGTTAGACCGAACTGGGTTAACAATTAACTGTGTTATTTATCTTCTGCATTATTTGTTCAGTTATGGATGTTATGACTTTGTTTACAACATCAGGTTCAGAAGTGTTAGTTGTTCCTATACAGAACCATGTAAATTTATAATCTGGTTATGTATGCTGAACATGTGTAATTAAATAATGGGGGATCCTTCTATTCTGGTTGTGCTACATTAATAACACATCAGATGTCTTGACATCAGGATTGACATTCGAGTCTGTCATACATGAATTTTCAATTGGTATCAGAGCAAGCATCCTGTCTGTTTCTGGGCAGGTTCTGATCTGGATGTAAGTAATGTCTTCTGGCCATACATAATTACTTTCATGATGAAGACTTCACTTAGTGAAGATGACTATGAAGACAAAAGTTCTATGATCGGATCAACACAGCTAAGGATAAAGGAGACTCTCTTATGCTCAAGGAGTATGTTAATCAATGTGTGAGATTGAAAAACACCTTATCAAGAAGGATTTCAGAGTTTCTTAAGCAGACCATGGTCTGATTCAAACATGGTAGGGTTATGCTCAACAATATTCCAGGAGTGGCAGTTCTGTTTGTTGAGATTGTGGCAACCTCTCTGTGTATGATTTTAGTATCAAGGGGTCATCTGTTGATCGTTTCTGAAGGAGATAAGTTCTTAGGCAAGGGTCTGTTGAAAAGAAAAGGGGATAATACTTGTGGGGAATATTGGTAGAACAAATGTCAGACACAATGTTATGACATTCTACTTCTGGTGTAAGTATTTATTGTTAGGAACAAATTTGCTATAATGAGTGTGTTCAACAGGATTGTTGAACAGAGGGTGCGGTTCTTGAAGATATGAAGATGAGTCTTATATTTTCCATTCATCATTTCAAGCTTATTCCGTTTGTGGGAGCTCAGACTATCTAGAATAGGAGGGTAACTTCTTTTGTCAAGAGAAATTTCTTGGTAAAAAATACTTTTACATCATGAAGAAAATGTGATACTTTTGTCAATTATTTGAATGGTTTAAGTCAGCCATGTGCAACTAGTAACCACTATTCCTTCTCTACACTAATGAGGTAGCTGTGTGCTAACAGTCTCAAGGTGTACAAAAATAATAGAAGTCCATGTCTATGACTAGTGAGTAAGTAGGGAGTTTGTTAATTGGTCCAAATGATGCTCTGTCCTAATCTTTTACGAAATCTCGGGCTATGTGCCTGAAGGAAAGAAAAGTGACAATGTCTGACACAATGTCATGACATGTTTAAAGACATTGAATCTTCACAGTCAAACAAGGAAATCTGAATTGAAGTTTATCTACACATCAGTGGTCGGTGTAAAGTTCATTCAATGACTATGAATGCACTGGTAATTCAAGATAACTCCTATCAGAAAAACAGTAAAAAACTGCTTTGGAAAGAGTAATAGCTTTTTGAACTGTTTTCTATTTAACCGTTTGACCATTGAACAAGACCAAATACCATCGTTATTTCCTAAAATCTCCATTTTCTATATAATAGCATCTCCGTAAAATGCAGAAATCAAACTCTCTCAAAATGTCGTTCGTGTGCGTTCTTCTGAGTCGGGTCTGGGTTTGGTATTGTGATGGGTTGCTATACCAAAACCATCTCAGAAAAAGAAAAACACATGCTGGGGATGTTGATGGTCTCTACCATGGGTTTTTCTGCAATAACAACAAAGATGTTCCAATATATACAACCTTTAGTATATGAATCATTCTCGTTGTGATTTGTGATCTGAGTTATGAACACAATTGTGATTTGTGTTCTGAGTTACTAGGACTGGTGGATAGTTTTCACTCAAGTCCTCTCTCGAGGTCTATGCTAGGATTCGGTTTCTGGTACAAGACTAAGGCAAGGGTCTCTTATGCCACCATTGGTCCTCCAAGGCGAAGGGCTTCTCCCATCATCTTCCTCGTGAACACCAGTGTTGCATGAAGAGGTTCCACTGCATATTATGACATCAGTTCTTTCTTTGTCATATTATGTCTAAAAAGGGGGAGAAGTATGTATTGATGTGGTTCAAGTCCTGAAGAACAGAAGGTAATCCGAACTCTGAGAATGTAAATTCTGTTCTTCCTTGGTGTCTTGAAGTGTTTATGTTTTTGCTGCACTTTTATGTTTTAGCCAAAATATGCCAAAGGGGGAGATTGTTAGTGCTTTTATTGGCTGATTGGTATCTATGTTTGACTAAAACATAATAGCAGTAAAACATAATATTAATGTGAATCTTGCAAGTTTATAAAGAATAAAACAGGTACAAGCAAGATGTTAGATGGAATGTCATGACATCAACTCATGACATCGCGCCTGCAGAACTGGAAGGAAGATTCAGTTTGTACTTAATAGATAGAGAATATTCTATGTGAATATTATGTAATCCTATGTGGCGCATATTTAAAGGTCAAAAGAATAATTGAAGAATCAGATCAGAATATTGAAGATTCAGGAAGAATCAGATCAGAAGATTGGATTCAGCAGTTTCTAATTTAGGAAACTCAGGATTGAAAGACCTTATTTGTAGCAGAATATTTTCTGCATATTTGTAATAGCAAGAGTGCTGCGATTTGTAAGCCCAGGTCCAACTGGGATCAGGTTATAAATAGGAAACTTTTGTAACCTAGAAAAGATAACAAACCTGGTTTTAATGATGTAATCATTAGGGTTTCTATAGGTAGACCACCCAGGTTGTGGGATGGCTTCCTTGTCCATCTGGAAACCTGTAAGTTAGAGAAGTGATTGTCCTCACTCGAAACCTGTAGGTAAGAGTTGAGTATTGTAAGCTTGGTTGAAGCTGTGAAGCAAGATTAAGTACGTGTTCATTGTTAATTGTGTAAATAACTGTTGCAGGGTTGTAACAGTTAGGTATCACCAGGGAGTGAGCAGAGGTTTCCTTATCTTGGATGGAGTTTTGAGATAGAGATTGCATTGGGTAGTGACTAGGTAAACCAGAGGTTGTTTATCTATAAACCAGAGGTTGTTTATATAAAATAGTACTAATGATAGTGGAATCTTCTTCCTGGCTTTGTAGCCCCCAGAGTAGGTAGTTAGACCGAACTGGGTTAACAATTAACTGTGTTATTTATCTTCTGCATTATTTGTTCAGTTATGGATGTTATGACTTTGTTTATAACATCAGGTTCAGAAGTGTTAGTTGTTCCTATACAGAACCTTGTAAATTTATAATCTGGTTATGTATGCTGAACATGTGTAATTAAATAATGGGGGATCCTTCTATTCTGCTTGTGCTACATTAATAACACATCAGATGTCTTGACATCAGGATTGACATTCGAGTCTGTCATACATGAATTTTCAATTGGTATCAGAGCAGGCATCCTGTCTGTTTCTGGGAAGGTTCTGATCTGGATGTAAGTAATGTCTTCTGGCCATACATAATTACTTTCATGATGAAGACTTCACTTAGTGAAGATGACTATGAAGACAAAAGTTCTATGATCGGATCAACACAGCTAAGGATAAAGGAGACTCTCTTATGCTCAAGGAGTATGTTAATCAATGTGTGAGATTGAAAAACACCTTATCAAGAAGGATTTCAGAGTTTCTTAAGCAGACCATGGTCTGATTCAAACATGGTAAGGTTATGCTCAACAATATTCCAGGAGTGGCAGTTCTGTTTGTTGAGATTGTGGCAACCTCTCTGTGTATGATTTTAGTATCAAGGGGTCATCTGTTGATCGTTTCTAAAGGAGATAAGTTCTTAGGCAAGGGTCTGTTGAAAAGAAAAGGGGATGAAACTTGTGGGGAATACTGGTAGAACAAATGTCAGACACAATGTTATGACATTCTACTTCTGGTGTAAGTATTTATTGTTAGGAACAAATTTGCTATAATGAGTGTGTTCAACAGGATTGTTGAACAGAGGGTGCGGCTTTTGAAGATATGAAGATGAGTCTTATATTTTCCATTCATCATTTCAAGCTTATTCCGTTTGTGGGAGCTCAGACTATCTAGGATAGGAGGGTAACTTCTTTTGTCAAGAGAAAATTCTTGGTTAAAAATACTTTTACATCATGAAGAAAATGTGATACTTTTGTCAATTATCTGAATGGTTCAAGTCAGCCATGTGCAACTAGTAACCACTATTCCTTCTCTACACTAATGAGGTAGCTGTGTGCTAACAGTCTCAAGCTGTACAAAAACAATAGAAGTCTATGTCTATGACTAGTGAGTAAGTAGGGAGTTTGTTAATTGGTCCAAATGATGCTCTGTCCTAATCTTTTACGAAATCTCGGGCTATGTGCCTGAAGGAAAGAAAAGTGACAATGTCTGACACAATGTCATGACATGTTTAAAGACATTGAATCTTCACAGTCAAACAAGGAAATCTGAATTGAAGTTTATCTACACATCAGCGGTTGGTGTAAAGTTCATTCAATGACTATGAATGCACAGGTAATTCAAGATAACTCCTATCAGAAAAACAGTAAAAAAGTGCTTTGGAAAGAGTAATAGCTTTTTGAACTGTTTTCTATTTAACCGTTTGACCATTGAACAAGACCAAATACCATCGTTATTTCCTACAATCTCCATTTTCTATATAATAGCATCTCCGTAAAATGCAGAAATCAAACTCTCTCAAAATGTCGTTCGTGTGCGTTCTTCTGAGTCGAGTCTGGGTTTGGTATTGTGATGGGTTGCTATACCAAAACCATCTCAGAAAAAGAAAAACACAGGCTGGGGATGTTGATGGTCTCTACCATGGGTTTTTCTGCAATAACAACAAAGATGTTCCAATATATACAACCTTTAGTATATGAATCATTCTCGTTGTGATTTGTGATCTGAGTTATGAACACAATTGTGATTTGTGTTCTGAGTTACTAGGACTGGTGGACAGTTTTCACTCAAGTTCTCTCTCGAGGTCTATGCTAGGATTCGGTTTCTGGTACAAGACTAAGGCAAGGGTCTCTTATGCCACCATTGGTCCTCCAAGGCGCAGGGCTTCTCCCATCATCTTCCTCGTGAACACTAGTGTTGCATGAAGAGGTTCCACTGCATATTATGACATCAGTTCTTTCTTTGTCATATTATGTCTAAAAGGGGGAGAAGTATGTATTGATGTGGTTCAAGTCCTGAAGAACAGAAGGTAAACCGAACTCTGAGAATGTAAATTCTGTTCTTCCTTGGTGTCTTGAAGTGTTTATGTTTTTGCTGCACTTTTATGTTTTAGCCAAAATATGCCAAAGAGGGAGATTGTTAGTGCTTTTATTGGCTGATTGGTATCTATGTTTGACTAAAACATCATAGCAGTAAAACATAATATTAATGTGAATCTTGCAAGTTTATAAAGAATAAAACAGGTACAAGCAAGATGTTAGATGTAATGTCATGACATCAACTCATGACATCGCGCCTGCAGAACTGGAAGGAAGATTCAGTTTGTACTTAACAGATAGAGAATATTCTATGTGAATATTATGTAATCCTATGTGGCGCATATTTAAAGGTCAAAAGAATAATTGAAGAATCAGATCAGAATATTGAAGATTCAGGAAGAATCAGATCAGAAGATTGGATTAAGCAGTTTCTAATTTAGGAAACTAAGGATTGAAAGACCTTATTTGTAGCAGAATATTTTCTGCATATTTGTAATAGCAAGAGTGCTGCGATTTGTAAGCCCAGGTCCAACTGGGATCAGGTTATAAATAGGAAACTTTTGTAACCTAGAAAAGATAACAAACCTGGTTTTAACGATGTAATCATTAGGGTTTCTATAGGTAGACCACCCAGGTTGTGGGATGGCTTCCTTGTCCATCTGGAAACCTGTAGGTTAGAGAAGTGATTGTCATCACTCGAAACCTGTAGGTAAGAGTTGAGTATTGTAAGCTTGGTTGAAGCTGTGAAGCAAGATCAAGTACGTGTTCATTGTTAATTGTGTAAATAGCTGTTGCAGGGTTGTAACAGTTAGGTATCACCAGGGAGTGAGCAGAGGTTTTCTTATCTTGGATGGAGTTCTGAGATAGAGATTACATTGGGTAGTGACTAGGTAAACCAGAGGTTGTTTATCTATAAACCAGAGGTTGTTTATATAAAATAGTACTACTGATAGTGGAATCTTCTTCCTGGCTTGGTAGCCCCCAGAGTAGGTAGTTAGACCGAACTGGGTTAACAATTAACTGTGTTATTTATCTTCTGCATTATTTGTTCAGTTATGGATGTTATGACTTTGTTTATAACATCAGGTTCAGAAGTGTTAGTTGTTCCTATACAGAACCATGTAAATTTATAATCTGGTTATGTATGCTGAACATGTGTAATTAAATAATGGGGGATCCTTCTATTCTGGTTGTGCTACATTAATAACACATCAGATGTCTTGACATCAGGATTGGCATTCGAGCCTGTCATACATGAATTTTCAATTGGTATCAGAGCAGGCATCCTGTCTGTTTCTGGGCAGGTTCTGATCTGGATGTAAGTAATGTCTTCTAGCCATACATAATTACTTTCATGATGAAGACTTCACTTAGTGAAGATGACTATGAAGACAAAAGTTCTATGATCGGATCAACACAGCTAAGGATAAAGGAGAATCTCTTATGTTCAAGGAGTATGTTAATCAATGTGTGAGATTGAAAAACACCTTATCAAGAAGGATTTCAGAGTTTCTTAAGCAGACCATGATCTGATTCAAACATGGTAGGGTTATGCTCAACAATATTCCAGGAGTGGCAGTTCTGTTTGTTGAGATTGTGGCAACCTCTCGGTGTATGATTTTAGTATCAAGGGGTCATCTATTGATCGTTTCTGAAGGAGATAAGTTCTTAGGCAAGGGTCTGTTGAAAAGAAAAAGGGATGAAACTTGTGGGGAATACTGGTAGAACAAATGTCAGACACAATGTTATGACATTCTACTTCTGGTGTAAGTATTGATTGTTAGGAACAAATTTTCTATAATGAGTGTGTTCAACATGATTGTTGAACAGAGGGTGCGGCTCTTGAAGATATGAAGATGAGTCTTATATTTTCCATTCATCATTTCAAGCTTATTCCGTTTGTGGGAGCTCAGACTATCTAGGATAGGGGGTAACTTCTTTTGTCAAGAGAAATTTCTTGGTTAAAAATACTTTTACATCTTGAAGAAAATGTGATACTTTTGTCAGTTATTTGAATGGTTCAAGTCAGCCATGTGCAACTAGTAACAACTATTCCTTCTCTACACTAATGAGGTAGCTGTGTGCTAACAGTCTCAAGGTGTACAAAAATAATAGAAGTCTATGTCTATGACTAGTGAATAAGTAGGGAGTTTGTTAATTGGTCCAAATGATGCTCTGTCCTAATCTTTTACGAAATCTCGGGCTATGTGCCTGAAGGAAAGAAAAGTGACAATGTCTGACACAATGTCATGACATGTTTAAAGACATTGAATCTTCACAGTCAAACAAGGAAATCTGAATTGAAGTTTATCTACACATCAGCGGTCGGTGTAAAGTTCATTCAATGACTATGAATGCACAGGTAATTCAAGATAACTCCTATCAGAAAAACAGTAAAAAAGTGCTTTGGAAAGAGTAATAGCTTTTTGAACTGTTTTCTATTTAACCGTTTGACCATTGAACAAGACCAAATACCATCGTTATTTCCTACAATCTCCATTTTCTATATAATAGCATCTCCGTAAAATGCAGAAATCAAACTCTCTCAAAATGTCGTTCGTGTGCGTTCTTCTGAGTCGAGTCTGGGTTTGGTATTGTGATGGGTTGCTATACCAAAACCATCTCAGAAAAAGAAAAACACAGGCTGGGGATGTTGATGGTCTCTACCATGGGTTTTTCTGCAATAACAACAAAGATGTTCCAATATATACAACCTTTAGTATGTGAATCATTCTCGTTGTGATTTGTGATCTGAGTTATGAACACAATTGTGATTTGTGTTCTGAGTTACTAGGACTGGTGGACAGTTTTCACTCAAGTTCTCTCTCGAGGTCTATGCTAGGATTCGCTTTCTAGTACAAGACTAAGGCAAGGGTCTCTTATGCCACCATTGGTCCTCCAAGGCGCAGGGCTTCTCCCATCATCTTCCTCGTGAACACTAGTGTTGCATGAAGAGGTTCCACTGCATATTATGACATCAGTTCTTTCTTTGTCATATTATGTCTAAAAGGGGGAGAAGTATGTATTGATGTGGTTCAAGTCCTGAAGAACAGAAGGTAAACCGAACTCTGAGAATGTAAATTCTGTTCTTCCTTGGTGTCTTGAAGTGTTTATGTTTTTGCTGCACTTTTATGTTTTAGCCAAAATATGCCAAAGGGGGAGATTGTTAGTGCTTTTATTGGCTGATTGGTATCTATGTTTGACTAAAACATCATAGCAGTAAAACATAATATTAATGTGAATCTTGCAAGTTTATAAAGAATAAAACAGGTACAAGCAAGATGTTAGATGTAATGTCATGACATCAACTCATGACATCGCGCCTGCAGAACTGGAAGGAAGATTCAGTTTGTACTTAACAGATAGAGAATATTCTATGTGAATATTATGTAATCCTATGTGGCGCATATTTAAAGGTCAAAAGAATAATTGAAGAATCAGATCAGAATATTGAAGATTCAGGAAGAATCAGATCAGAAGATTGGATTCAGCAGTTTCTAATTTAGGAAACTAAGGATTGAAAGACCTTATTTGTAGCAGAATATTTTCTGCATATTTGTAACAGCAAGAGTGCTGCGATTTGTAAGCCCAGGTCCAACTGGGATCAGGTTATAAATAGGAAACTTTTGTAACCTAGAAAAGATAAAAAAACTGGTTTTAACGATGTAATCATTAGGGTTTCTATAGGTAGACCACCCAGGTTGTGGGATGGCTTCCTTGTCCATCTGGAAACCTGTAGGTTAGAGAAGTGATTGTCCTCACTCGAAACCTGTAGGTAAGAGTTGAGTATTGTAAGCTTGGTTGAAGCTGTGAAGCAAGATCAAGTATGTGTTCATTGTTAATTGTGTAAATAGTTGTTGCAGGGTTGTAACAGTTAGGTATCACCAGGGAGTGAGCAGAGGTTTTCTTATCTTGGATGGAGTTCTGAGATAGAGATTGCATTGGGTAGTGACTAGGTAAACCAGAGGTTGTTTATCTATAAACCAGAGGTTGTTTATATAAAATAGTACTACTGATAGTGGAATCTTCTTCCTGGCTTGGTAGCCCCCAGAGTAGGTAGTTAGACCGAACTGGGTTAACAATTAACTGTGTTATTTATCTTCTGCATTATTTGTTCAGTTATGGATGTTATGACTTTGTTTATAACATCAGGTTCGGAAGTGTTAGTTGTTCCTATACAGAACCATGTAAATTTTTAATCTAGTTATGTATGTTGAACATGTGTTATCCCAGGTCTCATTGACTCTTCTCTAAGAGAAATTAAATAATGGGGGATCCTTCTATTCTGCTTGTGCTACATTAATAACAGATCATATGTCTTGACATCAGGATTGACATCCGAGTCTGTCATACCAGAATTTTCATGAAGAAAAAATTAAAAGAAAAATAGCATAAATGTTTGTTTTTGTTTTCAGCAAGAGTTGAACCCATGTCACATGGGAGGTCAACACAAAGTAGAGCCAACTGTGCTACAAGCCCAGTGTGATAAAAGTATGCATCCATTTGATAATATTGGAAAATAAAAGGGTAAAGTTTCTTTTGGAAAATATGGAAAATAAAAGGTCTGAGGGGGGATCGAACCCCAGATCTTGTGGCAAGAATTTGGACGCGTGTTGTGGCTAAGTGAGCTAACAATGAATTCATGAATTAACACGCAAACCATTCAAAATATTATAAACTTCGCCCTGAGAATTTGAAAATGGCGCGCCATGGCCATCATCATCTTCAACCTCCCATCACTCAATTCTGGAAATCCTATCTCTCTCAATTCTCAACCAAATTGAATGATTCAAACATCACACTTGCTCGCTTTTGGACGAGGAACACGATCATGGGTCAGAAATTATTTATTCTAAGTGTATCTAGTGAATTTTAGCATAAACACTAAGAACACATAAACCCTAAAACTAAAATTAAATGATGAATACGATGAATAAATGAATGATGATAGAGGGTTTTTAATCTTCTGATGATGCTGAACAAACTGGTATCGAGCTATACTGAAAAGAGTGCATGAGTTATAGAGACAGAGTCTGAAAATTTTCCTCTAAAAATGAAGCTCGATGACTATGGTGGAGAGCTCACACTAAGGAATGAGTGATTGCAAAAGCTTCCTAGTAGCTCCCTGATGCTAACTGGATGCTTATTTCCCTTTGATTCCTTCTGAATTGTTCAGCTCGACCCCACTTATATGAGCTCCAAGTGAGAATTGGGGATGTTGATTCTGCACTTACAGAAGTGTTGCAAGCGTCTGGATAGCTTCACTACACCCCAAGGAAAATGTTGATATGTTCAAACTTGATTGACACCCTCTGAATTGCTCTACACAACCTCTCTTCTTTAAGCCCCAAGTTGAAAGTGGAGATGGTGATCCTCCACTTGCAGAAGTGTTTCAGGTGCTTGGATCACTCCTAATGAACCTCCTTAAGATGTTAGAAGGCTTACTTTCAAAGGAAGAGCTTTGGTTTGAAGAATTTGATTCTGCTTGCCAAAGAGCCTAAGAAAATAATAAGCAAGAGGGAGAGAAGGAGAAAGAAAGAATTGTAGTTGCTTTGGTGTGTCTAGTAGTGAGAAGAGCACTTCTATTTATAGGAAAAGTGATCAGAGTAGTTGAGGGAGTGAGCTAACTTAGTGAAGTCATTTTGAGTTACTTGGTCATGAAGAAATTCAAAGAATATCCAAAATGCAATGATGACAATTTTGATTCCACTTGATCAACTCCCTAGCCATCGATCTTGTATGATCTTAGGGGATAATTCTATTTCAGAAGTGAGCTCTAATTGGTTGGGAAGAGATTCCTTCGGTAATTCACTCATTTCCCATAAATTCCCAAATGCAATCATTACATAATCACATGTCTTTGTTTTTTGGTAATATTCTTCAATCCTTATGCAATGATGAAAATGAATACATGGAATCTCTATTGATGTATTAGGTGTCATGTAGAACCATTTAGTAGAAGCATTTGCATAAAATAGGTAAGATGCCAAAATTGGTCATGGCTTGAAACAACTTCAAATTCCCAATTTTGACCATGCATAACTTTCTACTCAAAATGAATTTGGAGATGGTTGAGTATAATTTGGAAATCCCTGGGTATATACTTCAATTCATTAGTTTTGTGTTTCTTCAGATTCACTTGGGAAATTTTTTAAAATTGGCCCTAAAGTTGGAAGAAAAACTAGGTTTAAAACACTTAAATTTTCTAAGTGTTTTGAACATAAACCTTACTAGACCAAAATGTCTCAAAATAATCATTTTTAGCCAAAAGTTGCATTGTGATAAGTTGTTTACTTTGTCATGATCTACAATTTTCGTGTTGGGAGATTTTTGAGTGTGTAGGCAAAATTTTGAGTTCCCAAAATGCCTTTAAAAACCCTAACTTTGACTTTTGTTGACTTTTTTATTCTTGATTGAATTTAATAATCATATGTTGATGATATTGATCCTTGAAAGTCCATGGTTGACCAAAATTCTTAAAAGTCAAAGCCAATCCTGTATAGTTGACTTTTTCCTGAAGAAGGGTAATCTTGGATTTTTGTGATGAATCAAGCCCTCCTCCTCAAATGAATGAAGCGAATGGATTTTATTAAAATATTAGAGGTCTTTGAATCATGGTTTGGGTGATGGGGCCATGTCCTGGTGAAAAGTCAATCGTCTAGAAGAATTAGGTCAAAACCCTAATTTTGTTGTCCAGATGAATCTGAGAATTGTTGATCTTGAATTAAAGTACATTTTGCTTTAGACATTGATGATGGAAGCATGTGAAGTCATTTGAGATGTCTGAACCATGCTTTGAGGCCTGAAGCTCTTCCAAGATGAAATCTTGATTGCAGTATCTAAGGATCTTAAAACCCTAATCTAGTTGCACTGATGAACTGAAGGCTCAATGCCCTGAGGTTGGAAATCATTTTGAGATGGATGAAACATCTTGACCTCTATGATTGTATTGAGGATCATGTTGATTATTGATTGATCCTTTGCCTGGATTTCATAGACAGGAAACCCCAATAGAATACCTTGTGAATAGGTGATTGCTCTAGGTATCTTTATTGATCTGACTGGGAGATCTGTGACATGTCAGGTGATGTGATATATTAGGGGGGTCAAAATTAGGGTATTACATGTAACATATTTACTATAGGTGAAGTTGTTATCGATGAAGCTATTCATGCAGTTAATACTCTTGACATTGAGCACTCCTTCCATTGAGCAGCCACCTTCCCCCGAGCTGAAGCAACTTCTTGAAAATTTGAAATACGCTTATTTAAATATGAATGAAAAGCTACCGGTAATAATTTCTTCTAACCTTGATTTTGACCACGAAAATAAGCTTTTGCAGGTTTCGAAGAAGCATAAGAAGGCGATTGGGTGGACATTGGCCGACATTCCCGATATTAGCCCGTCCATGATTTTGCATATGGTCTCAATTGAAGTGGAAGGTGAAAAAAAAGTAGTGAAGCAGCCTCTCAATCTTTTGATCTCTGAGGTTGTGGAAAAGAAGATGACATGCGTATTCGACACTTTTACTTATCGAAGATTCTTCTTTGATCCATGAATAAAAGGCGAAGGCACTAATATAAATTCAGAGTTCAATGAGAGCTCCACTTTGGAAGAAGAGAATGTAGAAGATCTCTGTTTGGGAAAGGTTTCTTATGTGATCACTTATCCTCCTTGACTCTTCGAGTTTTTTTTTCCTTTCTCTCACTCTTATTTCATATTTATGTTCTTTCATTGAGGACAATGCTTGTTTTAAGTGTGGTGGAGGGAATCATTTGTTTTCTTCGCTTTTGTTCGTTGTTTTGTTTTGTTTTTAGTTAATTCAAAAAATGCTTCTTTTGAAAGTTTTAGGCTATAGATTAATATGAGGTTAGTTGTGGAGACGTGGGAAAAATTCACAACGACCGGTATCGTTTTAACACCGTAGGTCTCCTGAGTATGGAAATTGTTTTGGATACTTGTTATGACATAGCCTTGAATTCTCATTCTCTAATAGCTCTTGAGTAGTTTATCTTTGCAGTCGGCACCATCTCACACATGCTCTATTTAAGGAAGCCGATGAAAATAAGTGAGTGATCCAAGTTTTATTTTAAAAAAAAAGAAAGAAAAGGAATGCACCTTCTAAGTTTGGCGACCCTCACCCGGTTACTTAACCCAACGATTGTAGAACCTATAAAAAATGATTTCAAGACCCGTTTTTTAGTTGGTTCAGAGGTTTCTGGTGCTGAACTTGGTAGGACGGATTACGGTCCGATCCCCGCAGCTACAATTAGGAAATAAAAGGGGTATACCACTTAGGTAACAGAACCCCATGCAAAAAGGATCAGAGTCACTAACCGGTAGACTTAGTATGAGTTTGTGGAGATAACGGGCTTAATGTGATTGCGCCAGAATGAAAAAGAGTAAAAAGGAGGATGAGTAAGTTAGGCTTTGAGATAATAACAAGATTCGAAGTGGTTTGTATGTTCAGGAGGCTTATGACCGCAGAATTGTGGAATTGTGTTCCTACGAGATCCATAGTGTGCAAGATTAGTACCTATTGATGCAACCTTAACCGAAGAAGAGTTTGTAGCCTAGAATGAGTAGATGTTGGAGTGTGTTTCTTTGTTTTGATTTTAATTTTTTTTATAATTTTTGCTCGGAGTGCAAAAGTTCAAGTGTGGGGGAATTTGATCAGTGCATTTTGATGCACATTCCTCTATGTTTGTACTTGTACATTTCCATGGTTTGCTTGTCTTATTTTTATATTTTATAATGTTTTTATATTTTATTTTTATCGTTATTTGATTTTCGTATTTAATTTTCAGCTAGCAGTCTGCATGGAAACCATCATACCTTGAGCTCCGGGAATCCGATCGATGCTTTCTTGTAATCATCGGAAAGCTAAGAGAAAGAGCTACAATTATCGTGTTGGAGACAAAAACAGATTCAAAATGAATATTTTCTATAGTTTCGTTTGAAGCTGGAGCACTAGTTTTATTTAGTTTTGGGTCGATTAGTTTGGGCCTAGGTTATGTCTGTTTGACTCAGTTGGGTTATGACCCGAATTCTTGTCTCTCCCATTTTATCTAAGCAGCCGCTATTATTCATTAGAGGTTCTTCTTTACGAATTATTGGGAGTTTTTGACAATTGTGATGGAGAACTAAATCCCGAGGATCAATCCACTGTAATCGGATGCCGCTTTGAGGTTCTTTTATAATTTTCCATTAATCTATTCTTTTGAATCCAGTCTATAATTACAATTGCTTGCTTAATTTAATTGTTTTTATATGATTGAATTCTTTAATATCATTGTTGCCTATTCTTGAATCAATTTCGTGATTAGTGTAGCTTTTACATTATCATGTTCGATCATATTGTGTTTTCTTTATTCACAATAGTTTTTAATCTGTTTGCTTCATCTGGAATTCAGGGCAGACTTCATATAATTGCTATTGTGCTTGTCAGTAGTTTTTGTAATTGAATAGGATCAGACCCGTTTAGGGAATTGGAATTTTATAGGGATCAATGATAAGTCGAAAGCTGATACAGTAGGTTGATTCGTTTCAGCTTATTCAAACTATCACTTTTTTACAATCACTTATCTTCTCCATTTTTTGTAATCGAAATCTAAAACAAACCCCCCTAAATCGACTTACCATTGGTTGATAATCAACAAGAATACTTGTGAGAACGATATCCGAGTTGTCGTTACCGTTACACTTCAGCTTTTAAAAATACTCGTTTTTGATTCGTGCGCAACCATGGATAAAATTTGTACCGCTGCCGGGGATTCTTGTCGTTCTTAACTAATATTAGAGTCATAGGTTTAGTGTTCTCGAGTTTAGGCCGTAGTTTCCTCGCGGTTTTGGCCAATCCGCGTTTAGAGTCAAAAAATTCAGTTTTTGGAAAAATTGAGTCTGATTGTAAAACATTTTTGCCTACTGGAAGCAGAAAAATTATGCGATCTATACTCCCATACTTTAAAAGAGTTAGGGAATGCAACCTCAAATCTCCAAATTCCTATTTTTTTCTATTTTAAATTAATTTTTTACTGTTTTTGCTGTTTCGAAAAAATCCAATTTTTTTTCCATAATTCTTATTTCGTCTAATTAGATGAAATTTTATGTTTTTATATTTTTCTGAATTTAATTTAATCGTTTTCATTCTTTCTATTTGTTTTTGACTGTTTGGGACATAGTTGGTATTTATGTATTTGTTGATAACATGACTGAACAAAGAACTTCAAGGCAGTTGGTTGCCCTTGCTGCGAACTATAATGGTTTATGCATTGAGTATCCTGATGTTGATGTACCTTTTGAATTGAAATCTGGTTTAATACATTTGTTGCCTTGGTTTAATGGTTTGCAGGTGAGAATCCGCATAAGCATTTGAATGAATTCCATGTTGTGTGCTCTGCACCTTCCGAACCTTCACTAGAGGATATTGTCTAACAGATGGCTGCAAATAATCTTTAGTATCAACAACAAATAGATTCTACTCTTCAGACGTTGCAAACACAGATTGGACAACTTTCCACTTTGATGAATGCCATGCAGCAAGCTCAAGGATCAAACCAACAACCCTTGGAAGAGCATTCTGTTTTTTAAATAGAGTTGCTTTCTGAAAAATGTTGATGAATCTTGTAATGATTTGCTTGCATATGATTTCCCATCACTGTCTGATTTTGATGATGATTACTCATGTTCTGATTGTACAGACACTAACATTTGTGTTGATGTTTTTATTGGCTGATTAGCATCTATGTTTGGTTAAAATATAATAGCAGCAATATGTAATAGAATGTATAAGTCTTGCAAAAATAAAAGAACAAAACAGGTACAAAAGCAAGATGTTATATGGAATGTCATGACATCAACTCATGACATCGCGCCTGCAGAACTGGAACATGAAGATTCAGTTTGATACTCAATAGATACAAAATGTTCTATGGAATATTATGTAATCCTATGTGGCGAAGATTTTAAGGTCAAAAGAATCAAGTCAGAATAATGAAGAATCAAATCAGAATTTTGAAGATTCAGCAGTTTTTAATTTAGGAGATAAATTAGGAAACTTATGATTAAAGTCCTTTCTTTTAGCAGTAGAAATCTGCAGATTTGTAATAGCTAGTAATGTTGCGATTGTAAGCCCAAGTCTAGTTGGGAATAGGTTATAAAAAGAAACCTTTGTAACATAGTTGTGTATGCAAACATAATGTAGTCATTAGGGTTTGTAAAGGTAGACCACCCAGGTTGTGGGATGGCTGCCATGCCCTTCTCTAAACCTGTAGGTAAGAGAAGTTTTTGTTCTCACTCGAAACCTGTAGGTAAGAGTTGAGTATTATGTTCTTGATTGAAGCTCTGAAGCAAGATCAAGTATTGTGTCTTGAAGAGTGTCTTCAATACTATTGCTAAATCTACTACATGAGAGGTCCACTTTGGAAGAAGAGAATGTAGAAGATCTCTCTTTGGGAAACGTTTCTTATGTGATCACTTATCCTCCTTGACTCCTCGGGTGTGTTCTTTCCTTTCACTCACTCTGATTTTATATTTATGTTCTTTCATTGAGGAGAATGCTTGTTTTAAGTGTGGGGAGGGAATCATTTATTTTCTTCGCTTTTGTTCGTTGTTTTTTTTGTTTTTAGTTAATTAAAAAAATGCTTCTTTTGAAAGTTTTAGGCTATAGGTTAATATGAGGTTAGTTATGGAGACGTGGGAAAAGTTCACAAGATCGGTATCATTTTAACACCGTAGTTCTCCTGAGTATGGAAATTGTTTTGGATACTTGTTATGACATAGCCTAGAATACTCATTCTCTAATAGCTCTTGAGTAGTTTATCTTTGTAGTCGGCACCATCTCACACATGCTCTACGTAAGGAAGCCGATAAAAATAAGTGAGTGATCCAAGTTTTATTTTTAAAAAAAAAGAAAGAAAAGGAATGCACCTTCAAATTTTGGTGAATCTCACCCGATCACTTAACCCAACGATTGTAGAACCTATATAAAAAAATTTCAAGACCCGTTTTTAGTTGGTTCAGAGGTTTCTGGTGCTGAACTTGGTAGGGCGGATTACTGTCCAAATCCCCGCAGTTACAATTGGGAAATAAAAGGCGTATACCACTTAGGTACTAGAACCCCATGCAAAAAGGATCATACTCATTAAGCGGTAGCCTTATTATGAGTGTTTGGAGATAACGGGCTTAATGTGATTGCGCCAGAATGAAAAAGAGTAAAAAGGAGGATGAGTAAGTTAGGCTTTGGTATGATAACATGATTCAAAGTGGTTTGGATGTTCAAGAGGCTTATGACCGCACAATTGCAGAATTGTGTTCCTACGATATCCTTAGTGTGCAAGAATAGTACCTATTGATGCAACCTTACCCGAAGAAGAGTTTGTAGCCTAGAATGAGTAGATGTTGCAGTGTGTTTCTTTGTTTTGATTTTAATTTTTTTATAATTTTTGCTCGCAGTGCAAAACTACAAGTGTGGGAAAATTTGATCAGTACATTTTTTACTTATACATTTCTATGGTTTGCTTGTCTTATTTTTGTATTTTATAATGTTTTTATAACCCGAATTCTTGTCTCTCCCATTTTACCTAAGCAGCCGTTATTTTTCATTAGAGGTTGTTCTTTACAAATTATTGGGAGTTTTTGACAATTGTAATGGAGAACTAAATCCCGAGGATCAATCCACTGTAATCGGATGCCGCTTTGAGGTTCTTTTATAATTTTCCATTAATTTGTTCTTTTGATCCAGTCTATAATTATAATTGCTTGCTTAATTTAATTGTTTTTATATGATTGAAATCTTTAATTTGATTGTTGTCTGTTCTTGAATCAATTTCGTGTTAGTGTAGCTTTTGCATTATCACGTTCGATCATATTATGTTTGCTTAATTCACAATATTTTTTAATCCGTTTGCTTCATCCGGAATTCAGGGCAGACTTCGTATAATTTCTATTGTGCTTTTCAGTAGTTTTTGTAATCGAATAGGATCTGACCCGTTTTGGGAATTGGAATTTTATAGGGATCAATGATAAGTCGAAAGCTGATACAGT
Organism: Vicia villosa; assembly: GCF_029867415.1. Lineage (NCBI taxonomy): Eukaryota > Viridiplantae > Streptophyta > Magnoliopsida > Fabales > Fabaceae > Vicia > Vicia villosa. The sequence goes on along the minus strand of NW_026705395.1, from coordinate 13,896 downwards.
GGGTTGATTCGTTTCAGCTTATTCAAATGATCACTTTTTTATAATAACTGATCTTCTCCATTTTTTGTAATCGAAATCTAAAACAAATCCCCCTAAATCGACTTTCCATTGGTTGATAATCAACAAGAATCCTTGTGAGAACGATAAACGAGTTGTCGTTACCATTACACTACAATTTTTATAAATACTCGTTTTTGATTCGTGCGCAACAACGGATCAAATTGGCGCTGTTTCCGGAGATTCTTGTCATTATTAACTGATATTATAGTCATAGGTTTAGTGTTCTTGAGTTTTGGCTGCCCTTGGTGCGAACTATAATGGTTTATGCATTGAGTTTCAAGATGTTGATGTACCTTTTGAATTGAAATCTGGTTTAATACATTTGTTGCCTAGGTTTAATGGTTTTGTAGGTGAGGATCCACATAAGCGTTTGATAGAATTACAGGTTGTGTGCTCTGCACCTTCCAAACCTTCACTAGAGGATATTGTCAAACAAATGGCTGTAAATAATCTCCAGTATCAACAAAAAATAGATTGTACTCTTCAGACTTTGCAAACACAGATTGGACAGCTTGCCACTTTGATGAATGCCATGCAACAAGCTCAAGGATCAAACTAACAACCCTTGGAAGAGCATTTTGTTTTTCAAATAGAGTTGCTTTTTGAAAATGTTGATGATACTTGTAATGATTTGCTTGCATCTGATTTTCCATCGCTGTCTGATTTTGATGATGTTTACTCATGTTCTAACACTAACATTTGTGTTGTTATCGATGAAGTTGTTCATGCAGCTGATACTCTTGACATCCCGACTGCCCCAAGCACTCCTTCCATTGACCAACCACCTTCCCCCGAGCTTAAGCAACTTCCTAAAAATTGAAATACGCTTATTTAGAGATGAATGAAAAGCTACCGGTTATAATTTCTTCTAACCTTTATTGTGATCATGAAAATACGCTTTTGCAGGTTTTGAAGAAGCATAAGAAGGGGATTGGGTGGACATTGGCCGAAATTCCCGATATTAACCCGTCCATGATTTTGCATAGGGTCTCAATTAAAATGGAAGGTGAAACAAAAGTAGTGAGGCAGCCCCTCAATCGTTTGATCTCTGAGGTTGTGGAAAAGATGATCACATGCCTATTCGACACTTTTACTTATCAAAGATTCTTCTTTGAACCTGGAATAAAAGGCGAAAGCACTAATATAAATTCCAAGTTCAATGGACATTATCCAAAGCTACTCCATGAGAGCTCCACTTTGGAAGAATAGAATGTAGATGATCTCTCTTTGGGAATGGTTGCTTATGTGATCACTTATCCTCCTTGACTCCTCGGGTGTGTTGTTTCCTTTCTCGCACTCTTATTTTATATTTATGTTCTTTCATTGAGGACAATTCTTGTTTTAAGTTTTAGGCTATAGGTTAATATGAGGTTAGTTGTGGAAACGTGGGCAATATTCACAAGATCGGTATCGTTTTAACACGGTAGGTCTCCAGAGTATGGAAATTGTTTTGGATACCTGTTATGACATAGCCTTTAATTCTCATTCCCTAATAGCTCTTGAGTAGTTTATCTTTCTAGTCGGCCTCATCTCACACGTGCTTTACGTAAAGAAGCCGATGAAAATAAGTGAGTGATCCAAGTTTTATTTTTAAAAAAAAGAAAGAAAAGGAATGCACCTTCAAAGTTTGGTGAATCTCACCCGATCACTTAACCCAACGATTGTAGAACCTATAAAAAAAAGATTTCAAGACCCGTTTTTAGTTGGTTCAGAGGTTTCTGGTGCTGAACTTGGTAGGGCGGATTACTGTCCAAATCCCTGCAGTTACAATTGGGAAATAAAAGGCGTATACCACTTAGGTACTAGAACCCCATGCAAAAAGGATCATACTCATTAAGCGGTAGCCTTATTATGAGTGTTTGGAGATAACGGGCTTAATGTGATTGCGCCAGAATGAAAAAGAGTAAAAAGGAGGATGAGTAAGTTAGGCTTTGGTATGATAACATGATTCAAAGTGGTTTGGATGTTCAAGAGGCTTATGACCGCACAATTGCAGAATTGTGTTCCTACGATATCCTTAGTGTGCAAGAATAGTACCTATTGATGCAACCTTACCCGAAGAAGAGTTTGTAGCCTAGAATGAGTAGATGTTGCAGTGTGTTTCTTTGTTTTGATTTTAATTTTTTTATAATTTTTGCTCGCAGTGCAAAACTACAATTGTGGGAAAATTTGATCAGTACATTTTTGACTTATACATTTCTATGGTTTGCTTGTCTTATTTTTGTATTTTATAATGTTTTTATATTTTAAATTACTTTTATTGTTATATGATTTTCGTATTTACTTTTCAGCTATAACAGTTTGCACAGAAACAATCATAACTGGAGTTCCAGGAATCCGATCGACGCGTTCTGGTAATCGTCGGAAAGCTAAGAGAAATAGCTATAATTTTCATGTTGTGGCCGAAGTCAGATTCGGAACGCATATTTTGAAGAATTTCGTTTGAAGCTGCAGCACTAGTTTTATTTAGTTTTGGATTAATTAGTTTGGGCCTAGATTATGTCTGATTGACTCAGTTGGGTTATAACCCGAATTCTTGTCTCTCCCATTTTACCTAAGCAGCCGCTATTTTTCATTAGAGGTTGTTCTTTACAAATTATTGGGAGTTTTTGACAATTGTAATGGAGAACTAAATCCCGAGGATCAATCCACTGTAATCGGATGCCGCTTTGAGGTTCTTTTATAATTTTCCATTAATTTGTTCTTTTGATCCAGTCTATAATTATAATTGCTTGCTTAATTTAATTGTTTTTATATGATTGAAATCTTTAATTTGATTGTTGTCTGTTCTTGAATCAATTTCGTGTTAGTGTAGCTTTTGCATTATCACGTTCGATCATATTCTGTTTGCTTAATTCACAATAGTTTTTAATCCGTTTGCTTCATCCGGAATTCAGGGCAGACTTCGTATAATTTCTGTTGTGCTTTTCAGTAGTTTTTGTAATCGAATAGGATCTGACCCGTTTTGGGAATTGGAATTTTATAGGGATCAATGATAAGTCGAAAGCTGATACAGTGGGTTGATTCGTTTCAGCTTATTCAAATGATCACTTTTTTATAATCACTGATCTTCTCCATTTTTTGTAATCGAAATCTAAAACAAATCCCCCTAAATCGACTTTCCATTGGTTGATAATCAACAAGAATCCTTGTGAGAACGATAAACGAGTTGTCGTTACCATTACACTACAATTTTTATAAATACTCGTTTTTGATTCGTGCGCAACAACGGATCAAATTGGCGCTGTTTCCGGAGATTCTTGTCATTATTAACTGATATTATAGTCATAGGTTTAGTGTTCTCGAGTTTTGGCTGCCCTTGGTGCGAACTATAATGGTTTATGCATTGAGTATCAAGATGTTGATGTACCTTTTGAATTGAAATCTGGTTTAATACATTTGTTGCCTATGTTTAATGGTTTTGTAGGTGAGGATCCACATAAGCGTTTGATAGAATTACAGGTTGTGTGCTCTACACCTTCCAAACCTTCACTAGAGGATATTGTCAAACAAATGGCTGTAAATAATCTCCAGTATCAACAAAAAATAGATTGTACTCTTCAGACTTTGCAAACACAGATTGGACAGCTTGCCACTTTGATGAATGCCATGCAGCAAGCTCAAGGATCAAACTAACAACCCTTGGAAGAGCATTTTGTTTTTCAAATATAGTTGCTTTTTGAAAATGTTGATGATACTTGTAATGATTTGCTTGCATCTGATTTTCCATCACTGTCTGATTTTGATGATGTTTACTCATGTTCTAACACTAACATTTGTGTTGTTATCGATGAAGTTGTTCATGCAGCTGATACTCTTGACATCCCGACTGCCCCAAGCACTCCTTCCATTGACCAACCACCTTCCCCCGAGCTTAAGCAACTTCCTAAAAATTTGAAATACGCTTATTTAGAGATGAATGAAAAGCTACCGGTTATAATTTCTTCTAACCTTTATTGTGATCATGAAAATACGCTTTTGCAAGTTTTGAAGAAGCATAAGAAGGGGATTGGGTGGACATTGGCCGAAATTCCCGATATTAACCCGTCCATGATTTTGCATAGGGTCTCAATTAAAGTGGAAGGTGAAACAAAAGTAGTGAGGCAGCCCCTCAATCGTTTGATCTATGAGGTTGTGGAAAAGATGATCACATGCCTATTCGACACTTTTACTTATCAAAGATTCTTCTTTGAACCTGGAATAAAAGGCGAAAGCACTAATATAAATTCCAAGTTCAATGGACATTATCCAAAGCTACTACATGAGAGCTCCACCTTGGAAGAATAGAATGTAGATGATCTCTCTTTGGGAATGGTTGCTTATGTGATCACTTATCCTCCTTGACTCCTCGGGTGTGTTGTTTCCTTTCTCGCACTCTTATTTTATATTTATGTTCTTTCATTGAGGACAATGTTTGTTTTAAGTTTTAGGCTATAGGTTAATATGAGGTTAGTTGTGGAAACGTGGGCAATATTCACAAGATCGGTATCGTTTTAACACGGTAGGTCTCCAGAGTATGGAAATTGTTTTGGATACCTGTTATGACATAGCCTTTGATTCTCATTCCCTAATAGCTCTTGAGTAGTTTATCTTTCTAGTCGGCCTCATCTCACACGTGCTCTACGTAGAGAAGCCGATGAAAATAAGTGAGTGATCCAAGTTTTATTTTTAAAAAAAAAAGAAAGAAAAGGAATGCACCTTCAAAGTTTGGTGAATCTCACCCGATCACTTAACCCAACGATTGTAAAACCTATAAAAAAAAAGATTTCAAGACCCGTTTTTAGTTGGTTCAGAGGTTTCTGGTGCTGAACTTGGTAGGGCGGATTACTGTCCAAATCCCCGCAGTTACAATTGGGAAATAAAAGGCGTATACCACTTAGGTACTAGAACCCCATGCAAAAAGGATCATACTCATTAAGCGGTAGCCTTATTATGAGTGTTTGGAGATAACGGGCTTAATGTGATTGCGCCAGAATGAAAAAGAGTAAAAAGGAGGATGAGTAAGTTAGGCTTTGGTATGATAACATGATTCAAAGTGGTTTGGATGTTCAAGAGGCTTATGACCGCACAATTGCGGAATTGTGTTCCTACGATATCCTTAGTGTGCATGATTAGTACCTATTGATGCAACCTTAACCGAAGAAGAGTTTGTAGCCTAGAATGAGTAGATGTTGTAGTTTGTTTCTTTGTTTTGATTTTAATTTTTTTATAATTTTTGCTCGCAGTGCAAAAGTTCAAGTGTGGGGGAATTTGATTAGTGGATTTTGATGCACATTCCTCTATGTTTGTAGTTATATATTTCCATGGTTTGATTTTCTTATTTTTGTATTTTATAATGTTTTTTATATTTTAATTTAATTTAATTTTTATTTGATTTTCGTATTTAATTTTCAGCTTTAGCAGTACGCACGGAAACGATCATAACCGGAGCTCCGGGAATTCGATCGACGCGTTTTGGTAATCGTCGGAAAGCTAAGAGAAAGAGCTACAATTCTCGTGTTGGAGCCAAAGTCTGATTCAGAATGCATATTTTCCAGAATTTTGTTTGAAGCTGCAGCACTAGTTTTATTTAGTTTTGGGTCGATTAGTTTGGGCCTAGGTTATGTCTGTTTGACTCAGTTGGGTTAGGACCCGAATTCTTGTCTCTCCCATTTTCCCTAAGCAGCCGCTACTGCTTATTAGAGGTTCTTCTTTACGAATTATTGGGAGTTTTTGACAAGTGTAATGGAGAACTAAATCTCGAGGATCAATCCACTATAATCGGATGCCAATTTGAGGTTCTTTTATAATTTTCCATTAATCTGTTCTTTAGAATCCAGTCTATAATTACAATTGCTTGCTTAATTTAATTGTTTTTATATGATTGAATTATTTAATTTGATTGTTGTCTGTTCTTGAATCAATTTCGTGATTAGTGTAGCTTTTGCATTATCACGTTTGATCTTTTTGTGTTTGCTTAATTCATAATAGTTTTTAATCTGTTTGCTTCATCCAGAATTCAGGGCAGACTTCGTATAATTGCTATTGCGCTTGTCAGTACTTTTTGTAATCGAATAGGATCATACCTGTTTAGGGAATTGGAATTTTATTGGGATCATTGATAAGTCGGAAGCTGATACAATGGGTTGATTCGTTTCAGCTTATTCAAATAATCTCTTTTTCATAATCACCGATCTTCTCCATTTTTTGTAATCTAAATCTAAAACAAACCCCCTAAATCGACTTACCTTTGGTTGATAATCAACAAGAATCATTGTGAGAACGATATCTGAGCTGCCGTTACCGCTACACTACAATTTTTAAAAATACTAGTTTTTCATTTCTGCGCGACATCGGATCAATGGGAATGGATTATAATGGTTTTTTGGATGTCCTTAAATCATACGTTGAGTCTTGAAACCATGTCTTGATTAAAAGTCAACCCTCTAGTGGAATTAGGTCAAAAACCCTAATTGGAGCATCTTATGAACTCGAAGGTGATTGATCTTGCATTGAACTATCCTTGGACTTTGATATTGATTAGAGAATCCTTTGAATCATAGAAGATTGTTGAATTCCTTTGTGGGCCTCAAAACCCTAATTTGCCCAGTCTCTTCCTGATCAATCTCCTATCTTGAGACACAAGCAACAAACAACATTTTTTTTTGTATTTTTTGTTAGCAAATGATAAATGCATGATGATGATGATAATGATGATCCTAATATTTAAAATATGGTGGGATCTCGATGGTCAAAAATTGGGGTACAATAGTTGCCCATATTTAAGTTCTTGATACTTCATGATTGGAAGATGGAATCTTCGTCTTAACACGGTAGGAGGGACTAAAATACAAAAGATAGTGTAATTTTAGACCCCGAGAGCCTACACGCATGATATGAATGCAACATATTTCTTTATTTTTATTTTTATACGGAATAAACAAACAAACAACATCCTTCCTTTAAATTGGGAGGAAGGAAATAGATCTACTAGGGATATGTAATGAATAGTCCCTGACACAGAATTTTTAGAGTATGATGAAAAGGGGTTCTAGATTCTCTCAGAAACAAAAGGGGTCAGTTACGAATTATCTCGTAATGACAAAGATACAGTACCAAGCTATGGATTCTCACACAACAAGGTTTACTTTTCTCATGGGTGATTTTTCACCTGTTGGGGAAAGAAATCAATGGGTTTTCTTAATGAACTGTCTCATACGCTGGGGAGACCCACCATTCACAAAGGAAAGAACCAACTCTAACATGAACTGTCACGACGCTGGAGAGACTAACCATTCATAATAACTTCGACATGAATTGTCTAGACGCTGGAGAGACTAACCATTCATAATTGCTTCAACATGAACTGTCTGACGCTGGAGAGGCTAACCATTCATATGATAACTTTAACATGAACTGTCTCGACGCTGGAGAGACTAACCATTCATAATAGCTTCAACATGAACTATCTCGATGCTGGAGAGATTAGCCATTCATAAGAGCTTCAACACGAACTCTCTCGACGCTGGAGAGACCGACCATTCGTAATAGCTTCAACATGAACGGTCTCGACGCTGGAGATACCAACCATTCATGAGAGCTTCAACATGAACTGTCTCGGCGCTGGAGAGACCAACCAATTATAAGAGCTTCAACATGAATTGTCTCGACGCTAGAGAGACCAACCATTCATAAGCTTCTTTGATTGCTCCGTAGAGACTGTCATCTTCTTTGGAGAAGGAAATATGGGACATACAAGCTGCTCAAATAAAGAGACCATTACTTGTTGTCGGGTAATAACTGCAATAACAACTGCGGGGGATATAAATCTAACTTTCTAGGGAACCACAAATAGGATCATGTTTGAAAATATAAGGTCTTCAATTGTGTAAAACAAATGCACTCTGAGAATCCCCGATGCGCTGATCCAAATAATCATATCTGCTGGAGACAAAGTTTAAACCAAGGCGAAGTTAGAATAAAACACCAAACAAGACACTTCCCACTGAGGAACGAGCTCAAAAATGGGGGTTCATCCTATCTATAGATAGGTGAATAAGCTAAAACAAGATATTCCCATGAGGAACAAACTCATCGGGGAAAAACAATGATATGGGTCTTTCTACTTAAAGCTGACGCTTAAGTGGAAGGAGTAAGGAAATTGCTTTGGGAATAATAAGCTTATCATATCAACAGGATGCAAATCATGCGTATGAATATATGATGCATGAATGTATGAGTGCATAAGTGAGTGTTATGTGCATACTGACAACACAAACATATAATAAGATGACCACACTAGGGAATGACAACACTAGGGTATATACTCGCCCGGTCGTCAATAACATCTTCTGTTAGGGATGCAAATTCTGTTCGGGAAGAGAATACCCTTCAAATCAATCTTTATTATCAAAGGATTCATTCTGAAAAGAAAACCCGGTGAAAAGGGGAACGCATTTCGAGAAGAAAACCCATCTTTGACTGGAGACAACTTGTGTCAAGACCAAGCTGCTCTATGGGGGTAAAATCTGTAGGTGTTTTCTTTTTTTGCTTCGAGAAATAACTCTTCTAGGGACTCAGGGTCAACATTTACCTCTGTATTCAAGAGTTTTAAGAAAACGTTTTATTTTTTCATTTATTTGGAAAAACAACTTTGACTTTGTTTCAAATCTCTTAATTTTAAAAGCAATATTTTGCAAGATAGAATAAAATAAGAATCCTAAGAAATGAGATGAGGCTCAAATTTTCATTAATGGAATGGTAGTCTGCGAACGGCAAGACCCCATGGATTAAAAAGTTTGAAAATGGAAACTTTTACATGAAAGGGTACACTAAAATACAATGATCACTAGTTTCCCTAACAACTTTGGATATCGAGCGTACGTTGACGTCGGTTGAGAGTCTTTATAAAATCTTCAAGATGGTCAGGTGATACCGGATGTGGTTACTTGCCATATTCCCTAATTTTTGCATGAATTTCCTTTGCAGGTCTTCAATTCATCGGGATGATTATCTCTTTTTTATTGTCTCTAATTTTTACCAGGATCGCCATTTCAGGTTTTCAGTCCACCGAGACGCTCATTTTTTGCCTAAGTCTCCTTTTCAGGTTTTCAACTTAGCGAGCTCTTATTTTTTTTCTTTTAGGAGAAGTATTTCTTGACCATATCAGTATTCACGGGACGTGAGAATTCCTCACCATCCATAGTCGTAAGAGTCAAGCACCACCTGAGAGGACTTTCTTGACAATGTATGGGTCTTCATAATTGGGAGTCCATTTGCCCCTGGGATCTGGTTGAAGAGGTAATATCTTCTTGAGCACGAGATTGCGTTCCTTGAATCTTCGAGGTTTGACTTTCTTGTCAAAGGCTCTCTTCATTCTTTCTTGGTAAAGCTGACCATGGCACAATTCGGTCATTCTTTTTTCTTCAATAAGATTCAACTGATCATATCTAGCTTGACACCATTCAGCTTCTGATAACTTGGCTTCCATCAGGATCCTTAAGGAGGGAATCTCAACATCTATCGGGAGTACGACTTCCATGCCATATGCCAAGGAGAAAGGTGTTGCCCCAATTGAGGTGCGAACTGTGGTGCGGTACCCATGCAGGGAAAGAGGGAGCATTTCATGCGAGTCCTTGTAAGTCACATCCATATTTTGGAAAATCTTCCTAATATTCTTATTAGCTGCTTCTACCGCTCCATTCATCTTTGGACGGTACGGAGAGGAATTGTGATGCTCAATCTTGAACTCACCATACAACTCTTTCATCATCTTGTTGTTCAAGTTGGAACCATTATCAATAATGATTTTGTTGGGTACGCTGTAGCGACAGATGAGATTGTTCTTAATAAATCTTACTACCACTTATCGAGTAACATTGACATAAGAGGCAGCCTCAACCCATCTGGTAAAGTATTCAATGGCGACCAGGATGAAATGATGTCCATTTGAAGCCTGTTTGAAGCCTTTGGTTCAATCATTCCAATCATATCAATTCCCCACATAGAGAAAGGCCATGGAGAGGAGATAACGTTGAGAAGCGTTGGAGGCACATGGATCTTATCAGCATAGATCTGGCACTTGTGGCACTTCTTCACATATCCAATAGTAACCTGCTCTCAATATCTTTCTTGTCATTGCATGTCCATTGGCATGAGTTCCAAAAGATCCTTCATGAATTTCTTGCATTAATGGGTTTGCTTCATGTCTATCCAGGCATCTAAGCAATACCATGTCAAAATTCCTCTTGTAGAGCACATCCCCAGTCAGGAAGAAATTACCAGAAAATCTTCTCAAAGTTCTTCGGTCTTTGCTAGATGCCCCAGGAGGGTACTCATGTGTGGTGGTCGTTTTCTTTTACCTCCCCGTTTCACTTGGGAGGACGGCACGCTAAACCCTTCACGCGAAATTTGGAAGGAGAATGTGCCCGTGGTGGGATTCTCCAAGATTAGAGGGCCTTCACCGGGAAGACATCCTCCATCCTATCTTATGTTGCACTCAAATCCGGGTATAGGATTTCTCACCACAAGGGGGAATCAAGCCCTTTCCCGATACAGAATAAACAAAGTAAACAAATATATATGCAACAAACACATGAAATGACACAGAGGTTAGGCAGGACCTCTCTTGTTTGAGGGGGAATTTGGCATCCCTAATTCCTCATTGGGGCTGGACCAGCAACAGGTCAACCATTGGTTTGGATGAAAAACCAAGGTTTTTAACACTTATATCCCCAGCAGAGTCGCCATTTTTCTGTGGTGGTCGTTTTCTTTTACCTCCCCGTTTCACTTGGGAGGACGGCACGCTAAACCCTTCACGCGAAATTTGGAAGGAGAATGCGCCCGTGGTGGGATGAATTTTATTTCAGTTCTTCCTACGATATCACACGAACTTTCTTATTTGTCCTACGAGTAGGAAAGGGGAAAAAAGATCTCAACTAAACCCTAGGAGTTTGCTAAGTGTGGGGATTTCACCTAGACTAGAAATTCTGGAGTCCGGGAGGTCGGTTATACATAGGAAGTGTTTAAACACCCTACATATCTGTAGTACTCTACAGGAACCTTCTCTGTGTCATTGTGTTTGTGTTTGCTGCTAATGATTGGGAAAGTTTCTCCTTTGTGTTAGGAGAAGGAATTGAATTGATTAAAGAAAGACATACAGATAGACAGACTGACTATTTTTGGTATTTTATTAGCTCGCTGAGATTCCTTGTGAACCTCATGCCTACATATCCCTAGTGGAAGTCAGAGCTTAATGTAGTTCGGGGAACTAACTAGGGAAATTAATTGTTTTTGGTGCCTTGCTTGAAGCTCAAGGTTGAAGCTTGAATTAAATCTCTGTTTACACTAAAGAGACATGAAATCATCTCTACAGAGAGGTATTTGTACTATTCTACCACAAACATTTAAAGGAGTGACAGAATAACTGAATTCATTTCATTCAAGAGGGGGACCTTACTTGTGTATGTGCAAGTATACCAGTCAAATGCCTCTTAAATGAAAGAAAGATGCTCATCCAAATTAGGGAAAGTTACCACATGTCTGGGTTTTACTGCCAGCTCATGCCTTTCAAAATCCTAAATGGGAGACTTGATTAAAATTGAAATTGAAATGTAATGTTTGTTTGAATGTGGTAGAGTAGTAAAAATATCTCTCTATAGAGATAAGCTATGTCTATCTACTGTATAAAAGATTTGACTTTAGCTGGCTTGTATGAGGCCCAAGCTTGAGGCTTTTTGATTGATTAATTAATATATTGTTTTTGGGAGATGACTCCAATGGGGATTAATTACAGGGTGTGGACCGTCCTTTCGGGCCATACCCCTCCGTGGGTGGGATACGTGAACTGACTCTTTTTTGTCGATCGGACGCTTTCGCGTCACTTTTGAAAAAGTTTACAGAGTCGCCACCGACCTTTTATTTTATCCAATGAAGGAAAGGTTTATAAAAGAAACAGAAAAAAGACCTTTGAGAGATTCTGGGTAAGGGGGTAGGTTATACAAAGGGAAGGTGTTAGCACCCTTTGTATCCATGGTTATCCATGGGCTCTTTAGTTTGCTTAGCTCATTTGCTTTACTTTTCAATTGATTCGGAATGCTTTACCTGTGTTTTTGAAATACCTTTGCAAATAGAATTTGTAATGATCCTTGTGCGGATATATACAAATGCTTGTTTATCTTTCGAAAGATGTTTTGAAAAGATCGTTAATTTTGTAATGATCCGTGTTTGGATGTATACAAAATATTGTCTTTTGGAAAATTCGTTTTAAAAAAACAACAGTGTATGAGAATTTTGTTTGTTTTGATTTTGAGCAAGCAAACTAGGAGGTCTACCCTGAGTTAGGAGGTCTTTATCCTTGTTCCCTTTAAAAATCTATCCATTCGTCGGATATAAACAAAAGGTTCGATTTTGTACTCGAAACAGTAGAAATGTAACTTTGATTTTGAAAAGAGTGAAAAGGGGTTACCCTAGGAGGTGCAAATGTGATTGTGATTGAATTCAGATATTTATCTTTGAAGTTAGTGATCTGACGGTTCAATTTTATCTTTGACATACACGCAGTTTATATGGGTGCTGGAAATTAAAATGCGGAAATGTAAAGTGCAGAAAGTAAATCTACGCTATTACATCGATTGTGCGGGAAATGTAAACTAGCCTATTTACATGAATTTGACATCCTATACATTTATCTAGGAATTTTAAATTGCAAGAAATAAAAGGCATATTTTTGTATTTTTGTGATTTATTTTAAATATAATTAATGCATTATTAATTAATTTAAAATAAAGAAAAGATGGAAATATGATTAAACCTAGCAAATAAGTTTAAAAATATGTACAAAATGTTTGTTAATTGATTTTAGAACAAAACTAATTTTTTTGGAATTTTTGAAATTTGTTTTTGGATATTTTAAGTTAATCAAAACATAATTATGCAAATAATTACACAAATAATTAAAACTTAAAGAGAAAATTATCCTAAATATGTACAAAATTAGTTTATGATATATAAACAATATTTAACACAAAGAACAATTTTTTTTATGATTTTTTGACTAATTAAAATAATTAATAAGCAAATATACAAATACATACTAATTAATTATGAAAAATATTGAAATTTTGAAGAAAAATAAAATATTTTTGTTTCATAAAATAATATATTATTTTAGAAGTTTAAAATATTTTTTGTGGAATTTTTGGAAGTTTTTAACTATTTTTAATTAATTTATCAAAGAAACTAAAATAAAAATAGAAAATAAAATTAAAAATATAAGGATACTGATCTGGTGTGGCAATTAATGAAGGAGCATGGTGAGCTTGCATGTGTGAGGCGTTGGATTGGCTTTGAGATTGATCCAAGGGCACAGATTTGTAGGTGCATGGTATGATGGTGTACACTGAATCCAAGGGGATTCAAAGTCTTTGCAGGGGCCCACGCTGGATTGACCAGCGAATAAGATTTGAGGGAAGGGCCACCTTGGCGCGCTGAAAAGTCAGACGAACCACGCTTGGACGCGTGTGGTCGTCTTCAACCTCCAGAAGTGAGGTTTTCAGCTTCAAATAGCGGGGGTTTTTAACCTCCCCTATTTGGACGTTAAAATTCCAGTTTTTTAACAACCTATGAACCTGCAAAAAATACGAGTTAGCAATAGAAACAAGTGACCCAGATCCACTAATTAGAGTGTCCTGAATCCAAATATGTCATTTGTTTTAAGGTTTGAAGCTCCTAGCTATGGATACGAAGAAGATGAAGCTTAAACACTCATGGACTCGTTTTAATGGTGGAGCCTGATCCTCACGTTGGAACACTCATGCTAAGGCCCAGATCACACATATAGGTCCCCATAAGGATGTT